>NC_136431.1:275584383-276319383 GCF_052849685.1 Lactuca virosa | reverse complement strand
TGCACCAGATTGAATTGATTTGTACACTTCTTTTTATAAGAGCATCATCTACCAGAATTCTACCTAGTTTTGCCCTCTATACAAAGCATGACACTTTTAGCGGGACAGATTTTAACCAAATGATGGTGTCATCGCCTCTAGCTGTGATCTTGGAGTCTGCTAGATTTCTAATCGCTCCACAGTGAAGCTTCCATCTGAATTAGGTGGACAACTAAAGATATCATTCCCATGAAGAAGGGCTTGTGATAGAAGTTGGCTAAGGTTTTATTTTAACATGGGGTTTTTCTTTCTCGTGGGTTGCTACTTGGTTGTTTTTGGATGGTTTATAAGTTTTTGCATGTGATCGTGGTTTTTGTTGGATCTACAAAATTACCTCGTATAGATTTATACACTTTATTAAAAATGAATCATAGTTTTTATATATTTAATACAAAAGTTAATTATTAAAAATTAATTAAAACATATTTTTTTTCTAGAGCAGATTTATATAATTTGTCGGAATTAGGACTTGAAACTAACAAAAATAGTAAACCGCATCATTCGAACGACACACGTCAACCTATCCAAAACTCACATGAGAGATCAATCACGAAATAACAAAATATTTTGAGTGTGACAAACTTTGCTCCCTGTAACTCCTATATGAAATTCTACTTATCTGTCATTAGGCTTTTTAATTCCACCTATGTCCACGACGATACTTGAACCCTCAACCTCAAAAAGAAAGGACAGCATCGAATACTGTTGGACTAGAAACCTCTAAATTTCTATATGAACACCTTGCGGTCAATTCCTGATATCAATTCCTAATATCTATCTATCGGGCGAAATGTCATTTAGTAATTAAAAGTGATCTAAGTTGTTTTTCTATTTCCTTTTTAATATATGAGAAGAATACTGTCGGTTAATCATGTCATACATGATCACACGTGTGTTGTATGACTTTTGATTTGTTGGAATAAAGCCAAAATTGCTTTCTTTTGCCCAATGACTTTGACTCCATACGAACCCACATATTTACTAGGCTGTCCTTTCATGAATTATTTATATTTTTATGTTTCTAGAAAATTTAATTAATTCTTAACCTCCAAGTACAAACACATTTAAGATTAATTTTCATCTCTACTGTTTTATCTCATCGAATTGATTTGGTTAAAGAAAGAAACCATATTCTTAACCTGATGCTTTTGATCATGCAAACCAAAAAATAAAAAATACACAAATATTCAATGTGAAAAACATGTACTTTAATAAATAGACAAGTCAACATAATCACTACGGGACATACGTTATCGGTAAGAATTGACAAAATAAATATGAAAAGCGAGAGATTCTTGAGACATGAACCTTCATTGTATTAAAATGGTGTAAGAAGGTAATCGTAGAAATAAATGCATGAGGCATTTGAAAGGTAGACATTATGTGCTAGACATTGATTATGGTTGAATGTCTTTATCTTACAACTTATTATATCTTGTTATTTAAGAAAGACTTCATTTCATTCCATTCGTGTGAGGTGATTTGCATTATTGGTTCACAATTTATGTAATTCGATATTGACACATGTTTCTCAAATTTAACATGAATCATCACTTAATTACTTTACGTGTATGTTTAATAGCTGATATAGTCCCTATAAAACAGCTTTAGTAATTAGTTGATTAGATTATCCAAAAAAGAAAAAAAATAAATAAATAATTTCAATTCATTACCGTACTTGTTTAGTCCCTCAATGTATCTTCCTACCTATTCATTTTGTTATAAAATTGAGGTTTGTTAGTACTTGGAAATTTGAGAATTGTGAAATCACTTTCAAATTGAAGTATTTATGTGGATAGATAACTCTCCTTTCTTTGAATTTTTCCATGCTAAAACGCTTTAGCAAACTTATCCAAATACGTGCTTTGACTAAGTCCAGTTAGTCTTCTACTCCTATTTCTCAAAATGCTTATTCCCAGAATATAAGTAGCCTCTCCCAAATCCTTCATAGCGAAACACTTTTCAAGCCAGGACTTAACTTCCTGCAAGGTCGGAATGTCGTTTCCTATAAGTAGTATGTCATCAACATACAATACCAGGAGGGTGACTATACTCCCACTAGCTTTGACATATACACACGATCATCCTCACTTCTAGAGTAGCTAAACTCTTTAACCTTCTCGCCAAAGCAAAGATTCCATCTGCGAGAAGCTTGTTTCAATCCATAGATTGATTTCTCAAGCTTACACACTCTATTGGGGTATTTAGCATCCACAAAATCCTCCGGCCGACTCATATAAACATCGTCTACCAACTTTCCATTAAGGAAAGTGGATTTGACATCCATCTGCTAAATTTCATAATCATGAAACGTAGCTATGGCTAACATAACCCTAATAGATTTAATCTTAACGACTAGTGAGAAGGTCTCATCATAGTCAACCCCTGGGGTTTGAGTAAAGCCCTTCGCAACCAGTTGTGCCTTGAAAGTGTGTACCTTTCCATCCATGTCGGTCTTCTTCTTGAAGATCCATTTGCACCCAACTGTCTTACGACCTGGTACATTTTCAACCAAGTTCCAAACTTGATTGTCATACATGGACTTGATATCGCTATCCATTGCCTCTTTCCATTTAGCAGACTCAGGGCCCGCCATGGATTCCTTGTAGTTAGAAGGCTCATCCAAATTTATCAGTGTCTTATCACTGATAAACGTATCACCATTTGTAGTTATATGAAACCCATAAAACTCTGGTGTCATTCTAACTCTATTGGAACGTCTAAAAGGTAATGAATCGTCAATTGGTTCAACATAAATTTCTTCCTCGGGTTAGGCGCTAGTGTTAGAGGTTCCTTCATCATTTGACTCTTGAATTTCTTCAAGATCAATTGTACTCCCACTGTCCTTTTTGTTGGATTAGGTGTCTAAGCCCATAACTATTTTTGGTATGTACTTGATTTGATTATGAGCATGGTCCTTTTGGGTTGCCTTCACTCATGCAACTTGATAGGATGACAAGAGGAGAGAGAGAGAGAGTAGAATTTATTATGTGAATAATAAATTGGTACTCAAAATGGTTTTATTAATATATTACAAGATTAATATATTATTTGGAAATCATATTATTTAATTCGTATTGATCAGAAATTAATTTAAAATTAATTTAGTGATCAAAAGAGACTGATTAAATAATTAGGGGACTGTTATGCAAATCATTGATAGTTGCATAAACGGGCTAATGGACTCCATACAGTGGAGTGGACGAAATCCTATAGGGAAGCCCTATAGATTTCGTCCATGGGCTCTAAGGAAGGAGTTCATGGGCTGCTTGTTGCCTAAGTTAGGTATTAGGGCTTCCACCTGATAACCCTAGCAGCCATAGCTATATATATAGGACCCCATATCAAGGGATTTTGGTCCAAGGCTTCTAGGAAGTAACCCTAACCGAAAATCCTTCTCTCCTAAGTCATCCTCATTGCATTGGGTGTTTGTGACTCCATTAGAGGTGCAACACTTGGGGCACTAGGCTTTTAGAAGTCGAGATCAAGAAGGATTAAACTTGTTATTACTACATAACAAGAGAGGTAAAGATTCTAACCTTAATCATATGTGATTTTCGATATGTGTATGCTTGTTATAAGGTTATTGCTTTAGTATTCATAGTTGTATGTTCAATAGAGAAAAACCTAGATCCAAAGCAATTAGGGTTGCATGTACACCATAGGAATGATGTCATGCTCAAAACCCAACAGTGGTATCAAAGCCTAGGTCGTTTTTCAATTGAATAGATGCAAAAGTGAACTGCCAAAAGATCAAGAAATCGAAAATTTTGTTGTCTGACAGGCTGACTCGACGAGTCCATGTATGGACTCGACGAGTTGCATGAACTCGACGAGTTCCATAGTGGACTCGATGAGTCCAAGGGTCTGGTGCCGGGATTTTCGATTTTTTGGCCGGTTTTTGATTAGGATAATTACCAAAACTCGTTTTTCGTGCCTAAAATCGATTTTTATGATTGGTATGAGATATCCTTATCAAAAATTGGTGGATTTGGTTAAATATGGATAATATAGGATTATTATGATTCAAATATTTAACCTAGTAATTTTGAAAAAGTTTTAAATTACACTTTTTAGGTTTTATAGTTTAAATTTGGAATTAAAAGGTTTAGTTTTTGAAATTTAAATAGTTAAACCATAATATTTTGAAAGGTTTCAAAATTTGTCCTCAAGTTTTGGAATTTAAAATTTAATTAAAAGATATTAATTTTGAAATATTAAATTCTAAAACCCTAGTGTTTTGAAAAGTTCAAATTACACCCTTATGGATTTTATTAAATTAATTAAGTGTTTAACTAAAAGAGAAAATTAATAAATCCATAATAATATGGTTTAAGTGTAATCAGATTAAAAGTCTAATTTATTAATAGATTAAACCACTTAGTATTTTAAATGTATAAAATACATCCTTATACTATATAAAACTAAAGGTATAATATACTATATATATGAGTAAAAGGTCAGTCTTACCGTTAGTAGGCCTCATTCACGAAGCTGGTCTGTAAGGGGTGTTTAACGAAGCGGCCTGTAAAATGACCGCCATTGGGTATCCACTCTTACCCACCGCACCCTTTTCTAGTGGAGAGTCGTTAGCCGAACGGGTAGGATAGGACACAACCTTCCATTATAAGTATAATGAAATACGAAGTAACTAAACGCTTTTATAAATTCCCAAATCTTAGTTACTTTAGAAAAAATGTGAATTTGGTGCTAATCCATGAAATTTCACATTGCACCTTGTTGGTCGTTAGTGGAGCGTGTGTGGTTAACCGGCATCCTACTATGGGACCAATGAAGGATGGCAATGGGTAGCTCGCATATTATCATAAATCAATGGAGCGTGTGTGGTTAACCAGAATATTGATTAGGTGATAACCATCTTCAAGAGTACCAAGCTAATTTTCATGGTTATTCACACCTTGTTTGTGATCCTCGGTATCCCAGTCACAAACTTGAAGGGCATAATCGAGATTAAACATGCCATTGAAAAGTTCAATGAATCTTAAAAGATCTAGGAATTTCAATTCATTTAAAACCTAATTTTTCATTTCGTTTTTCATGGTGGAAATTGGTAAATCGTCATTTACCTACCTTGAAATATTCTGCAAATTGGATTACGGCATCCCTCTTCTGAATTGTAGAATATGGGTCCTAGCCTTGATATTTCATTTGGGTGTTATATTAAGGACTTAAATAAACTAACTTGAATTTTCTCCCTTTTGTAGATGTCAAATTCTAACAACTATAGTCTTCTCGAATCCTTTGGAAAAAGCTTTCCACATGAAGATGATGTTCGACGATTGGACCGTGGAAATGGAAATCATTCTTCACTTCCTCCACCTCCTCCAATTATTCTCCCTGACCCACATGTTCGAAGACTTGAAAAGTTCAAGGTCACTCAGGCCCTATTGGCAAGCAAACATGTAGATGGAAAGTCTGTGTGTGCACACGTCTTGGAGATGAAGTCACACATTGATAGCTTGGGAATGTTAGGTGTCGATGTCTACAGGAAGTTGGCTGTTGACTTGGTTCTTCAATCACTTCCTGAATCATATAGTGAGTTCATTAAAGATTACTATATGATGGACCACGACGTGACCCTCATTGATCTTACCTATTTGCTTATTGCTGCTGAATCAGCAATGATTTGGCGCACTGGTAAAGCAAATTTGATTGGTAGATCAACCTCCCAAACTTCCATGGACATTAACAATAGCAACATTGGAAAGCCAGAAAGGTCTTCTCTTCCCAATGGAAAGGGATCAGCCAAGGTCAAACCGTTTGACCGGATGGTAAAGAGAAAGGCTGAAAATGAGATTGTCCCATGTGCTGTTCCAAAAGAATCCATTTGTTTCTACTTCCAAAAGAAAGGGAATTGGTTACGAAGCTGTCATATCTACCTGAAGGATCGAAAGGATGGGAGAGTCAAGATGTATGACTCTGCTTCAGATAAAGTCCACTATCTAACTCTATTAAGTTCCTATTTATAGATTCTTAATACATGATGTGATAAGATTGCATTTTGATGTTTTGTAGGATCGAAGAAAAGAAAGGAAACTTAAGGGAAAAGTATGCCGAGTCTGATCGCGAAGAGATGGATTTCGATCGCATGGTTCGATGATCGGATTTTTGAGCCGCTGTTTAGGGGTTATGATAGATTGCTTAGGAATATTTAGTAACATAGTTTTCATTTGTAATTGCGTTGTAAGGACAAGTTTTTCCGCGTTTTTATAAATAAAATAAATTTTGTTTTTGTCTTATTTATATATATCCTTGCAATGACTTTTGTGAAAATTGATGTTTGTATGTTTTTATTGTTAGCAATATTGAAAATGGATGTGATTCTTAGTTATGTTATTTGTGGTAGCGTCGAAAATTTACCAAATAAGGAAAGATTCTCATCACCCAAGTTTTAATCGGACAGAAACTTGGAGTCATGCGACTTGTATTGTGTGATGAATGAGAACCTTCATATTTGGGAAATTAAGACTAATTCCTTGGTCACATAAGTATGTGAGTCAAGTGAAGGACTAAAGGATCTAGTACGCATTGTTGTGCATTGGTCAAGTCCACCACAAAGAACGATAAGAATATTCGTCATGATTTGCTAAAAGTTTAGTAAATATGGTTATGCTTACAATATTAAGTGTAATTTTGAATCGTTGAAAAGGTTTCAATGAATAGTAGAACGAATAGGAAGAATCAATTAGGCAGAAAGATAAAAGTTTCTCCAATCTGAAAAGAAAGGAGAGTACTTAAGTATCGTGTTTTATGATCAACTTAGTGATTATGAAACCGTGTCACAATTGATCCTCTAAGGACACCTTAGTGCACTAGTATGGCTAAGAAGAGGAATCGTGAATTGTTGAAATGGTTAAATCAAAAGGTGAATCATACTTCGTTCCAAAATCGAGTCTTAGAGTCATACTCCAAGATTGTGACTTGAGTGACATAATCTTTAGTAGGAATGTTCTTACTCTTGCACAATTGAGATTGGTAAATTGTGATGTCTTGGATAAGACAAAGACCAACTAAGACCAATTGTGTGAAGTGTTTGTCTTGATAAGAACCTACACTAACTCTTGAATCTTTGTTTGTCAAGGAATGTTTCTTGACAAGAGAATCTTATATGACAAGAGGTCAGTAGGAGTCTTAAAGATCTTGAAAAGTTTCAAGAACTAATCAAGAATAAACCAGTTGTTGATCACTAGCACACGACTTGAGGTTTGTAATCTATCGTGTTGACATATTCTTGTTTCTGTGCCATTCCAGTTGAGTTAACTATGCATATGAGTTCTACAGTTCTCAATTGATTGCAAAAGGCAAAGCACCTTGATTGGTGAAAGTTCATTGATTTGTATAGGTGAGCTGCTAAACAACCTGGAAGCATTGGTAGGCCCTTATGCTACTAGATAGCTGTTGGATAAGGTGTCTAAGTCCATAACTATATTTGGTATGTACTTGACCCGAGAGTAGCATGGTCCATTTGGGTTGCACTTCACCGGAACAATCTGTAAGGATGGACTTTTGAGAAGAGGTTATTTATGATTTATTAATATATTATAAGTTCTAAGATATTAATATGAAATCATATTATTTAATTAGTATTGGTCAAGAATTAATTTGGAAGTAATTTTGTGATCAAAAGAGACTAATTAAATATATGGGGATTGATTGTGTAAATCAATCATTCTTATAAAGTGGGCTAACGATCCATGATTCCTTATGTTGGGCTAAACCCATGTGGTGACCCATGGATACTCCATGGAGGTTAAACCCATGGAGCATGAGGAATGTGGAAAGTCATGCACATTAGGGTTGGCATGGTGTAACCCTAATGTAGCCACACTATATAAGAAGCCCTCTATTGCATGAAATCGACTAATAGAGCATATTCAAGAGTGCTAGCCGAAATTAGTGTGTGCAAATAACCTCTCTCTAGTTTTTCCACTTGTTGGTGGTGATTTGTGGTTCCATTTGAGGCATTCACATTATTGGTGCTAGGCTCTTAAAGCTTCAAGGTTTTCAACCACACTAAAAGGTATGTCATCTAACTAGAATTTTGTAGTATTGATACTTCATTGTATGCTAGTTAGGATGATGCTTTGGAAATTTGAAAGTTTGCATGTATATTAGAGAAAACATAGATCCAAAGCATCTAGGGTTGCATGTACACCATAGGAGTGTTAGAATGCTCAAAACCCATCAGTGGTGTCAGAGACTAGGATTGTTTTCGAATATACTTCATGCTCCTTGCTTTCAAATGCTTAAAAAAATCGATTTTCTGCTTTCTGGACAACGGACTCGCCGAGTCCACTGGTGAACTCGCCGAGTCCCCTCACAAATTTGACCAACTCGCCGAGTTAGTTCATGCACTCGACGAGTTGGTGCTCTAGAGTGCAGATTTTCAAGTTATAAGGCTGGAATTGGACTAGGATCATTACCCTAAACTGTTTTTGAACTTATAAACCTATTTTTGATGTGGTAATGATCATGCTAATCCAATTTAAAAGATAATTGTCAAAGTTTCATGTCTTGTATTAGTTTATATGGTTAGCCTAATTTCATGAAATTTGTTTGATTTGAATTGTCTTGTTGTTCATATGATTTTAATTGTATCTTCTATGAATTATTTGATTATTGTATTAGTTAAATAATGTTTTAAATGTTTTTTAATGGACTCCATAACTTTTCCTCAAGTTATGGATGTTATGGAACATGAAAGGTTTTTCTATTAAAGATTTCATTAAACTCATATGTTATGGACTTGAAGAGTTTTGACAAGTTTCAAAATTTGCCCTCAAGTTTTGGAATTTGTAAAGTCTTACTAAATGGAACTTTAATTCCAAACCTTATAATTTTAAAAGTTAAAATTCAACCCTTATACTATTATAATATTATAGGTTTAATATATATATATATATATATATATATATATATATATATATATATATATATATATATATATATATATATATAAAACAAGTCGGTTTTACCGTTAGTAGGCCTCATTCACGAAGCCGGTCTATAAGGGGGGTATGAGGTTACTGCCTATAAAATGGTGGTATAATGGGTGTCCACTCTCACCCACCGCTTCCTTGACTGGTGGAGGGTCGTTAGTCGAACGGATAGGACAAAGACTACAATTATCATTAAAAGTATAATGTTAATTATAAAGTAACTACACCCTTCATAAATTCCCAATCTTACTTACTTTAGGAAAATGTGAAATTGATGCTAATCCATGAAATTACACTTTGCACCTTACCAAGTCGTTGATGGAGCGTGTGTGGTTAACCGACACATTAACTTGGACTAGTAAGGGTGGCAAAGGGTAGCTTAATGTTTATCATAAGGTCAATGGAGCGTGTGTGGTTAACCGACACATTGACTAAGGTGATAATTGGTATTTAGAGTATCAAGTATATTTGCATGGTTATTTACACATTGTTTGTGATCCTCGGTATCCTAGTCACAGACCTAAAGGGCATAATCGAGATTTAAACATGCCATTGAAAAGTTCAATGAATCTCAAAGGATCTAGGAGTTTCAAATCCAATTAAAACTTAATTAAAAAATTTCGTTTTCATGGTGGAAATTGTTAAATCGTCATTTACCTACTTTCAAATATTTTGCAAGTTGGATTACGACATCCCTCTTCCAAATTGTAAAATATTGTGTTGGGTCCTAGCCTTAATATTTCATTTTGGGTGTTATATTAAGGACTCTTTATCTAATCTAAACTGTTTCTTTCTTCCTTTTTCAGATGTTTTCCAACACTGCTTCTGGCTCAAACCCTACCGGCTCTTTCTCTCTCATGAACCTTTGTGGGAGTGTCATCTTTGATGGGACTAATTTCAATGATTGGATTAGAAACATTGGGATGGTCACTCGCTACGAGGACAAGGAATATGTCCTCGACAAGGAGCTTAAGGAAATCGATGAGTCTGCTGCAACTCCTTAGGAGATTGCTGCTTTCAGGGCACATGAGAAAGATGCCACCAAGGTAGCTTGTATCATGCTTGCCACCATGTCTCCTGAACTCCAAAAGTCCTATGAGGACTTCTACCCTTTTGAGATGCACCGGGACCTGATGGAGAGATACCATCGGAGTGCTCGTCAAGAGCGGTATGAAATCATCTGCACCATGATTACAACAAAGATAAAGGATGGTGAACCCATCACATGCCACTTGCAGAAAATGCAAATGTTTGTGGACCGTCTGCTCAAATTGAATGTGAACTTTGATGAAGAGCTGGCTATAGATATTATTCTACACTCCTTACCTCCATGTTATGATCTGTTCCGCATGACTTATCTTATGAACAAGGAGGAAGTCACTCTGAGCAAGATTTAGGGCCTTTTGAGGACTGTCGAAAGTGGTCTCAAAGGTAAATCTGTTGTAACCACTATTACTGCTAATGCCCCTGTTCTGGCAATTGGGCAATGTAAGGGGAAGAAGAGGAAGGATCCTTCCAAGAGCCGCAAGGGAAAGTCTCTTGATGGATCCTCTTCAAGTGGAACCAAAGGAGGTTCTGCTACTCCCTCGACCATCCCAAAAGAAGCAGAGTGTTTCTATTGCCATGAAAAAGGGAACTTGAAGCGAAGCTGCCCCAAGTACTTGCAGGATGTTAAGGATGGGAAGGTCAAACCCACCCATGGAGGTATTTACACTATTCTATCTAAAAACTCATCACATACTAACTCTTGGGTGCTTGACACAGGTTGTGGATTTCACATTTGTTCTGATGTGCAGGGCCTAAAAAGAAGTAAGGATGTGGAGCACGGGAAGATAAACTTGATCATGGGGAATAGGAAGGTTTCACATGTCACCAAGATTGGAGTTTACTCTTTATTGCTTAGTAGTGGGTTAGAAATAGATTTGAATAATTGTTGCTACTCGTCTGATATGCGAGAAATATTATTTCCTTTCATGGTTTGTACAAACATGGTTTCACATTTTCGTTTGATAATGAAATTTGTGCAATAAATGCTTATTATAATGGTGTTTTTTTTTATTTTAGAGCATTACCTTGTAATGGTGTATATGAAACTGTGATGGTTGTAGACAACTTAGGAAATAATATGTTGCATATCGATTCTTCTAATGATTTGGATAAGGCATGCTTGTGGCATTGTCATCTTGGACATGTCAACAAGAAGCGCATAGGCCAACTCCAGAAGGTTGGAGTTTTGGAGTCATTCGACTTAAGTTCGGATTACACTTGCGAGTATTGTTTGCTTGGAAAAATGACTAAGTCACCCTTCACTGGTTCTTGTGAAAGGGCTGACGGTTTTTTGGATCTCATACACACCGATGTGGTTGGGCCCTTCAGAACCGCCACAAGGGATGCTAACCGCTTCTATGTGACTTTTACTAATGATTACAGCAGATATGGCTATATCTACTTAATCAAGCATAAGTCAGAAACCTTTGAGAAATTTTAAGAGTTTAAGCAAGAAGTGGAGAATCAGCTGGGCAGGAAGATAAAGATGCTCCGATCCAATCGGGGTGGTATTATTTCACAGTTGACGCCACCTAGGACACCACACCTTAATGGTGTGGCTGAGAGGCACAACCGAGCCTTGATAGACATGGTTCGTTCCATGATGAGTCGAGCTTCGTTACCAATCTCATTCTGGGGGTATGCCTTGGAGACTTCCGCCCATATCCTTAATCGAGTCCCAACTAAAAAGGTTGCCAAAACACTTCACGAGATGTGGACAGGGAAGGCTCCCTCGTTAGCACACATCAAGGTTTGGGGTTGCGAGGCTTTCTTGAGGCGCGAGACTCACGACAAGCTCGAACCTCGGAGTGAGTGGTGTATTTTCATCGGCTACCCGCAAAAGTCGTTTGATTATCTCTTCTATAGACCGAGTAACAATGTTGTCTTCGTTATGAGGAGAGGGGTTTTCCGAGAGAGGGAACCTATATTTCAAGGGGAAAGTGGGAGGCAAATTGACCTTGAAGAACTTCAAGAGTTAACCGATGAAGGAACCTCAAACACTAGTGGTCAACCTGAGGAGGAAACTCATGTTGATCCAGTTGACGAGTATGTACCTCTGAGGCGCTCTAGTAGATTTAGTGTTCCACCTGTGTTATATGGTTTTCATATAACATCTGAGGGTGATACATCTATTAGTGATAACACACTGGTAAATTTGGATGAACGTAACAGCTACAAGGAAGCCAATGTAGGCCCCGAGTCTGCTACATGGAAAGAGGCTATGGACAGCGAGATTAAGTCCATGTATGACGATCAAGTTTGGAACTTGGTTGACAATATACCGGGTTGTAAGACAGTCGGGTGCAAATGGATCTTCAAGAAGAAGACCGACATGGATGGGAAAATACACACTTATAAGGCGCGACTGGTTACGAAGGTCTTTACTCAAACTCCGGGAGTTGACTATGATGAGACCTTCTCACCAGTAGTGAAGATTAAGTCTATTAGGGTTATGCTAGCCATTTCTGTGTTTCATGACTATGAAATATGGCAAATGGATGTCAAAACCGCTTTCATTAATGGGAAGTTGGCTGAGGATGTTTACATGAGTCAGCCAGAGGGTTTTGTCGATGCTAAGTACCCTAATAGAGTGTGTAAGCTTGAGAAATCCATTTATGGATTGAAACAAGCATCTCGCAGATGGAATCTTTGTTTCGATGAGAAAGTCAAAGAGTTTGGCTTTTCGAGATGTAATGCCCGCAGATCCGGGCTAGTCAATTGAGAGACAGTAAGCATCAAAAATGAGTTTTTGATGGAAGATTATTTAGAAGGATTAATCTTTTACAAGTGGTAGTATATGTTACAAGGGTTCCGTACATATAAAGAACGCCGAAATCCGAGTTATAACGAAGAAGTTATGACCCGTCGAAGTTTTACGGCAAAACCGACATGGCACCGGGAGACGTAAAAAGTGAATTTACGATAGAGGACTTTTTAGCCTTAGTGATCTAAATAAAAGTTGTAGTATACGTTAAACCGAGAACATCCAAAAAAAAGAACACCTAAATCTGACTTTGTATGAGGAAGTTATGAATTTTCTAAGATTTGGCATAGTAGTGCACGGCTCGAAACTCGAATTTTAGATCGAGCGGTTTTTGGCCTACGCGATCTAAATGAGAGTTGAAGATCTCATTAATACGAACTCAACGGTAAAAAGACAGACGAAAATGGAGTCCGTATGTAGAGGTTATGAATTTTACGCGGACATTTAACAGTATAATCTCCTCCTACTGTTAAATTTAAGATATGTCGAGAATTAGCCAACGGAGTCAAAATGAAAGTTGTAGATCTTATTTTTACATACGCATGGATATAAAGAACGTAGAAAACGGAGCTCGTATACGAAAGTTATGAATTTTTGAAAATCAGCTGATTTCCACCCTGTGTGCGATGCCACGTGTCAGCACCAGGCTGTGCCTGGGTGTCTCCAGCTGGCTCACGACGTGAGAATCATAAAACTCACGACGTGAGTGACCCTCCAGCCCCCTATAAATAAGAGGTGAAGCCCTCTTCATTCCTCACACCTCCTATCACTTCCGTCTCTCTCTAGAACTTCTCTCTAGCCCCGAAACCCCCCGAAAAGCCTAGGGAACCTCCTTAGCACGAGGCGGAAACCCCGGAGCGCCCGACGGCTCCGAGAAAAGAGCCTTTCGGCTCGGGAACACTGCTCCAGCGGAGCCCGGTTTTGAGAAAAACCCGTTGTAAGTGAGCTACGCCTAACCTATCTTTAGTATATCTTATGTTTTGATATAGTAATGTTATTAGGACCTTATGATAATTATTTGGGCTATTATTATGAGTTATATAAGTGTCGTTATAATATCTTTTTAACCACTTGCGGTACGGGGAATCTGGTTTGGAGGGCAGCTTGGGTTGCTGGATTTCAGAAGTGTTATATGCCAAAATGATCCTGCCCTCCGGTGTTCCATGTCTGGCCCCTGTCTGTACATAGTGGGTGAAAAATATTGTGTTAACGCTTATATAATAGTAATAATGGCAAGACTATTAGTTAGTCTCGTCGAACGTTATACTAAACTCTAGTGGTAATGATACTAGGTCCTGTCAAAGGAGTTGTTTAAAGTAAACGAAGTGCTGTCCGAGTACCAAATCACCACCTTATCAGGTGAGTGCATAGTCCCTTTCATCTTACACATAGATATGAAGTATTTAATATAAATTACGTGTTGTGAGTGCATAGTTACTTTTATCTTACACATAGATATGAAGTATTTTAATATAAATCATGTGCTATGTGTGAATATTATCTGTATACTTGCTATCTATGCTGGATGAACAATTTTATACATGTTTTAAATGATTTAAACTGTATATATATATATATATATATATATATATATATATATATATATATATATATATTATCTACAAAATATGTTGGGTAAACATGGGTAGATGAAATATGAGTCAGATGATGAGGTGAGAGGTGAAATAGACCATGAGGTGAGGGTGAGAGGTGGACGATGTGAGAAGCCTTTTACCCAAATGATGGCCCCGTCATCTAGCAGAGTATGGATGACAACCACAGACTATTCTAGACAGTCCAGTGGAACACTAGTAGACTCGCAACCTGTAGGTGTTGCGAACGATGTGTTCAACGGTGTACTCTAAAAACCCATTGACCTGTATCGCGAGTGGATTCTCGAAAACGATACTATCAATAAAACCCTGGCAGATGCGCCTAAAGGACTCTACCCACAGAAGAGCCTAATAGAGAACATCATAACCCCGGCAGAAGCGCCTAAAGGACTATACCGGCAGATGCGCCCCATAAAGAATGTCACAATTCTGGCAGATGCGCCTAAGTGATAATATTAGCAGTTATGCTTGACAGATGTGTCATTAGCAACGATGGATTTCGTGCCTATTCCTTAGGATAATCCTTAGGAATGAATGAACGAGGAATAGCTGATTCTTAGGGTAGATCCTTAAGAGTAAAGAAGATAATGGGGATGGGTAATTGGGTTGATTGTTTGATGTTTAAACATAATAATTAAATTATTATGGGTTGAAAACCCTATGTACTCACCAGGTTTCCCAACCTGACCCACTCAAGCTTATTTGAATCACAGGTGCCGATACGAAGTTACATTACACTGAGGGATTAAAGAGGCGTAGATCACTAGTGTAAATGAATGTAAGTTCTGTTTATGCTTATGTTTCTGTATTGACAATGACATCCCAAATTTTTTAAAAATGAATAAAAATACATTTCTTCGAAAATGCTTTGATAATGTATTTATCATGTTTTTCTGGGAACAAATTCCGCAACATTTTTATTAAAAGAGATACTCTGATTTTTATAAAGCATAAACAAAATCGGTGTTTTCTGGCCGTGAAAATGGGGATGTCACATGAGAAGTGAGGATGAGTCCTGTGTATATGTCAGAGCTAGTGGGAGTATAGTTAGCTTTTTGGTATTGTATGTGGATGACATACTACTCATAGGAAATGACATCCCAACCTTGCAGGAGGTGAAATCCTGGATTGGGAAGTGTTTCGCTATGAAGGACCTTGGAGAAGCTGCTTATATGCTAGGGATAAGGATATTGAGAAACAGGAGTAAGAGACTAATTGGACTTAGTCAAAGTATCTACTTGGACAAAGTGTTGATGAGGTTCAACATGCATAATTCCAAGAAAGGTGACTTACCGATCCAGAGCAATGCCAAACTGAGTAAAACTCAGAGTCCGAGTACAGAGGCTGAGATAGCTAAAATGAGTCGATTACCATATGCTTCCGCTGTTGGCTCGATCATGTATGCTATGAACTGTACTCGCCCTGATGTGGCCTTTGCTTTGAGCATGGTCAACAGATATCAAGGGAATCCTAGCAAGGCTCACTGGACTGCGGTGAAAAACATTCTCAAGTACCTGCGGAGGACCAAGGACTGGGTCCTTACACTTGGTGGGAGTGATGACTTGAGAGTGGTGGGGTATAGTGACGCCAGCTTTCAAACCGAAAGAGATAATTTCCGCTCTCAGCCGGGCTGGGTGTTTACCCTAAATGGAGGAGCAATTATTTGGAAAAGTTTGAAGCAAGAGACTGTAGTTGATTCAACGTGCGAATCAGAGTACATAGCAGCAAGTGAAGCGACGAAGGATGAAGAACTTCATCGGAGACCTTGGAGTTATACCAGCTATAAAGGAGCATGTGGAGATTTTCTGTGACAACGATAGTGCGGTTGCCTTAGCCAAGGAACCAAGGGATCGTGGAAGGTCCAGACACATCGACAGGAAATATCACTTCATAACACACAAGATAGAAGAAGGACTCCTCATGGCAAAGAGGGTATCATCAGATGAGAACCCGACAGATCCCCTCACGAAGGGACTGAGTAGGGTTAAGCATTTACAGCATGTGAGGCGCATTGAGCTGAGGGATGATATTAGTTTTAATGATTATATAGCTTTTTCGAAACTTGTAATAGATAAACTGTAATTGACATTTGATGCTTAAATAAAAGGTGTTTTTTATTTACTAGTATGGTACTGTTTCATGTCAATTGTTTTACTATTGTTTCATTTTTGCATGTTTTGACTTCCAGAATAATTGGATTATTCAAACCATCTACATTCGATCATACTTTGGAAGTAGGTATTGAAGCAAGATTGTCATGAATTTGGCTTGTAGATTGTCAGAAATGGTTAGACATTGCTATGACATTCATGAGTACTCATAAGGTCTGAGTATTGGATTCAACCCACACTCACTTGTATCACTTCATAGAATTTATCTCGAGTGACCGTGAGACGATAATATCATATAATCTTCAAACCTAGATATATGAATTGTTGACTATGAGTTGGTCGTACATTGATAGTACGAAAACGCATCAGTAACTTGATGTTATAAAACGTGCTGTTGTGTATGGTTTAGTAAATAGTTAGTACAAGCATATACTGTTAAAGTTTATCTGTTCCTTTTAGTCCTTGGAGGATTAAAAGCGATATATGTTCCTTTTATGTGTTCGATTAAGTTATATGTCAAATGAATCAGAAATCGGGAAACAAACTGCTGGACAATAAGATTGACTATGTTCCATGTGTTTGTCCGGCTGATATTTTGAGAACAGAGGATTCTATGATCACTTATCTAAAATGGTACGTCTAAGTTCGACAAGGCATTTAAGAGCCACGATTGCTAGTCGGATCCTGAAGTTATACTTACGACTATAGTTATTAGACTTATCTAAGTGGGAGACTCGTGGATAAGGTGTCGAAGTCCATAACTATATTTGGTATGTACTTGACCCGAGAGTAGCATGGTCCATTTGGGTTGCACTTCACCGGAACAATCTGTAAGGATGGACTTTTGCGAAGAGGTTATTTATGATTTATTAATATATTATAAGTTCTACTATATTAATATGAAATCATATTATTTGATTAGTATTGGTCAAGAATTAATTTGGAATTAATTTTGTGATCAAAAGAGACTAATTAAATATATGGGGATTGATTGTGAAAATCAATCATTCTTATAAAGTGGGCTAATGATCCATGATTCCTTATGTTGGGCTAAACCCATGTGGTGACCCATGGATACTCCATGGAGGTTAAACCCATGGAGCATGAGGAATGTGGAAAGTCATGCACATTAGGGTTTGCATGGTGTAGCCCTAATGTAGCCACACTATATAAGAAGCCCTCTATTGCATGAAATCGACTACTAGAGCATATTCAAGAGTGCTAGCCAAAATTAGTGTCTGCAAATAACCTATCTCTAGTTCTTCCACTTGTTGGTGGTGATTTGTGGTTCCATTTGAGGCATTCACATTATTGGTGCTAGGCTCTTAAAGCTGCAAGGTTTTCAACCACACTAAAAGGTATGTCATCTAACTTGAATTTTGTAGTATAGATACTTCATTGTATGCTAGTTAGGATGATGCTTTGGAATTTTGAAAGTTTGCATGTATATTAAAGAAAACATAGATCCAAAGCATCTAGGGTTGCATGTACACCATAGGAGTGTTAGAATGCTCAAAACCCATCAATGGTATCAGAGACTAGGATTATTTTCCAATATACTTCATGCTCCTTGCTTTCAAATGCTTAAAAAAATCGTTTTTCTGCTTTCTGGACAGTGGACTCGCCGAGTCCACTAGGGAACTCGCCGATTCCCCTCACAAATCTGACCAACTCACCGAGTTAGTTCATGCACTCGACGAGTTGGTGCTCTAGAGTGCAGATTTTTGAGTTTTAAGGCTAGAATTGGACTAGGATCATTACCCTAAACCGTTTTTGAACTTATAAACATGTTTTTGATGTGGTAATGATCATGCTAATCCAATTTAAAAGATAATTGTCAAAGTTTCATGTCTTGTATTAGTTTATATGGTTAGGCTAATTACATGAAATTTGTTTGATTTGAATTGTCTTGTTCATATGAGTTTAATTGTATCTTCTATGAATTATTTGATTATTGTATTAGTTGAATAATGTTTTAATTTTTTCTTAATGGACTCCATAACTTGTCCACAAGTTATGGATGTTATGGAACATGAAAGGTTTTTCTATTAAAGATGTCATGAAACTCATATGTTATGGACTTGACGAGTTTTGACAAGTTTCAAAACTTGCCCTCGAGTTTTGGAATTTGTAAAGTCTCACTAAATGGAACTTTAATTCCAAACCTTAGAATTTTAAAAGTTAAAATTCAACCCTTATACTATTATAATATTATAGGTTTAATATTTATATATATGTATAAGACAAGTCAGTTTTACTGTTAGTAGGCCTCATTCACGAAGCCCGTCTATAAGGGGGTATAAGGTTACTGCCTATAAAATGGTGGTTTAATGGGTGTCCACTCTCACCCACCGCTTCCTTGACTGGTGGAGGGTCGTTAGCCGAACGGGTAGGACAAAGACTATAATTGTCATTAAAATTATAATGATAATTATAAAGTAACTAAACCTTTTATAAATTCCCAATCTTAGTTACTTTAGGAAAATGTGAAATTGATGCTAATCCATGAAATTACACTTTTCACCTTACCAAGTCGTTGATGGAGCGTGTGTGGTTAACCAACACATTAACTTGGACTAGTAAGGGTGGAAAAGGGTAGCTTAATGTTTATCATAAGGTTAATGGAGCGAGTGTGGTTAATCGGCACATTGACTAAGGTGATAATTGACATTGAGAGTACCAAGTATATTTGCATGGTTATTCGCACCTTGTTTGTGATCCTCGGTATCCCAGTCACAAACCTGAAGGGCATAATCAAGATTTAAACATGCCATTGAAAAGTTAAATGAATCTCAAAGGATCTAGGAGTTTCAAATCCAATTAAAACTTAATTAACAAATTTCTTTTTAATGGTGGAAATTGGTAAATCTTCATTTACCTACCTTCAAATATTTTGCAAGTTGGATTATGGCATCCCTCTTCCAAATTGTAAAATATTGTGTTGGGTCCTAGCGTTAATATTTCGTTTTGGGTGTTATATTAAGGACTCTTTATCTAATCTAAACTTTGTCTTTCTTCCTTTTCAGATGTCTTCCAACACTGCTTTTGGCTCAAACCCTACCGGCTCCTTCTCTGTCATGAACCTTTGTTGTAGAGTCATCTTTGATGGGACTAATCTCAATGATTGGATTAGAAACATCAGGATGGTCACTCGCTACGAGGATCAGGAATATGTCCCCAAAAAGGAGCTTAAGGAAATCGATAAGTCTGCTGCTACTCCTGAGGAGATTGCTGATTTCAGGGCACATGAGAAAGATGCTACCAAGGTAGCTTGTATGATGCTTGCCACCATGTCTCCTGAACTCCAAAAGTCCTATGAGGACTTCTACCCTTTTGAGATGCACCAAGACCTGATGGAGAGATACCATCAGAGTGCTCGTCAAGAGTGGTATGAAATCATCTACTCTATGATTACAACAAAGATGAAGGATGGTGAACCCATCACGGGCCACTTGCAGAAAATGCAAAGGTTTGTGGACTGTCTGCTCAAATTAAATGTGAACTTTGATGAAGAGCTGGCTATAGATATTATTCTACACTCCTTACCTCCATGTTATGATCAATTCCGCATGACTTATCATATGAACAAGGAGGAAGTCACTCTGAGCAAGCTTCAGGGCCTTTTGAGGACTGTCGAAAGTGGTCTCAAAGGTAAATCTGTTGTAACCACTCCTACTGCTAATGCCCCTGTTCTGGAAATTGGGGAAGGTAAGGGGAAGAAGAGGAAGGCTCCTTCCAAGAGCCGCAAGGGAAAGTCTCTTGATGGATCCTCTTCAAGTGTAACCAAAGGAGGTTCTGCTACTCCCTCGACCATCCTAAAAGAAGCAGAGTGTTTCTATTGCCATGAAAAAGGGCATTGGAAGCGAAGCTGCCCCAAGTACTTGTAGGATGTTAAGGATGGGAAGGTCAAACCCACCCATGCAGGTATTTACACTATTCTATCTAAGAACTCATCACATACTAACTCTTGGGTGCTTGACACATGTTGTGGATTTCAAATTTGTTCTGATCTACAGTGCCTAAAAAGAAGTAAGGATGTGGAGCACGGGAAGATAAACTTGATCAAGGGAATAGGAAGGTTTCACCTGTCACCAAGATTGGAGTTTACTCTTTATTGCTTAGTAGTGGGTTAGAAATAGATTTGAATAATTGTTGCTACTCGTCTGATATGGCAAGAAATATTCTTTCCTTTCGTGGCTTGTACAAACAAGGCTTCATATTTTCGTTTGATAATGAAATTGGTGCAATAAATGCTTATTATAATGGTGTTTTTTATTTTAGAGCATTACCTTGTAATGATGTATATGAGACTGTGATGGTTGTAGACAACTTAGGAAATAATGTGTTGCATATCGATTCTTCTAATGATTTGGATAAGGCATCCTTGTGGCATTGTCGTCTTGTACATGTCAACAAGAAGCGCATAGGCCAACTCCAGAAGGCTGGAGTTTTGGAGTTATTCGACTTAAGGTCGGATGACACTTGCGAGTCTTGTTTGCTTGAAAAAATGACTAAGTCACCCTTCACTGGTTCTTGTGAAAGGGGTGAGGGTTTGTTGGATCTCATACACACCGATGTGTGTGGGCCCTTCAGAACCGCCACAAGGGATGCTAACCGCTTCTATGTGACTTTTACTGATGATTACAGCAGATATGGCTATATCTACTTAATCAAGCATAAGTCAGAAACCTTTGAAAAATTCAAAGAGTTTAAGCAAGAAGTAGGGAATCGGCTGGGCTGGAAGATAACGATGCTCCGATCCGATCGGGGTGGTGAGTATCTTAGTATCGGATTCCTGGACTATCTTAAGGAGTGTGGAATTATTTCACAGTTGACTCCACCTAGGACACCACAACTTAATGGTGTGGCTGAGAGGTGCAACCGAACCTTGTTAGACATGGTTCGTTGCATGATGAGTCGAGCTTCTTTACCAATCTCATTCTAGGGGTATGCCTTGGAGACTGCCGCCCATATCCTTAATCGAGTCCCAACTAAAAAGGTTACCAAAACACCTCACGAGATGTAGACAGGGAAGGCTCCCTCATTAGCACACATCAAGGTTTGGGTTTGCGAGGCTTTCGTGAGGCACGAGACTCATGACAAGCTCGAACCTCGGAGGGAGTGGTGTATTTTCATTGGCTACCCGTAAAAGTCCTTTGGTTATCTCTTCTATAGACCGAGTGACAATGTTGTCTTCGTTGCGAGGAAAGGAGTTTTCCAAGAGAGGGAAGTTATATTTCAAGGGGACAGTGGGAGGCAAATTGACCTTGAAGAACTTCAAGAGTTAACCGATGAAGGAACCTCAAACACTAGCGGTCAACCTGAGGAGGAAACTCATGTTGATCCAGTTGACGAGTCTGTACCTCTGAGGCGCTCTAGTAGATTTAGTGTTCCACCTGTGTTATATGGTTTTCATATAACATCTGAGGGTGATACATCTATCAGTGATAGCACACTGGTAAATTTGGATGAACCTAACAGCTACAAGGAAGCCATTGCAGGCCCCGAGTCTGCTAAATGGAAAGAGGCTATGGACAGCGAGATTCTATCCATGTATGACAATCAAGTTTGGAACTTGGTTGACATTATACCGGGTTGTAAGACAGTCGGGTGAAAATGGATCTTCAAGAAGAATACCGACATGGATGGGAAAATACACACTTATAAGGCGCGACTGGTTGCGAAGGTCTTTACTCAAACTCCGGGAGTTGACTATGATGAGACCTTCTCACCAGTAGTGAAGATTAAGTCTATTAGGATAATGCTAGCCATTGCTTCATTTCATGACTATGAAATATGGCAAATGGATGTCAAAACCGCTTTCCTTAATGGGAAGTTGGCTGAGGATGTTTACATGAGTCAGCCAGAGGGTTTTGTCAATGCTAAGTACCCTAATAGAGTGTGTAAGCTTCAGAAATCCATTTATGGATTGAAACAAGCATCTCGCAGATGGAATCTTTGTTTCAATGAGAAAGTCAAAGAGTTTGGCTTTTCGAGGAGTGAGGATGAGTCCCGTGTATATGTCAGAGCTAGTGGGAGTATAGTGTGCTTTTTGGTATTGTATGTGGATGACATACAACTCATAGGAAATGACATCCCAACCTTGCAGGAGGTGAAATCCTGGATTGGGAAGTGTTTCGCTATGAAGGACCTTGGAGAAGCTGCCTATATCCTAGGGATAAGGATATTGAGAGACAGGAGTAAGAGACTAATTGGACTTAGTCAAAGTACATACTTGGAGAAAGTGTTGATGAGGTTCAACATGCATAATTCCAAGAAAGCTGACTTACCGATCCAGAGCAATGCCAAACTGAGTAAAACTCAGAGTCCGAGTACAGAGGCTGAGATAGCTGAGATGAGTCGATTAACATATGCTTCCGCTGTTGGCTCGATCATCTATGCTATGACTTGTACTCGCCCTGATGTGGCCTTTGATTTGAGCATGGTCAACAGATATCAAGGGAATCCTGGCAAGGCTCACTGGACTGCGGTGAAAAACATTCTCAAGTACCTGCTGAGGACCAAGGATTGGGTCCTTACACTTGGTGGGAGTGATGACTTGAGAGTGGTGGGGTATAGTGACGCCAGCTTTCAAACCGATAGAGATAATTTCCTCTCTCAGTCGGGCTGGGTGTGTACTCTAAATGGAGGATCAATTACTTGGAAAAGTTCGAAGCAGGAGACTGTAGCTGATTCAACGTGCGAATCAGAGTACATAGCAGCAAGTGAAGCGACGAAGGAGGCGATATGGCTGAAGAACTTCATCGGAGACCTTGGGGTTGTACCAGCAATAAAGGAGCATGTGGAGATTTTCTGTGACATCGATAGTGCGGTTGCCTTAGCCAAGGAACCAAGGGATCATGGAAGGTACAGACACATCGACAGGAAATATCACTTCATAAGACACAAGATAGAAGAAGGACTCCTCATCGAAAAGAGGGTATCATCAGATGAGAACCCGACAGATCCCCTCACGAAGGGACTGAGAAGGGTTAAGCATTTACAGCATGCGATGCGCATTGGGCTGAGGGATGATATTAGTTTTAATGATTAGATAGTTGATTCGAAACTTGTAATAGATAAACTGTAATTGACATTTGATGCTTAAATAAAAGGTGTTTTTTATTTACTAGTATGGTATTGTCTCATCTCAATTATTTTACTATTGTTTCATTTTTGCATGTTTTGACTTCCAGAATAATTAGATTATTCAAACCATCCACAGTCGATCATACTTTGGAAGTAGGTATTGAAGCAAGATTGTCATGAATTTGGCTTGTAGATTGTCAGAAATGGTTAGACATTGCTATGACATTCATGAGTACTCAGAGAGGTCTGAGTATTGGATTCAACCCACGCTCACTTGTATCACTTCATGGAATTTATCTCGAGTGATCGTGAGACGATAATATCATATAATCTTCAAACCTAGATATATGAGTTGTTGACTATGAGTTGGTCGTACATTGATAGTACAAAAACGCATCGGTAACTTGATGTTATAAAACGTGTTGTTGTGTATGGTTTAGTGAATAGTTAGTACAAGCATATACTGTCAAAGTTTATCTGTTCCTTTTAGTCCTTGGAGGATTAAAAGCGCTATCTTGGGCTCCTCGGTGATTTTCCTTTGATGTGTTCGATTAAGTTCTATGTCAAACGAATCAGAAATCGGGAAACAAACTCCTGGACAATAAGATTGACTGTGTTCCATGTGTTTGTCCGGCTAATATCTTGAGAACAGAGGATTCTATTATCACTTATCTAAAATGGTACGTCTAAGTTCGACAAAGGCATTTAAGAGCCATGATTGCTAGTCGGATCCTGAAGTTATACTTACGACTATAGCTATTAGACTTATCCAAGTGGGAGACTATTGGATAAGGTGTCTAAGTCCATAACTATATTTGGTATGTACTTGACCCGAGAGTAGCATGGTCCATTTGGGTTGCACTTCATCGGAACAATCTGTAAGGATGGACTTTTGAGAAGAGGTTATTTATGATTTATTAATATATTATAAGTTCTAATATATTAATATGAAATCATATTATTTGATTAGTATTGGTCAAGAATTAATTTGGAATTAATTTTGTGATTAAAAGAGACTAATTAAATATATGGGGATTGATTATGTAAATCAATCATTCTTATAAAGTGGGCTAATGATCCATGATTCCTTATGTTGGGCTAAACCCATGTGGTGACCCATGGATACTCCATGGAGGTTAAACCCATGGAGCATGAGGAATGTGGAAAGTCATGCACATTAGGGTTTGCATGGTGTAACCCTAATGTAGCCACACTATATAAGAAGCCCTTTATTGCATGAAATCGACTACTAGAGCATATTCAAGAGTGCTAGCCGAGATTAGTGTGTGCAAGTAACTTCTCTCTAGTTCTTCCACTTGTTGGTGGTGATTTGTGGTTCCATTTGAGGCATTCACATTATTGGTGCTAGGCTCTTCAAGCTTCAAGGTTTTCAACCACACTAAAAGGTACGTCATTTAACTAGAATTTTGTACTATAGATATGTAACGTCCCAAAAATCATGACCAAAATTTTCATCTTAAAACTATAATAAAACCCATAGTTGTCAAACCATTCATTCAAAACATATTTAATCAGAGTATCATGTTTAAACATATCATATCAGAGTAAAATATCCCAGGCTAAAACATCACGGTGTGTGCGATGCAGTCATCCCGAGCTCTTCCCTCTGCTACTGAAAGTACCTAAAACCAAAACTGAAAACCGTAAGCACGAAGCTTAGTGAGTTCTCCATATTACCACATACCAGACATATAACCACATACTGGGCCCCCGCCCGCTGCATCGGGACTTGCTCGGCATCGGAATCGCCCAGCATCAGGCCCCGCCTGGCATCGAGCCCCGCTCGGTATACAGACCTGTCTCTCACAGGCCCCGCATGTCTCTGGGCCTCGCCCGCTGTACACATACAAACATATAACATACTAGCACGTAAATAAACATACTCTATTGTACTCCTGGTCTAAGGCCTCACATATCTTGGGCCTCGCCCTTGTTCTGCTACTGAAGAGTCGTGAAACCCCGTCCGCACTCGGCTAGTGGTGAGATACGGGACCTCGCCCACACTCACCTCCCTACCATGCACATACATGTATCACAGAGACAACAAGTATACTCTACTATGCAACATATGAAATTCCTCGGGCTTACCCCGACATCGGACCCCGGTCCGGAAACATACTACCGACACATGCAAGAATCACAAAGACCTCTAGCATACTAACATACCTCGGGCCTCTCCCAGCATCAGATTGTAATCCGGAACATATATCATAAAAATGCCTAGGGCTAATCCCCGGGTCTTTCTACTATACACAAACATAATGGGCCGTCATTGTGGCCGTAGACCCATGCACACAGTGAGGAGACTCACCTCGCACTACTGAAACCCTGCTGATACTCCTCCGGCTGCTATTTGGCAATTCCCCAACTGCTACTCCTTCGACTCTCCAAGCTATCAATACCAAAATATCACTTAGTCCAAAACAATAATCATCCTTAGGGTAAAATGACCATTTTACCCCTAGTCCAACTTGGTCCACATCTAAGGCCCAAACCAAGTTCTAAAAATGGCCCAACATTAGGTAGGCTTCCCAAGCCCACTAGTGGCCAACTGTTGGCCCAATTTGCCATATTGGGCCCAAAACCTCTAATGGGCCTTACCCTAAGCCCAAACATCTTCTTGGCCCATATCATCTGACTTCTGATGGCCCACTGATATGGGCATATTTAGTCATAAGAATCATGCATGATCTTAATACTTTATGTTAATTTTATCTCAAATAATGAACCAAAGGTGCTTAATTAGCTTAAATATTTCATTTTCAGCAACAATTACATGCTCGGATGGAAAAGGAAGCGAAACTAGCGATTGGAAGCTTGGATCTTGGATTTTGAAGAAAGAAGGATGTTGTTGGGCAGCTTGACCCCTCGTCAGTATTTTGGCCATATCTCATGAACCGTAACTCCGATTGACGAGATTCAAAATGTTCTGAAAGCTAGACACAATTTCGGACGACTTTCATGTTTTGAGAAAATGCTGATTCCAAACGGACTCGGCGAGTAGGCCGTAAACTCGACGAGTCACTTCGAACTTTCGCGATTCTGGACGCGCTGACTTGCCGTACACGGGTTTTAAGTGACAGACTCGCCGAGTAGGTCACTCGACTCGACGAGTCACCTCTGTTTTGTGAAAATCTATATAAAGGGACTTTCAGATCGATACCCTAGCATATAGATGAACCCTTGGAGGCCAATTGTCGACTAAAGGTGCTGCTGGAGCGTGGGAAGCAAGGGAATCAACTCTACATTCAATTTTAAGGAGAATCAAGGCAAAATCAAGTTTACTCTTTACCTAATCTCTTGTTTGAACTATGTTTTTACCAATTGATTTCGTTTTTGAGTTTGTTTCTGCTGTAATCATGAGCTAAAACTCATAACTTCTGTTTAGGTAGATGAATTTGTGAACATGGATTGATTATTTGATTAGGATTAATTTTAATTGGTGATTATGTTTTATTAAGCTTGTTAAAGAACCTTATGTGTTAACAATAACTATTCTTCTGTTAATAAATCAGTAATTAAGTTGTATGAACATCTCTTAGTTATTAATTTCATATGATTTATTGTGACCACATAGTTGTATGTATAGGAATAGCGAATGTGAAACTAGAATTAACTAGAAGATAGGTAAGTTAATGTGTGAGCTTGTTTGATGAACATCAGCAAGAGGTTAATTGAAGGGTCAATTTAATTAACCATTACAAGTCTTATTTAACCCGAATCAATAACTAGGAAATCCGTTAATTTAGACAATTGGCCACTGCTTGAGTTAATTTGTTTCCTAAGGATTAGTAATAGCGAACGTGAAACTAATCATCTTAGTCGGTAGCCAATGAATAATTAATACGATACATTGAAATCATCCATGGGAACAAATGAGTCGAACCTAAACAGAAGTCCTCTTTATTATTGAATTTAGTTGATTTTTATTTGCTTAGCTCTTAGTTTCTTAGTTTAAGTTTTAGTTAATTGTTTAAGTTTCTAGTCTTGCAAAACTAGAGAAACCCCCTTTCTATTACTTGTTTTATTTAGATAATATTAGCATTTCTTTTAATTGTTTACCGTTCCCTGTGTTCGATACCCTACTTACCTGAACTAAACTGCTAATCGATAGGTACACTGCCTTTCGTGTGTTCGTCTTTGTGTTTAAGTTAGTAGGATTAAAACTAGTTGGTTTTACACACATCAAGTTTTTGGCGCCGTTGCCGGGGAACGATTCAAATAGTTAATTTTATTTGGTAATTGTTATCGTTTTTATTTTATTGATTAGTTTTTTTATTTTTATTTTTATTTTTATTTATTATGTATTTTCCAAATCTCGATGCTTTTGATGCTTTTCTTGAGGAAGTAGTGCAGGAAATTGAGCAGGAAGATGAGGATTATGACTCAGATGATGATTTGAAGAAATTTGGAAGATGGTTAGATGACTTCTTGTCTAACGATCAAGAACAATTTGAGTCACAAGAGCTAGAGTTAAAAGATGAAGATTTTAATCCAGAAAAAGATTTGGAGGAGCTGGAAAGATTGCTAGCAAAGAGGTCAGATGAAGAACAAGAAAAACCTGAGTTGCAGGAACCAAGCCGTGGTTTGACCATTACCACGACATGGTCCCCTGTTCTTCCGGTTTGTGTTTCGAAGCATGGGGTGACGATTCCAACTTTGGAGAAAGTTCTGAAGCGCGATCCATTTCTGATTAGTACCCGACCGGTCCCAACCCTTGTCAGAATTCTTGGGTTTTATGTATTCAAGCTCGTTTGGCCAATTTTAGAAGAAAAGAGCCAAATTTTACAAATTGGTCCAAAGAAAATATTTAATGCAACGGATGGATTAGCATTGAGTTTATTGGAAGTTTATTAAGTTGGGAGTCCAGCTCAAGACTCACACAAAAAGAAGCGCTTGCGGGAGGCAACCCGTCATTAGAGTTTGCTTTTCTTTTTCTTTTTAAACTTCTAGTTTATTAGGGTAATTTAGGAATTTAATTTTGATGTTTGTTTTCCTTTTTCTATTACTTGTGTGTTGTTTTGATCTTTTCAGTTTGAAGCTTAGGATTGCATGTGAGGGTCTAGAGTCAAGGCTAACAAAGCGAGAAATCGAGTCTAGGCGAGAGAGGAAACGAAGTTTTGAGTCAAGCTATGAGTCCAATTGATAGAAGGGTTATAGAGTGTTTATTCCCTGAAGAAAAATGAGGGAAATTATTAGTTTATATAACCCCCATACATCAGAAACGGACTTGGGCAGAATAAAATTTTTGTCACACAGCGGTCTACTCGCCGAGTGCATCTTATGGACTCGCCGAGTCCATGTGAAAATTCACGATTCTTCTGCCATTTACGCTTCAACTCGGCGAGTCTACATACTTACTCGACGAGTCGCTCATTCTTCTTACTTTTGAGCTGAAGATTTGATGACATTTGATATGGGCATTGGTTCTATTCTTTGAAGATCATTTTCCGAGCATTTCCAAGAGTTTTTCCCTTATATTTGGAGCTTTTATAAAGACTGTACCACACGAGATTTTGACACCCAAGACATGGATGAGTTGTTCCCATGTCTAAAGTCAATTGAAGATGGAGTTGAAGAGAAGAGATATCAACCTCGACACTACTATCCCAGGGGAGTTTGTTCCAATTCTCTCCTTATTTTTATTGTTCTTTATCATGCATAATATGCAATGGGGACATTGCATAAATTAAGTGTGGGGTAGGGGGTTGGTTACATTAGTTAAAATTTTTACATTAGTTAAAATTTTAGTTAAATTTTGAAAATTTTGAAATTTTTGCATTAAAATTGCTAGGGCTAATTTAGAAAATTTTGGTAAAGCAATTAGGGATCATGCTAGTATTATATTTGATGATTCTGTGAAGACCCAAATTTTTAGTTGAGCCTATATACGTTCTAGTGCATTTGTGGCCTCCTTTATTCTAGTGAAATCATGGGACAAAAACACAATCTCGCTTAGTTTGAGGATCGCAATATGTTTAGCATCCTAAACCTGTAATGTATCA
This sequence comes from Lactuca virosa, assembly GCF_052849685.1. Taxonomy (NCBI): domain Eukaryota; kingdom Viridiplantae; phylum Streptophyta; class Magnoliopsida; order Asterales; family Asteraceae; genus Lactuca; species Lactuca virosa. Next base: position 276,289,734 of record NC_136431.1, on the reverse strand, counting down.
AGGAAAATTATTATCTTTAGCCAATAAAGGTTGAAGTTGAGCACCCCTGCTTAAGCATGTAGGATTTGAGTGAAAAAAAAGTGAGTTACATGTAAAAAAAAAGAAAGAGAATTACAAGAAAAGTTTGAAGAATTTTGGAGCAATTAAAGTAAAGATCAAAAGATCAAAATTCAGAAGGATCAAAAGTGAAGATACCAAAAATCAAAAGGGGGCAAATTTGAAGAAATCAAAGTTCAAATTATCAAGAAAGTGAAGAATTCCAATAGCTCCATAGTGGTATCGAAAAGTTGTAATTTTTTCTAGATTATGTATGCTTGGGTTGCTTGACCAAAAATACTTTGAGGTTAAAAATTTTCTGGGGATGGATTCGGAGGGATGCATAAAATGAGCGTTGTTCAAAAGAAGTGGGCGAGTGTTTATGAGGATTGTAAGTATTTAGGATTAAGGGGGGGTCCTTAGGAAAAACTTTAGACACAAATGCATGCGTTGCGGTCTTGGCATAATGGCTGGGTTCGATTGGGATTATCTTATGTGGTATTAGTATGTTAAAATTCAGTTTTGCTTGGGGGCAAGCAAAAGTCAAGTGTGGGGTATTTTGATATGGGCATATTTAGTCATAAGAATCATGCATGATCTTAATACTTTATGTTAATTTTATCTCAAATAATGAACCAAAGGTGCTTAATTAGTTTAAATATTTCATTTTCAGCAACAATTACATGCTCGGATGGAAAAGGAAGCGGAACTAGCGATTGGAAGCTTGGATCTTGGATTTTGAAGAAAGGAGGATGTTGCTGGGCAGCTTGACCTCTCGTCAGTGTTTTGGCCATATCTCAGGAACCGTAACTCCGATTGACGAGATTCAAAATGTTCTAAAAACTAGACACAATTTCGGACGACTTTCATGTTTTGAGAAAATGCTGATTCCAAACGGACTCGGCGAGTAGGCCGTAAACTCGACGAGTCACTTCGAACTTTCGCGATTCTGGACGCGCTGACTTGCCGTACACGGGTTTTAAGTGACGGACTCGCCGAGTAGGTCACTGGACTCGACGAGTCACCTCTGTTTTGTAAAAATCTATATAAAGGGACTTTCAGATCGATACCCTAGCATATAGATGAACCCTTGGAGGCCAATTGTCGACTAAAGGTGCTGCTGGAGCGTGGGAAGCAAGGGAATCAACTCTACATTCAATTTTAAGGAGAATCAAGGCAAAATCAAGTTTACTCTTTACCTAATCTCTTGTTTGAACTATGTTTTTACCAATTGATTTCGTTTTTGAGCTTGTTTCTGCTGTAATCATGAGCTAAAACTCATAACTTCTGTTTAGGTAGATGAATTTGTGAACATGGATTGATTATTTGATTAGGATTAATTTTAATTGATGATTATGTTTTATTAAGCTTGTTAAAGAACCTTATGTGTTAACAATAACTATTCTTCTGTTAATAAATCAGTAATTAAGTTGTATGAACATCTCTTAGTTATTAATTTCATATGATTTATTGTGACCACATAGTTGTATGTATAGGAATAGCGAATGTGAAACTAGAATTAACTAGAAGATAGGTAAGTTAATGTGTGAGCTTGTTTGATGAACATCAGCAAGAGGTTAATTGAAGGGTCAATTTAATTAACCATTACAAGTCTTATTTAACCCGAATCAATAACTAGGAAATCCGTTAATTTAGACAACTGGCCACTGCTTGAGTTAATTTGTTTCTTAAGGATTAGTAATAGCGAACGTGAAACTAATCATCTTAGTCGGTAGCCAATGAATAATTAATCCGATACATTGAAATCATCCATGGGAACAAATGAGTCGAACCTAAACAGAAGTCCTATTTATTATTGAATTTAGTTGATTTTTATTTGCTTAGCTCTTAGTTTCTTAGTTTAAGTTTTAGTTAATTGCTTAAGTTTCTAGTCTTGCAAAACTAGAGAAACCCCCTTTCTATTACTTGTTTTATTTAGATAATATTAGTATTTCTTTTAATTGTTTACCGTTCCCTGTGTTCGATACCCTACTTACCTGAACTAAACTGCTAATCGATAGGTACACTGCCTTTCGTGTGTTTGTGTTTGTGTTTAAGTTAGTAGGATTAAAACTAGTTGGTTTTACACACATCACCCACTAAGGCCCAAAGAACCAAAATCCCTTGTATGGTCCAAACCGAGGCCCAAAACAAGCCAAACCCAAATCTGATGAGTACGCTGGGCGTACTCCTATGTACGCTAAGCGTACTAGCCAAATGGTGTGTACGATGGGCGTAACTGCATGAACGTTTAGCGTACTCCCCCTGTTAAGTCACTTTCCCATTAAGTGCTTAATACTCTACTCCAAAAGCTACAAACACAGATCCAAGTCCTTTTCAACGTATTAATACATAAAGTCACTGACTTGGTGACTTTGCATGCCCCAATCAAGTCTAAACTCCAAAAATGATATTTCATTCACGTAGAATGCTCTTACCTCAAGCATGAACCCAATAAGACATTCAAGATGGCAACTTTCTGCCTTAGGGACTCTTATAGAACATAGAGTAGCAACTCCAAGTCCTAGAAATCGGATTGAACCAAAAAGCTTCAACCTTTGGACCAAAATGGTCCAAAAACTCAATCTAAGAGATCTAAGAAAATAATCACCAAGTTTAGATCTTTATACCTTGAAATGGCTAGAAATGAAGCAACAATCCCAGATCTACAACCTCTCCTTTGAACCACCACCTTTCCTTGTTCCTTTCTAGCTTGGAAAATGGATCCACAACACTAAGATGCTTCTTTAGTGACCTTCTAAGCTCCAAGAACACTCAAATATGGATTAGGGTTTTGTAGTAGCTCCTTTAAGGTGGAAATGGAGGCTGGCCTTCGAGACATAAGGTTCTTTATATAGGGATCAACCCTAAAATTAGGGTTTGGGAAATCTGAGCGTACGCTGGGCGTACTTCTCGTACGCTGGGCGTACGCCTCTCCGCACCCGCGATCATTTTCCTTTATACGTTGGGTGTACACCAGCCTATGCTGGGCGTACTCTTGCGCTAGCCACCTTGCATGCATGGTCCTTTCTTGCCATCTTTCTCCATTAAGGACCAATATTGCCATCAAAGTGTTATAACTCCTTCGTTCTAAGTCCGTTTCCGACGAACTTTATACCCACGAAAAGGTGGCGAGAAGCCCTATGCTCCTGACTACATACCCAAGCCTTAAAACCTTTAGATAAAAACCCAAGACCCATAAAAGACCGAATCGCTTACACCCTGGGCCTCCAAACCCGCAATCGAAGTACTTTTCAAAACGGGGTGTTACAACTCTCCCCCACTTAAATTGGACTTTGTCTTCGAATTCCACTATGGCCAACTATCCCGCAACCTCTCACGACGTTCCTATACAATGCATACTCTGACTGCTCGGTCCAATCCTCGAGGGACCTCTTCTATTGGCTTTCTATCCGGTCTTCCTGGGCGAAATGCTATTCCTCGATGGTATCCTTTTGAGAACCATCCCATAACTATAAACCCTGAGTGCATCGCTCTTACCCAATCGAAAATCCTTCCGGTACTCCCCGAGTACTCATGCTCGACATCCAAGGGGTTCACCCCTTTTTCCTTGCGCGGCCACTGGCCCTCCCAAGACAACTTTCCATAAGCAACAATCTTCTCTATCTCTGTGTGGGACAAATCCTCGTTGTAACAAATTTCCAGTCACTCCTAGTGTTGTCTCATCGCTGCTACTTGCTGAACACTTCCTCTTATCAAGCCTCAGTGTTGAACGCCCAACCCAGCGAATGGATCAGATAATCCTTCGAGTAGAAAATTCATCCCTCCGACGGTTAGACTCATACAAGAGCTGCGCAACAGAGTCAAACCCTCTACTCTGAGATTATTTAATTCTGATGTGAGTGACTTAGCACCTCCCGCTCAACTAACTGCTCCATACCAGAGTTCCCTCAATGCAACCCCTGCCCGAAGATCCTGATATCTCTTGTTCGCTTTCTGGATGAACCGAGACCACCCTGGTCACAACTAATCTGCCGTTATCTGGGTTACCGGACTCCCACCGGTTTCTAAACCCAAGCTCAAACTCTCAGTCGCTCCCAGCGACTTCCGAAGAAACCTTGGCTATCCAAAACTACTCTATCTACCTTACCACTCTGGCTCCACCAGTCCTGGGATCATCGATCCCTTATCTTGACCCTAAGGTCTCTACCAGGTCCCACCCGCGCTGCTATAAACACATGGGCCTCGCTCACGGGTCTCACCCAACTATATCTCGGAGTGGTCCCTCCCACAGGTCTCACCTATCTAGGGCTATGCAGGACCAACTCCATCCTCAAACTCAATGAACTATCCTTTCCTTATCTGTATCATGCTAACTAGGAGGTATGGGCCTTGCCCTTCCTCCGATAACTAGGAAATACGGGCCCTCGCCCACACTCCACTGACTAGGCTGCTAATGAGTGCTACGACTTACCCGTAGTCTTACAACACTTCCTGCACTGCTATCTACTGGGGAATGCTACGGAAATACCTTAGTCTGACATCCTGAATTAACTCGCGTCCTGACGAGAAAATCTCCAATCTGATTCCCAACCAGTTATCAACTACCGCTAATACACGGACTCAACGTTAGGAAGTTTCCTAAACTCCCAACTCACTCGCTCCTCCATCCAACAGCCACTTGGGCTGTTCTCCTTCTTAACAAGGTTGCGAACTCATCCCAGCTTCGCACTTACTTCTGTTCCCGACTATATGGGGGTTTCTCCCCCACTTCGATCCGACTAGCTCCTTACAGCTCACCGCTTGGAAAGGAATCCCAATCCTTCTCTCCATTTAATGGTCGAGTTGATGACAACCAACGCTTACCACTGTTGGTGCTCCAAAAATAACAATTACCAAACTCGAACCACTCTTGAAGACTAACAGAACACCTCCCGAGCCCCACTCACACTGTCTACAGTGACTGCATCCTGAGAACCTGCTTTTAAGGGAAACATCTTCGAACTACTACTCTAACATCAATTGGAACTACTACTCTAACATCTATTGCAGCTCGATCTTGACTTCCTACGGAATCATGGGCGTTGGAACCTGAACTCCCCCTCTCTGTTGAAGTATCTGCGATGAATCATGAGCTTCCTTAACCACTATATGGGGGCAATTTGCTCTGAAATGACCAGGTTGATGGCAACGGAGACACAACTCTTCCTTCGATGTGCATTCTCGGTGAAGGTGACCCTTCCATCCGCACCTACAACACTGCGACCTGTTGTGAACCCTCACATGTGCCCCTTCATCGCTTGCACGTCCATCACGACCACTCAGGCCTCTGGTGACAGCTATGGCATCGTCCGACTGCTCAGATTGTTGAGCCTGACTAGAAGTCCACTTCCTCTTCCTTAACCGCACACCTAAATCAATCTCTTGCTCCCGAGTCACCACGACTACTCCATCAACCGTCTAAACAGTCGTTGGCCGACCTTGGAACACAGCGGTCAGCCGATCAGTAACACACCCAATAATGTCGGGTAACTCCTCGCGTACGGCTCGTGAAACCTCCACAATGCTCTGATCGTGTAGTGGACTCTCCTGGAGACAAGGTGGGTAACCCACCTCCGATCCCTGATGACAAGAGCTGAAAACGGGACCCTCCCTGCTGAGGGATCCCAGAGATCCATAAACATTGGGTCCCAGAGGAACCCCTAACTGCCCCGTAGCGATCTCAGCCCTGAAGGCCTCGAGGCGGCTATCCAAAATCTCCAAAATCCCCTCCTTGATTGCACCGAAGATCAAAGGAGTCTGGTCCAGTATACTGCGCGTAATCTCGGCTGAAATAAACTCTCGCATCTGTGCCCTGAGCTGCTCGGCTCCTGAACCCAAGCCTGATCCCTTACCTGCACCAGAACTGCCCACTGGCCTACCCCGTAGCGTCACCATGCTGCAAGCATACCATAACTACCATCAGAATACTCCTCACTACCGAAGGATCTCACGTACTCACTACAAGTTTCCTGGTTTTAGCTCAGCCTTTCTTGAATCGAGTACAGATCCTCTGCTTTCAGTAGTACGGGCCCACACTACCTTCCACATCTATCCGTACTTTCCTCAAGAATTGCCTCGACTCCACCAAGTCCCTTTCACTACTACTAACACTGCTCCCAACACTAATCTCATCCTAGGCTTGCCCTAGGGTATCCTCCAACTCACTCTCTGCCATCAGCTGCATAAGAAGTTCCTGCTATCTCCCCCTAACTAGCTCGCGAATACCATTACATATCACTAAGACTAGATAATTCTTCGAATGAGAGGTTCTACCCTACAACAGTTGGACTCATACAAGAGCTGCGAAATAGGGCTAAACCTAACATTATGAAATTATTTAGTCCTCGTAATATGTAACTTACATATTCGTTTACTAGTTAGTTAAAGTTAACTAGAACTCCTAATAGCACAAAGTGAGCAACATTCAGGCATTGGGAAAACTAACCACATAATCCAATCAAACTGTTATATCCTCTAATCAGGAATCTGTACTTGCATGCAATTCATGAAGCTTATACACATATAACAGGAACATAAGGCATCCTCCTAGATCCTTAGTCCTAATCTAGCATGAAATTCTAAAGCACATATCATATCATAAACTTGTATGGGTAATTTGGGAGAACTTACTTGAGCTCGGCTGATTGCATGCACCACACCCTTTACTCTTTTCAAAATCATTTTCTCTTTTCAAAGTCCTTTTCTTTTTTCAAAATTCCTTTATATAAAAATGATTTTCTTTTGAAAACTTTTCATACCAATTCCTTAGTTTGAGTTCAGACACGCCCGAGAGTGTGCCTGAATGCCTCAAACCAAGGCTCTGATACCAACTTGTAACGTCCCAAAAATCATGACAAAAATTTTCATTTTATAACTATAATAAATCCCATAGTTGTCAAACCATTCATTCAAAACATATTTAATCAGAGTATCATGTCTAAACATATCATATCATAGTAAAATATCCCAGGCTAAAACATCACGGTGTGTGCGATACAGTCATCTCGAGCTCTTCCCTCCGCTACTGAAAGTACCTGAAACCAAAACTGAAAACCGTAATTCGTGAGTTCCCCATACTACCACATAACAGACGTATAACTGAAGGGTTTTGAGCATTCTAACACTCCTAATGTGTACATGCAACCCTAGAAACCTTAGATCTATGTTTTACTATGATACATGCAAATTTGATTTCCAAGGTTTATATCCTATCTAGCATACATGGGGAACTTTTAAACATAAAAGTAAGCAAGAAAACATACCTTGTAGTAGTTTGGATTCCTTGAAAACCTTGTGAGCCTAGCACCTCAAGTGTGATGCCTCAAATGTCTCACACAACACCAAATGCACTTGGAATAACTTAGAGAGAAATGAAGAACACTTAGAAATCGGCTAGCCCTCCCTTGTATATCTTAGTGGCCGATTTTGGTGAAGAACATGAAGCTTATATAGTGTGTTACAATTAGGGTTACACCATGTAAACCCTAATTGTCATGACTTTTCATTTCCATGACCCATGGGTTCTATAAACACCATGGAGCATCCTATGGGTTTTAGCCCAACTTGATAATCCATGAAGCATTATCCCACTATATAAGTATGGGTGATTTACACAATCAACCCATATATTTAATTAGTCTCCTTTTAATCACTTAATTAATTCCAAATTAATTCTTGATCAATACTAATTAAATAATATTATTAATATATTAGAACTTATAATATATTAATAAACCTTAAGTGTTATTTCTCTCATTTTAGTCTATCCAAATGCATGATGCCATGCAACCCAAATGGACCATGCCAAACTGGGTCAAGTACATACCAGAAATAGTTATGGACTTAGACACCTTATCCAACAGTCTCCCACTTGGATGAGTCTAATAACTATAACTGCAAGTATGACTTCAGGAACCGATTAGAAACCGTAGATCTTTCAAGGTCTCTCGGGACTGAGATGATGATGATACGCCATTTAAGGTAAGTGATCATATAATCCTCTGTTCTAGATATCAGCCGGACAAAAAACATGGAACAATGTCTTACTTATTGTCCAACAGTTTGTTTCCTGATTTCCGATTTGTTTGACATAGAACTTAATTGAACACATCAACTTAGTTCTGACCGGGCCCGGTACATGGGTCAACACAAAATCATCGAGGGGCCCATATATCGCTTCTAATCCAAGAAGGAACAGATAAACTTGGACTCATATGCTTGTTCTACTACTTGTTGAATCATACACAAAGGCACGTTTTATAACATCGAGTTACCAATGCGTTTTCGTACAATCAATGCATAACCAACTCATAGGAAACAAGTCATATCTCTAGTTTTGAAGACTTATATGATATTACCATCTCGCGATCACTCGAGATAAATTCCATGAAGTGATACCAGCGAGCGTGGGTTGAATCCAATACTCAAAACTTATGAGCACTCATGAGTGTTGTAGCAACACTTTGCTATGTCCAGTGCCTTGGACATCTACAAGCCAACTCATGACAATCTTGATTCATATCTACTTCCTACATATGACCGACTGTGTAGAATTTGAATAATATGAGATACAATAACATAATTATTCTGGAAGTCAAAACATGCAAAATGAAACGATAGTAAACGATTGACAAAAGATAGCAACACTTTACTCATAAATAAACACAACTTTTATTCATCATCAAATGTCAATTACACTTCACAGATTTCAAAGCTATCTAACTACTAAAACTAATATCATCCTTCAGCCCTATGCGCCTCGCATGCTGGAGATGCTTAACCCTGCCCAGTCCCTTCGTGAGGGGATCTGCCGGGTTCTCATCCGATGATACCCTCTTTGCCACGAGGAGTCCTTCTTCTATTCGATGTATGATGAAATGGTATTTTATGTCGATGTGACTAGATCTTACGTGATCCCTTGGTTCCTTGGCTAAGGCAACAACACTTTCACTATCGCAGAAAATCTCCATAGGCTCCTTTATAGCTGGTACAACTCCAAGGTCTCCAATGAAGTTCTTTAGCCATATAGCCTCCTTTGTTGCCTCGCTTGTTGCTATATACTCTGATTCGCACGTTGAATCAGCCACTATCTCTTGCTTGGAACTTTTCCAAGTAATTGCTCCTCCGTTTAAGGTAAAGAACCAGCCTGACTGAGAGCGGAAATTATCCCTATCAGTCTGGAAGCTAGCATCACTATACCCTACTACTATCAAGTCATCACTCCCACAGAGGGTAAGGACCCAGTCCTTAGTCCTCCGCAGGTACTTGAGAATGTTCTTTACCGCAGTCCAGTGAGCCTTGCCAGGGTTCCCCTGATATCTGCTGACCATGCTCAAGGCAAAGGCCACATCGGGACGAGTACAAGTCATAGCATACATGATAGAGCCTACAACGGAAGCATAAGGTACTCGACTCATTTCTTCTATCTCAGCTTCTATACTCGGGCTTTGAGTCTTACTCAATCTGGCGTTACTCTGGATAGGTAACTCTCCTTTCTTGGAATTCTACATGCTGAATCTATTCAGCACCTTATCCAAGTAGGTACTCTGACTAAGTCCAATTAGTCTTTTACTCCGGTCTCTCAGAATCCTTATCCCTAGAATATAGGCAGCTTCTCCAAGGTCCTTCATAGCGAAACACTTCCCAAGCCAGGACTTTACTTCCTGCAGTGTTGGGATGTCATTTCCTATGAGTAGTATGTCATCCACATACAATACCAAAAAGCTAACTATACTCCCATTAGCCTTGACATAGACACAAGATTCATCTTCACTCCTCGAAAAGCCAAACTCTTTGACTTTCTCATCGAAACAAAGATTCCATCTGCGAGGTGCCTGTTTCACTCCATAGATGGATTTCTCGAGCTTACACACTCTATTAGGGTACTCTGTACTGACAAAACCCTTTGGCTGACTCATGTAAACATCCTCAGCCAATTTTCCATTAAGGAAAGCGGTTTTGACATCCATTTGCCATATTTAATAGTCATGAAATGCAGTAATGGCTAACATAACCCTAATAGACTTAATCTTGGCTACTGGTGAAAAGGTCTCATCATAATCAACTCCCGGAGTTTGAGAAAAGCCCTTTGCAACCAGTCGTGCCTTATAAGTGTGTACATTACCATCCATGTCGGTCTTCTTCTTGAAGATCCATTTGCACCCAAATGTCTTGCGACCTGGTACATTGTCAACCAAGTTCCAAACTTGATTGTCATACATGGACTGTATCTCGCTGTCCATTGCCTCTTTCCATTTAGCAGGCTCGGGGCCTGCCATGGCTTCCGCGTAGTTGTTAGGTTCATCCAGACTTACCAGTGTCTCATCACTGATAAGTGTATCACCTTCCGCAGTAATATGGAAACCATAGTAATGCTCAGGTGCATTCCTAACCCTTGTGGAACGCCTCAGAGGTACATACTCGTCAATTGGATCAACATGAGTTTCCTCCTCAGGTTGACTGCTAGGGTTTGAGGTTCCTTCACCACTTGACTCTTGAATTTCTTCAAGGTCAATTTGCCTCCGACTGTTTCCTTGGCTTATGAACTCTCTCTCTCTCTCTCTCTCTCAAGACACCCCTCCTTGCTACAAAGACCACATTATCACTGGGTCTGTAGAAGAGGTAACCAAAGGATTTCTGCGGGTAGCCGATGAAAATACACCTCTCACTTCGAGGTTCGAGCTTATCATGAGTCTCGCGCCTCACAAAAGCCTCGCAACCCCAAATCTTGATGTGGTCCAAGTTGGGAACTTTCCGAGTCCACATCTCATGAGGTGTTTTGGAAACCTTCTTTGTAGGGACTAGATTAAGGATATGGGCAACAGTCTCTAAGGCATACCCCCAAAAAGAGATTGGTAGCGAAGCTCGACTCATCATGGAACGAACCATGTCCAACAAGGTTCTATTACGCCTCTCAGCCACACCATTCAACTGTGGTGTCCTGGGAGGTGTCAATTGTGAGACAATCCCACACTCCTTAAGATAGTCGAGGAACTCTGTACTAAGATACTCACCACCTCGATCGGATCGAAGCATCTTAATGTTCCTGCCCAATGGATTTTCTACTTCCCGTTTAAACTCTTTAAACCTTTCAAAAGTCTCTGACTTATGCTTGATTAAGTAGACATAACCATATCTACTATAATCATCAGTAAAAGTCAAATAATAGCGATTAGCATCCCTTGTGGTGGTTTTGAAGGGTCCACATACATCAGTATGTATAAGGTCCAACAAACCCTCACCCCTTTCACAAGTACCAGTGAAGGGTGATTTTGTCATTTTCCTAAGCAAACAAGATTCACAACTATCATCTGACTTTAGGTCAAATGACTCCAAGACACCATCCTTTTGGATTTGGCCTATGCGTTTCTTGCTTACATGTCCAAGACGACAATGCCACAATGATGCTTTATCCAAGCTAGTAGAGGAATCAATACACAACACATTATTTACTAGGTTATCTACAACCGACACAACTTCATACACACCATCACAAGGTAATGATTTAAAATAAAGAACATTATTAAAGAAAGCATTAATACTACCACATTCATCATCAAACGAAAAGGTAAAACCTTATTTGTACAAAGCATGAAAGGAAATAATATTTCTTTCCATTTCAGGCGAGTGACAACATTTATTCAAATCTAATGTAAACCCACTACTTAGAAACAAAGAATAAACTCCAATCTTGGTGACAGGTGAAGCTTTCCTATTCCCCATGATCAAGTTTATCTTCCCATGCTCCACATCCTCACTTCTTCTTAGTCCCTGCAAATCAAAACAAATATGAATACCACAACCGGTATCAAGGACCCAAGAATGAGAATGGGGTGAGTTATTAGACAATATAGTGAAAATACCTGCATGGTTGGGTTTTACTTTCCCATCCTTCACATCTTTCTGGTACTTTGGGCAGTTCCGCTTCCAATGCGACTTTTCATGGCAATAGAAGCATTCAGCCTCTTTTGGGTCAGAAGAAGGAGTGGCGAAACCTTTCGTGGTTCCACTTGAAGAGGATCCATCAAGGGACTTTCCCTTGGTACCCTTCGAAGGGTTCTTCCTCTTCTTTCCTTTACCTTTCCCGATTGCCAAGACAGGGGTGGAGTTTGGAGTTGGAGTGGTAACAACCGATTTACCCTTAAGACCACTTTCGGCGGTCTTCAAGAGTCCTTGAAGCTTGCTGAGGGTAACTTCCTCCTTGTTCATGTGGTATGTCATGTGGAATTGATCATAAAACGATGATAAGGAGTGAAAAATGATATCTATTGCCAACTCCTCGAGGAAGTTCACATTCAGTTTCAGCAAACGGTCCACATACCTTTGCATTTTCTGCATGTGGCCTGTGATGGGTTCACCATCCTTCATCCGTGTTGTTATCATGGAGGAGATTATTTCATACCGCTCTTGACGAGCACTCTGATGGTATCTTTCCATCATGTCTTGGTGAATCTTAAAAGGGTAATAGTCCTCATAGGACTTTTGGAGTTCAGTTGTCATTATGGCCATCATGATGCATGCCACTTTGGTAGCATCTCTCTCATGAGTCCTAAAGTTAGCGATCTCCTGGGGAGTAGCAGTGGACTCATCAATTTCCTTTAGCTCCTTATCGAGGACATATTCCTTGTCCTCATAGCGAGTGACCATCCTGATGTTCCGGATCCAATCCATAAAGTTAACCATCAAAGATGACTCTCCCACAAAGGTTCATGAGAGAGAAGGAGCCTGTAGGGCTTGAGCCAGAAGCAGCGTTGTTGGAAGACATCTGAAAAGAAGAAAAGACAAGTTTTGATTAGATATAAAGATAGTCCTTAATAAAACACCCAAATGTAATATTAAGGCTAGGACCCAACACAATATATTATAACTTAGAAGAGGGATGCTGTAATCTAAGCTATAACATATTTGAAGGTAGGTGAATGACGATTCACCAAATTCCACCATCAAACGAAATAACTTTTAGGTTTTAATTGGTTTTGAAACTCCTAGATTCTTTTGAGATTCATTGAACTTTTCAATGGCATGTTTCAATCTCGAGTGTGCCCTTCAGGTTTTGTGACTGGGATGCCGAGGATCACAAAACAAGGTGTGAAGTAACCATGCAAATTACTTGGTACCCTTAATGTTTTTCACTCAATCGATGTGCCGGTTAACCACACGCACTCCACCGACCTATGAAAAACCTTAAGTCACCCTTTTCCTACCTTGTTAAGTCCAGGTTAGTGTGCCAGTTAACCACACACGCTCCACTAACGACTTTAGCAAAGTGCAAAGTGTAATTTCATGGATTAACACCTTATTCACATTTTCCTAAAGTAACTAAGATTGGGAATTTATAAAAACATTTAGTTACTTTACATTCATCATACTTTTAATGAGAATTTCAAGTCCTTGTCCTACCCGTTCGGCTAACGACCCTCCACCGATCAAGGAAGCGGTGGGTGAGAGTGGACACCCATTAAGCTGCCATTTTATAGGCAACAACCTTATACCCCCCTTATAGACCGGCTTCGTGAATGAGGCCTACTAACGCTAAAACGACTTGATCTTATATATATATATATATATATATATATATATATATATATATATATATATATATTATTATTAACTTATAATATTATAAAGTATAAGGGTTGAATTTTAACTTTTAAAATTCTAAGGGTTGGAACTAAAGTTTTTAAAGTGACTTTACATGTTCTAAAACTTGAGGGCAAGGTTTGTAACTTTACAAAACTTTTCATCTTTCATAACTTATGAGTTAATCATGTAATAAAATGAGTGACTTTTCATTTTATGTAACCTATGTGTTTCTTTAATGGACTTTAAAAGAAAGACATTTGGTAATCCATAACTTGAGGACAAATTATGGATTCCAATAAAACACATAATGATCATGAATTAAACATTAAACAATTTTAACAAGTAATTCCTATGATCTATCAAGAACTCATAAGAACATGAATATTCCTATCAAAATTTCAAGAACATATGAAAACATATAAACATGAAATTTTGATATTAGCCATTGTAAATGGATTAGAACAACCATTACACCATCTAAAACAAGTTTTAAAACACCAAAACAGTTTAGGGTAATGTTTCTAGTCCATTTCCAGCAGCAAAAGTCGAAAATCTGTAGTCAGAGGCTCCTACTCGTCGAGTGCATGAACCTACTCGACGAGTAGGATGAATTTGTGCTTGGACTCGTCGAGTCCCCCCCATGGACTCGGCGATTCCACTGTCCATACAACAAGATTTTCAGCTTTTTTCACAATTTTGCATCAAATATCAAGCAAACAAGCCTAGGCTCTGATACCACTGAAGGGTTTTGAGCATTCTAACACTCCTAAGGTGTACATGCAACCCTAGAAACCTTGGATCTATGTTTTACTATGATACATGCAAATTTGATTTCCAAGGTTTATATCATATCTAGCATACATGGGGAACTTTTAAACATAAAAGTAAGTAAGAAAACATACATTGTAGTAGATTGGATTCCTTGAAAACCTTGTGAGCCTAGTACCTCAAGTGTGATGCCTCAAATGTCTCACACAACACCAAATACACTTGGAATAACTTAGAGAGAAATGAAGAACACTTAGAAATCGACTAGCCCTCCCTTGTATATCTTAGTGGCCGATTTTGGTGAAGAACATGAAGCTTATATAGTGTGTTACAATTAGGGTTACACCATGTAAACCCTAATTGTCATGACTTTTCATTTCCATGACCCATGGGTTCTATAAACACCATGGAGCATCCTATGGGTTTTAGCCCAACTTGATAATCCATGAAGCATTAGCCCACTATATAAGTATGGATGATTTACACAATCAACCCATATATTTAATTAGTCTCCTTTTGATCACTTAATTAATTCCAAATTAATTCTTGATCAATACTAATTAAATAATATTATTAATATATTAGAACTTATAATATATTAATAAACCTTAAGTGTTATTTCTCTCATTTTAGTCTATCCAAATGCATGATGCCATGCAACCCAAATGGACCATGCCAAATCGGGTCAAGTATATACCATAAATAGTTATGGACTTAGACACCTTATCCAACAATAACCACATATTGGGCCCCCGCCCACTGCATCGGGACTTGCCCGACATCGGCCTCGCCCTGCATCAGGCCCCGCCTGGCATCGAGCCCCACTCGGTATAAAGATCTGTATCTCACAAGCCCCACCTGTCTCTGGGCCTTGCCCGCTGTACACATACAAACATATAACATACTAGTGGTGAGATATGGGACCTCGCCCACACTTACCTCCCTACCAGGCACATACATGTATCACAGAGACAACAAATATACTCTACAATGCAACATATGACATTCCTCGGGCTTACCCCGACATCAGACCCCGGTCTGGAAACATACTACCGGCACATGCAAGAATCACAAAGACCTCTAGCATACTAACATACCTCGGGCCTCGCCCGGCATCGGATCGTAATCCGGAACATATATCATAAAAATGCCTAGGGCTAACCCCCGGGTCTTCCTACTATACACAAACATAATGGGCTGGCATTATGGCCGTAGACCCAGGCACATAGTGAGGAGACTCACCTCGCACTGCTAAAACCCTGCTGATACTCCTCCGACTGCTATTTGGCAATTCTCGAACTGGTACTCATTCGGCTCTCTGAGCTATCAATACCAAAATATCACTTAGTCCAAAACAATAATCCTCCTTAGGGTAAAATGACCATTTTACCCCCTAGTCAAACTTGGTCCATATCTAATTCCTAAACCAAGTTCTAAAAATGGCCCAACACTAGGTAGGCTTTCCAAGCCCACTAGTGGCCCACTATTGGCCCAATTTGCCAAATTGGGCCCAAAACCTCTAATGGGCCTTACCCTAAGCCCAAACATCTTCTTGGCCCATATTATCTGACTTCTGATGGCCCACTAAGGCCCAAAGAACCAAAATCCCTTGCATGGCCCAAACCGAGGCCCAAAACAAGCCAAACCCAAATCTGATGAGTACGCTGGGCGTACTCCTATGTACGCTAAGCGTACTAGCCAAATGGTGTGTACGCTGGGCGTACCTGCATGTACGCTCAACGTTCTCCCCATGTTAAGTCACTTTCCCATTAAGTGCTTAATACTCTACTCCAAAAGCTACAAACACAGATCCAAGTCCTTTTCAACATATTAATCCATAAAGTCACTGACTTGGTGACTTTGAATGCCCCAATCAAGTCTAAACTCCAAAAATGATATCCCATTCACATATAATGCTCTTAAATCAAGCATGAACCCAGTAAGACATTCAAGATGGCAACTTTCTACCTTAGGGACTCATATAGAACAGAGAGTAGCAACTCCAAGTCCTAGAAATCGGATTGAACCACAAAACTTCAACCTTTGGACCAAAATGGTCCAAAAACTCAATCTAAGAGATCTAAGAAAATAATCACCAAGTTTAGATCTTCATACCTAGAAATGGATAGAAATGAAGCAACAATCCCAGATCTGCAACCTCTCCTTTGAACCACCTCCTTTCCTTGTTCCTTTTTTGCTTGGAAAATGGATCCACAACACTAAGATGCTTCTATAGTGACCTTCTAAGCTCCAAGAACACTCAAATATGGATTAGGGTTTTGTAGTAGCTCCTTTAGGGTGGAAATGGAGGCTGGCCTTCGAGACATAAGTTTCTTTATATAGGGCTCAACCCTAAAATTAGTGTTTGGGAATTCTGAGCGTACGCTGGGAGTACTTCTCCTACGCTGGGCATACGCCTCTCTGCACCCGCGATCATTTTCATTTATACGCTGGGCGTACCCCAGCCTACGTTGGGCGTACTCATGCACTGGCCACCTTGCATGCATGGTCCTTTCTTGCCATCTTTTTCCATTAAGGACCAATATTGCCAATAACTTCAAAGTGCTATAACTCCTTCGTTCTAGGTCCGTTTCCGACGAACTTTATTCCCACTAAAAGGTGGCGAGAAGCCCTATGCTCCTGACTACATACCTAAGCCTTAAAACCTTTCAAATAAAACTCGAGACCCATAAAATACCGAATCGCTTATACCTTGGGCCTCCAAACCCGCTATCGAAGTACTTTTCAAAACAGGGTGTTACAAGATACGTCATTGTATGCTACTTAGGATGATGCTTTGGAACTTTGAAAGTTTGCATGTATATTAGAGAAAACATTGATACAAAGCATCGAGGGTTGCATGTACACCATAGGAGTGTTAGAATGCTCAAAACCCATCAGTGGTATCAGAGACTAGGATTGTTTTCCAATATACTTGATACTCCTTTCTTTCAAATGCTTAAAAAATCGATTTTTTGCTTTCTGGATAGTGGACTTGCTGAGTCCACTGGGGAACTCGTCGAGTCCCCTCACAAATCTGACCAACTCGCCGAGTTAGTTCATGCACTCGACGAGTTGGTGATCCAGAGTGCAAATTTTCGAGTTTTAAGGCTGGAATTGGACTAGGATCATTACCCTAAACTGTTTTTGAACTTATAAACCTGTTTTTGATGTGGTAATGATCATGCTAATCCAATTTAAAAGATAATTGTCAAAGTTTCATGTCTTGTATTAGTTTATATGGTTAGGCTAATTACATGAAATTTGTTTGATTTGAATTGTCTTGTTAATATGAGTTTAATTGTATCTTCTATGAATTATTTGATTATTGTATTAGTTAAATAATGTTTTAAATGTTTTTAATGGACTCCATAACTTATCCTCAAGTTATGGATGTTATGGAACATGAAAGGTTTTTCTTTTAAAGATGTCATTAAACTCATATGTTATGGATTTGAAGAGTTTTGACAAGTTTCAAAACTTGCCCTCAAGTTTTGGAATTTGTAAAGTCTCACTAAATGGAACTTTAATTCCAAACCTTAGAATTTTAAAAGTTAAAATTCAACCCTTATACTATTATAATATTATAGGTTTAATATTTATATATATGTATAAGACAAGTCGGTTTTACCGTTAGTAGGCCTCATTCACGAAGCCGCTCTATAAGGGGGTATAAGGTTACTGCCTATAAAATGGTGGTTTAATGGGTGCCCACTCTCACCTACCACTTCCTTGACTGGTGGAGGGTCGTTAGCCGAACGGGTAGGACAAAGACTATAATTGTCATTAAAATTATAATGATAATTATAAAGTAACTAAACCTTTTATAAATTCCCAATCTTAGTTACTTTAGGAAAATGTGAAATTGATGCTAATCCATGAAATTACACTTTTCACCTTACCAAGTCGTTGATGGAGCATGTGTGGTTAACCGACACATTAACTTGGACTAGTAAGGGTGGAAAAGGGTAGCTTAATGTTTATCTTAAGGTTAATGGAGCGTGTGTGGTTAATCGGCACATTGACTAAGGTGATAATTGACATTGAGAGTACCAAGTATATTTGCGGTTATTCGCACCTTGTTTGTGATCCTCGGTATCCCAGTCACAAACCTGAAGGGCATAATCGAGATTTAAACATGTCATTGAAAAGTTCAATGAATCTCAAAGGATATAGGAGTTTCAAATCCAATTAAAACTTAATTAACAAATTTCATTTTCATGGTGGAAATTGGTAAATCGTCATTTACCTACCTTCAAATATTTTTCAAGTTGGATTACGATTTCAGGGCACATGAGAAAGATGCCACCAAGATAGCTTGTATCATGCTTTCCACCATGTCTCCTGAACTCCAAAAATCCTATGAGGAATTCTACCCTTTTGAGATGCACCAGGACCTGATGGAGATATACCATGAGAGTGCTCGTCAAGAGCGGTATGAAATCATCTGCTCCATGATTACAACAAAGATGAAGGATGGTGAACCCATCACATGCCACTTGCAGAAAATGTAAAGGTTTGTGGACCGTCTACTCAAATTGAATGTGAACTTTGATGAAGAGCTGGATATATATTATTCTACGCTCCTTACCTCCATGTTATGATCAGTTTCGCATGACTTATCATATGAATAAGGAGGAAGTCACTCTGAGCAAGTTTCAGGGCCTTTTGAGGACTGTCGAAAGTGGTCTCAAAGGTAAATCTGTTGTAACCACTCCTACTGCTAATGCTCCTGTTCTGGAAATTGGGCAAGGTAAGGGGAAGAAGAGGAAGGCTCCTTCCAAGAGGCGCAAGGGAAAGTCTCTTGATGGATCCTCTTCAAGTGGAACCAAAGGAGGTTCTGCTACTCCCTCGACCATCCCAAAAGAATTAGAGTGTTTCTATTGCCATGAAAAAGGGCACTGGAAGCGAAGCTGCCCCAAGTACTTGCATGATGTTAAGGATGGGAAGGTCAAACCCACCCATGCAGGTATTTACACTATTCTATCTAAAAACTCATCACATACTAACTCTTGGGTGCTTAACACAGGTTGTGGATTTCACATTTGTTCTGATGTGCAGGGCCTAAAAAGAAGTAAGGATGTGGAGCACGGGAAGATAAACTTGATCATGGGGAATAGGAAGGTTTCACTTGTCACCAAGATTGGAGTTTACTCTTTATTGCTTAGTAGTAGGTTAGAAATAGATTTGAATAATTGTTGCTACTCGTCTGATATGGCGAGAAATATTATTTCCTTTCATGGTTTGTACAAACAAGGTTTCACATTTTCGTTTGATAATGAAATTGGTGCAATAAATGCTTATTATAATGGTGTTTTTTATTTTAGAGCATTACCTTGTAATGGTGTATATGAAACTGTGATGGTTGTAGACAACTTAGGAAATAATGTGTTGCATATCGATTCTTCTATTGATTTGGATAAGGCATCCTTGTGGCATTGTCGTCGTGGACATGTCAACAAGAAGTGCATAGGCCAACTCCAGAAGGCTGGAGTTTTGGAGTCATTTGAGTTAAGGTCGGATGACACTTGCGAGTCTTGTTTGCTTGGAAAAATGACTAAGTCACCCTTCATTGGTTCTTGTGAAAGGGGTGAGGGTTTGGATGATCTCATACACACCGATGTGTGTGGGCCCTTCAGAAACGCCACAAGGGATGCTAACCGCTTCTATGTGACTTTTATTGATGATTACAACAGATATGGCTATATTTACTTAATCAAGCATAAGTCAGAAACCTTTGAGAAATTCAAAGAGTTTAAGCAAGAAGTGGAGAATCAGCTGGGCAGGAAGACAAAGATGCTCTGATCCGATCGGGGTGGTGAGTATCTTAGTATCGTATTCCTGGACTATCTTAAGGAATGTGGAATTATTTCACAGTTGACGCCAACTAGGACACCACAGCTTAATGGTGTGGCTGAGAGGCGCAACCGAACCTTGTTAGACATGGTTTGTTCCATGATGAGTCGAGCTTCATTACCAATCTCATTATGGGGGTATGCCTTGGAGACTGCCGCCCATATCCTTAATCGAGTCCCAACTAAAAAGGTTGCCAAAACACCTCACGAGATGTGGACTGGGAAGGCCCCCTCGTTAGCACACATCAAGGTTTGGGGTTGCGAGGCTTTCGTGAGGCACAAGACTCACGACAAGCTCGAACCTCGGAGTGAGCGGTGTATTTTCATCGGCTACCTACAAAAGTCCTTTGGTTATCTCTTCTATAGACCGAGTGACAATGCTGTCTTTGTTGCGAGGAGAAGGGTTTTCCGAGAGAGGGAACGTATATTTCAAGGGGACAGTGGGAGGCAAATTGAGACCATATTGGATTCGATTATTCTTGTGTTTCACTTCGCATGTTTTGACTTCCCGAATAACTAGTTTATTGAAACATCCACAATCAGTCATACTTTGGAAGTAGGTAATGAGGTAAGACTGTCATGAATCTGACTGTAGATTGTCTAAAGCGTTTAGACATAGCAAAAGTCTGCTGCAGTGTTCATGAGTTTATTGAAACATCCACAATTAGTCACTTTAGAGACAATAAGCGTCAAAAGTGACTTTTTGATAGGAGATTATTTAGAATGAATAATCTTAACCAAGTTATATTATATGTCACAAGGGTTACGTACATATAAAGAACGCTGAAATCCGAGTTATAACAAAGAAGTTATGTCTCGTCGAAGTTTTTCAACAAAACCGGCACGACACCGAGAATCATAAAAATTGAATTTACGATAAAATACTTTCTAGCCTTAGTGATCTAAACTAAAGTCGTAGTATATAATAAACCGAGAGTGTGCATAAAAAGAGCGTCAAAATCTGACTTCGTATGAGGAAGTTATGATTTTTCTAAGATTTGGCATAGTCGTGCACACCCTGAAATTCGAATTTTAGATCGAGCGGTTATTGGCCAACGCAACCTAAATGAGAATTGAAGATCTCATTATTAGTAGCACAACTGTAAAAAGACAGACGAAAACGGACGTCGGATGAAGAAGTTATAAATTTTTAACGGACTTTACTGTCCCAGCCTGTTAAAAATATAACTTTAAAAATAAAGTCAAAATTAGCCGACGGAGTCTAAACGAAAGTTGTAGGGTACGGTCCTACCTACGCGTGGATATAAAAAACGTAAAAAACGGAGTTCGTATGAACGAGTTATAAATTTTAATATCATATTTACGTATTAAACTAAAGTATAAATCATATATACGTATACATATATATACAAATGTATATATCATTAGAAAGGTATCGATGATGCGGTCATTATAAGACTATTGTTGAGTACTTTCGACATTATTTTAGTACAAATATCATTAAATCTATTTAAAATAGTTATAAAGGGGTGTTTAGTTGTTTATATAACTATAGGTCATTAAGTAATTATGGATGGTAGTTTTTGAAAATTCAATGACTATAAATAAGAGCCTCTAGCTCTCATATTTCTTACACCATTCTCTTGATTCAAGAGGCTTTCTCTTCTTATCCCCCGAGCATTTCGGTCCCTCGTGATTCGACTTCTCTTTCTGTAGTTTTAGTATAGTAAGACGAGCGCTGAAGCGCTGCACGAATCTTACTTAGAAAGATTCAGCGACGAAGTTCTGCCCCTGTAGAGCTCGGCTCCTAGCTAAAACCCCCTTGTAAGTAAGTTATGCTTACCCTATTTTAAATATAGTTTATATTTAAAATTAGTATTGTTATTATGAACTTATAATAAATATTTGGGCTATTATTATGACTTATATAAGTGTCATTATAATATATTTTTAACTACTCGCGGTACGGGGAATCTGGTTTAAAGGGCCGCATAGGGTTGTTGGATTTCAGAAGTGTTATATGCCAAAATGGTCCTGCCCTCCGGTGTTTTATGTCTGGCCCTGTCTGTGCATAGTGGTTGGAAAATATTGTTTAAACGCTTATATAATAATAATAATGCTAAGACTAATAATTTGCCACGGTAAAAATTAGACTAAAATCTAGTGGTAATAATACTAGGTTTCGTTGAAGGATATTATATTGTTAAGAAGCGAAGCACTGTCCGAGTTTGGAATCATCACTTTAACAAGTGAGTGCATAGTTACTTTCATCTTACACATAGATACGAAGTATTTAATATAAATTACGTGTTGTGAGTGCATAGTTACTTTCATCTTACACATAGATATGAAGTATTTAGTATAAATTACGTGTTGTGAGTGCATAGTTACTTTCATCTTACACATAGATATGAAGTATTTTATATAAATTACATGTTGTGTGCATATTATTTGAATACTTGCTTTCTATGCTGGTTGAACGATTTTATACATGTTTTAAATGATTTAAAATGTATATATGTATTTTATATCTACGAATATGTTGGGTAAAACATAGGTAGATGAACGATGAGAGATGAAAGATGGTATGAGCAAACATTAGCAGCTATAGACTTAATGCCTAATAAATAACATCGGCAGCTATGGACTTAGTGCCTCTTAGATAAACACTGGTAGCTATGGACTTAGTATCTGTTAGAGAAACGCTGGTAGTTATGGACTTAGTACCTGTTAGAGAAATGCTGGTAGCTATGGACTTAGTACCTGTTAGATAAATGTTGGTAGCTATGGACTTAGTGCCCGGTAAATGAAGATTAGCAGCTATGGATTTAGTGCTTTACGAACGAGCATTGGCAGCTATGGACTTAGTGCCTGTCATACGAACCCTGGAAGCGATGGACTTCAGAATGAACGAATGCAGGATAGATGATTCTTAGGGTAGACCCTTAAGAATAACGAAGATAATGTGGATGGGTAATTGGGTTGATTGTTTGATGTTTAAACATAATAATTATATTATTGTGGGTTGAAAACCCTATGTACTCACCAGGTTTCCCAACCTGACCCACTCAAGCTTATTTGTATCACAGGTGTCGATATGAAGCTACTTTACACTGAGAGCTTTAAAAGAGATGTAGATCAATAGTGTAAATGAATGTAAGTTCTGTTTATGCTTATGTTTCTGTATTGACGATGACATCCCAAGGTTTTGAAAATGAATAAAAATACATTTCTTCGGAAATGATTTGATAACGTATTTATCATGTTTTTCTGGGAACAAATTCCGGAACATTTTTATTAAAGGAGGTACTCTGATTTTTATAAAGCATAAACAAAATCGTTCTTTTCTGGCCGTTAAAATGGGGATGTCACACTCCTGAAATAAGATTTGAGTATTGGATTAAACTCACGCTCACGTGAATCACTTCATGGATTTTATCACGAGTGATTGTGAGACGATAATATCTTATATTCTTGAAACGGAGAGATATGAGTTGTTGTTTACAAGTCGGTTGCACATTGATAATACGTAAACACATCAGTAACTTGATGTTATAAAGCGTATTGTTGTGTGTGATTTGATGAGTAAATAGTTCAAGCATATGAGTCGAAGTTTATCCGTTCCTTTTAGCCAAAGTGGGATAAAACCGATATTTGTGTGCCCCTCGATGATTTAGTGATGACACCCCTAAGCGCTTGACCAAGCCTGGACTGATTTGATCTGTTCAATTAATCAGTCGTCATAAATCGGAAATCGGGAAACAACACATGAACAGAGAGAATGATTATAATCCATGTCTCAGTTCATACGATATATAGAATGGAGGAATATATGATCCCTTGTCTAAAGGACGCGTTATTGATAAGATCAGAGTTCGACAACGGCTTTTGAAAGCTACGATTGCATATCAGATTCTGAAGTGGTACTTGCAATATTAGTTATTAGACTTATCCAAGTGGGAGACTGTTGGATTAGGTGTCTAAGACAATAAATATTTTTGGTATGTACTTGATTTGATTATGAGCATGGTCCTTTTGGGTTGCCTTCACTCATGCAACTTGATAGGATGATAAGAGGAGAGAGAGTAGAATTTATTATGTGAATAATAAATTGGTACTCAAAATGGTTTTATTAATACATTACAAGATTAATATATTATTTGGAAATCATATTATTTAATTAGTATTGAACAGAAATTAATTTAGAATTAATTTAGTGATCAAAAGAGACTGATTAAATAACTGGGGGACTGTTATGCAAATCATTGATACTTGCATAAATGGGTTGATGGACTCCATAGAGTGGAGTGGACGAAATCCTATAGGGAAGCCCTATAGATTTCGTCCATGGGCTCTAAGGAAGGAGTTCATGGGCTGCTTGTTGCCTAAGTTAGGTATTAGGATTTCCACATGATAACCCTAGCAGCCACAACTATATATATATAGGACCCCATATCAAGGGATTTTGGTCCAAGGCTTCTAGGAAGTAACCCCAGCCGAAAATCCTTCTCTCCTAAGTCATCCTCCTTGTATTGGGTGTTTGTGACTCCATTAGAGTTGCAACACTTGGGGCACTAGGCTTTCAGAAGTCGAGATCAAGAAGGATTAAACTTATTATTACTACATAACAAGAGAGGTAAAGATTCTAACCCTAATCATATGTGATTTTTGATATGTGTATGATAGTCATAGGGTTATTGCTTTGGTATTCATAGTTGTATGTTCAATAGAGAAAAACCTAGATCCAAAGCAATTAGGGTTTCATGTACACCATAGGAATGATGTTATGCTCAAAACCCAACAGTTTTTGCATATGAGCTCTCTCTCACGAAAGACTCCCCTTTGTGCTACGAAAACCACGTTTTCACTAGGTCTGTAGAACAAGTATCTAAAGGACTTTTGTGGGTAGCCGATGAAAATACATCGCTCACTTCGAGGTTCAGGCTTGTCATGAGTCTCTCGTCTAACAAAAGCTTCGCAACCCCAAACCTTGATATGTGCCAACGAGCGAACCTTCCCTGTCCACATCTTGTGAGGTGTTTTGGCAACCTTCTTTTTTGGGACTAGATTAAGAATATGGACGACAGTCTCTAAGGCATACCCCCAGAATGATAATTTACGAGCTACCCATTGCCACCCTTTATTAGTCCATATTAGTGTGCCGGTTAACCACACACGCTCCACTAACGACTTTTATAAAGTGCAATGTGAAATTTCATGGGTTAGCATCAAATTCACATTTTCCTAAAGTAACTAAGATTGAAAATTTTATAAAAATGTTTAGTTACTTTATATATATATATATATATATATATATATATATATATATATATATATATATATATATATATATAGAGAGAGAGAGAGGAAGGATCATTTGGGAACTTAAAGTTTCCCGAGAACCCAAGAACTAAAAATGGATCGTAAGATCATAAAAAACTAAAGGCTAATATTAAAGGTGTCATGTTTGTAATTATTAACAATTGTAATGGCATATTTGGTTTAAAAAAACAAATTAGAGGGGTAATTTAGGTATAAGAAAAAACAATTCCTACAAATTAAATTAATTAATCATTTATCTCTCTCTGTCTCTCTCTCTCTCACACACACACACACAATTTCTCTCTATCACAGTTTCTCAGACTTCAGACGTTGTCTCCTCTGTCTCCACCTCTCGTTCTCTCAACATCGCCGACGATCGATCTCTGCATCATCTCCGACGGCCGATTTGCATCTCGGCCTTAAATCCGACAATTATTTCGAAAATCGATTGAATTACCGATCTCTTGGTCCATAATCTGCCCTAATCCACAACTCACACTATGAAGATTGACAATCGACCACAATTATTGTCGATTTCAAAAATAATCACTACATATTTCAAATGGAGGCACGCAATCGAAGTTAATCCTTCTTCCTAGTGTCGTAACCCAAGAGCTTGTTACACATCCAAATTCCGATTTCCCCAAATAACACCATCCCCAGTTGAACTGAATCTTTATTTTCTTTTTTCCACCGTTCATGGCGGCATATCTCACTTTCATGTAATGCTTCACTTGCATTCTCGTTTTCACTTTATCGATTATTGTTTTCATTAGTTCATCTTCTTCATTGTTAATCCGAGTTTTGATTGTTGATTTTAGATTCTTTATACACCAGTTTCATTGTAATGTTACTTGAGTTTGATTATACAATGCTTCTTCGGTTTTCCAGGTTGCGTCTGTGCTATTGAATCTTCTCAAGAACGAAAAACCTGTACAAATTTCCTTCGTCGAGGGCTTGAAAGGCCTTACTATCGCACTTTACAGATACATGGTGGTTCAAGTGGCATTGGTACATTTGCTATTCAAATGGCTAAATACCTGGGCATCAAAGTTTTTGTTACTGCAGGTAAACTAAAATTAATCCTCTTTTTCTATAAAAGTTGATTCAGTTCCATGATTATCTGCAAGAAAAACATACAATAATGTTACTTAACTTTTTCATATAGGGAGTAAGGAAAAATTAAAGGCATGTAAGGAGCTTGGAGCTGATGTTGGCATAAATTACAAGACGGAAGATTTTATTGCAAGGGTAAAGGAGGAAACAGGGGGGAAAGGTGATATACCTTTAAATTTTAAATGATCTGCAAGAATCAATGACATATGCGACTTTTGGATTTGTTACAGAAGACTCTGAAATGTTTGTTGCCAGTATAACCTTGCGGTGAGACTTCCAGATTCTCATTGCATTAAGAGCTTGTTCTGTGTCAATGCTGCTATGTAAGATGTGGATTTTGAAAGCACTGCTGAAACGTGACAGAACCATTTTCAAAAAAGATTACTTATGCTACCGACTAATTACACATTTGACATCCGGAGATTTAGAATATCATACTTTCTTTACATCATTTATCCTTATATACAACATTTTGTATGTTTAATCCGAACTTGGCTTTTGAAGCTTTTAGCCCTAGAATTACATGTTCAAAATGTGACTACTTTCAATCATTGAGAAGTGTGTCAAAACATTGTGGCTCATCTGTTTGGAGAAAGTGAATATGATATTGATGCAAACAGAGCCATTGGCAAGAGTAAGGTATGGTTATATTTTTTCTTTATGTTATATTTTAAATATAATGAATATTTCTATTTTGTAATAATAATTACTTATGCATGTGTTAGAATTGCTTGAAATAATCCAGTTTAGGTCTCCAGATAAAACAATGAAGCATTCCAAGTTTCTATCTCATACAAAATTTGGACCAGTGGTACAATCCAACTTTTACTTTTTACACCCAAAACATATTTTATCATAATAAAATCATGATTATTTGAAGAAATTCCTTTTTTGTAGGCTGATGATATTCTAAATGTTGTATTATTATGAAACAAAAATCTAAGTTTTTTTCAAAAAAAAAACTTGGATTTTGTATTTTCAGTTGGAGTTGTAAGAACCATTTTCAAAGTTACTGTAGCAAATCATGCCTGTAAGTAAGCTTTTGCCTAGTTTCAATATAAATTTAGAAAATTACCTAGTTTCAATCATGTGATTCACAGATAAATCACATGTAATTCACATATGAATTACATGTAATTCACATACGAATTACATGTAATTCACATACGAATTACATCTGATTCACATGTAAAACACATGTAATTCACATATGAATTATATGTGATTCACATGTAAATCACATATGAATTACATGTGATTCACATGTAAATCACATGTAATTCACATATGAATCACATGTAATTCACAAGTGAATCACATATGAAATATGAATTACATGTGATTCAGATATAAAGCACATGTGACTCACATATAAATGTAATTCAGAAATGAATCAAATATGAATTATATGTGATTCACATATAAATCGCATGTGATTCACATATAAATCACATGTAATTCACATATTAATCACATGTAATTCATATGTAAGTCGCGAGTGAATCACATATGAATTACGTCTATATCCACACATACATTTTGTGTGAGTGTTCTTTGTTTTTATTTTCTTGTGAATTTCACATTTGAATCTTAAAAGATACAATCACATGTGAATATCACATTATATAATCGCATATGAATCTTACATGATATATATACATATGTATTTTAGTGAGTGTTCTTGCATTAATCATTTTCTTTTTTATTTTCTTGTAGATTTGAAAGAATTTGTGGAAAATTTTGAAGATGTAAAAAGTGAAATTGAAGAAAATATGGAAATCTTGATATGAAGAAATGATAACACTGTGAATCTTTGTAGGTTTTTTTTTTTAATATTTTATTTTGTATGGAATAAAATACTTGTATTATTATGTTTATAGATTGATTAATAAAAATATGATTTTTTTATGATTTAGTTACGAATATTATAGTATAAGAAATATGCATATGTAGTGATGATTAAGAAAATTGTAGTTTTTTTTGGAAAAAAATGCAGTTTTTCTTTACAAAAAATGTAGTTTTTTTTTTAAAAACAATAAAGTTTTTTTTTTTCTTAAAATTGCAGTTTTTTTACAAAAATTGTAGTTTTTTTTTTTTGAAAAAAATGCATTTTTTTTATAAAAAAAAAATTGCTATTTTTTGAAAAAGTTTGCAATTTTTTTGAAAAAATTGCAGCTTTTTTGAAAAAAAAAATTGCAGCTTTTTTGAAAAAAAAATGCAGTTTTTTTTAAAAAAAACAGTCTTTTAAAAGAATTGCAATTTTTTTTTGAATAAATTGCAGTTTTTTTTAAAAATTATTTTTTTTTCAATTTTTTTTTCAAAAATTTATGTTTTCTGAAAAAAAATTAAAAAATCTCCATTTTAAAAAAAATCAGAAATTATTTTTACAAAAATATCCGAAATTTGATTTATTATGTTAATTTTGTTCAATAACACAAAAAAATAAACATTACATGAGATCGGTAAGATTACAATCATGCCCTTATATATATATATATATATATATATATATATATATATATATATATATATATATATATATATATATATATATATATATATATATATATATATATATATATATATATTCCGTTATATTAATGAGAGTTTAGTGTCCTATCAAACCCGTTCGGCTAACGACCCTCCACTATTCAAGGGAGCGGTGGGTAAGAGTGGATGGCAATGACGGTCATTTTATAGGTCACTTCCTTAAACTCCCTTATAGACCAGCTTCGTTAATGAGGCCTAGTAATGGTAAGACTGCATTTTCTTATACATATATATATATATATATATATATATATATATATATATATATATATATATATATATATATATATATTAACTTTTAATTTTACAATATATATAAGGGTGTATTTTAAACATTTAAAATACTAGGGTTCTAAAATTTAAGATTTCAAAATTAAACTATATAATTTAAATTTTAAAACCAAGATATCTCAAGGATGTCTTTTTTAAAACTTTTCAAAAATACTAGGTTTAATTTTTTTAATAATCAAATTAACAAATTAATTATATCATTATCATAAAAAATACCCAATCATGAAATCATGAGAAGGATACACATTACTGTTTAAAATATCCAATTTTAAACAATTAAAATGAATTTAAGGTAATTATCCTAATCAATCCATGAGATAATTATCAAAATCGAAAATATTGGATCTGACAAAGCAACTCGTCGAGTTGGGCAGATACCACGTCGAGTTTCATGTCAAATCGTCGAATTCGATGAACAGAATGTCGATTATGTTCCCTTCTCCTTTGAACAATTCACAATTGCATCAATTCAATAGAAAACTAATCCTAGGCTCTGATACCACTGATGGGTTATGAGCATAACAACAATTCGTATGTGTACATGCAACCCTAATGCTTTGGATCTAAGTTTTCTCGAATTGAACATGCAAACTTGAACACAAAAGAAGAAACCCTAGGAAGTAACTTCAATTTTCGAAATCAACATAAAACTAGGGTTAGGTTACATACCTTGATTGTTATATTGTAATAAGAATGAATCCCTTGTAGATCTTAAATCTTGAGAACTTAGTGTCACAAGTGTAACACCTCTAATGGCTCACAAACACACAATGTAAGAGAATGATATGAGAGAGGAGGAAGAAGATCAAATCTTCGGTTTCTTCTTCTTAGAATTACTTAGCCGAAAATCAAAGGGTTTAGCCCCCTTTATATAGTGCACCAAGAAGCTATGGATAAGCCTAATTTGAATAAAATATGATTATCTCAAATATGGTAATTATCCTGTAACATTCCGTTTGAAATTAAATTAAATAAGTAAATAAATAATGAACCCTTAACCCCGAGATGTAAATCATATTATTTTATTGTAACCATAAATCCTTAATAATTTAATATATGGATTTAATATGAAAAGAATTTTAGAGGGCATGGGAGGTTTGGTAAATATTAGGGTTAAGTTGAAAACGTTTTAGAGGAGGAGGGCCAAACTTGGAAAAAAGGATGCATGTTTGAGTAAGAGACACGAGATTAGACCCGGTACCCTTTCCCTCTCATTTTCGGAATGCAACCCGAACCCTACTTGTTTTCTCCAACCGCCACCCTCATCTCTACCATCTTCGGCGCCGCCGTCCCTATTGTTGCAGCCACCGCCGAGCGTCACAGCTTCAACCTTTTCGGCAAGAGCAAGTCGACGGCGTGAATGTTGGGTGTATCTGCTACCACCATTCTGCCACCTTTCTTCTTCTTCTTCTTCTTCTTTTTCTGTCGTCATTCGCAGCCGCAGATAGCAGTTGTCGGTGTTGTTCCGGCCGCCCCTCGCTTCTGATCTTGTTCCGTAGCCGCTAGCTGTCGCCGCCTCCCGTACAACCTTCCTTGCAGTTGCTCCGGTTAATGTTCACCACCTTGAGGAAAGACCTTCCGCATAGGTGCTCACGTGTAGGTGTGTTTTCTGTGTTATATCTCATGTTAGTGCTCGTGTGTTGCTGCTACGAGTCAGAGGCGTGAGTATGTATTTTTCTGTTGGCCGGAAAACATGGAAAGACCACCATGGCAGCCAACCATGGTGGCTGTCACCTTGTTGCTGGCCTCTGCCGCCATCAACCACCGTGGAAGGTGGTTGTGTGTGTGTGTTTTAATGGTGAATGTTGTATCAACTTTTCTTAGTCAAAAGTGAAGAAGACCACCACCACCGCCGTGAGGTGGTGGCTGCCTCCATGAGCCTCCGTCAACCACCACCGCCCGAGGTGGCAGTGGGTGGTGTTCGACCTAGTGAAACCCTAATTAATCTAAAAACTTAACTTTGGTCCTTGTGTCATGTGCTTGGGTTGGAAACCCTAATTAGGGTTTAGAAAACCCTAATTTTTGGAGACTTTAGTTTGGGATTTTGCCGAGACCCGCGTTTGGACCATTGGATTGAAGTTATGACTTATGCCTGATCACACTATATGATTGACCTGGTAGAGTGATGGACTTAATGGATTAAGTCCTTAATGGGTTAATTGTTCTTACTTAACCCTAATCACCATATGTTGGGCCTTGGTTGATTGCTTGGCTTTTGGGCCTTCAAAGTGTGAGGTTAGGCCTTGGGCTTGGACCAATATAGGTTGGGGTAAAGTAGTCTTTTTACCCCAAGTATGAATTTATGGTTATGCATTGGAACCCAATAATTAAATGGGTGTTGTTTTGATGTTGACGGTTCGGGGATCTGCCAGCCAGCAGCTGGAGTTTTATCCGTCGGACTTCAGCATTGCGAGGTGAGTTTCCTCACCAGGTTTAGCGGGTTGAAGGCACAAATGCCGGTCCATGATTATGCTATGTTGTTAGTATGCTAGCTGTCTTTGTGACTCTTGCATGTGCCTGTGTTTATATGTTTTCAGGGCTAAGGCCCGATGCCGGGTGGGGCCCGATGAATATTTGTATGTTATGTATCTATATGATTATTGCATATTTATGTGTTTATGTTTGTATGTTCCGGACTAGGGTCCGATGTCGGGCGATGCCCGATGGTTATTTATATGCCTTCCGGAATACGATCTGATGCCGGGCGAGGCCCGAGGAATAGTTGTATGCTTTGTGTCTTCATGACTCCTGCATGTGACTGTACTTGTATGCTTCCGGACTAAGGCCTGATGTCGGGCGGTGCCCGATGATTATTTGTATGAATGTATCTATGTGATTATTTTATGTGTATATTTGATATGTGTTATAAGCATGTCGAGCTCAGCTCGATGCCAGGCAGGGCCCGATGCCGGACAATGTCTGATGCCGGGCGGGGCCCGATGTCGGGTGGGACCCGATGCCAGATATAGTCCGATGTCGGGCGGAGCCCGATGACAAGGCGGGACCCACTATATGTTTATTGTATGTATGGTATGTGGTATCTTGGTGAATTCACTAAGCTTTATACTTATGATTTTCAGTTTATGTTTCTAGTACTTCAGTTTTCAAATGAAAGAGCTCAGGATGATCGCAGTGCATACACCCGTGTTTTCCGCAATATGTGATCTTTGGGATTGAACTCTGATAATTGTTTTATTTGAAATTATTTTCAATGTTTTGAACAAAGTTACTGTAGTGTTTTGATTATAATAAAAGTGAAATTTTTACCTTGGATTTTTTGGTTGTTTGAAGTTGGTATCAGAGCCTTGGTTTGAGGGATTTGGGCACACTCCCGGGTGTGTCTGACCTCAAACTGAGGATTTGGTAAACCTTTTTAAAAATAAATAAATCTACTTAAGGAAAGAGTTTTCTAAAATAAGAAAAGGGTGTGGTGCATGCAATCAGCCGTGCTCAAGTAAGTTTTCCCAAAATACCCACACATGTTATCTGTTATGCCTTGATCTGTGAATATGTGGAATCGCATGCTAGTTAGGGCTAAGGATCTGCTCATTCGTTGCATGATAGAATGCTAGGAGAGATGCCTTTGTATGCCTATTGTATGACCTTGTAGACTTGCATGCTAGTTCTGTTAGCCAGTGATAGGTGGCCTGTTACGTGATGCCTAGTTGTCTAGGAAGCATGGGATGCTGGATTGAGTTTGACTCGGAGGAGTAAGGCAATCAGTAAAGGGAGTGGGAGCTCCTAGTATGTGTTGTAGTAGGTTGGATTGGAGTGATACTCCACGAATGCTAATTGCTTTGTGCTTTGTGGAACTCCTAGGTGATGGGAGTCAAGTACTAAGTGAATATGTTAAGTCACATGTGACAAAGGTTAGATAATCTCATAGTGACAGATTTGACTCTATTGCGTAGCTCTTGTCTGAGTCCAACCATTGTAGGGATGAGTCTGTTACTCGAAGGATTATCTAAGCTTGGTTGTATGTCATTGTGTTCATGAGGTAGGTGACTGACATTATGAGGAGTTCTTCAGCAACTGATGGCAGGGTGAGGTCTAGAACCTAGGAAAGCCTAGGGATTGCTTCAGTGGGATTTGATACGTCGTTTCACGAGTGTGTGGTGTATGGATTTCAGAAAGTGACTTGGAGGATTCTTGAGGAAAGTATGGATAGGTGTGGAAGGTAGTATTGGGCTCGTACTACTGAAAGCACAGGATCCATACTCGAATCAGGGAGAGTCTTGGAGAATCTAGGAAGCTTTTGGGATGAGGATTCTTAGGTATGTTCGCATCTTGTGCATGTTGTTTGGTATGGTGATGAGCACTCAAGAATGGGATTCAGATTCTGGTTCTGGCTCAGGTGCAGGTACTGAGCCGATCGATGCATGGATGTGGGAGTTCGTCTCATCAAATATTACTCCCAGTGTTTTGGGCTGGACCTTGGTGGTCTTTGGTTCATCCAAGGAAGAGATTTTGGAGCTTTTGGATGGTCATCTTGGGGCCTTCAGTCCACGGTTGTATTGGGGGCAATTGAGAACTCGGCTGGAGCCCAAAACGTGTGAATCTGTTGAATCCTTCAGGGAGGAGGACCCTGTGGTTAGTTCTTGTTATCTAGAATCGAAAGGGGAGGTCAGGATTTCTTCGGGTGCTTTTGTGAGTATGTCATCTTCTGTTCTCTTCGGGGTGGATATCTGCAACATCCCAATTTTCAGGAATGAATCTTAAGCCCCATATATATGCATTTTCAGGGCTACTCGACGAGTTGGAAGGCTCCAACTCGTCGTGTAGAGTTTTTAGGGGGCGCGTATATTTCATGACCTACTCGACGAGTTGGAGGACGCAACTCGACGAGTTAAGGTTGTGCTTGAAAACCCTAATTTTTAGGGTTTGTATCCTATTTAAAGAACCTTAAGTCCTCCCTCCAGCCTCCCTTACCACCTTCACGTCCATAAACAAACCCTAATCGAGCTAGCCTTCTATTTTGAGTGTGTGTGAGGCTAAAGAGTGTGTGTCTGGTGCATTTCTTGAAGAGACTTGAAGATTGAGAAGCTTGGAACGAGAAGGATCTTGTCGATCCAGCATCTACTTTGTTTTGGCATTCGTTTGAAGGTAAAAAGTCATTACCTTGATCATGTTCTTGTTAGATCTCTCCATTTAAGAGTCAGGGTCATTTCTATCTTATTCTTGAGGCATTTCTGGTATTGAGCACGTTTTGAAGTGAGGAGTTCAGATCTGGACTCCTCTAGGCCCTCATGGACATAAATTTCTCGAATTTATCAAGCTCTGGCCCCTCTCCATGCCCTAAACCTCTTCCTAAGCCTAGTTTTGGGTGTTTTAGCCTCTTGAGGCCTTGCATGCACATAAAGTTGGCAACTTTACTGTTGGATTAATATCTAAGTCCATAACTATATTTGGTATGTACTTGACCCGACCCAGCATGGTCCATTTGGGTTGCATGGCATCATGCACCTGGATAGACTAAATGAGAGAAATAAGACACTTATGGTTATTAATATATTATAAGTTCTAATATATTAATAATAAGAATAATAATATTTAATTAGTATTGATCAAGAATTAATTTAGAATTAATTTTGTGATCAAAAGAAGACTAATTAAATATATGGGTTGATTGTGTAAATCATCCATAACTTATATAGTGGGCCAAAGCTCCATGGATAATCAAGTTGGGTTAAACCCATAGGATGCTCCATGGATGCTCCATGGAGGTTACATAACCCATGGGTCATGGAAATGAAAGGTCATGACAATTAGGGTTTACATGGTGTAACCCTAATTGTAACATACTATATAAGCATCATATTATTCACCAAAATCGGCACTAGAGTGTGAAAAAGAAGGGCTAGCCGATTTCATGAAGTGTGGATTTCTCTCTAAGTTATTCCAAGAGCATTTGATGTTGTGTGAGTCATTTGAGGTGTCACATTTGAGGCACTAGGCACTCAAGCCCCATGGAGTCAAGCTACACTACAAAATGTATGTATTCTATCTATATTATTACCCAAGTATCTATGATTGTATGCTAGATAGGGTAATACCTTGGAATATTAGCATTTGCATGTATATTAGAGAAAACATAGATCCAAGGTATTTAGGGTTGCATGTACACCATAGGAGTGTTAGAATGCTCAAAACCCAACAGTGGTATCAGAGCCTAGGCTTGTTTTCTTGTTATACTTGCAAAATTAGCTGAAAAATCGAATTTTGGTGCTGTCTGCACAGCAGACTCGCCGAGTCCACTGATGGACTCACCGAGTCCAAGGCAAAAAGCATCCAACTCACCGAGTTGGTTCATGCACTCGACGAGTTGGACCCCCAGACAGCACATATTCGACTGTTTTGGCTAGAAATGGAATAGGAACATTACCCTAAG
Source organism: Lactuca virosa (assembly GCF_052849685.1). Classification (NCBI taxonomy): domain Eukaryota; kingdom Viridiplantae; phylum Streptophyta; class Magnoliopsida; order Asterales; family Asteraceae; genus Lactuca; species Lactuca virosa. The sequence goes on along the minus strand of NC_136431.1, from coordinate 276,253,863 downwards.
ATGTTTTTGGACTTATAAATTTGTTTTTGATGTGGTAATGTTCATGCTAATCCAATTTCAAAGATAATTGTCAATAGATTCATGTTTTGTATTAGTTTAAAAGTTTTGCTAATTACATGAAAAGGTTTGATGTGAATTATCTTTGTTCATATGCGTTGCTTAGATTAATAGAAAAGTTAATTGATTATGTGTTTTCAATCCATTCTAATCTAAGAGTTGATTCTAAAATGTGTTTTGTAACTTGTCCTCAAGTTATATGAAAAGTCACATTTAAGTTTCATAAAACTCATAAAAGTTGGCAATGGTTACAAAAATGAAGAGTCTTGTTCTCAAGTTATGGAGGTTCAAGAGTCACTTCATTAAGTAATAAGAAATGTGTAACCTTAATTAATTCCATAAGTTACAAAATAAAGAAAAGTTACATTCTTTTATTAGTTTAAAGTCTTCCATAACTTGTCCTCAAGTTATGGAACTTGAAGTGTCTTTTAATTAAAACTACTTTAAACACATAAGTTATGGAATTAATTAGTTTTGAATAGTTTCAAAACTTGCCCTCAAGTTTTGGAATTTGAAAAGTTTTCTCTTATGAATACTTTAATTCCAAGTTAAGCCCTTAGAATTTTAAAAGTTAAAATTCAACCCTTATACTTTATAATATTATAAGTTAATAATAATAATAATATATATATATATATATATATATATATATATATATATATATATATATATATGTATAAGAGCAAGTCAGTCTTACCGTTAGTAGGCCTCATTCACGAAGCCGGTCTATAAGGGGGGTATAAGGTTACTGCCTATAAAATGGCAGTTTAATGGGTGTCCACTCTCACCCACCGCTTCCTTGACTGGTGGAGGGTCGTTAGCCGAACGGGTAGGACAAAGACTATAATTCTCCCTTCATTAAAAGTATTAATGATAAATACTAAGTAACTAAACACTTATAAATTCCCAATCTTAGTTACTTAGGAAAATGTGAATAAGGTGCTAATCCATGAAATTACACTTTGCACTTTGTTTAAGCCGTTAGTGGAGCGTGTCTGGTTAACCGGCACACTAACCTGGACTTAAAAAGGTAGGAAAATGGTAACTTAATGTGTATCATAGTATCGATGGAGCGTGTGTGGTTAACCGGCACATCGATTGAGGGGTAAACACTTAAGGGTACCAAGTAATTTGCATGGTTACTTCACACCTTGTTTTGTGATCCTCGGCATCCCAGTCACAAAACCTGAATGGCACACTCGAGATTGAAACATGCGATTGAAAAGTTCAATGAATCTCAAAAGATCTAGGAGTTTCAAATCCAATTAAAACCTAATAATACATTTCGTTTATCTTGGTGGAAATTGGTGAATCGTCATTCACCTACCTTCAAATATTTTATAGCTTGGATTACGGCATCCCTCTTCTAAGTTATACAATAGTTTGTTGGGTCCTAGCCTTAATACTTCATATTGGGTGTGATATTAAGGACTTTAGATCAACTATCTTGAATATCTCCCAAAAGATGTCTAAGTTCAGACATCTATGATCTTCCCAAATATCTTGGAACTTTACTTCTTTCACCTCCTCCAGTTATTCTCCCTAACCCACAAGTTCTTGAAAAGTTCAAGGTCACTCAATCCCTATTGGCAAGCAAGGTCTATGTGTGATCACATCTTGGAGATGAAGTTAAGTATTCACAAGCCGGGAGAGTTGGGTGTCAAAGTCTAAAGGAAGTGGATGTTCAATCACTTTCTAAGTCACATAGTAAATTCCTTTGGGACTCCTATGAAATAGACTATGACAAGACCCTTAATGATCTTAACTATTTGCTTGGTGCTGCTAAATCAGAAATGATTTGGGGTACTAGTAAAGCAAATTTGATTAGGAGATCAACTTCCCAAAACTTTATGGACAGGGACAATAGTGACACAGGAAATCCAGAAAAACATTCTCTTTCCAATGGAAAGGGATTGGCCATAGTCAACTTGGTTGACCAAATGGTAAAGAGAAAGGCTAAGTCTGAGATAGTCCCATGTACTATTACCTAAGGGTCCATATGTTTCTATTGCCAAAGGAAGGGGCTTTAGTTACGAAGCTGCCAAACTTACCTAAGGATGGTAAAGTCAATAAGTTTGACTTTATTTCAGGTAAAGTCCATTGTCTAACTCTATTAAGTTCCTACTTGGAGATTCTTATTACATGATGTGACTGGTTCACATGTTGATGTTTTAAGAATCAAAGAAAAGTAAAGAAACTTAAAGGAAGTATATGCTGATTTTGATTGCGAAGATGGATTTCGATCGCATGGTTCGGTGATCAGAATTTTTGAGCTGTTGCTTAAGAGTTATGATATATTGCTTAGGTATAGATAACAACAAGGTTTTCATATGGATTGTAAGGATAAGGTTTTCCGCAAAGTTTTAAAATAAAAGGAAAATTTTTATTTCATTTATTTTAAGTATCCTTACAATGGCAATTGTGGAAAAATTGTTGCTTATAAGATTTCATTGATAGCAATATTGAATATGGATTTGATTCTTTCGTCTGTGGTAGTGTCTAATTTTACCAAATAAGGAAAAATTCTCATCACCCAAGTTTAAATTGGACCGAAACTTGGAATCATGCAAGTTGTATAGTATGATGAATGAGAATTTTCATCTTTGGAAAATTAAGACTAATTCCTTGTTTACATGTATATATTAGTCAAGTAAAGGACTAAGGGATCGGGTACACTTGGGTGTGTGCTGGTCAGGTCCACCACAAAGAATATTCGTCATGATTTACTAAAGCTTAGTAAATATGGTTATACTTACAAGCTTAAGTATAATTCTAAAAAACATTGAAAATACTTCAATGTATGGCAGAACGAATGAGAAGAATTAAATTTGGCAGAAAGATAAAAGTTTCTCAAATCTGAAAAGATGGGAGAGTACTTTAGTATCATGTTTATGATCATCTTAATGATTAAGATACCATATCACAATTGATCCTCTAAGGTCATCTTAGTGCATTTTTATGACTAAGAAGAGGAGTCATGAATTGTTGAAATGGTTAAGTCAAAAAGATGAGTCATACTTCGTTCCAAAACAATTCTTAGAGTCATACTCCAAGATTGTAACTTGAGTGACATATCTTAAAGAAGGTTTATAAACACTAGTCAAATGTAAGAGTAAAAGGTTATCTACTCTTGTACATTTGAAATTGGTAAGTTGTGACGTTTTAGATAAAACAGAGACCAACTTAGACCAATTGTGTGAAGTGTTTGTCTTGATAAAGAATCTGCACTATCTCTTGTATATTTGGCAAGTGAGTCTTATATGTCAAGAGGACAGTGGGAGTCCTAAAGCTCTTGAAAGTTTCAAGACCTAATCAAGAATAAAACTTGGAATTCTTCACTAGCACACGACTTGAGGTGTATAACCTATCGTGTTGACATTTCTATGCCTATTTAAGTTGACTTTGCATAGTAGTTCTGAGAGTTCTCAATTGGTTGCACAGCTACTTGGAAGCTATGGCAGGCCCTTGTGCTGCCAGGTGGCAAGAACTTAAGATTGCACAAGTTCAATCCATATGAGTTTGGCTGTGTCACTAACCTTGTCTTGTGATTATGGTTTTGACAAATTCATATGGGTAGGAACTCATACACCATAAAAATCTAAGTGTCATAAGGTTTCTCTCCGATTCATGAAAATGATGGTGAGGAAACACTTTCACTAAGTTGATTTTTAAGTAGATAGCAATTGTGATATTTGCAGTTCTCAAAGTCGTTAGTGGAGCGTGCGTGGTTAACCGGCACACTAACATTGACTTATGAGAAATGGCAAAAGGTCTAAACAATTGAGACTATGATTACGACATCCCTTTTCATAGTTCTGAAATTGTTTAGACACACCTATGAGCTATCTAAGATAAGGTGTATAATTTTAATAAAGCCTTATCAAAGCAATCTAGTATCAGAAATCTGAACTTTGGTAAGAAAGTCAATAAAGTATTGATTTCTAGAAGTCCTGTAATTTCTGGGTACATGTCAAAGCTAGTGGGAGCATAAGTATTATGCTGATAATCATCATGTTAGTGGGAGTATGATAATTATGATAAGTATTGCAAGTTAGCAATGTTAATTATAGAAAACAAAAGTTCAACTCGTGAGGTTGCAAGGGTTGAAAAAGTTGTTTTGCTATAATTAAGGGAGAGGAAATTATACTTCATTTCAATTCTAAAAGGCTTAGATTGAGATTTTAATCATTTTAGTCAAGAATATATATATGAATTTCATGTTGGATTGGTTCAACTTAAGGAAATTCTATATATTGCATTCTCAAAATTCGGTTATGATTACGACATCCCTCTTCATAGTCAAATTTTGAAAACATGGCAAACAAAAATTATTGTAGCAAAAGACTGGTCTAGAATCATGTCTTTATGTGAGACATCATGAATCATGTCCCGTTTGCTTTGGGTACAAGATCGATTGCATGTGCTATAATATTTATCCTTTCTAAATTTTCCAAATGCCTTGGGGCATTAAGGGGAAAAAAGGTCTAGAATTGGATATGACTAAAGTGATTAAGCAATTGTCGAGGACAATCTAAGGTTTTACCAAAGATTGGTTGCTCAAGGACAGTTGGAAGTATACTGTTAATATTGGAAGGACCATATTGACATATTCTGGAAAATAGACAACTCTTGTTCAGAAGTAGTAGTTAAAATAGGAATTTGGAATTCTTACATTTTACCGATATGGATTTGGGAGTGTGGAAAGAGAATCATTGAAAGTACGTTCAATCGATCTATTTCACAAAGTAAGGATCATAGACAAACATAGAGTGCATACTTGATGTATTGCAAAGCTATTGTTTAGAAAACATAGTGTACATGCTTGGAGCATGGGACAACTAGTGTTCTTAAATTCAAGTATAAAGTTGATAAAACCGAAACAATGAATAATGAGTAATCAGTATGGTGATAAATAAAATTTGTTTTATTTATATTCATAGTTTGATACCATATTAGATTCATTTATTCTTGTGTTTCATTTTGCATGTTTTGACTTCCAGAATAAACTAGGTTATTCTTCCTGAATGACTAAGTTATTCAAATCATCCACAGTCGGTCATATGTTGGAAGTAGATATGAATCAAGACTGTCATGGGTTGGCTTGTAGAGGTCCAAGTTGGTGGACAATGTGGTGCTACAACACTCATGAGTGCTCAGAAGTTCTGAGTATTGGATTCAACCCGCGCACATTTGAATCACTTCATGGATTTTATCACGAGTGATCATTAGACGATAATATCGTATATTCTTCAAACCTAGAGATATGAGTTGTTACTATGAGTTGATAGTACATTGATTGCACGAAAACGCATTGGTAACTCGATGTTATAAAACGTGCCTTTGTGTATGACTCAACAAGTAGTAGAACAAGCCATATGAGGCGAAGTTTATCCATTCCTTTTACCTTCGGGATAAAAGCGATATCTGTGGGCCCCTAGATGATTTAGTGATGACACATGTGAGTGCTTGGCTAAGCCAGGATTGATGTGATTTGTTCAATCAGTCAGTCGTCATAAATCGAAAATCGGGAAACAACAAATGGACAGAGAGAATGATTATTAATCCATGTCTATGTCCATATGATATCTAGAATGGAGGAATATATGATCCCTTATCTAATGGACAAGTCATTGACAAGGTCAGAGTTCAGTTACAAGGTCAGAGTTCGACAGCGGCTTTTGAGAGCTACGATTGCTAGTTGGGTTTCGAAGTCATACGCAATAATAGTTTTAGACTTATCCAAGTGGGAGATTGTTGGATTAATGTCTAAATCCATAACTATATTTGGTATGTACTTGACCCGACCCAGCATCGTCCATTTGGGTTGCATGACATCATGAACTTGGATAGAATAAATGAGAGAAATAAGACACTTATGGTTATTAATATATTATAATTTCCAATATATTAATAATAAGAATAATAATATTTAATTAGTATTGATCAAGAATTAATTTAGAATTAATTATGTGATCAAAAGAAGACTAATTAAATATATGGGTTGATTGTGTAAACATCCATAACTTATATAGTGGGCCAAAGCTCCATGGATAATCAAGTTGGGTTAAACCCATAGGATGCTCCATGGATGCTCCATGGAGGTTACATAACCCATGGGTCATGGAAATGAAAGGTCATGACAATTAGGGTTTACATGGTGTAACCCTAATTGTAACATACTATATAAGCATCATATTATTCACCAAAATCGGCACTAGAGTGTGAAAAAGAAGGGCTAGCCGATTTCATGAAGTGTGGATTTCTCGTTAAGTTATTCCAAGAGCATTTGATGTTGTGTGAGTCATTTGAGGTGTCACATTTAAGGCACTAGGCACTCAAGCCCCACGGAGTCAAGCTACACTACAAAAGGTATGTATTCTATCTATATTATTACCCAAGTATCTATGATTGTATGCTAGATAGGGTAATACCTTGGAATATTAGCATTTGCATGTATAATAGAGAAAACATAGATCCAAGGTATTTAGGGTTGCATGTACACCATAGGAGTGTTAGAATGCTCAAAACCCAACAGTGGTATCAGAGCCTAGGCTTGTTTTCTTGTTATACTTGCAAAATTAGCTGAAAAATCAAATTTTGGTGCTGTCTGCACAGCAGACTCGCCGAGTCCACTGATGGACTCGCCGAGTCCAAGGAAAAAATCATCCAACTCACCAAGTTGGTTCATGCACTGGACGAGTTGGACCCCCAGACAGCACATATTCGACTGTTTTGGCTAGAAATGGACTAGGAACATTACCCTAAGATGTTTTTGGACTTATAAACTTGTTTTTGATGTGGTAATGTTCATGCTAATCCAATTTCAAAGATAATTGTCAATAGATTCATGTTTTGTATTAGTTTAAAAGTTTTGCTAATTACATGAAAAGGTTTGATGTGAATTATCTTTGTTCATATGCGTTGCTTAGATTAATAGAAAAGTTAATTGATTATGTGTTTTGAATCCATTCTAATCTAAGAGTTGATTCTAAAATGTGTTTTGTAACTTGTCCTCAAGTTATATGAAAAGTCACATTTAAGTTTCATAAAACTCATAAAAGTTGGCAATGGTTACAAAAATGAAGAGTCTTGTTCTCAAGTTATGGAGGTTCAAGAGTCACTTCATTAAGTAATAAGAAATGTGTAACCTTAATTAATTCCATAAGTTACAAAATAAAGAAAAGTTACATTCTTTTATTAGTTTAAAGTCTTCCATAACTTGTCCTCAAGTTATGGAACTTGAAGCGTCTTTTAATTAAAACTACTTTAAACACATAAGTTATGGAATTAATTAGTTTTGAATAGTTTCAAAACTTGCCCTCAAGTTTTGGAATTTGAAAAGTTTTCTCTTATGAATACTTTAATTCCAAGTTAAGCCCTTAGAATTTTAAAAGTTAAAATTCAACCCTTATACTTTATAATATTATAAGTTAATAATATATACATATATATATATATATATATATATATATATATATATATATATATATATGTATAAGAGCAAGTCAGTCTTACCGTTAGTAGGCCTCATTCACGACGCCGGTCTATAAGGGGGGTATAAGGTTACTGCCTATAAAATGGCAGTTTAATGGGTGTCCACTCTCACCCACCGCTTCCTTGACTGGTGGAGGGTCGTTAGCCGAACGGGTAGGACAAAGACTATAATTCTCCCTTCATTAAAAGTATTAATGATAAATGCTAAGTAACTAAACACTTATAAATTCCCAATCTTAGTTACTTAGGAAAATGTGAATAAGGTGCTAATCCATGAAATTACACTTTGCACTTTGTTTAAGCCGTTAGTGGAGCGTGTCTGGTTAACCGGCACACTAACCTGGACTTAAAAAGGTAGGAAAATGGTAACTTAATGTGTATCATAGTATCGATGGAGCGTGTGTGGTTAACCGGCACATCGATTGAGGGGTAAACACTTAAGGGTACCAAGTAATTTGCATGGTTACTTCACACCTTGTTTTGTGATCCTCGGCATCCCAGTCACAAAACCTGAATGGCACACTCGAGATTGAAACATGCCATTGAAAAGTTCAATGAATCTCAAAAGATCTAGGAGTTTCAAATCCAATTAAAACCTAATAATACATTTCGTTTATCTTGGTGGAAATTGGTGAATCGTCATTCACCTACCTTCAAATATTTTATAGCTTGGATTACGGCATCCCTCTTCTAAGTTATACAATAGTTTGTTGGGTCCTAGCCTTAATACTTCATATTGGGTGTGATATTAAGGACTTTAGATCAACTATCTTGAATATCTCCCAAAAGATGTCTAAGTTCAGACATCTATGATCTTCCCAAATATCTTGGAACTTTACTTCTTTCACCTCCTCCAGTTATTCTCCCTAACCCACAAGTTCTTGAAAAGTTCAAGGTCACTCAATCCCTATTGGCAAGCAAGGTCTATGTGTGATCACATCTTGGAGATGAAGTTAAGTATTCACAAGCCGGGAGAGTTGGGTGTCAAAGTCTAAAGGAAGTGGATGTTCAATCACTTTCTAAGTCACATAGTAAATTCCTTTGGGACTCCTATGAAATAGACTATGACAAGACCCTTAATGATCTTAACTATTTGCTTGGTGCTGCTAAATCAGAAATGATTTGGGGTACTAGTAAAGCAAATTTGATTAGGAGATCAACTTCCCAAAACTTTATGGACAGGGACAATAGTGACACAGGAAATCCAGAAAAACATTCTCTTTCCAATGGAAAGGGATTGGCCATAGTCAACTTGGTTGACCAAATGGTAAAGAGAAAGGCTAAGTCTGAGATAGTCCCATGTACTATTACCTAAGGGTCCATATGTTTCTATTGCCAAAGGAAGGGGCTTTAGTTACGAAGCTGCCAAACTTACCTAAGGATGGTAAAGTCAATAAGTTTGACTTTATTTCAGGTAAAGTCCATTGTCTAACTCTATTAAGTTCCTACTTGGAGATTCTTATTACATGATGTGACTGGTTCACATGTTGATGTTTTAAGAATCAAAGAAAAGTAAAGAAACTTAAAGGAAGTATATGCTGATTTTGATTGCGAAGATGGATTTCGATCGCATGGTTCGGTGATCAGAATTTTTGAGCTGTTGCTTAAGAGTTATGATATATTGCTTAGGTATAGATAACAACAAGGTTTTCATATGGATTGTAAGGATAAGGTTTTCCGCAAAGTTTTAAAATAAAAGGAAAATTTTTATTTCATTTATTTTAAGTATCCTTACAATGGCATTTGTGGAAAAATTGTTGCTTATAAGATTTCATTGATAGCAATATTGAATATGGATTTGATTCTTTCGTCTGTGGTAGTGTCTAATTTTACCAAATAAGGAAAGATTCTCATCACCCAAGTTTAAATTGGACCGAAACTTGGAATCATGCAAGTTTTATAGTATGATGAATGAGAATTTTCATCTTTGGAAAATTAAGACTAATTCCTTGTTTACATGTATATATTAGTCAAGGGAAGGACAAAGGGATCGGGTACACTTGGGTGTGTGCTGGTCAGGTCCACCACAAAGAATATTCGTCATGATTTACTAAAGCTTAGTAAATATGGTTATACTTACAAGCTTAAGTATAATTCTGAAAACATTGAAAATACTTCAATGTATGGCAGAACGAATGAGAAGAATCAAATTTGGTAGAAAGATAAAAGTTTCTCAAATCTGAAAAGATGGGAGAGTACTTTAGTATCATGTTTATGATCATCTTAATGATTAAGATACCATATCAAAAATTGATCCTCTAAGGTCATCTTAGTGCATTTTTATGACTAAGAAGAGGAGTCATGAATTGTTGAAATGGTTAAATCAAAAAGATGAGTGATACTTCGTTCCAAAACAATTCTTAGAGTCATACTCCAAGATTGTAACTTGAGTGATATATCTTAAAGAAGGTTTATTAACACTAGTCAAATGTAAGAGTAAAAGGTTATCTACTCTTGTACATTTGAAATTGGTAAGTTGTGATGTTTTGGATAAAACAGAGACCAACTTAGACCAATTGTGTGAAGTGTTTGTCTTGATAAAGAATCCGCACTATCTCTTGTATATTTGGCAAGTGAGTCTTATATGTCAAGAGGACAGTGGGAGTCCTAAAGCTCTTGAAAGTTTCAAGACCTAATCAAGAATAAAACATGGAATTCTTCACTAGCACACGACTTGAGGTGTATAACCTATCGTGTTGACATTTCTATGCCTATTTAAGTTGACTTTGCATAGTAGTTCTGAGAGTTCTCTATTGGTTGCACAGCTACTTGGAAGCTATGGCAGGCCCTTGTGCTGCCAGGTGGCAAGAACTTAAGATTGCACAAGTTCAATCCATATGAGTTTGGCTTTGTCACTAACCTTGTCTTGTGATTATGGTTTTGACAAATTCATATGGGTAGGAACTCATACACCATAAAAATCTAAGTGTCATAAGGTTTCTCTCCGATTCATGAAAATGATGGTGAGGAAACACTTTCACTAAGTTGATTTTTAAGTAGATAGCAATTGTGATATTTGCAGTTCTCAAAGTCGTTAGTGGAGCGTGCGTGGTTAACCGGCACACTAACATTGACTTATGAGAAATGGCAAAAGGTCTAAACAATTGAGACTATGATTACGGCATCCCTTTTCATCGTTCTGAAATTGTTTAGACACACCTATGAGCTATCTAAGATAAGGTGTATAATTTTGATAAAGCCTTATCAAAGCAATCTAGTATCAGAAATCTGAACTTTGGTAAGAAAGTCAATAAAGTATTGATTTCTAGAAGTCCTGTAATTTCTGGGTACATGTCAAAGCTAGTGGGAGCATAAGTATTATGCTGATAATCATCATGTTAGTGGGAGCATGATAATTATGATAAGTATTGCAAGTTAGCAATGTTAATTATAGAAAACAAAAGTTCAACTCGTGAGGTTGCAAGGGTTGAAAAAGTTGTTTTGCTATAATTAAGGGAGAGGAAATTATACTTCATTTCAATTCTAAAAGGCTTAGATTGAGATTTTAATCATTTTAGTCAAGAATATATATATGAATTTCATGTTGGATTGGTTCAACTTAAGGAGTGTTAGAATATTAGCATTTACTTGTATATTAGAGAAAACATAGATCCAAGGTATTTAGGGTTGCATGTACACCATAGGAGTGTTAGAATGCTCAAAACCCAACATTTACGTGGTAACTACACCCTAGGAGGCTAGATCTACAGTTTGGAGCCTTGGTTTCGCTTAAAAGCGCCTGAATGAGAAAAGGGCTGAAGGAACTCAACGAGTTGCATAGCCAACTCGACGAGTTGCTTAGGGTTTTTCCGAATCTTCTGGACACTGCATGGACTCGACGAGTTGTTTGGTAACTCGGCGAGTTGACTCGGGTTTTTGCAGTTTTCTGAGTTGTAAAGGAACTCGACTAGTCTGTAAGCTGCACTCGCCGAGTTGCGTCAATATGGACTGTTGACCTTGACCGTTGACTTTGACTTTGACCAAGCATTGACCAAGTTTGACTTCTGAGGGTACTTTGGTAATTTGGGTCTTGATAGAATTGGTCCTATGATGATTGTAGGTGGTTGAGTTTGGAGCTGTTTTTGGGATTCGATTTATCGGTTTAGCACTACTTGTGAGGTGAGTTCTTTTCACTATATCAACAGGGTCTAAGGCACCAAGGCCAACCCTTTTTGGATTGTATCATGGTTATAGGATGATACTATGTTAGTGATTTTTTAGATCTGTATCCTAGTAATAGGATGACACTATGTTAGTGATCTGTTAGATCTGTATCCTGGTCATAGGATGATGTTATGTTTAGTGATCTGTTAGATCGGTATCCTGGTATATAGGATGATGCTATGATTAGTGATCTGTTAGATATGTATGATTATCTATACCTGCTAGCTAGCGTATGATATTTATGTGTTTATTGTGTGATTGGGGGTGGGTTGAGGCGGTCATGCTTTGTGCTCAAGGCCAACATACCCAGGGCGGCCTGAATAGACTGCAGACCCATCAGGGCATACTAGTCAGGCCGAAGGCCCGGAGAACGGTCCAGACAGGCTGAAGGCCCGTGAGGGCGGACCAGACATGCTGAAGGTTCTGAGAGTGGTCCAGATAGACTGAAGGCCCGGTGCGGGGGGTGCAGTCATACTGTAGACTCTGAGAGTGGGCCAGATAGACCGAAGGCCTGGTGAGGGCGATCCAGTCATACTGTAGACTCTATATGCATGCTTTTTGTTTGCTATGATATTGTTCTTATTTGTATGGTGTTTGTATTTTGGGGGAAACTCACTAAGCTTCGGGCTTACAGTTTTGTATTTTGTTCCAGGTACCTCAGATGATCGCGGGAAGGCGAAGGCTTGATCGTGCACCTCCTTACATTTTATTACTTTGATTTCTGGGATTCTCTGATATGAAACTATTTTGAAAACATTTTGTAATAACTAATAGGTTTTGGATGCTTGAAAAAGTTTAAAATTGGCATGAATTTTATGGAGGTTACAAGTTGGTATTAGAGCCTTAGTTTGAGTGAATTGGAGGAACACTCGTGTGAATCCAGTCTCAAACTAAGGAAAAGATTTTCAAAATTATTTCCAAATGGTTTTCAAAATACTAAAGGAGGATGCAGGGTGTACGATCAGCCGGAGAGAGTAAGTAGACCCCAAAATACCATACGGTTATTTGATATTGTGACATGTTAGAACAGCATGCTAGTGATAGGCTAGGGATCTTCAGGAATTGCATGATAGAATTGCCTGATCTTTGATGCCTTAGCTTGTGTAGAGTACCTCATTGATTGTTGTGTGACTCTTTTGTGTGTTAATTAGTTATTGAATGAATGCGTTAAGTTACATACTTCATGGGTTAAATGGTCCTAGGTTAGAGGATTTGGTCCTGCTGCGCAACTCTTGTCTGAGTCCAACGGTTGTGTAATTGAATCTTTTAGCCTAGGTTTGTTTAAGTCATGTGGTATGTGATGGTGTTCATGAAATAACTATCTTGCACCAATAGATGGTTGTGTGGCGGTTGGTGGTAGGATGGACGATTTGTTCAGGGTCAGTCGGCCAGTTGTGAGATGTTTCGCCTTCCTCTAGGAGTGAGGATTGAGCGTCGCCTATGTCTAATTTTATTGTTAGGGCGTTGTGATGATCCTTGAGACAAGTATGGGTAGGTGTGGAAGGTAGTACTTGTTGCTTTGGAATCTTTTTGGGTACGGGTAAGTAGTATTCTTGGGTTAGTTCTATGTTTTGACTAATCCTCGTGTTATGAATTTTCATATGTCTTCCCTCATGGGTCGTTAGGTCATTGAAAGTGTTAGGGAATTTCATTACCAAGGTATTATAGATGGTTAGGATTCAGAGATTCATTCGAGGATGAGAAGTTAGGGAAAGATTCGCCAAGTTCAAGGTGGAGGTTATGGTTTTTGTCGCCAACATAAAGGACTTAAGGAGTTGGTCATGGTGGTAGCAACAATATATTAGCGTCGGGGGTGCGCAGGTGGATTGATGTGGCATGGGTACCTTGAAATGTGAGCAAGGGCCCTATTCTTGGGATTTGGGAAGACCAGGTGCCGAATTTTCGTTTGTAATTGCAAGCTAGGAGTGTATGTTTGGATCATAAATCGGTAACTGCCAATGCTTTGTAAGTAGTTATTATGGGAAGATCTGAGGTCTTTAGCTGTAATTCATATTCCTCGTAGGATTCGTTTGATCCGTTTTCGGAGGTCCATTCTGCAAATGATTTTATTCCATGGTTAAGTATGGATGTACCTGGAAGGGTTGCTTGGGTTATGTTTTGGTTTCCCCACCAGTGACTGGTGGTTAGTGTCCTGAGTAGGGAAGAATCGAGAATTTTCAGGCTGAGCGTTAGCCATTGAAGGTTTGTCAGTTGCTGTTCGAATTACTGTTTACAGATTTGTTGGGCAGGTGTTGGTCGGTGAACCTTTCCAAGGACGGGAATGATTCAGCTCCAGGAAGACTTGTGGTCCTCTGGTTTAGGAGGCAGTGATGCTAGACCATCGGTTGATGAGTTTGTCTTTCAGCGGGAATACTCTGAAGGGTTCAGGAGGCGACATTTGAGAAGCTAGGAATGCGTCACCAATCCCCCTGTGCAGCGTGTTTATATTTCCTCAGTATTTGGGGTATGTTTACCCTCGATGGTGGAGTGGAACCCTGATTCGTTTCAAACTTGGGTTTGGCAACCTTCGGGATAACCTTGGAATTCTTCTCGAATTATTTTTGTATTGGTAGGATCTATTCAGTCCCAACCAAGTATGGGGGTTTGTGGCAATCAAATATGAGGTTAGGGATTCCTTAAGTACATGCATGGTGGTGATTCTTCATGAGTGTATGTGGGTGTTCAAGGTAGCATTGGGGTTTGGTTCGACTTATTTGCATAATTAGGTAGGGGTTATAGTCTGCGGATTGGATCAAGAGTTTGACCATCACCCTATTCTCGGGTCGTGTACGACCATGGCTTCGTAAGGTTTTTTTTGGGTAGCAACTTGCTCTATAAGTGAACCGTGTGTGGCAGTGTTTCAACATTGTTGTACTTGCTCGGTGATGTGAGGAGCAGTGGCGGACGTAGACTGTTTGAGTAGGGGTGTCCCTCATACTTCAAGCGGGTGCACCTAATAGAAAACCAAAAAAAAAAATTTACACTGCGTGCCAGAAATTGAGCAGTGGCCCGGGACCCCAAATGCCCCACTAAGATCCGCCACTGGTGAGGAGCATTGCTTAGGTCCCTTCAAGGCAATGGAAGGAGGTGAGAATCTTTAGGCCCAGAGTATTGGGTGACTGATGTGACAACGACAGTGTTGATAGGTCATCGGGAGCATTCCAGTCATGAGCTGAGGGCCGGGGATGGCATTCCAAACTCATGTTGAGGGCCCAATGGACAGGATTATTCGTTTCACCTGTTTAGGATACTCTCAGTATTGACGCATTAATGGAGAATTGGAAGACCCACAATTCTGTTGGTTTGATTAAGGGAGCAGTAAGGGTTGTGGGGAGTATCAGTCAGGTATCAGATGGCCTCTATGGGGTACGTGTATGCATTATGTTTCTGGTTGTTCGCAAGCTGTTGTTGGGGGTTCGATGTTGGAAATTGCTTATGAGGCCGCAAGTTATAGAGCTCTTTATGATGTCCCGAGTGGTTGTTCAGGTGGGGGTACACCTGAGCCGATAAGGGTGGATGTAATGCGGAAATTTTTGGTTGATCATCTTGCTCATCACATTAGTGGTTTATAATGGCATAACAGAGAGTCAAGGATTATTAAGGTATTAGTACATCATAAGGTCGGGATCTGGGTGTGGTGTGCGGTCGATATACTTTAAGGATCATTTATGCATGTTTCTAGTAGTGTCTCCAGTCAGGGGCTGGGGGTAGATTTATAACTGGATACACATCAGTTTCCGGGAAGAATCTACAAGAAGATATTTTGAGGTGCCATTTCCGAGTGGGATCTTGGTGGAAACTCGCATTGGGGATCGTGAGTGCATCCATGCAAGGTCTGTATTCTGGAAGTCTGTGAAATAAGTGGATAATCTTTTGGTCGGTGGTGCGAATCGCGAGTTCCGGGTGGAAGGTGTAATGTCATCATGATGTTGCAATCAGAGGTTTGGTTAGGTTAGAATGTCCTTGTATTCCAGGTTCTGGGAACCTGGTGGTTGGATCAGGTGTGGGACTGGTAGTCTCGGTGGCTGGGAGAAATTTTTTGCATCCAGGTTTAGTGAGAGGTTGCGATGAATCAGAGGATTTTGGGTGAAATGCAATGGTAGCACCTTGGATCTCGGATCATGAATTTTGTACCGAGTTAGATCTTTCTCCTGGTATTTAGCATGTTGCCTCGTGGTAATCGCCTGCAGGATTATATACTATGAGGAATTAGTAGGCGGCAAGGAGCGGTGTGATGGCTGTTTGTCGATATTTGTGCATAATTGATCCTGATTGTCTAGTTTATGACACATTATGTTGGTTGGGTTGAGGCGCTCCTGTTCTATGCAGTAGGCCAAGACACCCAGTGCGGGCCGACTGAAAGTCGTAGGCACGTAGGCTCAAGAAGAGCGGTAGGGTTGAGGCGGTAGGCCAACAAACCCTGAGAATTTCAACTCGATGGTTGAATTGATTGACATGTTGGTATTCCAGCCCGAGGCTGATCGGGCTAGGCACGAGCGTTCATGCTTATGAGCTAACGGTGATGTGCATGTTGGCTCGGGAGTTAAAGGAGGCATTGAATTGTCGCAACAACATATGATCTGTGATTCCGTTTTCTGGTGGGAACCTTAGATTAGCAGAAGCTGGATGGTCAGTTTAAGGGATAAGTGGAATGAAATTAGCAATGGTTCAGTATGAGCGGTCTGTTAGGGAGTCAGACCAGTTTCGAGATTCATGGATTCAGATTTCAGGTGAAGTGGGATTGGTCGCTACGTGGAATTATGGATTAGGATTCTCCGAGGTGGAATTATCTGCTAGGTTTGGCCGTCTTGGGAAGGTTGTTGTGAGTTCAAGTTGTGGAGGTGCCCCTCAGGATGTCGAGCATGCCAAGGATGGTAAGGGATGATTTCGAGGACAAAATCGAATTTAAGTGGGGGAGAGTTGTAACATCTCAATTTTCAGGAATGAATCTTAACCCTATATATATGCATTTTCAGGGCTACTCGACGATTTGGAAGGCTCCAACTCGTCGTGTAGATTTTTTAGGGCCCGTGTATATTTCAAGACCTACTCGACGACTTGAAGGACCCAACTCGACGAGTTGAGGCTGTGCTTGAAAACCCTAATTTTTAGGGTACCCTATTTAAAGGACCTTAAGTCCTCCCTCCAACCTCCCTTACCACCTTCACATCCAGAAACAAACCCTAATCGAGCTAACCTTCTATTTTGAGTGTGTGTGAGGTTAAAGAGTGGTGCATTTCTTGAAGATACTTGAAGATTGAGAAGCTTGGAACGAGAAGGAGCTTGTAGATCCAACATCTACTTCGTTTTGGCATTCATTAGAAGGTAAAAAGTCATTACTTTGATCATGTTCTTGTTAGATCTCTCCATTTAAGAGTTTAGGGTCATTTCTAGCTTATTCTTGAGGCATTTCTGGTATTGAGCATGTTTTGAAGTGAGGAGTTCAGATCTGGACTCCTCTAGGCCCTCATGGACATAACGTTCTCGACTTAATCAAGCTTTGGCCCCTCTCCATTCCCTAAACCTTTTCCTAAGACTAGTTTTGGGTGTTTTAGCCTCTTGAGGCCTTGCATGCACGTAAAGTTGGCAACTTTACGTGGTAACTACACCCTAGGAGGCTAGATCTACAGTTTGGAGCCTTGGTTTCGCTTAAAAGCGCCTGAATGAGAAAAGGGTTGAAGGAACTCGACGAGTTGCGTATCCAACTCGACGAGTTGCGTATCCAACTCGACGAGTTGCTTAGTGTTTTTCCGAATCTTCTGGACACTGCATGGACTCGACGATTTGTTTGATAACTCGGCGAGTTGACTCGGGTTTTCGCGGTTTTCTGAGTTTTGAAGGAACTCGATGAGTCTGTAAGCTACACTCGATGAGTTGGGTCAACATGGACTGTTGACCTTGACCGTTGATTTTGAATTTGACAAAGGGTTTACCAAGTTTGACTTCTGAGGGTACTTTGGTAATTTGGGTCTTGATAGAATTGGTCCTATGATGATTGTAGGTGGTTGAGTTTGGAGCTGTGTTTGGGATTCGATTTAGCGGTTTAGCACTACTTGTGAGGCGAGTTCTTCTCACTATATCAACAGGGTCTAAGGCACCAAGGCCAACCCTTTTTGGATTGTATCCTGGTTATAGGATGATACTATGTTAGAGATATGTTAGATCTGTATCCTAGTTATAGGATGATACTATGTTAGTGATCAGTTAGATCTATATCCTGGTCATAGGATGATGTTATGTTTAGTGATCTGTTAGATCGGTATCCTGGTATATAGGATGATGCTATGATTAGCGATCTGTTAGATCTGTATGATTATCTGTACCTGATAGCTAGCATATGATATTTATGTGTTTATTGTGTGATTGGGGGTGGGTTGAGGCGGTCCTGCTTTGTGCTCTAGGCCAACATACCCAGGGCGGCCCGGATAGACTGCAGACCCATCAGGGCGTACTAGTCAGGCCGAAGGCCCGGAGAACGGTCCAGACAGGCTGAAGGCCCGGGAAGGCAGACCAGACATGCTGAAGGTTCTGAGAGTGGGCCAGATAGACTGAAGGCCCGGTGCGGGCAGTCCAGTCATACTATAGACTCTGAGAGTGGGCCAGATAGACCGAAGGCCCGGTGAAGGCAGTCCGGTCATACTGTAGACTCTATATGCATGATGTTTGTTTTGCTATGATTTTGTTCTGATTTGTATGGTGTTGGTATTTTGGGGTAAACTCACTAAGCTTCGGGCTTACAGTTTTGGATTTTGTTCCAGGTACCTCAGATGATCGCGGGAATGCGAAGGCTTGAAACTATTTTGATTTCTGACTTTGATTTCTGGGATTCTCTGATATGAAACTATTTTGAAAACATTTTGTAATCACTAATAGTTTTTGGATGCTTGAAAAAGTTTAAAATTGGCATGAATTTTATGGAGGTTACAATATCGGGAATTTGTTCTGCATTGGATTTTTGCTGGTTTGGCATAATTATATCTCGGATCGGTTCTCTGCTAGTGTTGCAATTTTATTATCAAGGATTGGGATATGCCATTCTGCATGTCGGGAGTCTTCGATGAATCCTCAGATGGTCGTATCTCGTGGAGTGGGTTCCGCGTGTTCCGTTGTTGTTTCGGGTCCTTGTCGGGATCAGTTAGGGAGTATTGCTTAGAGGATCTTGGGTTAGTGGGATAGTTCTCCAGTGAAGTCAAGGTTTAGTGGTTCTATCATTTGTTTGGGTATGATTGGCAGTTGCCTAGGGGAGAACTTTGGAGTTCAAGGCACTACTGTTGCTAGGAAAGGAATGGTAGCAGGAAGATAGTGGTGTAAATTGCGTGAATTGTTTGATCATTGAACGTGTCAAGGGAATTGTATCTTCGCATGGACTAAAGTCGGTTAGAGTTCAGTGATTCCTTGAGGATTGAAATTAGAGTGGAGGTTCGCCAGTGCATGGCAGGGGTTATGGTTCTTAGTCACAGGTGTAGGAACTCAAGGAATAGGCGTGGTATCATGGGAGGTGATTTGGATCATCAGACTGGTTAAGGTCTCAAGAGTATTCTTCCAGATTCCAGGAGTTGGGCAATCGTTGAGATTGGCTAGTAATGGAAAGCTAGTTTAGGTAAGCACATGGCATAGACAATTTACGCAATATGAGGTTCGATGGTTTGGGAATCCATCAGACTTATGGGATGAGAAAGCTTCGTCGAATCCAAGTGGGGGAGAATCGATCAGAATTTCCGGGAGTTGTATCGGGTGTGGAACTAGGACAAGTTTCGCATCTTGGTCAGGAATAGAGATGACCCAAGTGGCCGTTTAGATTGAGGTGGTCTAAGTGGGAGTTCAGGGAACTCCCAACAACTGGTCGGCATCTTCGTTGTTATGCATAACAAGATTGTGAATGGATCTGAACACCTAGTTGGATGTGGGTTTCAACTCTGGTGCGTGGGGTTGTGATGGTTAAGGTATGGTAAGGTCATGGATGGTAACGATGGTCGATTTGAAGTGTTGTAAGACTGCGATGGCAATGGTCATAAGTGTGCAGGGGAAATCAGTTGTGCCTTTGACACGTCGGCCAGGTCTGCCTAGGAGTCTTTCTCTGTATGGGTTGAGGACCATTGGGGTCCGTAGCGGAGTCGGGCCTGTATAGCTCTAGGCGGGTGAGACCCGTGAACAAGGCAACTCCGTGATATAAATGGGTGGGACCTGTGGGTGAGGCCCATGTGATTTTGGCAATATAGGTGAGACCTGGTGGAGACCGTTGGGTCAAGGATTTGTGTTGGGTCAAAGTTATGGTTTATACTTTGCTTTTCTAGGCAATTGTATTTTTCTGTAATGTTTTATGAGTATACGGCTGTGTTTACGGCCGTGAACAGGTGTACGGCCGTGAACCTATTCACGGCCCATGCATCATATATATATGGTGAGGAGTGCATGTGGGTGTATTATAGAGAGGAGCTTAAGTGTGTGTATTCTAAGGTGTGAGAGAATATAGAGAGAAGAGCTAGTGTGTGAACTATGTGTATGGAGTATCATTCTATTCATTGAATACATCATAGATTCAAGTTATTCTTCTTCTCCTTCTTCTTCATTTGATCTGGCATCATCCGTTTGATTGGGATTCCGCACCATCAAACGGATCTGATTGATACACAAGCAGTTTGGGGACTTACAATTGGTATCAGAGCTTGAGTTGTATCAATAAATTTTTTCAGATCTGGAGCTTATTTGATCTTATTTTTGAAGGAATTTTGCGTTTTTGGATATATCTCTGAAAATTAGGGGGGGGGGGTTTGTTCTTCGCGTTTTTCATAAAAACGAGTTCTGGATTGAGTTTTGGAGCAAAAATGGTGAAAAACGTCGTATTTTTCGCGATCTGAAGCAGTGTTTACGGCCGGAGTTTACGACCTCGGAGTTCACGGCCGGAGTTTACGGTCCGAGGTTTACGGTCAGCATCGCACGTGTATGGCTCGGAGTTCACGGCCAGCAGCAGCATCGCACGTGTACGGTCGACGTTTGCGGTCCTCGCCTCGGATTCGTGGTCAGCCTCGCATAGTGTCCGAAGTTCGCACCTCGTCCTCGCTTCGCTTCGTCCTCGTCCTCGCATCGCACCAGCCTCGGTCTCGCATTCGTAGCCTCGTCCTCCCAGAGTGCGTCCAATAAAAAGGAGAATCGAAGTTGGGGGTGCCGGGGATCGAACCCGGGTCTCCTCTCTACTCAACAACGCGTCTGACCACTTGGGCCAAGCTACCTGTTGATTTAATCCTTCCAATTTTAATTCAAAACCACTCCCATTTGCAACCAATTTCGCAAATTTGACACTTTTAGCCCAAAATTCAAATTTCTTTTATTTTTAAATTCCATTTTCTACAAAAATTTTAGTTTTTAATTTTTGATTTTTATTATTGACTTTTGACCTTAAAATCTTGACTTTGAATTTTAAAGTTTGACCATTGACTTCAAGTTTGACCTTTGACTTTAAACTTTGACTTTTTCGTTTAACTTTTAAATTTTCAAATATAGCTTTTCGGTTTGACTTTTAAGTTTGACTTTTTAAATTTGACTTTTAAGGTTGACTTTTGAGTTTTTAGTCAAAGGGCATTTTTGATAAACAATGAGTTCTTCAAACACCAAAGTCAATGAAATTTCTTGTTCTCAAACATGCATTGATAAAGTTAAAAATTTACTTGAGCATATCGAATTATTACGCAGAGAGAACGAGGACCTAAAATACGAAGGATATCAACTTAGGAAAGGACAGAAACCCCTGAAGGCTGAATTAGAAGCAAAAACCAAAGACTTTAGAAAACTTCAGGAAGAATATAACAATAAGAGTGCAAGTTATAGATATGTGACTGAACAACTTGTTGAGGTGACTGCTGAGCTTGACACATTAAAAAACAAATTTGAAAATGTAGATTTTACTTTTAGAAAATTTGATGTGTCAAGTGAAGTAGTTGCATCCATGATAGAAACTAATTTGAAATTCAAAGAGAATCAGGAAAAGGGTTTAGGATATGACAAAGTGCCTCCTCCTTATAATCATAATTATCAGTTTAAGCCATTGACAAAAGAGGAAAAGGACAGAGAGCCACATCTTAAATATGGATTTGTGTCAGGAGGTAGTATTAATGTTGAAAATACTAATGTTTCTACTTCCCATGCAGATAAATCTTTAAGTCAATCAAAGCAAGCAGCTGAAGAGAGTGTGTCTGATAATAAAATTGTGTCAAAGTCTGAAGACTTCAATTTTTTCGATATATTTGATGATATCTTTGATAATTCTGTCGTGGATGTGCCAGAAAGTGTTGAGCTGAACGATTCTAATGCTTCTACTTCTTGTGCAGGTAAAGTAACGGAAGATGAGAACAAGGAGAAAACTATTGAACAAACCAATGTCTCCTTGAACTCTGAATCTGTTGCTTCGAACCCAGTTGCTTCTGATCAACATGCTGTTGAGAAAGTACAGGCCACCAAATCAAGTGAAACAGTCGACTTGCTGCAAGTGTGCTTGTGGGAACAATCAGAGACGAGGCAAGGACACGCCACCAGGGGCAGGAAGAAACAAATCCTACGTGAAGAAGCAGACTTGCTTTCACTGTGGAACACCTGGACACATTGCCCGAAGTTGTCCAAATCACGCATACGTTCCCTACTATGCACAAGGGTGGCAGAACGCGCAAAGAGGGAGATTTTCCAATAGAAATACCTCAAGGTCACGTTCAGACATTGGCGACTGGAATGCTCAGAAGGTCAAGAATCAAACCCACAAGGCCAAGAATCAAAATCCCAAGGGCAAGAAAGGAATGTCGGCCTAGAAGTCAAGTTCAAGAAATGCTCCTGTGAAGCCAAAACCGGTTAGGTCGAAGTCATCTCGGCAGCCGACTTCAAGTTCAAAATCAAGTGTCGAGGCACCCATCGGCTCGAAAAAGAAATGGGTTAAACCCGACTACGTATGGGTACCAAAGGTTCAATCTCCCAAATCACCCAAGGACTCTAATATTTCTTCATCTTCTATTTGTGATGAACATGATATGTCATGGGAGAAAGTACCGTGCAAGAATGACAAAGGTCGACCCAGTTTTAAAATGGACTGGGTTCCAAAGACCAACTAATCCCGCTCTGTGTCGGAGCAGCTATGGAGGCATATCATCAGACTTCGGTTTGTTGGTAGTGGCTGTTCCAGGCATATGATAGGAGGCATCTCTCAACTGTACAACACTCAGAACATTGTTTGAGAGTATGTGTCATTTTTGGGAAAGGAAAAAAGGAAGGGATCACTCACGGGATTAGTGCTTAATGATGTGAAGAATTTTCGGATATGTTCTGAGATTATACGTGTTGTTCTCAGACCTTCTGGATGCAAATTCAATCGGTGACTTACGGTTTGAGTTTTCTTCTCTATACTCCTGAGCTTATCTTAAATTTAGATTCATTTTGAAGACAATTTTTTATTTCCTTATATGTCTTTGTTTAGTAGATATTATTGGGAAGTGATATGAAGTATAGTGCTAAAGGGCAATTTATGATGCGTGTAATGCACTTAAGTCGAATTGTCTAGACTCTGTATTCAATGTGTTGGTAGGCACAAAGGGTTGAAAGGGACTAGATATTGATTGACCATGAAAGGACTAGACAATATAGACTTAGATAGTTTCATTTGGACTGACCATACGACGCTCGGGTAGATTGAGCAGTGAGATAAACACGGGAACCCACGAGATACACTAAATTAATACGCATCTAGAACTGTGGCTTAACTCTTCCTTGATGTACGGAATTATGTCCTTAATTCTGGTTCTGATAGGGCGACTGGGTGGTTTTGATGAAGTAGGTCTATAGGAAATTATTTTCTTGCTTTCTATCTGTCAGTCATATGTTGCTTCCTCTGCGTGATTGGAAGAGATCCGACCTGGAATGCAACATATGCAACTCCATTTCTATGCATCTTCTTTATCTGTGCAATTATTCCTATCTGTGAGCCATATGCTGTCTCCTCTGCGTGATTGAAATGATCTGACCTGCAACACAGCATATGCAACATTCTACCTCTCAATCCCTCTATCCTAGTTAGCCATATGTTGTCCCCTCTGCGTGATTGAAAGAGATCCGACCTGGGACACAACATATGCACCTATTTCTATATCTGAATTCTTTCTTAATGATTGAATACTCACCTAAAGTAAGGAGTTCTTTGGAAGTTCTTGATTACCGGGGTATATCGGGAAGTGGGGAACACGTTCTAGTGCAACTAAAATTGAACCATTTAGAGGTTGTCTGTAGATCTTGTTGCTTAATTTAAGTGGACAATAATATCCTTGGTCGTCGTCAGCTAAATGGTCCATTTAGGAATATATATCACAATGACTTGTCACTTATAATCTGTCCAAATTGTCAACATCCTTTGTGTTTAAGTGGACCACAATACCAGTGATTGACCAGATCTAGACATACAGGTGTGTGCTGATAAACGATATTTGATTGCTTGACAACTTTGATCCTAAATATTTTTGTTTTTGTTAATTTGTTCATAGTTTTCCTCTATGCACAAATTTAGGGGGAGAATTAAAAAAAATTTAAAAAATCAAACAAAAATCAGAAAATTAAAAATCCAAAAATAGTGTTATTTCTGTTTTTATTTTTTTATTTTTTTGTTCAGAAAAATCAAAAAAATCCAAAAATATTTTTGTTTCTGTTTTAATTTTCAGAAAATATAAAAAATCCAAAAATATTGTGTGCTAAGTTTTCTTTTAGTTTTGTTTTGTCTTGAAAAGTGAATTCAGATGTAGATGAGACTCATGGAGACTGAATCGAAAATTTCCAAGCTAAGGCTTCATCCGTGATCATCGAAGAATTCTCATTCGAAGGAGCAAGAAATGAAGATTATTCTTCCAACATTCAATCTTTCAACCCCAGAAGAAAGGTGAAGCTGACTTGAAGATTATGTGACAGATTGCATTGAAGCCTCCTCAATCAATTTGCTGCTATTCTTGAACCTGCTGAAGTGATCCAGAAGATTAGTTTTCTCTATTATTCTCTATGAAGTCTCTCAAGTTGAAAGCGCCTGTGACAACCCGAAATTTACTCCGTCACTAAAACCCGTTTCCGTTAATAAAAGTTAGTTTTATTAAAATTTTCCGTTAACTTATATTTATCTAAATAATTCATTTTTGAATTATTATTATAATATATTTATTAACGGGATAAAAACAACTAAGTCGGGTTACGGTTAGTTTACCCGGTAAAAACATTTAGCTCCGTGTAAACGACAGTGTATGGTGGGTTCCCACTAGGCAGCCATATATAAAGGAGGAGTGTCCACCTTTAGAGTCTTTTCCCCACCTTGGAGCTTTCTCTCTCTACCTTCTCTCTCTAAAATCGGGTTTGGCTCAAGAACACCACTTTCAAGCCTAAAAAATCAAAGGTAATCTTCCTAACTTGATTTTCTAGCTTGGTATTCATGCTATTTCGAGTTGGATCATCCAAATACCCCAACATGCATGTGTTTACGGTTTGGGGAGCCTCCCAAAACCGTAAACTCCTAAGTGAGGGTTTTGAAGCCCCAAAACGCTTCCAAACCTTCCCTAATGCTTAGATATAGCCTAGATACTTGCATGCATGGACTAAGGAACCCAAGATCATGACTTTTTGGCCATAAACTTGAGTTTACGGTTCTTGAACATTCAAGAACCGTAAACCCAAAACCGTAAACACCTCAAATGGTGTTTTTACGACCATTTAGACACACAAACTCACCATGAAATGGTTGAAGTGGTCAAGGGTTTACGACCGTAAACCCTAGAGTTTACGACCGTAAACTCCCAAGGAGTGGTCCAAGGACCGTAAACTCCAAGGGAGTACCCAATTGAACCCTAATCACTTCCCAAGCCCTTGAATTGATCCTAGGAACCTTCCTTGTGATGCATGAGACCTTTAGACACACAAACTCACCATTTCCATGAGTTTACGGCCGTAAACTCATGGGGGAAATGGTCTCCCAACCGTAAACACACTTAAGTGTGGCCAAGTGAAGTGTAAACTCCATAGTGAGGCCATACACTCCCTAGATGCAACCTTTAGCACTCCTAACACTTGAAACAAAGTGTTTTCATACGTTAAAGTGCCTTTACTCACTTAATTAGTGATTACACAACTAATTAGATACTTTATACATCACTACATGTTACATAGGATCCGTGTGTGTATTCAAGTCTTCACTTGACACCTAGCATCCTACCCGGCGTTTCCATCCACTTCACTCACTACAGGTGAGTTCATACCCCTAAATGAACCTTTTTAAATGTTTTTAACCGTTTTATGGGGGGGGGGAATACAAGTTGAACCAAATAAGTTATAGTAACAATCGCATGTAAATTATAACTTGCAACCAAAAGGATTTTCTACACTATTAACTGTTTTTACCACCAAAAAGGGATTTTCTATATTTTCAACTATAATGCCAATTAAACTGTTTTCAAATGCTTACCAAATTCATTTTCGTGTTAAATCACTATAAAACTATTTTCCAAAATTCGTTTAAACTAATTTTTATTCTCAAACCATATCTACACCAATATATTTATATAAGTAAGACTTGAAGGACTTAGGACTAATAGCTCACCTTATTTCCTGTTCTTGTTTGATTGTGGGCTTAGGGTATTTTGTTATTAGTCCGACTCTCATTGAATTCTTAGTTATATATCTTATATATTTGTGTCAGATATAAAAGTTTTCATATCAGTTCAATGCCTTTGAATATCAAGGACATACAACCAACATTACTATTTAACTATAATAGGTATAGTTAAGGATTACTACTCAGTGCTGCTATTGCCATGACAACTACTAGAGTCAGTTCAGTTGTGAGTCAATATATGCTATGTACTATACAAGAGAACACTATATACTATACAAGGAGAACATTACATACTATACAAAGAGAACACTATATGCTATACAAAGAGAACAATACATACTATACAAGAGAACTTACTAAAATAGAATGTGGCATACTATTTCTCGATACGACACATCTTTGTGCTATCACCGCGTAACCAGAGTCTCCTGGAGGGAGAGCGGGCATTATGTGTATAGATCTATATGGGACAGACACTCCCACATCCCGACTGCTAGCTACAGTCCGAGCCGTCTAGGCCCAGGGGTGACAAAATGTCACATCACTACATATGACTCGGAGGGTCAAAGGGATTCGATCGTCAATCAGCATGGTTACGTACGAGTTCACATTCAAACCTTTTATTAATACTTTAAGAATTAAAGGCAACAGACTCCCTGAGGAGTATTGTACATTTAATACTACCTGGAGCCTGCATTTCATTACATATGGCCGACAGTGATACTGTTGGGGTAAAACATTTTTCTCATTACTATACATGAATAAAGTCTAAAACTATATTTTTAAACTAATAACTACTGAGAAAACTTATACATTATCAAAGGAACAAACAAACCATCGGGTCTTGGTGAAGACTACTTTTTTTCTGGAAAACATAGGGTTTTGTAGGGCTCATACTATTTTCGAACACCGAAACTTTCTTTTACAATGTATAATTGTGAATATTTTTATACATGAAATGACACTAAATACTTATGAACTCACCAGCTTTATGCTGATAAACGTTTTCAAAATAACTTGTATTCTCAGGTCATCAGTAGACAGGTACGGATGCAGCTTTTGAGAAGACGGAGCACACATAAGACTCCACTTTATTTTGATTGTACTTTTGGTGTCTAACATTTGTACTGAACACGTTTGTAATACAATTATTATCTTAATGCAATGGATGTTGTTGCTTGTCTTTACTATTATGCTTTGTTATGATACTGTACATGGCGTCCTCCACCCCAGAACGTATTCCGCCGTTCTCGGTTTTGGGGTGTGACAGATTGGTATCAGAGCACTGTTTATAGTGAATCAAGTATATCAACCCATAAAAGATATACAAACTATAAACACATCGGGACTAAAACACTCTGAACAAGAATATATACTTTTAAATAATAAAATATTTAACTAAGTATATATATACATTCATTCATACAAAGGGTCAGTATCATACTAGAACAAAACAAAAGTATTAAGATTGTTGAACAGCACAGTTAGGCTTAGAGACATATGGCCAAAACTAGGCGGATGTAGCCTGATCAACTACATTTTCCTAGGAGTGGCTAGCATGTGCCTAAGAATGGTTGTGGTGTTGCAACAAGTCTAAAACTTACCAATACTGCTACAAGAACATCAGAACAAGAATACTATAGGAGTATTCTGCATTCTAGTTACAACATATGTGAGAACTAAAAGGGTCGTTACTAGTTGGGAAATAGTTGCTAAGTGGATACACCACGGTTACATGTGACTAAGGCGTTATAGACTTAGAATCTGTGACCTTTGCTTCATTTCCTGTTCTTGTTTGATTGTGGGCTTGGAGTTAGGGTCACTTATTCGAAGGTCTATTCTGCTTCGATTACATGTAATTGGTATGCACTATGCAAATATTGGGTCGACTAATAACGATCATCTTATAAGTATCATAGATTAGCGCGCCTATCAATTTTCTTTCCCCATTCTCTCGTAAATGGCATAACCGCATCCCGAGCGGAAGTCATGGAACTCCGAGCACGTCAGAGGACGCACGAGCGACATCTTCAGGGAGTTGTGCGCCAACTGGCTGATCTTAGGGTTTGCCCCAAAGGATCCCCGTCGCCAGTAAAAGATGCCAACTCATCCCTCTCTTTTGATTAAGGAATAGCCTTCTTTCTATAGTCAATAGAGTACATGCCTGTAAACATTCCTAACTTTGGAAGTACTCGAGCTAGACTACTAAACTGCCAACATTTTCCCTGATGGTTTGATGTAAGACCTACTGCTAGGTCATTTTCTTTCTCGAACTCATTATACATCAGTAATACCAGTACTATTGGTAGTATCTAATCGATGGGGAAGTTGTACTTTTGGGTGTCCCTAACCTAGCAGTACATTTCCCTTTGTTTGTTAGACTATAGAGAGTTAGTCCAAGAAACACTCTTATCATGTTTACAAATCGATTCTCACTATTGTCATCGTTTTCGTAACCTTTCAGTACAGGATGCCGCCTCGCAAGCGTCCAACCAGGAGAACTCCCGCAACTCAAGCTCCACCACCACCACCTACACCGCCGGTTCCTCCGCAGTTCGACCCGGTGTTGTTCCAAACAGCCGTGACTGCAGCCGTGACCGCCGCTCTGGCGCAAGTCAATTCCGGTGGTGCCAGTGGAGGTGGACTGGGCACTAACTCTAGCCAGGGTGAAACCCACCCCCGTGCTCGGGAATGCACCTACAAAGATTTCATCAGTTGCAAGCCTACCTACTTCAACGGGACCGGGGGGATCCTTGCCCTAACCCAATGGTTCGAAAGAACCGAAGCAGTATTCGAAATGTGCTCCTGCCCCGAAGGGAGCAAGATAAAGTTTGCTACTTGTACCCTTACCCAAAGGGCCCTAACATGGTGGAATGGCCATGTCAAAGCCCTCTCCCTGGTAGCAGCTAACGCCATGGGTTGGGATACACTGAAAGACCTAATGATGACAGAGTACTGCCCAAAGGGAGAAATTCAGAAATTGGAGGAGGAACTCTGGAGTCTCAAAATGCAGGGTTCCGATATAGTAGCTTACACAACCCGGTACTGCGAGCTGGTAGCCCTATGCCCTAACATGATCCCCTCGGAAGCCAAGAAGATTGAGTGATACATCGGGGGCCTAGTGCCTCCGTATCGTGGGAACGTCCTATCATCAAGACCAACGACCTTCGAAAGTGCCAAGGAGTTGGCCCAAATGCTTATCGATCATGAAGTTCCCCGTGCTCCATCAACAACCACAACCATCACTACTGCTCCAACTCACGCCTCCGACAACAAGAGAAAACGGGGAGATCGAAAGAAGGGGAAATCAGTCAAATCCTCTTCCAGTAACCAGCAAATAGTGGCTGTCCATGCTGCCACTACTCCTACTGCCCCTGTGCCCACCAAAACATATGCGGGGAATCTACCCAAGTGCGATAAGTGCGCCTTCCATCATAACGGCCCATGCCGAGAAATGCACTGCACCAATTGCGACCGGAAGGGCCACACCATCCGGTTCTGCAGAGCACCTCCCAAACCTATTTCCCAAATTCCCAGTTCGGGAGCGAGCCAGGCCTGCTATGGTTGTGGCGAAGTTGGACATTTCAAAAGAAATTGTCCAAAGGCTGGCAACGCAGGAGGAGCAGGTAGACTACTTGCTATTGGCCATAATGAGGCTGTAGCAGACCCCACCGTAGTCACGGGTATGTTCCTTCTCGATAACTATTATGCTTGTATTCTATTCGATAGTGGGGCAGAAAGAAGTTTCGTAAATCAAAACTTTAAACACTTACTCAAACAATCACCGCAATCACTGAAAGAAACCTTCGTCGTAGAAATGGCTAACGGCAAGACGGAAAGTTCTAACGAAATCTACATAGGTTGTACCCTCACGCTAGATGATCATTCGTTTCCTATCGATCTCATACCAGTAGCGATCAAGAGCTTTGATGTCATCATAGGCATGGACTGGTTGAGTCTCCACCGTACCGACATCCTGTGTTTCGACAAAGCCATCCGTTTGAACTTGCCCAACAATGAAACATTGATGATCTACGGAGACAAACCCAGTACGAGCCTTTGCATCATCTTGAGCATTCAAGCCCAGAAATACTTGCGCAAGGAATATCGCGCATTCCTTGCACACGTTGTCGACACGAGCCGGACAACGAAAGAACTCAAAGATTTCCCCGTCGTGTGCGACTTCCCTGACATCTTTCCAGTGGAACTGCCAGGCCTACCTCCCAAACGTCAAGTCGAGTTCAGAATCGATTTAATTCTCGGAGCTACCCCCGTAGCTAAATCGCCCTATCGTCTAGCGCCTGCTGAGATGCAAGAACTATCCGGCCAACTTAACGAACTGCTCAGCAAGGGCTTTATAAGACCAAGCTTCTCACCCTGGGGAGCACCAGTCTTGTTCGTAAAGAAGAAAGACGGATCGTTCCGCATGTGCATCGACTACAGAGAACTCAACAAGCTGACAATCAAGAACCGTTATCCCCTTCCTCGTATAGACGATTTATTTGATCAACTGCAAGGGGCGAGTTACTTTTCCAAAATTGATCTAAGGTCCGGGTATCACCAGTTGCGAGTGCTCGAGGAGGATGTTCCGAAGACAGCCTTCCGGACTCGTTACGGGCACTACGAGTTCGTAGTGATGCCGTTCGGACTGACCAATGCGCCCGCAATCTTCATGGACTTGATGAATAGAGTATGCCGTCCTTACTTGGATCAGTTCGTCATCGTCTTCATTGATGATATACTTATCTACTCTAGAAGTGAGGAAGAGCATAGCGATCATCTGCGACAGGTCCTGGAAACTCTACGATCGGAGAAGCTTTAGGCAAAGTTCTCAAAGTGCGAATTTTGGATCCGAAGAGTCGAATTCTTAGGACATGTGGTTAGCAAAGAAGGAATCCACGTGGACCCATCCAAGATTAAAGCTATTGAGAACTGGTCAGCACCGAAGACGCCTACAGAAATTCGCCAATTTCTAGGCCTCGCTGGCTACTACCGAAGATTCATTCAGAATTTCTCTCGGATTGCGAAGCGTCTTACGGCATTGACCCAGAAAGGCGTGGCCTTTGACTGGGAAGAAAAACAAGAGAAGGCATTCTGAACCCTGAAGCGAGCCTTGTGCACCACGCCGATACTGTCCCTCCCCGAAGGAACAGAAGACTTCGTAGTATATTGTGATGCATCTAATCAGGGGCTCGGCTGTGTTCTGATGCAACGAGGTAAGGTCATCGCCTACGCCTCAAGACAGCTGAAGACACACGAAGTCAACTACACCACGC
The DNA here is from genome assembly GCF_052849685.1 of Lactuca virosa. Lineage (NCBI taxonomy): Eukaryota > Viridiplantae > Streptophyta > Magnoliopsida > Asterales > Asteraceae > Lactuca > Lactuca virosa. Next base: position 276,222,258 of record NC_136431.1, on the reverse strand, counting down.
ACGACCTCGAGCTAGGAGCGGTCGTGTTCGCCCTAAAGATATGGAGACACTATCTGTATGGTACAAAGAGCACCATCTATACCGACCACAAAAGCCTCCAGCACATCTTCAACCAGAAGGAGCTCAACATGAGACAACGACGGTGGGTCGAGCTACTCAATGACTACGAATGTGAAATTCGTTACCACACGGGTAAAGCCAATGTAGTAGCAGACGCCCTAAGTCGGAAGGAATATTCTGGGCAAAGAGTCAAGTCCCTAACCATGACTATCCATTCGCATCTACCCGCACAAATTAAGGGAGCACAGCTTGAAGCTTTGAAACCGGAAAATGTGGCGGGAGAGTCCCTGGGAGGAATGGATAAGAACCTGGTAGTCAAGGATGACGGAGCTTACTACCTCATGGACCGGATCTGGACACCGCGACACGGTGGCTTCAGAGACTTTGTCATGAAAGAAGCGCACAACACTCGATATTCCATTCACCCAGGTTCAGATAAGATGTACCTAGACCTCAAGAAATCGTACTGGTGGCCTAACATGAAAGCGGAAATCGCTACCTTCGTGAATAAATGCCTTACTTGCGCTAAGGTCAAGGTCGAATACCAGAAACCCTCGGGTCTTCTCCAACAGCCAGAGATACCTGAATGGAAGTGGGAGAGAATTACTATGGATTTCATTACCAAATTGCCCAAATCTCCGAGTGGGTACGACACCATTTGGGTAATTGTCGACCGGCTAACCAAATCCGCCCACTTCCTTCCTATCAAGGAAAATTTCAAAATGGAGAGACTTACGCGAATTTACATCCAAGACGTAGTCTGACTGCACGGTGTACCTGTGTCCATTATTTCCGATCGGGATAGCAGGTTCTCCTCGAGGTTCTGGCAGTCCCTACAGAAGGCTCTTGGAACTAAGCTGGATATGAGCACAGCATACCATCCTCAAACCGATGGACAAAGTGAGAGAACTATTCAAACCTTGGAGGATATGCTGCGAGCCTGTGTAATCGACTTTGGTAAGGCGTGGGATACCCACTTACCCCTAGTCGAGTTTTCCTACAACAACAGTTATCACACAAGCATCAAAGCTGCCCCATTCGAAGCCCTATACGGCCGGAAGTGCAGATCCCCTCTGTGCTGGGCCGAGGTAGGCGACACTCAATTAGCTAAGGGACGAGTTCCTGACAGCTCTCTCACCGGTCTAGAAATCATCCGCGAAACCACCGAAAAGATCATACAAATCCGAGCACGACTTAAAGCCTCAAGAGACCGACAGAAAAGCAACGTAGACAAACGGAGGAAACCCTTGGAATTCCAGGTGGGAGACCGAGTCCTTTTGAAAGTCTCACCCTGGAAAGGCTTGATACGCTTCGGAAAGCGCGGAAAGCTGAATCCAAGATACATAGGGCCTTTTGAGATTCTCGCTAGAATCGGCCCCGTAGCTTACAAACTCAATCTACCCCGCGAACTTAGTAATGTGCATCCTACCTTCCACGTCTCGAACTTGAAAAAGTGCCTATCCGAAGAGACTCTCATAATTCCACTCGATGAAATCGAGATCAATGAGAGCCTCAACTTCGTGGAAGAACCTGTGGAGATCATGGACCGAGAGGTCAAACGAACGAAGCAAAGCCGCATCCCGATTGTGAAGGTTCGTTGGAACGCCAAACGAGGACCAGAGTTCACTTGGGAGCGCGAGGATCAAATGAAACTTAACTATACTCATCTCTTTGCTTAGTTGTGTTGTAATAACGTAACTGCTTGAATTCTGAATTTCGGGATGAAATTCCCTCTAACGGGGGGATGATGTGACAACCCGAAATTTACTCCGTCACTATAACCCGTTTCCGTTAATAAAAGTTAGTTTTATTAAAATTTTCCGTTAACTTATATTTATCTAAATAATTCATTTTTGAATTATTATTATAATATATTTATTAACGGGATAAAAACAACTAAGTCGGGTTACGGTTAGTTTACCCGGTAAAAACATTTAGCTCCGTTTAAACGACAGTGTATGGTGGGTTCCCACTAGGCAGCCATATATAAAGGAGGAGTGTCCACCTTTAGAGTCTTTTCCCCACCTTGGAGCTTTCTCTCTCTACCTTCTCTCTCTAAAATCGGGTTTGGCTCAAGAACACCACTTTCAAGCCTAAAAAATCAAAGGTAATCTTCCTAACTTGATTTTCTAGCTTGGTATTCATGCTATTTCGAGTTGGAACATCCAAATACCCCAACATGCATGTGTTTACGGTTTGGGGAGCCTCCCAAAACCGTAAACTCCTAAGTGAGGGTTTTGAAGCCCCAAAACGCTTCCAAACCTTCCCTAATGCTTAGATATAGCCTAGATACTTGCATGCATGGACTAAGGAACCCAAGATCATGACTTTTTGGCCATAAACTTGAGTTTACGGTTCTTGAACATTCAAGAACCGTAAACCCAAAACCGTAAACACCTCAAATGGTGTTTTGATGCCCCTAAACCCTTCCTTAGCTTGTTTGATGAACTAGAAACTAGTGTAGATGAGCTTAGGACCCTAAAACATGAAATGGTTGAAGTGGTCAAGGGTTTACGACCGTAAACCCTAGAGTTTACGACCGTAAACTCCCAAGGAGTGGTCCAAGGACCGTAAACTCCAAGGGAGTACCCAATTGAACCCTAATCACTTCCCAAGCCCTTGAATTGATCCTAGGAACCTTCCTTGTGATGCATGAGACCTTTAGACACACAAACTCACCATTTCCATGAGTTTACGGCCGTAAACTCATGGGGGAAATGGTCTCCCAACCGTAAACACACTTAAGTGTGGCCAAGTGAAGTGTAAACTCCATAGTGAGGCCATACACTCCCTAGATGCAACCTTTAGCACTCCTAACACTTGAAACAAAGTGTTTTCATACATTAAAGTGCCTTTACTCACTTAATTAGTGATTACACAACTAATTAGATACTTTATACATCACTACATGTTACATAGGATCCGTGTGTGTGTTCAAGTCTTCACTTGACACCTAGCATCCTACCCGGCGTTTCCATCCACTTCACTCACTACAGGTGAGTGCATACCCCTAAATGAACCTTTTTAAATGTTTTTAACCGTTTTATGGAGGGGAATACAAGTTGAACCAAATAAGTTATAGTAACAATCGCATGTGAATTATAACTTGCAACCAAAAGGATTTTCTACACTATTAACTGTTTTTACCACCAAAAAGGGATTTTCTATATTTTCAACTATAATGCCAATTAAACTGTTTTCAAATGCTTACCAAATTCATTTTCATGTTAAATCACTATAAAACTATTTTCCAAAATTCGTTTAAACTAATTTTTATTCTCAAACCATATCTACACCAATATATTTATATAAGTAAGACTTGAAGGACTTAGGACTAATAGCTCACCTTATTTCCTGTTCTTGTTTGATTGTGGGCTTAGGGTATTTTGTTATTAGTCCGACTCTCGTTGAATTCTTAGTTATATATCTTATATATTTGTGTCAGATATAAAAGTTTTCATATCAGTTCAATGCCTTTGAATATCAAGGACATACAACCAACATTACTATTTAACTATAATAGGTATAGTTAAGGATTACTACTCAGTGCTGCTATTGCCATGACAACTACTAGAGTCAGTTCAGTTGTGAGTCAATATATGCTATGTACTATACAAGAGAACACTATATACTATACAAGGAGAACATTACATACTATACAAAGAGAACACTATATGCTATACAAAGAGAACAATACATACTATACAAGAGAACTTACTAAAATAGAATGTGGCATACTATTTCTCGATACGACACATCTTTGTGCTATCACCGCGTAACCAGAGTCTCCTGGAGGGAGAGCGGGCATTATGTGTATAGATCTATACGGGACAGACACTCCCACATCCCGACTGCTAGCTACAGTCCGAGCCGTCTAGGCCCAGGGGTGACAAAATGTCACATCACTACATATGACTCGGAGGGTCAAAGGGATTCGACCGTCAATCAGCATGGTTACGTACGAGTTCACATTCAAACCTTTTATTAATACTTTAAGAATTAAAGGCAACAGACTCCCTGAGGAGTATTGTACATTTAATACTACCTGGAGCCTGCATTTCATTACATATGGCCGACAGTGATACTGTTGGGGTAAAACATTTTTCTCATTACTATACATGAATAAAGTCTAAAACTATATTTTCAAACTAATAACTACTGAGAAAACTTGTACATTATCAAAGGAACAAACAAACCATCGGGTCTTGGTGAAGACTACTTTTTTTCTGGAAAACATAGGGTTTTGTAGGGCTCATACTATTTTCGAACACCGAAACTTTCTTTTACAATGTATAATTGTGAATATTTTTATACATGAAATGACACTAAATACTTATGAACTCACCATCTGTATGCTGATAAACGTTTTCAAAATAACTTGTATTCTCAGGTCATCAGTAGACAGGTACGGATGCAGCTTTTGAGAAGACGGAGCACACATAAGACTCCACTTTATTTTGATTGTATTTTTGGTGTCTAACATTTGTACTGAACACGTTTGTAATACAATTATTATCTTAATGCAATGGATGTTGTTGCTTGTCTTTACTATTATGCTTTGTTATGATACTGTACATGGCGTCCTCCACCCCAGAACGTATTCCGCCGTTCTCGGTTTTGGGGTGTGACAGCGCCATCCTTCAAGAATCTTGTTAAGAAGCCTCCTCACCCAATGTGCGTTCAGAGTCAAATCCTGAAGAAAAGCCCAACTGCTCAAGATGAAGTCATTTCTTGAAGATTCATATGTTCATCTTGAAGTTGTGAAGATATCGAAGACTAAAGCTGAAGCCAAACTCTAAATGAAGATTGACAAGAAAAGCCAGCTACTTTTTAAGGGGTAGCTTGTTGGGTAAATTAGAAAAGAAAGCTATAAACCAAGGGGGAGATTGTTGGGTCAAAATTATGGTTTATACTTTGCTTTTCTAGGCAATTGTATTTTTCTGTAATGTTTTATGAGTTTTCGGCTGTGTTTACGGCGGTGAACAGGTTTACGGACGTGAACCTGTTCACGGCCCATGTATCATATATATATGGTGAGGAGTGCATGTGGGTGTATTATAGAGAGGAGCTTAAGTGTGTGTATTCTAAGGTGTGAGAGAATATAGAGAAAAGAGCTAGTGTGTGAACTATATGTATGGAGCATCATTCTATTCATTGAATACATCATAGATTCAAGTTATTCTTCTTCTCCTTCTTCTTCATTTGATCTGGCATCATCCGTTTGATTGGGATTCCGCACCATCAAACGGATATGATTGATATACAAGCAGATTGGGGACTTACAATTTGGATCTTGAGTCGCAGGATCAGGTAGTGGTCAGTGTGTGATGTAGGGAGGTTTATAGACTGGGTAGCCTTGTTATTTGGACTCTTGGGAACCAGGTTGTTGGACCAGGTGCGAGACTGGTAGTCTTAGCGTTGGTTTAGGAACCTTTACATCTCGGTTTAGCGAGGGATGTCGTTATCAGAAGGTCTTAGGTGAAAATCATGTGCAGATCTGTGGATCTCGGGTTATGAGTGGAGTATCGAATTGGTTTTGGGTAAGATCTTGAGTCGGGTATCACACGTGTTTTGTGCAATTGGGGTATCTATATGTCGAGGACATCGATCGAAGGGTTTAAGGGTAATGAATGGATTCAGTTTTGGATGGTAGGTCAACTTCCATGATTGTGTCTTAGATAGGTTCTATTAGTATGAGCATGAAGATAAGTCAGGGCGGTGCTATTGTCTTGGAACTCGAGTGTGGAGTAGCTTGTTATTCTGAGGCGATGTGGTCACTTGCAGTTGGGTTTGGATGATCTTAGAGTATATGGTTTGATCCTGTTGCGTAGCTCTCGTCTGAGTCTAACCGTTGCAGGGATGCGTCTCCTACTCGAAGGATTATTTGAGCCTTCTGTCAAGTATAAGTGTTATGCAGGGACATTTGGTCTGTGACACTGTTTTCTAGTGGGAACCTCACGTTATCATAAGTTGAGTAGCCAGTTGGGAGATAAGTGGACTAGATTCAACAATAATGATTCAATATGAGCGGTCTGTCAGGGAGTCAGATCATCTCAAGACTTCAACTTTCAGATTGAGTAAATGTGATCATGTTGCAAGGAATTCGTTCATCTTCAGGTTTTAGAACCCTCCGAGGGTTAGTTTTGGTTGCCTTGTAAAGGCTGGGGTATGCTTGAGGTTGTGGTCGTGTTGCTCAAGTTGTTTGGCGTGTCGGGAATAGTAAGGAATGATTTCGAGGACGAAATCTAATTTAAGTGCGTGAGAATTGTAACATTCCGTTTGAAATTAAATTAAATAAGTAAATAAATAATGAACACTTAACCCCGAGATGTAAATCATATTATTTTATTGTAACCCTAAATCCTTAATAATTTAGCAAGGCATTGGGTTCGGGAGTTAAATGATATAATTTGGATTTTGGAGGTTGAAAGTGTAATTTCCGGATTGGTTTTGTAAAGAATTTTGAAGGTTGGGGGTTGTTTAGTAAATTATGGATTTAATTTGAAAAGAATTTCAGAGGGCAGGGGAGGTTTGGTAAATATGGGGTTAAGTTGAAAATTTTTTAGTGGAGGAGGGCCAAGCTTGGAAAAAAGGATGCATGTTTAAATAAGAGACACTGGATTAGACCCGGTACCCTTTCCCTCTCATTTTCGAAATGCAACCCTAACCCTACTTGTTTTCTCCAGCCGCCAACCTCATCTCTACCATCTCCGACGGCGCCGTCCCTATTGTTGCTGCCATCGCCGAGTGTTGCAGCTTCTACCTTTCCAACGAGAGCAAGTCCACGGCGTGAATGTTGGGTGTGTCCGCTGCCACCATTCCGCCACCTTTCTTCTTCTTCTTCTTTTCTGTCGCCATTCGCAGCCGCGGATGGCAGTTGTCGGTGCTATTCCGGCCGCCCCTCACTTCTAATCTTGTTCCGCAGCCGCTAGCCGTCGCCGCCGCCCGTACAACCTTCCTTGTAGTTTCTCCGGTCAATGTTCACCACCTTGAGGAAAGACCTGCCACATAGGTGCTCATGTTTAGGTGTGTTTTCTGTGTTATATCTCGTGTTAGTGCTCGTGTGTTGCTGCTACGAGTTAGAGGCGTGAGTATGTATTTTTCTGTTGGCCGGAAAACATGGAAAGACCACCATGGCAGCCAACCATGGTGGCTGTCACCTTGTTGCCGCCCTCTGCCGCCATCAGCCACCGTGGAAGGTGGTTGTGTGTGTGTGTGTTTTAATGGTGAATGTTGTATCAACTTTTCTAAGTCAAAAGTGAAGAAGACCACCACCACCGTCGTGAGGTGGTGGCTGCCACCGTGAGCCACCGTCGACCACCACCGCCCGAGGTGGCAGTGGGTGGTGCTCGACCTAGTGAAACCCTAATTAACCTAAAAACTTAACTTTGGACCTTTTGTCATGTGCTTGGGTTGGAAACCCTAATTAGGGTTTAGAAAACCCTAATTTTTGGAGACTTAGTTTGGGATTTTGCCGGGACCCGCGTTTGGACCATTGGATTGAAGTTATGACTTATGCCCGATCACACTGTATGATTGTCCTGGTAGAGTGATGGACTTAATGCATTAAGTCCTTAATGGGTTAAGTGTTCTTACATAACACTTAACCCATTAAGGGTTGATAGAGTACCAAACATTAGCGGGGTAGATGTTGTTGATGTGAATGTCGGTGTGGATACTGAGGTAGACGATGGGGCTATTGTGGATGAAGGGGTGGATCATGGGGTTGATATAGTACCAAATAATAGGGGAGTAGAAGTTGTCAGTGTGAATGTCGGTGTGGATGTAGAGGTAGTCGATGGGGCTGTTGTGGATGAAGGGTTGCATCTTGGAGCTGATACAGTACCAAATGATATGGGAGTACAAGTTGTTCGCGTGAATTTCGGTGAGGATGTAGTGTTGTTCGACGGCGCTGATTCAGTACCAAATTGTGGGACTGAAGTCGAAGACAATGCAGGTGCAGATGCTTCGTTAGTAGACATTTGTAACAAGCGATGCATATGTTTGTTTAGCCTTGTTGGAACTCCTTTCAATGGGAACTGAGACATATTTCCTGCTAGCTGCACCATATACATATAGTAAGAGAACGAAACATAAAATGGGACCATTTCATTATGTTGACTTTACAACTAGGTATAATGTTGTTGGAATAAATGTTCATAGAAGATGACATAGTAGGCAAGGTTGACACATAGACAACTAGGGTACATCAAAACTAATAAAGAATTTGATAAAATCAGCAAGTATGATTCCCAAAGACAACAAGTGTTAATTAATCATTAAAGCAATAAAAATTGTGCTATGCTACATAACGAACATTTAAAATAGGGTAAATGACAAATGATGTACATGTACAAATTATGTTGCGTGATCATCAAAATTGGCATCTGAACTCCTATATGCTTTATAACATATAAAACAATAAATTTCAAAATTCAAGAAGAAGACAATTGTTACTTATTTTTAACAGTTTCGTATGAAAAACTAATGTAAAAATTAATATGTTCTCTTTATCTAACAAAGCTTGGTATAATAATGTTACCAAACGACAACTTCATATTATAATTGTAGATAATAGAGAAGTCGATCATATATTTGGTTTTCATAACCGAAATGTCTCAAGAATCAATCACTCAATAATCGAAAACTCATTTCCCCCCTCAAACTTGTTGTTTTGCTGCTTCCTTTCTCCTACCCGATCGATGAGCTGCCCTCGTTGCACCCATGATAACTGGTTGAGCAACCTATTGCTCTTGTTCTTTTCCTTCTTCGAACCACAGAAGCACCAAAGATGGTGTGTTTACCCGATGAACAATGACAGGAAACAACCTCTCGTTTTACTTCTCCTTACGATCCACTGCCACCGTTGCCCTCACGATTTCCGACCAGCAATCGTCGCCTCTCGCCACCCTTGAACCCACCCTCCACCAATTTCTTTTTTATTTCATTCTTATTTCTTTATCATGATTAGACGAAGACGTAGAGCCTCTCCCATCGATTTCTGCTTGCCTGGTTGGCCATCGTCGAACCACGAACCACCGTGTTTGTTGCTCTGATTTAACCGCTTTCTCCGATTCAATAGAGCTGTTTCCCACTTTCCCTTCGTTCTTGGGTTCCATCTGCCTTCATTCAATCATATTTCCTTTTCAATTGCCCGATCAAACCAAAGACGGGGACATAGAAGGCCTAACCCCTTTTGACTTCGATTAAATGAAAAAACTAGCACCATTAGTAAACGATTTATTCAAAATAAGTCCCAAACCCTAAAACATTGAACCTATTTATTCAAAGCAACCCCTCTTTTGGTATTTTTTTTAACCAAAACAGTTCCATTTATTTAATGAAATTACCAAACTGCCCCAATAGTTTACTTGTAACATCCAAAAATCTAGGTATTTTCCCTTTATTTAATATTAAGTTTTTGGAAAAGAACCCTCCCCTCGTACACTCATTGTACGCACATGCGGGGCGTACGAGGAGGTACGTGAGGCGTACGTGACCTGGATTAGAAACCCTAAATTTTTGGCCGTGTGTCCTATTTAAACCCTCTTATGACTTTTGGACCTCACTTATATCAGCCTTCATTACCTCTCAACGTCCCTAGAAACCCTAATTGCAATTGGAAGTGAGTTTGAGCTTGGAGTGTCAAAAGGAAGCCATTTTTGGGTGTGTTTGCAAGGAGAAGAGTTTGTGGTGCAATCCTTGGGCGTGGTAAAGCTTCTAGATCTAGCATCTTCATCATCTTAGGAAGCTTCTGGAGGTGTAAATTTGATACCTTGCTCATCTATTGTGTAGACCTCCTCTTGATATTGTTTTAGTCTTTTTGTTCCCTTTTTGGAAGGTCTTGATGAGTCAAGACCATTTGAGATGCCAAACCTTGTAGATCTAGATGTTTATTGGCCTCTTTCAGCTTAAACGTGCAAACTTTATGGTGTTTGTGACCTCCATGCATGCATTAAGTCAACTATTAAGCTCTTTTGGGCTTTTAGGCTTCAATAAGCCATGCATGCACGTAAAGTTGGCAAGTTTACGTGATTAACAACTTCAAGGAGGTCAGATCTGGGTATTGGAGCAAGTGTCTTTACCAAATAAGAGCTAAATGCAAAGTTGGCAAGCCTGAGGAGTATGTTGGGCGTACATGCCCGTACGCGCAACGTACATGCCATTAAGCGTGTACACTTAGCGTACAAGCTGAGTACGCCCCGCGTACTTAGCAGTGGGTTGCGGTAATTGGGCCTTCGGTGGTGGGCTTCGTTTTTGGACCCTAGGAGTTTAGGGATGTATTGTGAGCCTTAGCCTAGTTAGGTTAGGTGGACTAGTCTCCTTTGTCGGCTTCTAGAGTCACGAGTTGGGCCTTTTAGGCCTTAGGCCCATTATTGTAAATGGGCCAAATATGGTTGGGCTCATTGAAAGGAAAATGCTTTTGGGCATTATTTGAAGAGTCTAGACTTAGGTATTCTGGGCCTTGGTTGGGTTTGTATCATAATTTTAATTAGGGTGTTTTGTATAATTATTCATTGTGAGATTGGTAGCTGAACAGTTATTATTTTCAGCAGACTGAGGTGAGTCTTCTCACTATATCAATGGGTCGAAAGCTCAAATGTCGGCCCATTATCTGATATATGGTTTGATAGTTGTTATAAAATTAATTGTCTGAAGACCCCGGGGGTAGCTCGTGGCACTTGTGTGAAGACCATGGGGGTAGCCTATGGCACTTGGATATCAGGCATTGGGGGTAGCTCATGGCATTCCTGGTAAATACCATGTGGTAGTCCATGACACGTGGATGTCAGACCATGGGGGTAACCCATGGCAATCTTATATATATGGCATGTTATTCTGTGGTTGTATGTTATGTGTTATTTTTTGGAACTCACTAAGCTTTTTCTTACAGTTTATTTGGGTGTTTTCAAGTACTTCCGGTAGTAAGGGGAAGGGCCCAACTTGATGGCCCAACATTCACTCCCAGGAATTTTTGCATTTATCGATATTGATATTCTGATATTTTGATATGATATGATGTAATGGATTTTGAGAAACAAATTATGATTGTAATTCCTATTTTAAAATGAAAAATTTTATTTGGATTTTTGGGCTGTTATAAGTTGGTATCAGAGCCTTGGTTTGAGGGATTCGGGAACACTCTCGGGTGTGTCAGAACTCAAACTAAGAAAATGGTAACCCTTTTCAAAGAAACAAAAGTCAAGTTTTTCTGAAAACAGTTTTCTTAAGTAAAAAGGGAGAGTGCAATGCGTGAGCGGCCGAGCTCAAGTAAGTGTTTCCAAAAATTTAACCAAGCTTATGAATTGCAACTAGTATGTTAATATGTGAAATGCATGCTAGGAATAGGGCTTAGGATACCTTCAGGAGTTATGTGAATTGCTTGATTGGTGTGATGCCTTGTAGCCTAGGAGAATTCCATGCTATGAATATATTTCTTGGAATCAATGTTGAGTCTGTTATTTGCTAAGTGTATGCTTTCAAAGTTGTATATGTTTAGGATTGCATAGCCCTAGAATGATGGATACTTCCTCATTTCCTGTTCCTTGTTTGGTTGTGATTTTAGGGTAGAAACTTTATTTGACATTATATGTGATTCTATTTATGTATAACTTGCATTAATAAGGCAACTTGTGGTGTTGATTGAGGTTTATGGTTCTGTGAGGATTGAGAAATCCTAGTAGAGTCTAGGATATGTGTATGTGCTGTGATTTGTAGGTCATATTTTATCTATGGTTGGGTGAATTAGAGGTATCATGTATGGCCTTGGGGAAGGTACAAGTAGGTGTGGAAGGTAGTATTGGGCCCGTACTACTGAAAGCACATGACCTGTACCCGAGACAAGGACAAACCTGGAAGCTCTAAGCAGTCCGATGGGGAGGAATCCATTCGAACTTTCTTATCAATTGATTTCTATGTTGTATTTTTAGTTGAGGATGGTGATGGATACGCGAGGAGGTTCAGGTTTGGGATTGGGTTCAGGATCGGGTTCAGGCTCTAGTCCAGAGCCAATTGATGAGAGGTTGCCCAAGCTTATCGCAACCGAGGTTACTCGAGGCATCCTTGACGCTACCCCGGTGATTTTTGGTACCGTTAAGGAGGGGATCATGGAGATTATGGAGGAGCGGCTCACGTCTTTCCGAGCTGAGATCGCTACGGGTCAGATCGGGACTCGAACTCCCTCATTCTGGGAGTTCAAGGCGTGCCGAGTGTCTGATTTCATTGGGGTTAAGGACCCCATCGTTAGTCGTCGTTGGATTGCTGACCTGGAGAATACTCAGCGCACGAGCTCTTTCCTCGAGGCGGCAAAGGTGGGATTCGCATCCTATATGTAGAGGGATCGGGCACGAGACTAATGGGAGGAGTTTACCCGTGAGGTTGGGATGGCTGGTGTGATAGTGATGAAATGTGAGGATTTTTTGCAGAGGTTTGATCGGGAGTTTGCACCGGCCATTGAGGTGTAGTAGCTGGTGAGGTAGTTACAGGACCTTCACCAGACTACGGAGTCTGTGGCGGAGATTACCGCCAAGTTCATGGAGAGGGCATTATTGGTTCCGTAGTACGTTGCAGATGAGGAGATGAGAAAGACGAGATATCATGTTATGCTGAGGGATAATATCCGGGAGTTTTTAAGCTTTTCAGGGTGCAAGACGCTGAATGACATGATTGAGAAGGCCCGTGAGCGGGAAATCAAGTTGGAGCTCCGGACAAAGTGGAAGTCGGAGCAGGTTCAGACAGCAGTGGGTAAGGCTAAGATGCCTAAGACCTCCGATCCTCCCAGCAGAGGCCAGCAGGGTCGGGGCCATTGTGCCAAGTTCAGCAATCTGCACAGTGGAGCCTGTCGGGTAGCAGGCTCGGTATGTTATGGTTGTGGTCAAGTGGGCCAGATGAGCAGGGAGTGCCCCAAGAAGGGCTTGATTTGTTTCCACTACAACCAGACCGGCCATAAAAAGGCCAAATGTCCGAGGTTGTCTGGTGGGTCAGTGGTGGCGCCTGAGCCAGCCACCTTGAGGATTACCGATGGCCGTCAGGGCATGGCGGAGACTCCTGCGGTGAAGAATAGAGTGTTCCAGTTGACCACTGATGAGGACCGAGCAGTGCCGGATGTCGATACTGGTATTTGACTTATCTCTATCTTTTATTGCTTTCTTGTTATGCTTATGTTGTTATGATTTTGTATAGGGACCTTTTTGGTCAATGGATTGTCGGTTCATGTTCTTTTTGATTCGGGGGCTACCCGATCCTTTGTATCTCTTGCACTCAACAAGAAGTTTCGAGACATTCCGTGGGACTTTAGAGTTTCCTTTGGAGGTGGAGGTCGCTGATGATCGTACTGTGAGCGCCGCGAGGGTATTCCGTAGAAGTATTATGAACATGTTCGGTGAGAGGTTTCCTATCGACTTGGTACCGATTCCCTTGAGGGGATTGAAGGTGATCATCGGGATGGACTGGTTGGGGCCCAATGGAGCCGTGATTGATTGTGAGCGGCAGTTGGTGAGAGTTCAAACCCCAAGTGGGGGATAACTAGTCATTACTGGTGAGAGAGCTTCGTATGGGTCAGCTCTCTGTTCATCAGCGAGGGCTAGGAGGCTTATTCAGCAGGGTTGTTCTGGGTTTCTGGCTAATGTCTCGGATTCAAGGGTGGAGCCCACGACAGATTTGAGTGGGGTACCTATTGTGCGGGACTTTCCCGATGTTTTTCCTAAGGAGTTGGCGGGAGTGCCTCCAGAGAGGCAAGTTGAGTTCTGGATTGATTTCATGCTTGGTTCGACTCTGATAGCCAAGGCACCGTATCGCCTAGCTCCGCCTGAGATGCAGGAGTTATCTATGCAGCTGCAGGAGCTGCTAGACAAGGGTTTTATTCGTCCGAGTAGTTCCCCGTGGGGAGCATCGATCCTATTCGTGAAAAACAAGGATGGGTCACACAAGATGTGTATCGATTATCAGGAACTGAACAAGCTGACGGTGAAGAACCTTTACCCATTTCCAAGGATTGAGGACATAATTGATCAGCTTTAGGGTGCATGTTGGTTTTCCAAGATCGATCTTCGGTCAGGATATAATTAGATGAGCATCATGGATGAGGATATACAGAAGACAGTCTTCAGAACTCGTTATGGTCATTACAAGTTCATGGTGATGTCATTCGGGCTCACCAATGCTCCAGCAGCGTTCATGGATCTCATAAATCGGGTATGCAGACCGATGCTAGATCGGTCCATGATTGTTTTTATTGATGATATCCTGGTCTACTCTAAGACCAAAGAGCAGCATGAGCAATATGTGAGGGAGGTGTTGGAGACCGTGAGGAGGGAGAGGCTTTATGCCAAGTTCTCCAAATGCGAGTTTTGGTTGCGTGAGGTGCAGTTTTTGGGGCACATCATCAACCAGGGAGGTATATTGGTGGACCCAGCCAAAATTGAGGTTGTGATGCGTTGGGAAGTTCCGAAGAACATATATGAGATTTGGAGTTTCTTAGGCCTTGTGGGGTATTATCGGAGGTTTATCCACGACTTCTCCAAGATTGTAGTGCCTTTGACTCGCATGACCAGGAAGAATGAGACCTTTCGGTGGGGTCCGGATCAGCAGTTGACCCTCGAGACCTTGAGACAAAAATTGTGCGAGGCCCCGATGCTTGCGTTACCCGAGGGGTTGGATGATTTTGTGGTTTATTCCGATGCTTTTATATCGGTTCTGGGAGTTGTCCTTATGCATTGGGGGATTGTGATTGTTTACGCCTCGAGGCAGCTGAAGCCTCATGAGGCGAATTACCCCACTCATGCTTTGGAATTGGGGGCGGTGGTGTTTTCCCTCAAGATCTAGAGGCATTACTTGTACATGGTATGATGCACTATTTACACCGATCATAAGAGTTCGAAGTATTTGATGGATCAGTCGAACTTGAATATGCGGCAGACGAGGTGGTTAGACGTGGTAAAAGATTATGACTGCGAGATTTTGTATCACCCCAAGAAGGCCAATGTGGTGGCCGATGCTTTGAGCCATAAGGCGGCATGTTCTCTGATCTGAGATATTTGTTTGAAGCTGACGGTTTCCTCACCATTGATGGATATGATCAAGGAGGATCAGATAAAGAGAGTGAAAAAGGAGAATTGGAAGACTGGGCAAATTAGAGGCATATTCTATTGTTTGTCAGAGACAGTAAGGGATTATTGACCCAGTGTGGTAGGGTTTACGTTACGACATTTGGTGGGGTGAGGTAGAAGGTTTTGGAGGAGGCACATAAGTCCAAGTTTTCTATCCATCCGGGTGCCACGAAGATGTACCGAGACCTGAGATTGATCTATTGGTGGCCCTGCATGAAGAAGGAAGTTGCTTGGTTTGTTGAGCGGTGTCTGGCCTGTAGGAAGGTCAAAGCCGAGCATCAGAGGCCCACGACAAGGTCCAACCGTTGCCCATCCCCATGTGGAAATGGAATGAGATCACCATGGATTTTATCACAAAATTAACGAGAACGGCGCAAAGTGTTGATTCTATTTGGGTTATTGTGGACAGGATGACCAAGAGTGCACACTTTATTCCGATTGCTGAGAGTATATCCACTGAGAAAATAGTAGATATCTATGTTTAGGAGGTGGTAGTCAGGCATGGAGTACCACTATATGTGGTCTCGGAGTGCAATGTTCGGTTCACCTCTAGGTTTTGGAGGAAGTTTCATAAGGAGTTAGGCACTCAGCTGCACTTCAGTACAACTTACCACCCCCATACCGATGGGCAAAAGTGAGCGGACGATCCTGACGCTCGAGGATATGCTTCGGACGTGCATACTAGACTTCGGAGGGAGTTGGGATACTTACCTCCCACTAGCAGAGTTCTCCTACAACAATAGTTATCATGCTAGTATTGACCGACCCCCATTAGAGATGTTGTATGGAATGAGGTGTAGGACTCCGGTTTTTTGGGGGGAGGTTGGTCATCGAGTCATGGGAAGCACCAAGGTGGTGCGTAAGACCACTGAGTTGATTCAGCATGTGCGCGATAGGCTGCGAGTCGCGCAAAGTCGTCAGAAAAGCTATGCTGACCGATGCATTTCGGATCTCGAGTTTCAGGTGGGAGATTTCATATTGCTGAGGTTATCACCTTGGAAAGGAGTCATCCGATTTCGGAAGAGGGGCAACCTGGGTCCTCAATTTATTGGTCCATTCATGATTTTTGCCCGAGTTGGAAGGGTTGCGTATCTGCTGGATCTCCCGGATGAGCTCCGTCAGATCCACAACACTTTCCATGTATCTCAACTGTGGAAACGTGTCACCAATGAGTCTGCAGTGATCTCGTTAGATGACATTCAGGTGGACGAGCGCATGAATTATGTTGAGAAACCCCTTGTGATTCTTGATAGAAAGACGAAAGCTTTGCGTAATAAGGTGGTGAACTTGGTTAAGGTGCAATGGCAACATCGAAGAGGCTCTGAGTGTACCTGGGAGCCGGAGGACGAGATGAGAGAGCACTACCCAGACTTATTCTCATGAGCAGACTTCGAGGACGAAGTCTAATTCTAGTGGGGAGAGTTGTAATATCCGAAAATCCAGGTATTTTCCCTTTATTTAATATTATGTTTTTGGCAAAGAACTCTCCCCTCGTACGTTGGGCGTACGCGCATGTACGCTTAGTGTACGAGGGCACACATTATTGAGCATCGGAGCCTCGTACGCGGGGCGTATGTGGCCTAGATTAGAAACCCCAAATTTTGGTCTTGTGTCGTATTTTGACCCTATTATGACTTTTGGAACTCACTTCTATCATCCTCCATTACCTATCAGTGTCCCTAGAAACCCTAATTGCCACTGGAAGTGAGTTTGAGCTTGGAGTGTCAATAGGAAGCCATTTTTGGGTGTGTTTGCAAGGAGAAGAGTTTGTGGTGCAATCCTTGGGCGTGGTAAGCTTCTAGATCCAACATCTTCATCATCTTAGGAAGCTTATGAAGGTATAAAGTTCATACCTTGCTCATCTATTGTGTAGATCTCCTCTTGAGCTTGTTTTGGTCTTTTTGGTCCCTTTTTCGAAGGTCTTGATGAGTCAAGACCATTTGAGATGCCAAACCTTGTAGATCTAGATGTTTAGTGGCCTCTTTCAGCTTAAAGGTGCAAACTTTATGGTTTTTCTGACCTCCATACAAGAATTAAGTCAATTATTAAGCTCTTTTGGGATTTTGGGCTTCATTAAGCCATGCATGCACGCAAAGTTGGCAACTTTACGTGATTAACCACTTCAAGGAGGCCAGATCTGGGTATTAGAGCAAGTGTCTTTACCAAATAAGAGCTAAATGCAAAGTTGGCAAGGCTGAGGAGTATGATGGGCGTACAAGCTCGTACGCATAACATACAGGCCACTAAGCGTGTACGCTTAGCATACAAGCTGAGTACGCCCCGCGTACTCAGCAGTAGGTTACGGTAATTGGTCCTTTGGTGGTGGGCTTCGTTTTTGGACCCTAGGAGTTTATGGTTGTATTGTGGGCCTTAGTCTGGTTAGGTTAGGTGGACCAGTCTCCTTTGTGGGCTTCTAGAGTCACGAGTTGGGCCTTTTGGGCCTTAGGCCCATTATTGTAAATGCGTTGAATATGGTTGGGCCCATTGAAAGGAAAATGCTTTTGGGCCTTATTTGAAGAGTCTAGACTTAGGGATTTTGGGCCTTGGTTGGGTTTATATCATAGTTTTAATTAGGGTGTTTTGTATAATTATTCAGTGTAAGATTTTGGGAGATTAGTAGCTGAGCAGTTATTATTTTTAACAGACTGAGGTGAGTCTTCTCACTATATCAATGGGTCGAAGGCACCAATGTCGGCCTATTATCTCATATATGGTTTGATAGTTGTTATGAAATTAATTGTCTGAAGACCCCGGGGGTAGCCCGTGGCACCTGTGTGAAGACCATGGGGGTAGCCCATAGCATTCCAGGTAAATCCCATGGGGTAGTCCATGGTACTTTGATGTCAGACCATTGGGGTAGCCCATGGCATTCCACATAAAGACCATGGGGGTAGCCCATGGAAATTTTATATATGTGGCATGGTATTGTATGGTTGTATGTTATGTGTTATTTTGGGAACTTACTAAGCTTTTGTTTACAGTTTATTTGGGTGTTTTCAGGTAATTCCGGTAGTAAGGGGAAGGGCCCAGCTTGATAGCACAACATTCACTCCCAACAATTTACGCATCTATCGATATTAATACTCTGATATTTTGATATGATATGATGTAATGGATTTTGAGAAAAAAAATTATGATTGTAATTCCTATTTTAAAAATAAAAATTTTATTTGGATTTTTGGGCTGTTACATTAGTAAAGTTACAAATCAACCTCTATAGTGAAAATTTGTTACAAAACAGTCCCGAGAGTATTTCAAAGTTCAAGAATTGTGTACTTGTGGTTACCGCGACAAGCTTCTCAAAATAAACCAATTTTGTACAAATCGAAGCCATGTTTCAAGGGTGAGTGCTTACGACCCCTTTTTAATAGTTCTAATTATTTCGGGGGGGGGGGGGGGGGGGGTATATGTGTCTATATACTTTGTTTATACAAATATATTATCCTTATGTGAAAATACAATAAATCTAGTTTATAAAAATGTTATTTAAAAATGTAACATATTTTTACAAATAAACTAGTATAAACTTTCCTATAAGAATTATGGTTATTTTATCGTGAAATAACTAGTCCACACAACAAATGCTACATGATACAAAAATATATGATTTTTATGTGACATTGTATATTATAACATGCCTGTTATAAAACTTTGTAGTATTTGAAGGATTCAAGATATTACTATTCATGTATATTTATATGCTCAAATACATAAAGTTTATACATGTACATATGTTCATTACTTTGAAACATACTTATAAAAGCGAGTTACGGTTGAGAGTTATTCACACGACTATAACCGTTAATCTTCAGAGCGAGATACATATGTATAGATCTATACGGGTTAACATCCCGACCCGCGGTTACTAGCTACAACCTTGACCAATCAATCTTCACTACAACGTCCAATGAAGCGTTGTAGGAGGATACATTCAGTCACATAGCTCGGTTATAGGAATCACTATAAACATTAACTGGAATCTCTTTATTTCTCTCTCTCTCTCTCTCACTACAAACCAAGGGTTGGTTGCTTTCAAAACTATTTGAAGTATGGAATTACTTATGTAATAGTATAGTTTGGGTTTCAAGTATATTCAAGGTTTCTTACAAACAAAATCTTAAATATGGATTTACTTATACAAAGATACATTTTATCTTTCAAAGATTCCTTACAAATATAGTTTTAAGTATGGATTTACTTATACAAAGATACATCTTGGCTTTCAAAGACTCTTTGCAAACATAGTTTAACTATTGTTATGCATACAAAGAAAAATCTTTTTAGACTTTTTAAAAGTATTACTGCTATTAGCAGAAAACCTGTAACTCTCACCAACCTTGTCTTGACCCTCAAAATTACATATATTCTCAGGAAATCACTAAACAGTCATTCAAGACGGATTGGACTACAGGTGACGTAGTGATATGTGCATATCTACATATATTTTTTACATCATATCTTAATACTTTTAGCTATAATTATGCTTATTTTAGAAAAAAAGGTACTTATTATGTTTATTATTTGTTATGTAGCATAAAAGACATGCTCGGAAGCAACATGGAAGCTGGAAGCTGGAAAATACAAGCTTAGCCAAGAAGAAGACACAAGAAGGATGTTGCTGGACAACTTGACCCCTCGTAAGTATTTTGACCATATCTCATGACTCGTAACTCCGATTGATGCGATTCAAAATGATCTGAAAACTAGAGACAATTTCGGATGACTTTCGTGTTTTGAGAAAAGTCTGATTTTCAACCACCACAACGTGGTGAATGGAATTTTCATGATTTTTGGCGCTGACTTAGAGAATACAGGATAAACTTGAGGACCACGACGTGGTGCCTTTACCATGTCGTGGTGTTGAGATTTTTGGTAGCTATATATATCTCGGACATTAGGTCGATTCCAGAAGAGAGAGGGCTGAAGGCTGCAACTATTAACGAAAAAATACCCTTCTAAGAACCCTTTGGGGTCGATTTTAAAGCTAGGAAGTCGATTGGAGCAAGGATTTGCATCTACACATTCGGTTTTCTTAGTTTAATGATGTTTAGCTTAGTTTACCTTTTGTTTATGCTTTCATCAGCTGTGATTATGGGCTAAAACCATTGCTTTCGTTTAGATTAGATGAACTCCTGAATACTATGTGTTGATTTCTTGTTTTATGAATTGATGAAGTTGGTTTTTGCTTTAAATATTGTTTGATAAATCTAAACCTAACTTGTTAGAGTTTCTATCTTTATTGCCTTCTCTCAATTTTTGTGTAGTTAAACTGCATTTAATTGCATGAAAATTGATTTACCTAGTTGTTTATGACCATTAAATTGCTAGAGCTAGAGATTGACCATATCCTAGTGTAGGTGATAAGTTAGTTGCTTAATTGTGTTAGAGAGCAGTATTTGATCATAATGTTTGCTTGATTACTAGACTTGACCATAAAATAGTAGTTTATAGATTCTATCATTTAGAGTCCAAATTACCTTTAAAATCAATTTAGTATCATTAACTTGCATGATCATTTGGGTTAAAGTTGTTAAATTGACTTATGTTAGTTAGTCTGACCACGATGACTAGTAACTATTATTTGGTAACTAGCGAAATTAATCCATTGTCTTTAAATCAACCATAGGAAACAAGAGGGATTTGAAGCTAAACGAAAGTATCCATTATTCTTGATTTGAAATAGTCTTTCTAGCTGTTTACTTTAGTAATTAGTTTCTTATTTTAATTTAAGTGTTTTTGAACTTGTAAAATCAGATAAAACCCCCATTTTAGTTGTTTTTCTTAGTTTAGCTTTTAGTAGTTATTTTATTAATTAAATACCGTTCCCTGTGATCGACACCCGACTTACCTAAACTATTCGATAATTCGACTAGGTACACTGCCTAGGTGCATTCTAGCTACTTAAGTTCGTTAGGTTATAAATTCAAAACTAGATAGGTATAAGTGCACATCACGTAGTTACTATCTATTGTATTATCTGCCCATCTGTTAAGGCAATTCATGTACTATTATTATCTGTAAAAACCTTGTATTTAAATATCGAGATGGAACACGAATGCTATTTTTTTATTTGTGTACTTGTGCTATATATTCAGTTTACATGTGAATCATGAACTTACTCACACAACCCAGCGTGTTCCTCCGCCTCGGTCAGGAGTGTGACGGGTCCCACCAAGCTCTTCTCATGAACGACGCGCAAAACGTTTCGTCCACAACTATAAACATTAAACTTAGTGAGTTCCCCATTATACCATGTATTCCATCATACATATAATGCATCCACACAAGGTCCTCGACTCTAGCGCCGACCTACCTGCTCTCCTAATCACAATCATACAACATACATAACGGACTCACACCAAACATACATAACGGACTCACACCAAACATACATAACATGCTTAACCCAGAGAGTATAATAGGCGTAGCCCTAACTCATATAATAGGCCCAACCCTAACTCATATAATGGGCCCATCCCTAAATCATATAACGGGCCCAACCCAAAGATACATAACGGGCACAACAAGATCTACAAGCCTATGTCCAATAAGACATCATTACAATGCAATATCAATAAGCCAATGTCCAATAAACTCTTTAAAGGCTAAAATATTTGTGCATGTGATCAAGAACACCCAAGCTAGGACCTTTTCCTTTCTTAATAGAAGTCTAATGACTGTTAGAGTGCGATAACAAGCTCTGGAGTTCCACATACTCCAAGAGCATCCATGAAAGGGACCAAATCATCCAAAAAGAACAATAACTTGAATCTCGGAAAACAAAGATCAAGGTGGATCTATGCTAGCTCTTTGTTCCCTTGCACCAAGATGAAGTTTCTTCCTCTTTAAGCTTCACAAAATCAAGAAGACTAGCTCAAGATCAAGCAACCCAGCTCATAACCATGGAATGGAGTCTAGGGTTTCGAAATGGGAAGATGGTGGATGAAGGAAATTACATAATACAAGAGTTAGGGTCCTTAAATATGGAGGAAACCTTAAACTTCATGGCCTTGGACTACAATAGGTACCACGTCGTGGTCACTCTCTTGACACTTCGGGGTGCCAATTCGGGCATGCTCTTCACTTAATTGCCATGGCCATGTCATGGCATAATATTTTCCCCAAAAACCTTATCTTTGACCCTTTAACTCTTCAACTAATCAAATCGTAAAATGAGTGTTACAAATCTCCCTCACTTAAATTAGATTTCTTCCTCGAAATCTGTCCTTAGCCATTACTCCTTAAACACCTTGCGAACCTCTTAAGGATCCTTCCGATCCTACTCATTTCTGCATTAGCCGACACATATCCCTTTACTAAGGTTTGCAGTTACCAATTAAGGTTTCCACAAGCAAGCGCATGATCCATTCCCTGCGCGAAAACTTCTAATTAAATTTCATCCCTTGGAGCACTGGTACGAAATTAAAAATAGACGATCGTCCACTGACACAAGTACCGATTCAATCCATAGCGAGAAACATACAACTCTACAAGGGAACAAATGCTTCACATAACTACAAACATCGAGAGAAACTAATTCCTTAATCATAGGTTGAAGACTCCTAGATCTTGGTTAACATTTTGGAAGACGAAGCCATTCCATACATCAATCATGTCGACCAAAACTTATAGATTTGGTCTAAGACAATCCCGGCCTCGTGTCGTCCCATTGATAGACTGAATAACAAAATCCACGACCAACCGCCCTTACCAAAACCCTCGCATATAGATGCAAGTGCGAAACCTAAACATCTAACCAAACAATAATTACTAAACTAGTCTACATATCCACTCGACTCTAAAATCCCTCATGACTAATCATCAGAGGTAGCTAACCAAATAATACGACCTGTTTAGCCAACATGTATGTATCAACCCAAGTGAATGTTATGGTCCACCCATAGTCTTACATGACCCATGCAACAACTAATTTCATCCAACGGGCCCCGCCTAGCGGTCTATTTCAACCATGTGAATGATATGGTCCAACCATAGTCTTATAATAACTTATGTTGCTATAGCCCATCTGTAGTCTTTCCTGCCATGGTCCGTCCATGGCCTTTCATGCAATACCACAAGGATACACAAACATGAAATAGACCCCTAGTCTACTAGACCCCATCATGTGTTTGGATCATGTTTCTCAATCTATTTGAAAGTTTAGCACATGTGTAACAGCTTTAAACATAGCTTTCTTTCAAATACTCCACAGATTAGGAATATTTCTTTAGTTCTCGCAAGTACTTTAGAATGTTCCTTTAAGTCACACCATGAATTATTCTTGTATTATACTGGTATCATTCAACATACTCTAAGCATACAAATTATCTAGCCTTTATGCATAATCATGACATATATGATCAATCCAATTGCAGGAGCATATGGAATACAATCATTTAATCTAGTTCAAAACATTGTACTAGAATTTTGAGGAGTGCTAGAAATCATGTCATGTGGTATTTGACAAGATGACTCTCTCAGAGTCCTTTATCTTAAGCTCTTTAAGATCCTTTACAATTAATGCAATTTTACTTAATCTTTTAAGTTGCCATGATCTATCTATATAGATCTTTTTTCCAAGAATTAGTATGTCAATCATATAAAAGACTAGGAATGTTATTTCACTCCCACTAGCTTTATAGAAAACAAAAGAGTCATCTTGATTTATAATAAAATCACACTATGTAATTGTCTTATAAGAGAGAAGATTCTTACTTTGTGTAAGGTCCTGAAAAGGATCTTTACCAATGATCAAGCAAACAAACAATCAGAATAAGAATAGAAGAAAAAGATCATCAAGCTTGCACACGTTTATTGCAATAAAACGTCTGGTACAACTCGATACAGTAAACCGTAATCACTCTGGCATCAACAACTAGACACAGACCTACAACTCCTCTATATATACTTGACTTGGGCCGCAAACTGGGTTTACGGCCGTAAACTCACCCTTGGACCGTAAACACACTAAACAACTGCCAAAACACATTCAATACTCATAATGACCTATTACAATGAAAGCCTAGACCAAACCATTAACTCGACCCTTTAATCTCCCCCTTGGTTTGGTGCTAGCTTGGACTCAGTCTTTGTCGATCACCAGCACATCTAATTTTCCCATAGCTCCATTCCACATCTCCTTCTCGATAATCTCAGCAACCATCAAAGTGTACTCCTTTGCAGCGGGCTCAAAAAGGTCTTCAGCCACCTTGATCTGATGAATGGAGAGCTGATGTATATCCCACTTACCAAATTGAAGCAGATCCCTCATGTCATACAAGCGGATACAATCCTCTTTAAGCTTGATGACAACAGAAGCTGTAGTTTCATCAAACACCCAATATTGCATGGATTTGAGAGATCCATCTAGATGATTTTGAAGAACGGGAATCTGCTTTACTTGAGCAGTAGCGGGCCACATCACTGACCGAAGTGGCTGATTTGTTTTGGGATCAATGACGCTAGGGTAAATCTTGATGATAGACTCTGCAGTCTTCATTGACGGAAAGCCCTTAGCCACTTGATCTTCCAAAAATGTCTTGAACTGAGTCGCCAAGGGATTATTTGATGGATTTGAGAAAGGAGCATTAGACAACTCCGTAAGGTCAACCCTAGTTAAAGAGTGAAAATCGTGAGCATCTTTGTACATTTCAGTATTGCCACTCTTTCTTCTCACGATCCACATATTCATAGTGTCATGGAATCCCCACGAAATGATCCCTGACCTATCACCATAAACGTCTCTGAAACGATTTTCTCCCAGATTTGTAAAGGTGATCTTTCATTGATCCCATGGAGCATTATGATCTGAGCTCCTTTTGAATAAAAATTGACCCTTTCCAGCTGACTTGGCCAATTTAGCACGTTTCAATGCCACTACATTCGGAGCCTGCGCCGGTTCCTTGTCAAAACGATCAAGAACAGTGGTTGTTCTTGTAGGTTGTGGAACTATGGGAGTATCTTGATCAGGAAGATAGATTTTTGGCTCATCGACAGATGACTTGAATTTTTCGCCAAAATCTTCTTCCAGCTTCTTCTTTTGATCGTAGTAGCTGGCGGTCAATAAGCCGAAATGCGTCTGAAGATCAGTAATCTGCTTCGTCTTCAGAGCTTTAGCTTCAATAAGTTCGGCAACTTGAATATTGAGCTTTGCATTTTCAGTCTGAAGGTCTGCAACCTTGATATCCAGCTCAATATTTTTCTGATCTAAATCAATATTTTTCTGATTCAGTGCATCGATCTCCTTCTGAAGTCCAAGTATTGAAGGATTCTCTTCTCCTGAGTTGCCACCCCCAATAGAAATTCCTTTGCCATGTGAGGGAGGCGTTGTGAATTGTTCTTCGGCCAAATGCCTGGCTAGCCTCAAAGAAGCAGCATCATGGTCTGGCCTGGGAGGAGAGAAACCTATGGGGAGGGAAGAGCCACCAGCTTCATAGAAGGTGCTAGGACCTTCACTGACGGGTTCAGATGAAACAATGGCGGGAGTAGTTGTTGGTGGAGTTGTAAAGCTTTGAAATACACCCGAAATAGGAATTCCCTGTCTAGGGTCATGTCTTCGTCATTTTATTGGAGGTTGAGAGGCCTGTGTAGTTCTACGATCACTTTCCAATGGCTCAGATGTAGGTGGAACAACATCAAGGGGAGGAATCCCTGACACTGTCACCATAGGAATTGATATTTCCGCCATTGGATTGATAAGAGGAGGCGTGGCTTCGAGAACGTCTTCATTTTCCCTTATCTTTGTTGCTGGATGAGCAACTTCATCGATATTGTCAAGTAGCGTGTTGAGGTTTTCACCGGTCATGAAGTCTTCATTACTACAAAACTTGAGAGGGATCTCATCATTGTCGAAACCGGTAAGATCGAGGTCTTCATACATATCAGATTTTGTTCCGCCTTTTGAAGTCCCCTCATTATAATCACCTTGAACATGAACAGATGTCAGCTCATGTTCCTCAGCTACTTGTGCATTTGTAGTAGGAGTTTCTTCTTCTTCAGCACGATCTGACACTATAATATCATCACCTTCTGAAATTACTCGCTCAGAGGAAGTGGGTTCAGATGACATTTTGTCTGACGTTCCATGAGATTTGGAAGATTCATTTATCTCAGCAAATTTTCCGAATTTCACTAGAGGATGTAATCCTTGGAAGACGACCTTGCCCTTGCGATTCTGCTTAATAAGACCAACAGTGTGGGGGCCTAACGACTTCATATCTAGTGTGTCTCCCTCTTTGACCATCTCCGGAAATTGGTTGTCAATGAACAGCTGAATAAACCTAGGATACAGCAAGAAAGAATCTCTGGTCTCCCGGTTTATAGCATTGATGTTTACTATGTACTCATCCAATATGAACTTTGAGAAGTTGAATTTGATACCAGCAGCCAGTGAAACAATTGCCCCTGTGTTCCTGAGCGAGATTTCATCAGCACCTGATCTTCTGCCCGAGATACAGCTCAAAAACACATGAGCCAAGAATCTCCAGTAGGGTGGCAAAAGCTTTTTCACTGTAGGAGGATAGATGCCTTCATACCCCATCTTCTTGAGAATCTTTTGCACATCTTCAATCCCGATTTCAGTAGGAAAATCAAGTTGATCGTTAATCAGCAATGTTTCTCTGATGTACTGCTCAGTGATCATAATCTTGCATCCTTTAACCACAGCTTCAACGGTACCTACTCCATTGTCTCTTGTCATCTTAGCAGTATGCAAGAACTCCCTGACAATCTTCTGATAAATGATTGGGTTCACAGTAATGGCAAAGGCTAGGCAGCATTCTCTCAGTCTGTAGATCATCGATCTGAAATCTCCATGAGCAGCAGGAGGATCACCCAGTACAATAGTCAAGTTATGCATGTCAGCAAACTTCAAACTCGCCATTGATCTGCACTAAACCAGACCAAGTAAGAAAACAAAATATTTGAGCAGTTAAAGCTTTAAGTTCTCTTAATTAATCAATTTCATTTTGGCCTTAAAAATATTTTAATCAAGTTTTTTTTAATTTACGGTCAAACATGGTCAAAATCGGGTTTACGGTCCAAATTGGGTTTACGGTCAATACAGGTCAAAATAGGGTTTACGACCGTAAACCCATTGCAGTAATCTCCTGACCGTAAACGGAGTTTACGGTCGTAAGCTCCAAAAGGAGTTTACGGTCGTAAGCTCCAAAAGGAGTTTACGGTCGTAAGCTTCTAGACCATAAGCTCAGACCGTTTACGGTCGTAAGCCCTCCCTAAACCGTAAACGCCGACGAACAGAAAAATCTCGATTAATCCCCCAGTATCAGTCGAATCGATGAACAAACAGCATTTCCTCAGTCGGTTTTAGCATACCTTTGATGTGGACTAAACGATTTTGCAAAAATACACGAATTTTTTTTGAGGATGAGAGAGAGTGGAGAGGGTTTGCGGCCGGAAGGATGAAGAGTGAGGTGGAAAGGGTTTACAGCAGTAAACTCCACCTTTTATACCTCCTTTGAGTTTTACCTGTCTCCCACACAGTGTAAGGCACAGTCCAAATCCCAATTAATTTTTCAAAAATAAAACCTTTTGAGGATTTTAAAATTAAAATTAAAAAAAATTAAACTAAAATAAAATAAAATTAATCTCTAAAATTTAAGAATTAAAGAATTAAAAAATTAAATTTTGACAATTATAAAAAAAATAAAATAAAATAAAATAAATAAAATAAATTTAGATAAGATGAACGCAGACTAAAATTTATCTCAACAATCACGAAGTATATTTTTGTGACACATGGATCAAAGTTGTTAGACAGCCTTAATCCACTTGTCGGTACCTTTATCTTCATGTATTTGTCTGGTCGATCGCCGGTATTGTGGTCCACTTAAACACGAAAAATTGTGACAGAATTAGGACATATCATTAGTTACAAGACAAAGTGATCCTAAGTTCCTAGATAATAATTCTTAAGGACCATTCAGCTGACGACGACCAGGGATATTGTTGTCCACCTAAATTGAGCAGCGAGATGTATAGACAATCTGTAAGTGTTCAATTTTTAATTGTACTAGAACATGTTTCCCGCTTCCTGATATGCTCCAGTAATCAAGGACTTCCAGAATACTCCTTACATCGGGTGAGCAAACAATTATTAAGAGAGAAGATAGATTTAGAATGCATATGCTATACACCCAGGTCGGATCTCTTCCAATCACGTAGAGGGTGAAACATATGACTAACTGAAGTTTTAGAGGGATTGAGAAAAAGAATGATGCATATACTGTGTACCAGGTCGGATTGTGAGTCACACAAAGGAGACAGTATATGGCTAACAGATAGAAAGAATTGCATAGATAGAGGGTGCAGAGAAATAGAGTTGCATATGTTACAGTCCAGGTCGAATCTCTCGATCACGCAAAGGAGGCAACATATGACTAACAGACAGATAGAGAGAAAAACAATTTTCTACAGACCTAATTTATCGGAATTCATCAGTCACCCCATCAATACCGGAATTAAGGACAGAATCCGCACATCGAGGAAAAGTTAATCCACAGTTCCAGATACAAGTTTTTTTAGTGTGACCAGTAGATTCCCATATATATCTCCCTGCTCACCCTATCCGAGCGTCGTATTGTCAGGCTAAACGGATCTAACTAGGTCAAGATTTGTCAAGTCTATGAATTCCTTAAGTTCAGATCTCCCTAGTCAAGTCCATTTAGAATCTTTTGTGCCTACCATCGCATCAAACACAGAGCATATACAATTTAATGTTGGGTACGTTACGCAGACTCAGATTGCA
The DNA here is from genome assembly GCF_052849685.1 of Lactuca virosa. Taxonomy (NCBI): domain Eukaryota; kingdom Viridiplantae; phylum Streptophyta; class Magnoliopsida; order Asterales; family Asteraceae; genus Lactuca; species Lactuca virosa. Next base: position 276,193,326 of record NC_136431.1, on the reverse strand, counting down.
TGTTATCACTTGATAATATCACTTCCCAGTACCACATCTACAAGCACAACTGTTAGCGACAAAATTTTTAATTTTTTTTTTGAATTTTTTAATGTTTTTGGATTTTTGAATATTTTCTGAAAAAGATAAAACAGAAACACAATATTTTTGGATTTTTCATATTGTCTGAAAAAAAATAAAACATAAATAAAATATTTTTGGATTTTTGTTTATTTCTCCCCCTAAATTTGTGCATGGGTGAGAATGAAATCACTAAAATGCGCAAATTTAAACTAACCTAATCAATAACAAAAATTTAATCCTCAAAACGAATCATTTCTAAAAATCCCACAAGCACATCGAATCGAGCTTTGTTAAAAGGCTTGGTGAACAGATCCGCCACATTATTGGCAGTGGGAACCTGTTCCAGCCGGATGAGCGAGCGCTCATAACAATCTCTGATAAAATGAATTTTGATATCAATGTGCTTGGTTTTGGAATGTTGGACAGGATTTTTAGTAATTTGAATCGCGGCCTCATTATCACAGTGAATGGGGGTTTCTAGATAATTCAAACCGTAGTCCAACAACTGATGTTGGATCTAGATAACTTGAGAACATCAAGCAGATGCAGCAACATATTCCGCTTCTGCTGTTGAGGTGGAGACGGTATGCTGTTTCTTGCACTGCCACGACACCAGCCTATCTCCAAGGAATTGGCACCCTCCTGATGTAGATTTCCTGTCAAGCTCACAGCCTCCATAATTACTGTCAGCAAAAGCATATAAATCAAATTCAGAATTCTTCGGATACCAAAGACCCAATTTTGGGCTGCCTTTGCTATACCGAAAAATCCTTTTGACAGCAATAAGATGAGAAAGTTTAGGATTAGCCTGATAGCGAGCGCATTGACAAACTGCAAACATGATGTCGGGACGGCTTGCAGTAAGATACATCAACGATCCGATCATTGATCTATAGTGTGTCTGATCTACGGATTCGTCATCAATATCTGGATTCAGCAGGGGTCTTTCAGCCTGGGGAGTCGATGCAGGTTTTGCGTCTTGAAACCCGAACTTCTCAAGAATATCTTCCACATACTTAGCTTGATGTAGCAGGATTCTGGTTGAATTTTGTTTGACCTGAAGCCCCAGAAACATGGTCATTTCACCCAGTGAACTCATCTCAAACCGCTTTTTCATCACGCCTTCAAACTCTTTGCATAATTGTGGACTGGTAGACTCGAAGATAATGTCGTCAACGTAGATCTGTACTAGAATCTGATCATTACCAACGTGCTTAATGAATAAAGTTTGATCAATAGTGCCGCGAGAGTATCCATGCTCGAGCAAGTGCTTTGTTAGAGTCGCATACCATGCTCGAGGAGTTTGATGTAACCCATACAACGCCTTGTCCAACTTGTAGACATGATTAGGAAACTTGGAGTTAACGAACCCAGGGGGTTGATCAACGTAGATTTCTTCCTTCACCTTGCCATACAAGAAGGCTGTCTTGACATCCATTTGGTAGACCGTGAAGTTCATGTAGGAATCATATGCAAGAAAGATTCGAATAACCTCCAACCGAGCAACTGGTGCATAAACCTCAGTATAATCAAGACCCTCGAATCATCCTGCTTGTTTCGATAGACCCAGCGTGTGTCAAGAGACCTTTTGCCCTTTGGTAACTAAACCAATTTCCAAACCCCGAGCTTTTCAAACTGATTTAGCTCTTCATGCATCGCATCTACCCATCTGGGCTCATTCAAAGCCATGTCAACGTTCTTGGGCTCTATTTGAGATATAAAGCAAGAGTAGAGACATGCATTGACATCTCCACTCTGACTTCTGGTTTTAACTCCATCACCAAGCTGACCAATGACGTTTTCGATCAGATGATCGCGTTGAATTCTTGAAGGTATGTCTTGGCTGATATCATTGAGTGAAACAGGAAGAGTGTGAATGTTGAAACCTCCATCATTTGCTGATTGATCCATATTAGCTGAATCTGCTACGAACTCATTAGCTATTTCTTCAGGAAAGAGTAGTTCCATAAAAGTTGGAGTGACATCGGAAGCATCTCTAGACATGAACTCTCTTTCAATAGGGGTAAGAGGTGTAGCGTCAGCATCAGGAGCTCCATTTTGAACTTTAGACACTGGACTATCAAGTCGATCAGATGACTCCCCCTCAGGTGGAGCAGAGGACTCCCCCTCAGATGGAGCAGAAGACTCCCCCTCAACCGTTGGAGGTCTGTAAACAACTTCTTCGTCTTCGTCTTCAGAAACAATCTTCGAACCAGAAGAGGATCCATTTGAACCATCTGAAGACACATTTAAGGATTTGAAAAGCGATGTGTAATCAAATAACCAGTCAGGACCCACTCGAGCGTCTGTTTCATTCTCCTCCAACTAGCGCATGTCATAGAATTCGACAATCTGCTTAGTCTTCTTGTTGTAAACCCTATACGCGGTGCGTGCAGCATACCCTACAAAGTAACAATCATCGGCTTTGGCATTGAATTTAGGGTTGGATTCCAAGTGAAGAAGGGTGCAAGGGCAGCCAAATACACGGAAATGACTGACTGAAGGCTTGTGACCGTATTGAATCTCGTACGGTGTCTTCATCTGAGCTTTGTTGATTAGAACACGATTCTGCACGTAGCAAGCAGTGTTAATCGCCTTGGCCCAAAAGAAAACAGGTAATTTAGAATCATAAAGCATTGTCCTTGCAGTGTCTTTTAAAGTTCTATTTCTCCTTTCAGCAACACCGTTTTGTTGAGGCGTATGAGCAGAGCTGTATTGACGCGCGATCCCCTTTTCTGCGCAAAAATGGTCAAGAACCGCATTCTTGAACTCGGTTCCATTGTCAGTATGAAGCGCCTTCACCTGGTTGTTGGTTTGTTTCTCAATCATCACAATGAACTTCTTTATCAGATCAGCAACCCCAGCTTTGTTGGACAAGAAGAAGACCCACGTAAAACGAGAGAAATCATCGATCACAACTAGACAATACGAACTTCTGTTGATGCTCAGGACGTTGTCCGGACCAAATAAGTCCATATGCAATAATTGGAGCACCTGACTGATTGAGTTGACTTGCTTTGGCAGGTATGGTTTTCTATGATGTTTTCCTTGGGCACAGGACACACACTTCTCAAATGTAATAAAGTCTCTGATAGGTAAGCCTCAGACCATCTCATTCTTAGCAAGGCGATTTAGGTTTTTCGTGTTAGCATGACCGAGTCGTCGGTGCCACAACATTGCGTTTTGTTCGGAGACCTTTAAAAATAGGCAAGTGACTTGTTCAGGTATGTTACTGTTCATGTCAATAATGTAAGCATTCCCATCCCGCTTCGATTTGACGAGAATCCACTCTTTCGGGATGACAATGCCTGGCTTGAGAATCATGCATTCTTTATCGGTAAAATGGGTAGAATAGCCTTTGTCGCAAATTTGGGAAACACTCAACAAGCTATGCTTTAACTCGGGAGCAAAGTTGACATTTTCAAAACTTAGCACTCCATTTGTAACGGTTCCTCTCTGAGTGATCTTGCCACCATCTCCGCCCGCGAAGGAAACATACCCCCCATTAAAAGATTGAATGTCGCTCAATTGGGAGATATCTCCTGCCATATGCTGGGAGCAGCCGCTGTCGACGTACCAAGGACGGACGATATTCCTCCACAACTGTCCCTGCAAAATGAGCGGGATCAATTAGATTTGGGAACCCATGTCATCACTGTCATGGGTTTCCTTTTCGCTTTCTCTTATTTATCTTTTAATGTTTTCAATTTAGGACCTCATCTCTAATCACTTCAGAGGATGATGATGATGAATTGGAGATTGATTTGGGCATCCAATGATATTTAGGTTTTATAACATTCTCAGGTGGTTTTGAAATAGGTTTCTTATTAGTTTGCACTGAGCCTCTGGATGTTCTACTAGAAGTGGTTGAAGATCCAGAATTGCTTTTTGACGAAACCAATCTCGGCGGAGCCTTGTTCGGTTTTGGCAAACTATTTGGAGCTTTGGTATTAAAAACTTTTTATTCTTTTGAAAACAGCCCTTTTTCTGTTTCGATCATCTTTCCAATCATCATTTCGAGAACGAGTTCTTCAGAATTTTCTAATTAAAGACCTTCCTCGAGATTCGTTCTCTCCTCTTGGTGACATATAGTTCACAAAGATCCTATTTTGACAATTCCTAGCTATATGACCACCAACACCACAATTAAAACAAATCTGTTTATTATTTGAACTTGTACTGCATTTCTCAGATTTATTTTCCTGACAGACACTCTTACTCTTCTCAGAAGAACATGCATGAGAAATAGGTTGTGAGATAAGTGAGGGTGCCTCAGATGGTGTGACTTGTGGAATTGATGGGTTTTCATGAGAATCACAAGCATCAGAATTACCAAACAGTTCATCAAACATATCAAAGAAATTTAGTTCAACAGTAGCAGATGTGGAAGCATCACACGAAACATTCTCAGTTTTAATATTAGAAACAAAAACTTTTTCATTTAAAACAGAAATATCAGAATTAGAAACAGAAACAGAAACAGATTCTCCAACTTCACGCTTTGCCTGAACTAAGGGTTGATCTGCAGGGGAAGTAGAAACGTCAGTACTTTCAACATTAATAAATCCTCCTGAAACGAAACCAGATGGCTTGCCATAAACCATGAATGGTTCGTTGGCAATCTCATCTTTGGATAGGGGCTGATACTGATATGTATGATTATAAGGAGGAGGTACACTATCGTATCCTAAACCCTTTTGTTGGTTTCGTTTCAACTGCATGCAGTGATCAATCATGTTGGCAACTACCTCGCTTGATCCATCAAATTTTCTAAAATCAAAATTTACAGTTTCAAATTGTCTTTTTAATGTATCAAGCTCGGTAATTAACTCATCATTTTGTCTCTTAACATAATCATAAAGTTCACATTTTTCACTGTATTCTGTTTGAATTCTTTTAAAATCTTTTATTTTTGTTTCTAACTGGGCCTTAAGGGGTTTTTGTCCTTTCCTGAGTTGATAGCCCTCATATCTAAGGTCGTCTACTTCTCTACGTAATAATTGAATTTCATCATGAAGAAGTTTAACATATTCATTACATGCCTGAGAACAAGACGGTAGATTTATCTCACTCTTCCTGGGCTCGGAAGTAGAAGACACCATCAGAGCAAACTGCAGCTCCATCATTTCTGCTTCAGGATCAGCTGCATCATTCTTCAGGGGATCATCATCAATTTGAGCTAGGTGAGCGTTTTCTGGCCCTGAAATATTCAAAGCCTGAATCTGGTCCTCCCAGTCAAAGGACTGAGCGACCATAGCAGTCTCACCATTAACCGCAGCACCTGCACGGTTGTTTCCCACTGCAACCATTGTCCTGTTGTTGTTCGTCCTATGATCTGGTTTTGGACACTCACGACCAAAGTGACCAGGCTCGTGGTTTTGGACACTCACGAGTAAGGTCCTGAAAAGGATCTTTACCAATGATCAAGCAAACAAACAATCAGAATAAGAATAGAAGAAAAAGATCAATCAAGCTTGCACACGTTTATTGCAATAAAACGTCTGGTACAACTCGATACAGTAAACCGTAAACACTCTGGCATCAACAACTAGACAAAGACCTACAACTCCTCTATATATACTTGACTTGGGCCGCAAACTGGGTTTACGGCCGTAAACTCACCCTTGGACCGTAAACACACTAAACAACTCCCAAAACACATTAAATACTCATAATGACCTATTACAATGAAAGCCTAGACCAAACCATTAACTGGACCCTTCACTTTGAGATGTCAGCTTAAATCTGAAAAGATTTTCATTCATGTATGTTTTCTCCTTTGAGGACTCACTTACTCTTTATATTCGTAATCTATCGAGGAAGATTAATCAAGCCCATACTTGATAATCATACATGAATACATCTCTATGTGTTTTATTAGTTTCTGATCAACTATTGAGTAGTTTCAACAACTGTTGAAAACTTGCTAGTTTCAAACTATGATGCATTTAACTTATGGTTCTTTAGCTCTTAAAGTTCCATATTGCTCCCAATTAGAAAAAGAACTTTCTAAGCACTTGTTTTCTGGAATAACAATTAGTAGGTTTATTAGAAACTTCATCCTAAACAATCACTTAGGATAATCCATACAAATACAATTGGTAGATGCTAGAGTGGTTAAGCTTATTGTCTAACATAAGCTCCATAACTCCATACCTTTTAGATAATGATAAACCATTACACCCTTAGTCTAATGAAAGTATTTAATCTACTTGTTTCATTGGAAAATATATACATATATTCAATATATATTTGTGGCAAGCGTAATACAAAAAATTTATAAAGTAAATAGTTCTTTCAAACATCATATAATAGACTATAAGGCCTTATTTATCCTATTCAAAAGCTTGTACTATCGATATTCAACCAGTGACCAGGTGACCCTATCCTACTAGAAAATACGAAGGCTACCTCGAACATCAAAAGATAGATCCAAGTGTTGAGGTGATCCTATGCCGCAATAACCATACTAATGACGAGTGAGTGTTTTTGACGGGATGAGTTGTGAATCGATTCCACAACTCCTAAGATGTTCCAATAAGACTTGGTTTACAAAACTCATTTTCTTTATCACAACGAAAGGTTAATGATGGTCTTATTAAATTGTATTTCAATCTTCACTATGAAACAATTTAAGCAAATCAAAAGGTTTCAACAATAATGAATAAAAGTCATCAGTGAACTTGATTAAGCATTTATCACCAAATCTAATAACAGATTGAAAAGATTTAATTATTTGTCAAGCCTTTTTTCTTTAACTACTAATAGATAAAGACACTTGCGAATCATCTTCCCTTGTAAATAGGTTTCACATATATCAAATGAATCAAGCTCATTTTCCTTCAAAAATTCCATACTTTTGAAGTTGGTATATGTATTTCTTATTTATATAGTCATGATGATTATGACATAGATAAGTTTCAATCAGATATCATTTTATTATTTAGGTGTTATCATTAGAACTATCAATTTAATGAAAGATTATAGAATTGCTTCATAAATGACATTATGAGAAAATATTCTTTAACACATAATACATCATTTCAGATCATGAATGTGAACATCCATTAAACGATAAGTAAACCTAGATTAATTCATAACTATAAAACTGTTACATGTTCCTATAAGAATAGGTATAAAACATCTATTGTTCAAAGATAGACTATAACAACACTTGTTATATCTTCAACACGAAATACCATTTGTTTGTAATTAGTTCATTGTTTCTTCCAATCATCAACACATAATATCAATTATTAGTGTCACCTGAAGTATAACATACTCAAGTGAATGATGGAAAAATAAACAGTTCTATCATATAGATATCTGAAGTCTTGTCCACATCAGACTTCTTTAGCTCAATGAAATTAGAGAAACAGTTCCTCTTTCAATGTCCAGTTTCTTCCATAGTAGAAACAACATTAATTATTTAGATCCTTTCTTGATTTTTGGGTTTATGTTGTATTTCCCTTAACCGAATTAAAGTCTATTTGAGTACACAATCTCTTAGACTTCCATTATTCAATGCTTGAACATATTTGAAACTCATTCTACTGTTCATAATGAATATCTGCTTTACATGATGAGACATATGGTATGTTTCATAATTATCCAAGACTTTCTGCAAGTCAAGGTTAATTACTCCAGTATGATGTGAGACACATCAATATCATCACAATAATATTTCCATCAAAGTATCATGATCAGACTGATTGGTTTGCAAAGTTTGTTCATGTATGGGATCTTTCAGAATAAATAATTTCTATTTGTCCTTAAGGAAGAACCTCAAGGCATTATAGTAGTTATATAAATTATAACCATCAAATGTTACTATCTCTTGAAACTCAACAAGAGAGAGGTTTTTCAGGGCAAAAGAGTATTAAAGAATATTAACAGAATTTAACAAAGTTTCATATAGTATTTTCAATATTTAGTCATTAAAAATTAATAACTTTTATTGTTTCTTAAAACATTAATTTACTAATGTCTAGGATCGAAGTAATGAAACAAGTAAATGGTTAGGTGACATTTATCCCATTAACTTAATCAAACTCGATAGTTAGCGATTACCAATTGCATAAGATATGTAACTACTAGATAATGAGATCCTAAGCAACTATTGCTTATATTGGAATGTTTATCCCATCTATGCATCAGACCTCTCATGCTTAGGTGACCTTTATCACACAAGATTCTGATCAATTCATCCTACTTGAACCAACTTGTAGTATTACAACTAACCAGTGACAAGGTGACCCTTTAGACACTAGAAACTACAAAACTACCCTGAACATCATAAGACAATCCTAATGACCATGTGACCCTATGCCAATAATACCATACGAATGATACCGAGTGTTCTTTAAAATGACAGAATTGACTTGCATTTTTAAGAAAAAGTTTTATATATGTTTTACAATTATAGTTTATAAAAACATGGTCTCATGAATATTGCATGCATCCAACAATTCATTTACCCTTTTGTAAAATTTATATCACTTGTTAAGAGGTTCTATAGGTGTCAAATAAAACTTCATTTTATTTTTCATTAGCCGCAATCATATATAAACTAAAATATGATATTTTAAAGTTTAGTTATAGAGCGGTTTTAAGAGTCGGTAATAGTCTTAATAAAACATCATTTTATATTTAACACTTTAACTTTTGGATGAGTTCTAAAATCACAATTTTAAATCTGCTTTTAACAATCAAAATCTTATGATTTCATAAATTTGTAGAATAAACTCATTTTATTTGATAAACTCAATTTTATGCATCTTATGATAAAAGTCATATTTTGATAAACCAAAACTTTGGTGATGATACTTATGTTTTAAATCTCATTTGTCATGCATAAAACATCATATCAACATGTCGCGTTATGTTTAAAACAATAATATCTTATATTAAGTTTCGACGCAAAAAATAATCACTAGTTTTATTATTTGCCGTTATAACGTTATAAACGGATTTTAGTCTTTTTAATAAAAAACCTCTAATTTATTATAAATACATGGAGTTTATATAATGTCTAAATCCCTTTTAAGAAATTTTAAATATTTTAAACTTGGGTATTTATAAGTTTTACAATAATACTATATTTAACAAAAAATCGATTTTTAACCGGTAAAGACACTCAAGAATACAAGAAGGAAATAGCATTCCAAGTGACTTAATCTATCTTCATCAACACCCCAAAACCAAGTGGGTTTAAAGGCTCCACCATCAAGATTAAGTCACTTGAAATGCTATTTCCTTCTTTTATTCTTCAGTGTCTTAAGCCTTTAAGTATTTAACTCAAATAAGCACTAAAGGAGACAAGTCAAGGGAGCTTCTAATTCACCAAACTAGCTTCTAAAGAGAGAAAGGTGTAGGAAGAGAAGAATTTTTGTCCATGGTAGAGAAAGAGTGAAAAACTAGTCAAAAACTCATGCAAAAGCCTTCCTTTTATACTCCCATGCAAGACATACATTTATATTATAATAACATAAAGTATTGGTAGACATTTAAAAGCATAGGGGACATAAGAAGAAAGTTGACAAACAACCTCTCTTCTTATAATAATAATTTTGGCCATGCCTTCAAAGAAGACAATAATTGTCTAGCTAGTAAAGGAGAAGTATTTTTTAAATTCTATAAACTCAAAGTTTATAAAATATAAACTTTTTCTTTAGGTAAAAGAAAAAATATTCAACTAGTCCAACACTCTGTACATGATTTATTAAATCATATCATATGATACAATAACTAGTTATACTCTCTTTTAATTATTATTTTCACAAAACAATAATTATTCTCTAATTAAATACAAGAAATTGATATTATTTGTTAATAATCATATTAATAATAAGTATACAAAATGTGCCAACTTGATAAAGGTGTGGCCCTATAGGGTTATATATTATTAGCAATATCACTCAATAATGATTATTGGACATATAGATGCAACATAATTTATCACGGAGATGTTGAAATTGTGAAATTTTGGATCTCAATAAAGAGTTTCTCTAGATCTCTGACAAAAGAAATTTCGTACTAAATTTTCTTGAGTAGACCATAATAACTTTCAAGAGCCTAAACCTCGATGAAAGCTTAGACAAAAAGACATATAGTGATCCTTTATTTTCCAAGAAGAAATATTTCCGAAGAGAAAAATATTTAGCTCGGAATTATTTGATATTCCGATGTTTCCATCAGAGAGTACAAACTTCTTGGAAAAACTGAGGATCAGGCAGCATCATTCCTATTATGTTCAAGAAACTATTGAATTTGGTCTCGTCCAATGCCTTGGTAAAGACATCAGCGATTTCATCATTAGTTGGAACAAGAATGAGCTCAGTGTTACCATTTGGAACATGATCTTTAATATAATGGTACCGAATATCAATGTGCTTAGTCATAGATTGATGAAGGGGATTGTGAGAAATCGCGATGACACTTTAAGAATCACAGTAGATAGGAATCTACTGAAACCGGAAACCATTGTCTAACAGCTGAGATTTCATCCATAGAACTTAAGATATGCAGCTTGCACCAGCAATATATTCTGTTTCATCTGTTGAAAGAGCTATGTTCTTCTTCTTCTTGGACGACCAGCTTACCAATCTACCACCCAGAAATTGACATCGATCATATGTGCTTTTCCGATCAAGTTGAGATTCACCATAATTAGAGTATGAATAAGCTTGCAACAAAAAGCTTTCGTTTGCAGGGTACTAAACTCTGAGGCTCTATGTTCCTTTAGTATATGAGAAAATTTGCTTCACAGCCAATAAGTGAGACATTTGCGGATTAGTCTGGAACTGGGCACACAAGCAGGTTGAGAACATGATATCAGGGCGACTAGTAGTGAGGTATAGCAGCGATCCGATCATTCCCCTATACTTCTTCTGGTCAACTGCTTCAATAGATGGGTCGGAAAAGATCTAGCGTCTGAAACCCCTTGGAACTTTTGCAGAGGCACAAGTGTCCATTGAATATTTATTTAAAAGCTCAGAAATTTACTTTTCTTGATTAATAAAGATTCCTCAATTGGTTTGTTTGACTTGGAATCCAAGGAGGAAACTTAACTCGTGATTCATGCTCATTTGGAATCGGCCAACCATCAACTTAGCAAAGTCGGAAACCATCGTCGAATTAGTTGACTTAAAGATGATATCATCGACATATATTTGGACTAACATGAGATGTTTCCGATTGGATACTCGGAACAGGGTAGGATAAAAAAAACATCTTTGAAAACCAAAACACTTCCTAAAATGAGTTAAGAGTCTCGTACCAGATGTGAGGACCTTGCTTCAGGCCATACACAACTTTCTAGAGTTTGTAGCAGTAGATCGGATATGCTAAGTTAACAAAACCATGAGTTATTAAAGATAGACTTTACTGCCGATTTCACCAATGAGGAAGGTACTTTTGACATCCATCTGATTAACCTTCAAGGCCTTGTGAGAAGCATAAGCGAGAAAAATATGAATGGCTTCAAGACGGGAAACAGGTGAAAAGGTCTCGTCGTAATATAGACCTTCAATCTGTATGAATCCTTTGGCGACCAATCTTGCTATGTTACATATTATAACTCCTACATCATCGAGCTTGTTTCGGAAAACCCAGCGAATTCCAACAATTTGGTGATCCTCAGGAGAAGGGACAAGAGTCCATAGTTAATTTTTGTCAAAATCAACTAGCTCTTCTTGCATGGCTGTAATCCAGTCGGAATGTTCTAGAGCATCTTTGATGGATTTGGGTTTAACCATTAAAATAAATTTTAAGAAGTGACACTCATTTTGATAGTTGGTATCAGAGCGAGTGTGAACTCCAGCGTTCAGATTTCTGATAACTTAATTGGGAGGATGATCCTTTGTTTAGATATGTAATTTTGGAAGTTCTTGTGCATCACACGATCTGACCTTAAAGATGGGGTTGTTTTGCTCCCCCTGAATAGTTTGAATTTGAGGATGATGCTCCCCTTAAACTTCTGAACGAGATATATTTGTGTCGTCTTTCAAAAAGCTAAAGAAATATGCATCATCGCCATTGTTCGTAATTGGATCAACTTCGAAAAATTTATCTGCTGCATCTTAAAAACCTTCAATATTTGATTTGAGGGTTGGATTGCTTTCTTGCCCTTGATGCATGCAAGCATAGGTATTCTCCCCCTCAACCCGAGATGGGAATACTGTGACATCCCCAATTTCACGGCCAGAAAAGACCGATTTAATTTATGATTTTAAAATAATTTCAGAGTAATCATTTGATTAAAAGTGTTGCAGAATTTGTTCCTAGAAAAATATGATAAATATGTTATCAAATCATTTCCGAAGAAATGTATTTTATTCACTTAAACCATTGGGATGTCATTGTCAATACAAAAACATAAGCATAAACAAAACTTACATTCATTTACACTAGTGATCTACTTCTCTTTTAATCTCTCGGTGTAAAGCAACTTCGTATCGATACCTGTGATACAATTAAACTGAGTGGGTCAGGCTTGGAAGCCTGGTGAGCATATAGGGTTTTCAACCCACAATAAATAATAAACTTATTAAGTTCTCAATAAACAATAAATTTATTAATTTCATCAACCAAAATAACCCTAATTACCCATTCCCATTATCCTCACTTTACGTCCCTAAAACAACTATCACAAGGGACCTAGCCTAAGGATTTTCACAAGGGGTAACGGCATTGCTTTCCTCGGCAATTTATGTTAAACAAGACATCTTAACATAAAACAACCTATAAAGTGACAACATTGCTTCCCTCTGCAATATATGTCAAATAAGATAAACATCGGGGTGACAACATTGCTTTCCTTCAGCAATTTATGTCAAATAGGCACGAAGTCACATCGTCGCCATGTGCTAAGTCCGTAGCTCTTATTTATCGACAGTATTTCCCACGGGAGTTCCCCCCCCCCCCCCCGCGCAATACATGTCAATGGGTTTTCCATATGCTAAGTCCATAGCTCTTATTCATCGATGGTATTTCCCACGGTAGTTCCCCCCCTACAATACATGTCAATGGGTTTTCCATATGCTAAGTCCATAGCTCTTATTCATCGACGGTATTTCCCACGGGAGTTCCCCCCCGCAATACATGTCAATGGGTTTTCCATACAACTGATGAACATACTAAGGGGTTTCCCCAGCCATACATGCCCTAAAGGCACTCATGAGGGGAATAGAGTACAGCGAATGAACACTCAAGTCCATTAACACCTACAGGTTGCGAGCCTGCTAGTGTTCCACAGACCGTCTAGAACAGTCCATGGTTGTCATCCATACTCTGCTGAATGACGGGGGTCAACGTTTGGGTAAGGGCTTTTCTCATATTGCACCACTCACGCCAACGTTTGGGTAAGGGCTTTTCTCATATTTCACCCCTCACTCTCAACTCATGATCTATATCACTGATCATCTCATCTATCCAACTCACCTTTCATCACACACCCACTATTTAACTCATGATCTATATCACTAACTCATGAAGCTCGTCCGATCACTTCATAAAAGAACAAAGAATCCAAAGCTCTTCCAAATAAAAGTATAGGGAAAATACTGATAAAGTACTCCCGTACGCTCCCGTACCCCGACACGTAATAGTGTCAAAAAGATGAACTAACGGATGAACACATAGTTCAAAAACACCTAATGAACATATAGTTCAAGAACACTCTATGAACATATAGTTCAAACATACGTACCGATTACAAGTCTACTAACGTTCCACTTGACTATCTAAAATAGTTTGTGGCCGTTGTCTATACTCTGCTAGATGACTAGATCATCTTAAACATCGATACCTCTCATCACTTTTATTTCATCACACATCATCTAATTCATCTACCCATGTTTTACCCAACATATTTGTAGATAAAAATATATATACAGTTTAAAACTTGTAAAAAACATCTATTCAACAGTCACCTTAATTAAACAATCAATATAATTACGCATAGCACGTATTTTAAGGAAAATACTTCATATATATGTGTAAGGTGAAAGTGACTATACACTCACTTGATTTAACGATAATCGGGCAGCAATTCGTTTCCTAAAACGATCGTTTCTAATAAAACCGGGAGTTTTATTGAGAAACAAGGCTCTGCGAGGGTCGGGCTTCGAAACCGAAAAGATAAATTTTTCGGGCTTCTCAGGCACTTCGTGGCGTATTCCGGGGGTTATAATCGATACCGGGGCTTTGGGGAATGTTAAGATGAAGAAAATATGAAAAAAGGGGTTAAAAGTGGCAAAACTCCAAAACTACCCGAGAAGGCTCGCATACCCCTTCTATTTATAAGGTCCGAAGTCGGCTAGGGAAGGTGGGGTCCGCAGGCGAGGGTGCGCAGGTGCTCGCACATGGGCTGCGCGTGCGAAGTGGCTGCTGGCAGCTCCTGATTGGACCGAGGCCTGGTGGTCCGAGGTAGAGGGTTTGTGGCTCGCTGCGAGGGCTCGGTCACGTGAAAGAGGACACGCGTCGGACAGGCATTGGACCACTTCGGATCAGCTCAGAAGATCAGATGACTCAGCACTTTTTCGGACACGTGGCACATTCTAAGCGAGGGTGACGTGGCCGAAGCCAACTATGCTTTGACGTTCTTTATATGCACGCGTAGGTAGAATTATGCTCTACAACTTTCGTTTAGACTTCGTCGGCTAATTTTTAATTTAATTTTTAAATTATTATTTTTAACAGACCGGGACAGGAAATCCGTTAAAAATTCATAACTTCTTCATCCGACGTCCGTTTTCGTCAGACTTTTTACCGTTGTGCTACTAATGACGAGACCTTCGATTCTCGTTTAGGTCGTGTCGGCTAAAAATCCCTCGATCTAAAATTCGAGGTTTTAGCTGTCTACTGCTAAGCTGAAACTTCGAAAAATCATAACTTCCTCATACGAAGTCAGATTTGGGTGTTCTTTTTATACCTACTCTCGGTTTAACGAACACTACGAGTTTCGTTTAGATCACTAAGGCTAAAAAGTAGTTTATCAAAAACTCACTTTTTACGACATTCGGACGTGTGCCGTTTTTGTCGCGAAACTTCGACAGGTCATAACTTCTTCGTTATAACTCGGATTTCGGCATTCTTTATATATCTGTAATCCTTGTCACCCCCACTACAAGTTTCTTAATAGATATCGGCTTTATCTAATATTTATTTTCGACGCTCATTTTTATCCTTAATTAATTAAACCCTAATAATTAAGCATAAAACACATAATTCACATAAAATTCACATAATTCCTTTTCATTTCTTCTAAATGAGTTACAAAGGTTAACCTAGACCATTATGTCAATATTAATGCCTAGCCTAGAAACACGGGCGTTACAATTCTCTCCCCCTTAGAATGATTCCGTCCACGGAATCACACATCAGCAAACAAATACGGGTAGCGACTCATCATGTCACTCTCCGTTTCCCAGGTGAGATTTGGCCCATTCGTATGTTTCCAATGCACAAGCACTAAATCGACCACTTTGTGTCACAACTTCTTAGTCTTACGGTCAACGATTGCCTCAGGTTCTTCAATCAACCTCTTGTTTTCATCCAACCTTAATTCAGAATTGGGAATTATGTCGGGCACATCTCCCGTGAACTTTCTCAAATAACACACATGAAAGGTATTATGAATACCCTCCAGTTCTTCCGGTAGTTCTGGCTTGTAAGCTTGATTCCCGATCCTCTGAAGAACTTTAAATGGTCCAATAAACCTTGGACTCAATTTTCCCCACTTACCAAATCTTATAAGTCCCTTCCACGGCGAGACTTTAAGTAAAACCGAATCTCCAACTTCGAATGATATCGGTTGTCTTTTCTTGTTAGCATAGCTCTTTTGAGCAGCTAACCTCCTTTCCCTAATCACTTTCAACTTTTCAGCAGTCTGATGGACTATTTAAAGTTCCATAAACTGCTTTTCCCCAGCTTCCAGCCAACATGACAACATTCGACACTTTTCCCCATACAAAGCGTGATAAGGTGCCATCTTGATGCTTGAGTGGAAACTATTACTATAGGAAAATTCTACTAGAGGTAAGTGTTTACCCCAGTTACCTTGGAATTCTAGGGTACATCCTCTCAGCATATCCTCCAATGTTTGAATTGTTCATTCGCTCTTACCATCGGTTTATGGATGGTAAGCTGTATTCAAACACAACTTTGTACCCAATTCCGCTTATAGACTCCTCCAAAACCTTGAGGTAAAACGGCTGTCACGATCGGATGCAATCGTTAATAAAACACCGTGAAGCCTCACAATTTCCTTCACATAAGAATTCACAAGTTTATCCATAGACCCTTTCTCGTTGGCTGCTATGAATTGCGCACTCTTAGTGAAGCGATCAACGACCACCCAAATCATGTCATGACCGTTCCTTGTTCTGGGCAGTTTAGTCACAAAATCCATAGTGATACCTTCCCATTTACCCATGGGTACAGGTAAAGGTTCTAAGCTCCCATACGGTTTCTGATGTTGTGCCTTAACCCTAGCACAAGTTACACACTCGACCATATACTTAGCAACATTGAGCTTCATCGTCGGCCATCAGTAATGGGGTTTTAGATCGCTATATATTTTTATACTGCCGGGATGAATCGAGTACATGGTCTTGTGAGCTTCTTCGATCAGAAGATCTCTTACTCCTCCCATCTTAGGTACCCAAATCCTACCTTTGAATACCTTCAGTCTTTGACCATTTGTATCAAACACCAATGTTTTATCCCAAACGTTCCTCCTTTCGGTCATTTTTCTCTAAAGCTTCCTGCTGAGCTTTCTTTATACCTCCACAATTGTCGAGACAACTTCAATTCTCAACGCTCTTGGCCTTTTCTTTTCAAGATTCACCTTCCGACTGAGAGCATTAGCAACAACATTTGCTTTACCAGGGTGGTAAAGTATCTCACAGTCGTAGTCCTTGAGTAACTCTAGCCAGCGCTGTTGCCTCATGTTCAATTCCTTCTGATTAAAGAGATATTGAAGACTCTTATAATCAGTGAAAAGTTTGCATTTAGTACCATAAAGATAGTGCCTCCCTATCTTTAAGGCGAATACTACCACTGCCAACTCCGATCATGAGTGGGGTAGTTCTTTTCATGCTCCTTCAGTTGCCTCAATGAATACGCTATCACTTTATCCCTTTGGGTCAGAACACAACCTAACCCAACTTCTTTAACAACGAACGCCATACTTCTATTGATCGCTTTGATCAGCCTTTACTTCAATTTGGCTTAAGTCAACTGCTACATCGAACTTGGTTCTCTGAACCACATAACAAACTCATCGTAGTCGGACTCAATTTGATATGACCACTAGGGTCGGAATAACAATCATCTTCTTAGTCATTACCGAAACGATGGTAACGACAGACTAGAATAAGACAGAATCAATTACGAGTTCCTTGGTAACCTTGTGACTTTCCCTGATCCAAGTGTAAGTCCTGTGCTTCCAGTAGTATAGATCTCTACTACTATTCACACCTACTCATACTCATCCCAAGTACTGTCTCACAGTCCCCAAGTCCTAAAATCACAAAACAATTTAACACATACGAATGTGTCCAATTAATCATAGAATTTTCCTAGACTCTACTAGGACTTCTTCCATGCGTATCTTCAATCATCAATTCTACTTCAATTTGGTTGGTGATGGAAATTCCAGACGATGGGACAACTTCAAGTATTACATCAACCGTTCCATCATTCTGCCAATCGAAGGTGTACTTCAGACGTACCGTACCTCTCTAAACGTTTCATTATTTTATTAGACATATTCTAAAGGCAAGATACCACTCTTACGATATCTTCCGATAGGTATCATTCACTATCATAAGCTTTTCATTTCCTCCATCTACTCAATTCTCTACGAGTCTTCACCATAACGTTTTGTACACCCAAGCAGACGTTCGGTGTACCGGGCGAGAATTTAAGATAGGAAAGCTTTATTTACGGTAGACGTATAAATCTCCTTATCACTTCGAAACATTTATATGCTAGTTCTAATATCGTAGTCATACGCTTACAATACTAAACACATAAAGTTTCCAGATCCGGTCGGCAACAGACCATAGATCCGAATAAATAATAGCATATAAGGCATCCTTATAGCTATAACATAAAATATTTAACACATAAAACATTTTAGGCATCTTTCCTAAAATAAACTTGTGCTCATGCCTAAAATATAGTAGACACTCATCTCACAATCATCACTTAGCATTCTAAGTTTAAGTCTACAAATCCTACAAATTCCTAGTTCGCTTAAACTAATACTCTGATACCAACTGTGACATCCCCAATTTCACGGCCAGAAATGACCGATTTAATTTATGCTTTTAAAATAATTTCAGAGTAATCATTTGATTAAAAGTGTTGCGGAATTTGTTCCCAGAAAAACATGATAAATATGTTATCAAATCATTTCCCAAGAAATGTATTTTATTCACTTAAACCATTGGGATGTCATTGTCAATATAAAAACATAAGCATAAACAAAACTTACATTCATTTACACTAGTGATCTACTTCTCTTTTAATCTCTCAGTGTAAAGCAACTTCGTATCGATACCTGTGATACAATTAAACTGAGTGGGTCAGGCTTGGAAGCCTGGTGATCATATAGGGTTTTCAACCCACAATAAATAATAAACTTATTAAGTTCTCAATCAACAATAAATTTATTAATTTCATCAACCAAAATAACCCTAATTACCCATTCCCATTATCCTCACTTTACGTCCCTAAAACAACTATCACAAGGGACCTAGCCTAAGGATTTTCACAAGGGGTAACAGCATTGCTTTCCTCGGCAATTTATGTTAAACAAGACATCTTAACATAAAACAACCTATAAAGTGACAACATTGTTTCCCTCTGCAATATATGTCAAATAAGATAAACATCGGGGTGACAACATTGCTTTCCTTCAGCAATTTATGTCAAATATGCACGAAGTCACATCGTCACCATGTGCTAAGTCCATAGCTCTTATTTATCGACAGTATTTCCCACGGGAGTTCCCCCCCCCCCCCCCGCAATACATGTCAATGGGTTTTCCATATGCTAAGTCCATAGCTCTTATTCATCGATGGTATTTCCCACGGGAGTTCCCTCCCCCCCCCCCCCCCCCCCCCCGCAATACATGTCAATGGGTTTTCCATATGCTAAGTCCATAGCTCTTATTCATCGACGATATTTCCCACGGGAGTTCCCCCTCCCCCCCCCCCCCCCCCCGCAATACATGTCAATGGGTTTTCCATACAGCTGATGAACATACTAAGGGGTTTCCCCAGCCATACATGCCCTAAAGGCACTCATAAGGGGAATAGAGTACAACGAATGAACACTCAAGTCCATTAACACCTACAGGTTGCGAGCCTGCTAGTGTTCCACAGACCGTCTAGAACAGTCCATGGTTGACTTCCATACTCTGCTGAATGACGGGGGTCAACGTTTGGGTAAGGGCTTTTCTCATATTGCACCACTCACGCCAACGTTTGGGTAAGGGCTTTTCTCATATTTCACCCCTCACTCTCAACTCATGATCCATATCACTGATCATCTCATCTATCCAACTCACCTTTCATCATACACCCACTACTTAACTCATGATCTATATCACTAACTCATGAAGCTCGTCCGATCACTTCATAAAAGAACAAAGACTCCAAAGCTCTTCCAAATAAAATTATAGGGAAAATACTGATAAAGTACTCCCGTACGCTCCCGTACCCCGACACGTAATAGTGTCAAAAAGATGAACTAACGGATGAATACATAGTTCAAAAACACCTAATGAACATATAGTTCAAGAACACTTTATGAACATATAGTTCAAACATACGTACCGATTACAAGTCTACTAACGTTCCACTGGACTATCTAAAATAGTCGGCTAGGGAAGGTGGGGTCCGCAGGCGAGGGTGCGCAGGTGTTCGCACATGGGCTGCGCGTGCGAAGTGGCTGCTGGCAGCTCCTGATTGGACCGAGGCCTGGTGGTCCGAGGTAAAGGGTTCGTGGCTCGCTGCGAGGGCTCGGTCACGTGAAAGAGGACATGCGTCGGACAGGCATTGGACCACTTCGGATCAGCTCAGAAGCTCGGATGACTCAGCACTTTTTCGGACACGTGGCACATTCTAAGCGAGGGTGACGTGGCCGAAGCCACCTATGCGAAATTTCTCGATTTTCGCGCCAAAACTTCTAAAATCCATAACTTTCGCATACGAGCTCCGTTTTTGACGTTCTTTATATGCACGCGTAGGTAAAATTACACTCTACAACTTTCATTTAGAATTCGTTGGCTAATTTTGATTTTAATTTTTAAATTATTATTTTTAACAGACCGGGACAGGAAATCCGTTAAAAATTCATAACTTCTTCATCCGACGTCCGTTTTCGTCAGACTTTTTACCGTTGTGCTACTAATGACGAGACCTTCGATTCTCGTTTAGGTCGTGTCGGCTAAAAATCCCTCGATCTAAAATTCGAGTTTTTAGCTGTCTACTTCTAAGCTGAAACTTCGAAAAATCATAACTTCCTCATACGAAGTCAGATTTGGGTGTTCTTTTTATACCTACTCTCGGTTTAACGAACACTATGAGTTTCGTTTAGATCACTAAGGCTAAAATGTAGTTTATCAAAAACTCACTTTTTACGACATTCGGCCCCGTGTCGGTTTTGTCGCGAAACTTCGACAGGGCATAACTTCTTCGTTATAACTCGGATTTCGGCATTCTTTATATATCCGTAATCCTTGTCACGCCCACTACAAGTTTCTTAATAGATATCGGCTTTATCTAATATTTATTTTCGACGCTCATTTTTATACTTAATTAATTAAACCCTAATAATTAAGCATAAAACACATAATTCACATAACATTCACATAATTCATTTTCATTTCTTCTAAAAGAGTTACAAAGGTTAACCTAGACCATTATGTCAATATTAATGCCTAGCCTAGAAACACGGGCGTTACAAATACTTTGGAATCAACTGGAGGAAAAGTGGGTGTCGGACCAGACAGATTTTAAAGATCGAGTTTCCGAATCATGAGTTGTTTCTATGGGTCCGAACAAACTTTCAAAGTCAACTTCATAAATGACATGAGGATTCAGAGAACCAGGAGGTGGAGCGTCGGAATCCATGATGTGGTTTGTAACATGAGTTGGTTCTGAATTCCAAATGAAGTTGTCATCAAAAGGTATAACAAACTTTCTTCAATTACATGGGTACGACGATTAAGAACCCGTTAAGTTTTCGATTTAGCAGAGTATCCGAAAAAGATAGCTTCATCAGACTTAGGTTGAAACTTGTTGATTTAATCACGATCGTTCTTGATGAAACATCTGCATCCAAAGATGTGTAGAAATGAGATACTAGGCTTCTGACCAGTCATTTATTCATACGGTGTCATGTTGAGTCGTCGATTGATTATGATTTGGTTTTGGGTAAAGCAGGTTGTGGAGACTGATTTAGCCCAGAGATAAAGAGGTAGATTTGCAAAGTTCAACATTGACCGAGCGCCTTCAACAAGAGTTCGGTTTGTCCGTTCAACGACACCATTTTGTTGTGGAGTGTAGGGAGCAAAAAAGTTATGTTCAATGCCTTGGTCAACCAGGAGTGCTTCAAGAGTTTCATTTGTGAACTCAATTCCATTATCACTACAAACTCTTCGGACGGGTAGCTTTGTTAGAACTTCGATTCCCTTGATAAAATTGATTTTGTTTCCGATTTCAACCTCAAAAAAAACCCAAGTAAATCTGGTGTAATCATGAACAATCACAAGTATGTACTTCTTGTGATGCAAACTTTCTGTTAGAACTATGTTCTGTCAGGATCGATAGATTCTAAGCAAGCTAATAATTAAGATTGTAATAAAGAACACGAGTATGGCTTTGAATATGTCGTATGATTAATACTTCAACACCTCAGAAGAGCTCGATAAAGAACTTCGACTGTAGAGGTGTTTAGAGTTACAATAATAAACGCAATAATCAACAACGTATTATGCATACATGCATGCATATTTATAGTATAACCCTACAAGCTAATCTAGATAATCACGGATGGACATGCCCAATCCGGATGTAAAACGTAAGGCCCAAGACGCAACACAAATGGACTCAACAATCTCCCCCTTTGCGTCTTTGGAGCCGAAACCTCAATTCTGTTTAACAACAGAAGTCTTCTTCACAGTCTTAAACACCTTTGGTATGATGGTCAAAAGATGATAGCGAAATGTGATGTACCACCGAAGCATGTCTGTAAAATTCTTCTTATCAGCCTCTGAATTCTGCTTGCACCGATGTATTATGTTGATGATGTGCTCCAAGCAGTCTGTTGAAAATAAGTGGTTGTCAACCAGAGAAAACAAAAACCTGTGAGCTTCACCTTTGGTAAACATCACAGTGAGATTTGTTGAATCGATTTGGCCCATTTTCATCTTGTTCACATCCCCTGGTTTCGGTGTAGTCTTGACTGTAGGCTTCTTGTTCATAACCTTTGCTATCTCCTGATCCATAGTAGCAACTTCATGGATGTAGGAGGCCAACATTCTCTTCAGATGTTCTAGAATTGGCTCATATTCCTTCGGATTAGTGAGCAAAATGTTGAACAGCAAAATCCAATCATGGGGATTGAGATTAGGAAGGTCTGCTAGAGAGATAGTCGACACTGTGTTTGCTGAACCACGAGTGATCTTGAAATTGACATTGATAAATCTCCCAGCAGGTGAAGGTTTGAGTACCTTGACTGTAATGATCTTCTGTGCACTCCAAGTCAAGTACTGCGGTTGCCCATACTTCAAATAGAAGTCGATCAGCTCTCTGTCAACCTTCGGATGAGGAAAAGGAACCTCAGCAATTGAATCAAAACAGTGGAATGTGAATGCCTTTCTGGTAATTGGCATGTCAAATTGCAAGTCCTTTGAATTATCACAGTCAAATGAAGCAACAGGTTCCAACCAATAAACTGATGGAAACTTTATAGCTTGATTGACAAGTGTCTCTTTCGTCCATAGGGGAAACAAGGCCTTTTTGCAGTTCAAGGCTTCTTCTACTTCCTTGTTTCTCCTTTCCCTCTCCTCTGCTTCTTTTGCAACTTTCAAATTTTCATCCAGCTCTCGATCTCTCCTCTTTCTTTGGAGAGCCTCAGCAATTGTCTCTTCCACATCACTTTCACTATCATCAACAATCTCCTTCAGCTTCACTTGGGAACCAGAACCTGAAGCTACATTAACCTTCAGTTCGGTTGTGACATTGACTCTCGGTTGGGTAGTTTTTGCTTTCACAATTACCTTCTGCTGACCAACACGAGCACCTTATCCCCTTGTTTCGGAGGGTTGAACCTCTCAGAAACACCCTTCATTTCATGCAGCATTGAAAGGGCAGGAAGCAGTTTGGTGGTTAGATGATTTCTGATGGTGAGAGTTAGGATGGGATCGTGAGCACCAAGGAGATTGGTCAACATGTCCTTGACATCTCCTGCACAGCTCTGAAACACAGCCCGTTGAGTTTTTAATAAAGAAATATCTTTTTCTGCTTGGGCTAGCTGCACCTTCTAGACTTCAATAGTGGAAGCTTGTTTGGCAAGATCAGCCTTCAAAGCACTCTCGGTTGCCAGGTCTGCGTGAAGAGAGGCAAAACGAGAATTCACTAAACTCAAGAGAGAAGCGTTCTCAGTTTGGATAGATGAACGCACAGCTTCAAATTTGGTGCTTTCTTCCTGAAGGGACTTAGAAAAGGCATTCACAGAGGTTTGTACTTTCGCTGCACTTGTATCAGCATGAGCTTTCAATGATTCAAGAAAAATCTGATTTGTATGGACAATCTCAGTAACATCATTGGTTGCCTTTTTACATGAAGAAGTAGACTCATCAACAGCCTTAGTAGATTTTTCAATTGCCGTTGTATATTGCTCTATGGCAGTCTCCAAGAAAGCTTTGAGAACAACACCACCATAAGCCTTGCTGTCTTCAAGCAAACGATCCAGCTTTTCATGAATTTCCTGCAAGTGTTGGCTGTTGATAGGAGCATCAGTATCTTCATCAGTTGGTAGCCGGTATGGACTGAAGTAAGTGGAGTCAAACTCATCATTCTCTCCACCGAGAGTAGCACCGGAATCGATTGAATGGGTAGGTGAGAGAGGTTTAGTGATGACTGGAGTTACTGTTGCAGTAGTTGCCCCCGTATCAGATACGTTGACTACCACTGTTGGTTCAGGTATCGTAGTGGTGGTTGATTGTGAAATTGTGGGAGGTGGTAATGGAGTAGTAGAAATTGGAATGGAAGTAATAGGTGGGGGTGGTGGTAAAGAAATAGTTGCTTGAGATGTGACTGGTGGAGTAATAACAGGAACAGAAACCAGAACTGTCTGTTTCGGTGATTGAGGTGGAGTTGGAACATTGTTATGAGGAGATTCGATTGGAGTAGGAGAACGGGGAGGAGTGTTTCCTCTCGGTGAGTCTTGGCGAATTTCCTCTTCCTCATTTTCCTCGTCACGTTCTGAGCTAGGAGGAGTTGGACTTTTGGATCTTCTTGCCATCTTTTTGATCTTCTTGGGCTTAGAAGAATCTCCTTTATCAGACTTTCGCTTCCGTGACTTAGAAGCCTTAGACTTTCCCTCCTCAATTGTCTCCTTCTTTGTTGTAGCCCTCTTCCCTCGGTTGTTAGGCTTATCCACAGCATCCAGAGTTGCCTTATGTTCTGGAGTAAGCACTCTCGGTCCAGTAGGAGTAAGTTTTCGATAGTCAGCCATGACATGACTTTCGGCTGTGACACACCGATACATCGACTCAGGAATCGATCCATTGTGAGGGAACTTGACTGGATCCGAAAGAATGATCTTCTTTGTGTGAAAGGAAGCAATAGATGCAAGCAGAGCATCTTTCATAACCGGAATGTCCAATGAATTGATCGCTCTTCTTGTAATGATAGTCCAAAATCTGCCACATGATACTTCAGAATGTCGTGTAGAAGTATTGAGGCTCTGCACCACCTGAGACCAGATAATCGTCCCATAATCCAGATTAATGCCGTTGTAAAGACCATAAAGTAGGGTCAGGAAAACCTTGCTTGTGCCATCGGAGCCACCACTTCGTTCTACCAAACCCTTAATGAGGAGAGTGAGCAAACCATTCCACTAAGACGGCAAACATGACTTCTTTAGTTTGGTAATGGTGGTGAGCACATCAGTATACCCCATCTCGTAAAGCATCAAAAACAATTGAGTCGTCGTGATAAAATCAGGCGAGATGACAGAGGAATCGACGGCAAGATGAAGTATCGAACAAAATTTCACCTTTGAAATAGAAGCCTTCTTATCGTGAATCTGAAAGTAAATGCGTTCTTTGTTCTTGTCATACGTCGCAGTAGAATAAACTTGTGATAATAGCGACATTGGGACAGCTTCAACCTGCGTTAGGGCTAACACTAGCGGTGAGTACTTCAAACATTCCACAACTTGCAGCATATATGCATCATACAAAAACGGGTTAAGTTCGATGATCATATTTTGATTGGGTTTGATCGAAATCAATGTAGATGACGCAGTCTGATCGTGAACAAAAGAAGAAGTCGCCATTGTTGATCGAAGAAGGAAGATGAACAGTTGATACTTGCCTTGTAAGTTTGAGAGAATTTGTTGCTGGTAAAAGACAAATAAAACGAGAAACCCTTTATATACCATTGCCAGGAGAGAGAAAAATCATGATGATAATGACGCGATCACTGAAACGTCGCCTGAAAAAGCGGGATGTGACAGTGTGGTTACTCCTAGGTATACGTCAGCACGCATGGGTATAGAAACCGTTCAACTTCACGCACCCAAATCTTATCCTTAATCGTCGTTTCAAATTCTAAATAACTCCGCTTTACTCCACTAGACAAACAAAGATTGACTCAATTAGTGACCAGAATGTGGGAAAATAAAATTTTCGTGCATTAGTGTGACAAAAGATAAAGAAATAAAGCAAATGTGTATAGGATGTGAGTGATGTCTCATTATAAGACAGAAAGCAGAGGATTCCGGGCAAGAATCGCTTCCTTCAAAGTCAAGAGAGACTTGAAGTGCTTGTGTGGTTTCCAGAAAAATACGATCAAGTGTTTGTTGATAAACATTGAAAGGCTTCTTTTAATTATTAGGCTTAGGGTAGCTTATCTTCAACCGAACTTCGAGTCTTAACATAAGACCGAACGTTGGAAGAAGTACTTGTGAGACCGATGTGGTCTGTTGAACGAGTAGGTGGGATATAATTTATAATGACTAAAGAGGATATAGAAATCTTAAAAAAATAAACTGGATCTTTATGGGAAGAAAAGCCTTGGTGTTAGACAAATTCATAAAAGATCACTCAAAAAAAATTAAAATAAGATTTCAATAGGTAACCAGTTAGATCTTGAATGTAATAATTCACCCTCAATTTATTATTGGTGTTGGATGTTGGGTTTCACTCAGCACGTGGTATACGTATCTAAGATCATAAACACAGATTTTGTGCAGCCATAAACCTCAGTGGTAAGGACCGAGAGTCTCAAGGGTTACATTGATGAACCGAAAGTAGATGGAGAATATAAGGAAGGTGGCTAAAGAACCGAAAGTACCTTCTGCTATAAAGACATGACTAAGCAGACAAACTCTTAACTCATATGAGAAGAGTAAGGTAGCTCTAGACCGAGTTGACGTTAACAGCCTAATTGGGAAGAAACGATAGGTATAGATCGAATCATTAAGGCCTGCTCTAAGTCATAGAGGCTTTGGTCGACATGCAGCAGCATGCTTCTAGGGACCCGTAACTAGTTCTTATGGAAAGATAGTACCTGCCTTAGCTCCACATTCAGTTGTACTGGTACACTCGTGACCTAATTAAAATAAGAACAAACAAACACACCACACAAACAAAACAAACAAACAAAAAAAATATTTTTAAAGATTTGAGATTTTCTGAAAAATAATAAAAAAAACAGAAGTAGAAAATATTTTTGTGTTTTTGAAATTTTCTGAAAAAGAATAAAAACAGAAAGTTAAAATATTTTTGGATTTTTGAAATTTTCTGAAAAAGAATAAAAACAGAAAGTTAAAAGATTTTTGGATTTTTGAAATTTTCTGAAAAAGAATAAAAACAGAAAGTTAAAAGATTTTTGGATTTTTGAAATTTTCTGAAAAAGAATAAAAACAGAAAGTAGTTAAAGAATAGAGATAATAGAAAATACATAATGTACAACCGAAACCTTATCTTTATTGGGTGAAGCGAAATAGACCGAGCGTTCGGTTCATTTCGGTTCCTTAAAATTTCAGAGCCGAAATAAACCGAGCGTTCGGTTCATTTCGGTTCCCGAAAATTATGGAGCCGAAATAGACCGAGCGTTCGGTTCATTTCGGTTCCTTAAAATTCCAGAGCCGAAATAGACCGACTGTTCGGTTCATTTCGGTTCCCGAAAATTATGGAGCCGAAATAGACCGATCGGTCTGTCCATTTCGCTTGTCTAATTTTAGTGCAAGATTTGTGGATTCGGTACCGACTCTGCTTCCATCATTCCCAGGCCTTGTAATATTTTATTGAAACTTGCTTCAGGTAAGGCCTTAGTGAATATGTCATCCAGTTGATCAGAGGATCGAACAAAATGTACTTCCACGTTCCCATCTTCTACATGATCCTTAATGAAATGATATCTAAGTGCAATGTGCTTTGTTTTCGAGTGTTGCATAGGATTGTGACAAATCCTAATTGCACTTTCTGAGTCACAATAGAGAGGAATCTTCTTCATACTTAGTCCGTAATCTCTCAGTTGACTTTGAATCCATACCACTTGAGAAGTGCAAGATGCTGCAGCTATATATTCAGCTTCGGCTGTGGATAGTGAAACGCAGGTTTGCTTTTTGGATTGCCAGCTAACAAGTTTTCCGTCAAGAAATTGGCATCCACCAGTAGTGCTCTTTCTGTCCAGTCCACATCCTCCTAGATCGGCATCAGAAAAGGCTTGTATGAAGAAACCAGATTTTGCAGGATACCAGAGACCGGGAGATGAGGTTCGCCTCAGGTAACGAAAAATGTTCTTCACAGCTACCATGTGAGGTTCTCTTGGATTAGCTTGAAACCTAGCACAATAGCAAACAAAAAACATAATGTCCAGTCTACTAGCTGTTAGATACATAAGTGACCCTATCATTTGACGATATAGTGTTATGTCAATAGCAGGTTTTTCCAGAGATGGTATTAACTTAGTGCCAAATGCCATTGGAACCTTCACTTTTGAGTCACCCGTCATACCGAATTTCGTCAGTAATGTCTTTGTATAGGCCTCCTGGTTGATAAATATACCTTCTGGTCCCTGTCTAATATTTAAACCAAGGAAAAAATTAATTGGACATATTGCGCTCATTTCAAATTTAGTCTCCATCAACTTCCTGAATTCAGCTGTTAAGCTAGGATTCGTAGAGCCGAAGATGATATCATCAACATAAATCTGAACAATCATTAGATGTTCGCCTTCTTTCTTTCGGAAGAAGGTTGGGTCAACCGAACCTTGCTTAAATTTCGACATTTTCAAAAAGCGAGTTAAAGTTTCATACCAGGCTCTCGGTGCTTGCTTTAATCCATAGACAGCTTTATCCAACACATAGCAATGATCAGGGTATCTCGCGTTCACAAACCCAGGCGGTTGCTCAATATAGACTGTTTCTTCTAATTCTCAATTCAAGAAGGCACATTTGACATCCATTTGGAAGACTTCGAAGTTTTTATGAGCAGCATATGCTAAGAAGATTCTGACTGATTCCAACCTAGCTACTGGAGTAAAGGTTTCTTCATAATCTATCCCTTCCTCTTGACAATAACCTTTCACCACCAACCGAGCCTTGTTGCGAATGACATTCCCCTCTTTATCTAACTTGTTTCTGAAGACCCATTTCAAGCCAACCACAGAAGCATCCTTTGGTGTGGGAATCAGCCTCCAAACTCGGTTGCGTTCGAACTCATGAAGCTCATCCTGCATTGCCTGGACCCAATCAGAATGATCAAGTGCAGCATTTACAGTTTTCGGTTCAACCTTAGAAATAAACGAATTAAACATACAAAATTCAACTTTAGAGAATAATGCAGTTTGTTTCGCTTTTAATTGAGAACGAGTGAGCACTTTCTCAGAAGATTCACCAATAATGTGTGTTTTAGGATGGTCTTTGGTCCATTTTGTTAACGGAGGATAGTTTGGATCATATGCTGGATCCAATTCAGCATTCACTTCTACTTCAACTTCTGATAGATCACCCTCGCCTTCGTCAGTTGTACTCTCATCCTCTTTCTCCCCCTCGACTGGCGAAGTGTAATCTCTGTCAGCATTAGAGCCTGCATCCTCTGTGGAAGTTGGATTCTCCCCTTCGATCGAACTACTACTGGGTGGTTTTGGACCTGTATTTTCCCCTTCGGCTGGATCTTTATGAGTTGGGGAAGGATTTGAATTCTCCCCCTCGAAAGATACTTCGGTTGTCTTTGGTGCTTTAGAACTCT
Source organism: Lactuca virosa (assembly GCF_052849685.1). NCBI lineage: Eukaryota > Viridiplantae > Streptophyta > Magnoliopsida > Asterales > Asteraceae > Lactuca > Lactuca virosa. The sequence goes on along the minus strand of NC_136431.1, from coordinate 276,163,760 downwards.
CCCCCTTGAATTGTGAGCCATTGCTTGGATAGTCGGTTGAGGATTGAGCACCTGCAGCTTTAGGAGGTTCGGTTTCCATATTACTGGCAGCTTCATCTATAATCTTTTTGAGATTATCAATTTGGTTATCTGCTGCTTTTGCCTCTGAGTGTGTCGCTTTCTCTGGTTCATCGAACAACCGAATGTACTCTTCAAACAAGTTGGATATAGGAACCGAGGCTTGTCCAGATTCTGGAAATATGTCACCTAAGTCAGTTTCACTTCTTTGAACTTTCTTCATGTAATTATCGTCAAAGGTGACATAATAGGTTTCTTCAATTCGTTTAGAGCGTTTATTCAACACTCTGTATGCTTTTGATGAAAGCGAATAACCCAGAAAGATTCCCTCATCAGCTTTGACGTCAAACTTATTGCGGTTCTCTTTAGAATTGAAAATAAAGCACCTTGAACCGAATACGTGGAAAAATTTGACATTCGGTTTCCTATTATTTAAGATCTCATATGGAGTAATTGAGAATCACTTGTTGAGTAAGGACCGATTCTGAGTGTAGCAAGCTGTTGTAATTGCATCAGCCCAGAAGTATAATGGAAGGGAAGCGAAACTGAGCATGGTTCTGGCTGCTTTACATAGAGAACGGTTTCGTCTTTCAACAATCCCATTCTGTTGTGGTGTATAAGGGGCCGAAAAATTGTGAGTGATCCCCTTGTCAGCTAGAAAGTCCTCAAAGTCTTTATTTTTGAATTCCAGTCCGTTGTCACTTCTGATGTTCCTCACCGTCTTCCTCAGCTGTACCTCCACTTGCTTGATAAATGTCTTCAACTTGGGAGTTGCATCTGATTTCTGCTTAAGAAAGAAAACCCAGGTGAAGCGTGAAAACTCATCTACAATGACAAGAATGTACTTACTACCACCGAAGCTTTCAATGGCTGAAGGTCCACATAAGTCGATGTGCAAGAGTTCAAGAGCTTCAATTATCTTTGTGTTGATTCTTGTGGGGTGGCTCCTTCTGCTCTGTTTTCCCATCTCACACGCTGCACACATATGTTCTTTGTCAAAATTGAGAAGAGGGGGTCCTCGAACGTGATCACCAAGAACCAGTTTATTAATATCTTTGAAGTTCAGGTGTGATAATCGTCTATGCCATAATCAGCTTTCATCTGTGTTCGCCATTGACAGCAAACAGATTGCTGGTTTCCCTCGTACGGGATTGAGATTTAGAGGATACATCTCTCCCTTGCGTTCAGATTTCAGCAGAACTTTCTTCGATTGCTTTTCGATTATCTCAGAGCCCTCATCATCGAATGATACCTTCAGACCGGTTCCCACGACTAATTGAGACACACTTATTAGATTATGCTGTAATCCTTCCACATATGCCACCTTTCTGATCGGGAATTCTCCATTGGTTATCATATTGTATCCCTTGATTGTTCCATAGGAGTTATTTCCATACTTTACACACCCACCATCTTTCAGGGACCGAAACTCCCTTAGCTCTTCCTTCCTCCCTGTCATGTGACGCGAGCAGCCACTATCTATGTACCATTCATCATCAAACTGCTCGTCACTGATTACCTGCAAATTCAAGCAGATTTAGGAACCCAAAGTCTCTTGGGTCCTGGTGAGTCTTTCACAGAAAAAGGAATTACATCAGAAATATCAACCAAATATGTTCTTTTTACTAGAGTGGTTTGATCTTTTCTTTTAATGGTATACACCTTGATTTTAGTTTTATCTTGTTTAATGTTTGGTGCATTAGTTGGTGTGTTGTTAGATGGTTTATGATTTTTCTTTTGACTCTTAGGGTTAGCAGATGAGTTCTTATTATCCAACTCAGAGTCTGGTACTAGCTTTCCCTTTCCTTTGATGTCCTTCAAAGAATTTGTTTTGTATTTTGACTTGGAGGAACCGAAACTAGGTTTTGGACCGAAACTGGGTTTAGGACCGAAACTGGGTTTAGGACCGAAACTGGGTTTAGGACCGAAACCAGACTGGGGACCGAAACTAGACTTTCGATTCTGGGACTTGGAATAATAGGAATTTGGACTGAAATTTTCCTTTAAATTTTCTTTTCCTTTGTCCATTGATTCTTTCTTAGGAGGGACATAGTTGGGATTTTGAGATCGTCAGTGACTTTTTCGCTCATTCAAATTCTTTGCATATCTTTGATTTCTTAAGCGTTTCTGTTCAGCTAGCTCCTTCTGCGATTTGTGGATATTGAAACTAGCCTTTGGCTTCTCCTTTTGAGTTTCGGTTGTCCTTTTTGGAACTTTTGGTTCTTCCATTGTCTTGGTTGGAACTTTCGGTTATTCCATTGGTTCCTCAGGGATTTCTTTCGTTCCACTTGTGCTTGGTTTGTCGAAACTCGAGGGTTTGTTGATGGGTTCAACAACGTATCTTCCTTTAACCCTCCATGAAGTCTGCTCAGATAAACCTATGGTTTCGTCTGCGTTGTCAATAGGGGCTGACCAGAAGTAGTCATCGCACCCTTCAGCATTATCTTTGTCGACCAAGCTTCTTAATTCTGCCGTTTGCCTTTGAGTGACCCCTGTAACAGCATAAACCTGATTTGGCATGGTTTGAACCTTTTGATAAACCATAGCCTTTTCTTTAAGTTTTTGTTTCTTGTTTTTAGACAGGCAAGCGAATTCAACCGAATTTTCAGAAATAAGGGGATTCTCATGCTCGGTTTCGCTCTTCAAAAACTCAGAGCAATCAACAACGTCTTCTACTGAGATTTCACTTATCTCACTTTCCTCATCAAATTCAGACGTGTTTTCTAAGTTCATTTTGTTCTCTAAAGTTAATTTGGCATTAGACTGGTCAAATGATTGAATGGTGTCTGACTTAATTTTCAACCTATCATTTTCATCTAAAATATCTTTTAGCATAGATTTGTGTTCCTTAGAATCGATGAAGGTTTCTATTTTGTCCAGTCCTATTTTGTAAGACATGGATGTATCTTCTGATGACACTACTGATTCACATTCGGCTATGACGTCATCCTCCTTAAATTCAAGAAAAGGCATAATCATCTTATGAATTTTCTTTCCTATCTCACAACTTAAATGCAATTGAGCAATATTAGTATATAAACGCTTAGCAATTAAACAAAATACATTCCTTTGTTTTAAAAACTTTAAATTGTCTCTTTGCAAATAAATACTTTCATCCCTAGCCCTAACTAATTCCGCTTCCTTCAGCTCAATCCACATCCTTCTCTCCTCACTTTTTGAAGACACCCTGCTGAGTTGGTCAGTTAGGTTAGAATTCGCTAAGCGAGTTTGCATGAGACTACCACTTAAGTTAGAAAATTAAAATTTTAGTTCATTTAATTCTTCTTCATAATCTGTTATTGTAACTTTAAGTGATTCTAGGATGGATTGTACCTTTTTGATCAACCGATCGCAGTCGTTGATCTTCTCACTGACAGGCTTTGCTGCAAAACACTTGTCTTCAGTCAGGTTCGGTTCCCCACTTGCACTTTCGGTTGATGAACCAGCTGTGACAATTAAACACTTTCCAGCCGAACCTACTTCCTTTGCCACATAAGCCTTTCCATGAGTGGGCTTTCTCACCTCTTCATCTTCAGAGTCGGTTGACCAAACTTCAACGCCACCGAACTCGACTTCATCAGCATTCTCCTGCACAATCAAGGCATTCATAGAGCTGTTAGTCGCCTTCTTTTTCTTGATCTCTTCCAACTTGCGCATATAGTATGCCTCATCATCTTCACCATCTCTTTTCTCAGCCATTTTTCTTAGCATGCAATCTTTGGCAAAGTGGTTCTTGTCGTGACAGTAATTGCAATCGTACCAGAGTCGCCTGCAAGCTTGCTCTCCTTCTTATCTTCATCCTTTTGAGAAGAGACTTTCGCTTCATCCTTCACCTTCTCAGATCTGTAACTTCCCTACCAGTTTCGGTTCTTATTGACAGGAAATTTTCTCCTTGCAAACTTCTTTGGATTGGTGACCATCATAGCATACTCCTCGCTTGTAAGGTCACACTCAGACATATCAGATTCTTCTTCTTCTTCTGCAATACTTTTTCCTTTAGAGACAAGAGCCAGCGAACCCACACCAGAAACCACTTTCGCTTCTTTGGTTACTACACTTTCATGGGACTTAAGTATTCCCACAAGTTTCGCTAGCGAGTAAGACTTAAACTGTTCATGCGCTTTCACAGTAGAAACCACATCCATCCATTCCGGTCTCAGCCCGTTCATGAAAGTTACTTTCTGCTCGATTAACTTCCTCTCTATTCCATGCTTGATCATCTTACTTAGAAGATGATTGAATCGATCAAAAGTTTGTATGAGTTTCTCCTCTGGTTTCTGTTCGAAGATTCCAAATTTTGATAGCAGCAGAGTTTCAATGGAGTGTTCCAGATCTTCATCGGTCGAATAGAGTTCTTTCAACCTATCCCAGATTTCTTTGGCCGTTGTGCATGAACCAACCAACCGAAAGGTGTCAGATTGCAAGGCGAATCTGATCATCCTCATGGCCTTCACATTACATAGTAGCTTGTCTTTCTCATCCTGTGGCATCTTCTCTACATCCGTCACCAGCTTGTTATAATCCTTTTGGGACTTAATAGTCGTGTTTGTTCCCGAATGTACAAACGGTCCAAGAGTGATAGCTTCCCAGATGAGATAGCCATTATCTTCAGATCCAACCACGTAGTCTTCAAAGTGATGCGCCCATACTTCATAGTCTTGAGTATAGAGAATGGGTATCCTGGTTGTAGATCCAATGCTGTTTGAGATGTTGATGGGGTTTGTTTGCGAATCTTCGTGAGACATGGTGAGCTGCTAGAATCAAACCTGTAAACTTGAGATTAGGGTTTTATCAGAAACAGAGTTACCGTCGATATGAAGAAGACGACTTCTATTTATACGATAAAAGCGGAAACCCTAAAGAATTCTGAATACAGAAGGAATGTGTATTGATCACACAGTCTCCTGCTCTGATACCAATTGTTAGAACTATGTTCTGTCAGGATCGATAGATTCTAAGCAAGCTAATAATTAAGATCGTAATAAAGAACACGAGTATGGCTTTGAATATGTCGTATGATTAATACTTCAACACCTCAGAAGAGCTCGATAAAGAACTTCGACTGTAGAGGTGTTTAGGGTTACAATAATAAACGTAATAATCAACAACGTATTATGCATACATGCATGCATATTTATAGTATAACCCTACAAGCTAATCTAGATAATCACGGATGGACAGGCTCAATCCGGATGCAAAACGTAAGGCCCAAGACGCAACACAAATGGACTCAACACTTTCAACATCAGATGGACCACACAAATCGATATGAAGAAGTTCAAGTGGCTCGGAAATGGACTTTTCGATCAGAACTAGATGACCTTTCTTGGATTACTTCCCACATTCACACACAACACATAGATGATCGTTATAAAAATTGAGGAGTAGCAAACTTATGACCATTTCTCTAGAAACCAGGTCATTCATGTATCGTAAAATTTAGATGAACAAGTCTTCTATGCCATATCCAGCTGACATTAGGAACAACCTTTGTGAGAAAATGTGACATCCCCATTTTCACGATCATAAAAGACCGATTTTGTTTATGCTTTATAAAAATCAGAGTACTTCTTTTAATAAAAATGTTGCGGAATTTGTTCCCAGTAAAACATGATAAATACGTTATCAAAGCATTTCCGAAGAAATGTATTTTTATTCATTTTTAAAACATTTGGGATGTCATCGTCAATACAGAAACATAAGCATAAACAGAACTTACATTCATTTACACTAGTGATCTACATCTCTTTTAAATATCTCAGTGTAATGTAACTTCATATCGACACCTGTGATAGAAATAAGCTGGAGTGGGTCAGGTTGGGAAACCTGGTGAGTACATAGGGTTTTCAACCCACAATAATATAATTATTATGTTTAAACATCAAACAATCAACCCAATTACCCATCCCCATTATCTTCTTTACTCTTAAGGATCTACCGTAAGAATCAACTATTCCTCGTTCATTCATTCCTAAGGATCATCCTAAGGAATCGGCACGAAGTCCATCGTCACCGGGGTTTAGGCACTAAGTCTGCATAGTCGCCAGGATTTACACAACAGGCACTAAGTTCACATAGTCGCCAGGGTTTAGGCACTAAGTCTGCATAGTCGCCAGGGTTTATACAATAGACACTAAGTCCGCATAGTCGCCAGGGTTTTGGCACTAAGTCTGCATAGTCGCAAGGGTTTATACAACAGGAACTAAGTCCGCATAGTCGCCAGGGTTTTGGCACCAAGTCTGCATGATCGCCAAGGTTTAGGCACCAAGTCTGCATGATCGCCAGGGTTTAGAGTACACCGGGTGAACACATCATTCACAACACCTACAGGTTGCGAGCCTGCTAGTGTTCCACTGGAGTGTCTAGAATAGTCTGTGGTTGTCATCCATACTCTGCCAGATGACGGGGCCAGCATTTGGTAACAAGGCTTCTCACACCGTCCACCTCTCACCCTTACCTCATGGTCTATATTACCTCTCAACTTATCGTCCAACTCATATTTCATATACCCATGTTTTACCCAACATATTATGTAGATATAAATACATATACAGTTTAAATCATATAAAACTCATATAAAATCGTTCATCCAGCATAGATAGCAAGTATACAGATAATATGCACACATAGCACGTAGTTTATATAAAATACTTCATATCTATGTGTAAGATGAAAGTAACTATGCACTCACCTGGTAAGGTGGTGACTCGGTACTCAGGCAGCACTTCGTTATCTCAAAACAATTTTCCCTTGACAAAACCTAGTATCAATACCACTAGGGTTTAGTCTAACGTTAACTGCGACTAATTAATAGTCTAGCTATTATTACTATTATATAAGCGTTAAGTAACACTCTTATATAACTCATAATATTAGCCCATATATTTATTATAAGGTCCTAATAACATTACTATATTTAAACATAAGCTATACTTAAGGTAGGGTAAGCATATCTCACTTACCAGGGGTTTGGCTAGGAGCCGGGCTCTGCAGGCACAGAACTTCCGAGCCGAAATCTCTTCGTCTTGGAGCCTTCCGGCGCTCCGGGACTCGCCTCTAACACCTAGGAGGTGCTAGGGAAGGGGGAAGAGGGTTTGGGGGTAATGAGAGAGAAAGAGTATGAAATGTGTGAGTTTTGAGGGTGATTTACGCCTCTATTTAGAGGCTGTCTGGGCCGATTCACGTCGTGAGAAATGGTGCTCACGTCGTGAGCCTTGCGTAGGCTCCAAGGCGAAGTCTGGTGCTGACACGTGGCGTCGGATGCAGGTAAAACAACGAATCTTTAAAAATTCATAACTTTCGCATACGAACTCCGTTTTTGACGTTCTTTATATCCACGCGTAGGTAAAGACAAGATCTACAACTTTCCTTTTGACTCCATCGGCTAATAGTATGAGAAGATTACACTGTTAAATGTCCGCGTAAAATTCATAACTTCTTGATACAGACTCCGTTTTCGTCTGTCTTTTTATTGTTGAGTTCCTATTAATGATATCTTCAACTCTCATTTAGGTCGTGTAAGCTAAAAACCGCTCGAACTAAAATTCGAGTTTCGGGTCGTGCACTGCTAAGCCAAATCTTAGAAAATTCATAACTTCCTCATACGAAGTCAGATTTGGGCGTTCTTTTTTTTGTATGTTTTCGGTTTAATGTATACTACAACTTCCGTTTAGATAACTAAGGCTAAAATGTCCTCCATCGTAATTTCACTATTTACGTCTCCCGGTGTCGTGCCGGTTTTGCCGTAAAACTTTGACGGGCCATAACTTTTTCGTTATAACTCGGATTTCGGCGTTCTTTATATGTACGGAACCCTTGTAACATATACTAGCACTTGGTTAAGATTATTCCTTCTAAATAATCTTCCATCAAAAACTCATTTTTGATGCTCATTGTCTCTAAATTGACTAGCCCGGATCTTCGGGCGTTACAATTATCTCCCCCTTAGGATGATTACGTCCCGGAATCATCGAAGAAACAGGGCTCACATGATGACTCCATTCGTTATCTCTTCATCCTAAGTAATAACTGTAACTTTGATGTTTCTTCAAACTAGTATCTAACTCTAAGACTTCCTGATTGCAGGCGGTGCCCGATCTTGGACCCGCTCTCTATCTCATGTTAGACTTCCAATCATGATCTTCATGTCACAATCTCGATCTTTATTGGAGACTCCTTCTTTAACAAACTTGAGATAAGTTTCTTCCTTCAATTATCATAATAGACCGATGGGTCATGTTCTAATGATCTCTCATCGTATGATGCATTGCTTGGACTCAAGTCTTTTAGAGTCAAATTCCAGAACAGACTATACCTTCCTTCATATTCTAATCCTATCTTAAATGGAAGCATTTCTAGCTATAAGCAACTATCGCGATACCTCTACTGATCGCTTTGATTATCTTTTATTTCACTCTTCCGGCTTAAGTCAGATGTTACATCAAACTTGGTTCTCGGAACCACGTAACATACTCGTCGTAGTCGGACTCAATTTGGTATGACCACTAGGGTCGGAATAACAATCATCTTCTTAATCTTTACCGAAACAATGGTAACGACATACTTAAATAAAACGAAATCAATTACTAGCTCATTGGTAACCTTGTGACTTTCCCTGATCCAAGCGTGAGTCCTGTGCTTCCGGTAGTATAGGCCTCTACTACCATTCACACCTACTCATACTCGTCCCAAGTATTGTCTCACAGTTCTCCAAGTTATTATCACAAAAACAATTTTAACACATACAAATGTGTCCAAACAATCATATAATTTTCTCTAGATTCTACTAGGACTTCTTCCATGCGTATTTTCGATCATCAATTCTGCTTCAACTCCGTTGGTGATGGAAACGTCAGCCGATGGGATAACTTCATGGATTATACCAAAAATCTTTCTTTCTGCTAATCGAAAGTGTACTTCTCCCGTACTAGACGTATTATTTCTTAGACGCATTCTAAAGGCAAGATATCACACTTACGATATCTTCCGATAGGTATCATTCACTATCGTAAGCCTTCTCATTTGCTCCATTTTCTCAGTCTGCTATGAGTCCTTATCATGACATTCTATACACCAAAGCAGGTGTTCGGTGTATTGAGACGAGAATATAGATAGAGGAAGATTTAGACGCGTATTCCTCCTTATTACTCCAAAAAGTTACATGCCAGTTCTAATATCGTAATTAAACGTTTAGAAACCTGAGCACATAAAATTTCTAGATCTGGTCGGCAACAGACCATAGATCCAATCAAACGATAGCATAAAGCATCACAAATCACTTAGCACATAAAAGCATGTTAGGCATTTTCCCTAAATTAGCTAGTGTTTGTGTCTATTTAGGTGTACTACCTAAAATATATTAGACACACTCCTCACAATCATTTCCTAGCATTCTAAGTTTAAGTCTAGAAATAAATCCTTATTCCTAGTTCCCTTAAACTAATGTTCTGATACCAACTGTGACATCCCCATTTTCACGGTCAGAAAAGTGTTGGATTAGTGTCTAAGTCCGTAACTATATTTGGTATGTACTTGACCCGAGTGTGCATGGTCCTTTTGGGTTGCCTTCACCAAAGCAACTTGACAAGGTAATTTGATATGAGAGAGAAGATATTATGGTTTATTAATATATTATAAGAATAATATATTAAAGGAGAAATCATATTTATTTAATTAGTATTAGTCATAAATTAATTAGGAATTAATTTGGTGACTAAAAGAGATTAATTAAATAAAGGGGTATAAACTGTCAAATGTGTGATAGTTGAGTTTTGGGCTGGGAAACCTAATGGACTAAGGGAGAACGAAATTATGATGAGGGATCATCATATTTTCGTCCAAGGGCCTCATTCCAGAAGGTTCCTTGGGCTGCTTGGTGGCTAAGCTATCCATTAGGGTTTAGACTGAAACCCTAGCACCCTACAGTATAAATAGATGCCCTATGCTTCAATTTTAGGCCACTTGATTCCAAGGGAAACCCTAGGGCCGAAATTAGCATCCTTCCCTTCTCTCTCTTAATTGCCTTCTTGCTTCAAGGTGTTTGTGAGCCATTAGAGGCACTACAATTGTGGTGCTTGCTTTCAAGAGTTCAAGAGATCAAGGAAACTAGTTGTTATTGCAATATAACAACAAAGGTATGTCTACTACACTTCTATATGATTTTCGAAAATAATAGAAGCATGCCAGGGTTTATTTTGTGTTCATATAGTTGTATGTCTTATAGTGAAAACATAGATCCAATTAGGGTTGCATGCACACATAGGATTGTTTGTATAAAACCTATCAAAAAGACCATTTTGTTTATGCTTTATAAAAATCAGAGTACTTCTTTTAATAAAAATGTTGCGGAATTTGTTCCCAGTAAAACATGATAAATACGTTATCAAAGCATTTCCGAAGAAATGTATTTTTATTCATTTTTAAAACATTTGGGATGTCATCGTCAATACAGAAACATAAGCATAAACAGAACTTACATTCATTTACACTAGTGATCTACATCTCTTTTAAATCTCTCAGTGTAATGTAACTTCATATCGACACCTGTGATAGAAATAAGCTGGAGTGGGTCAGGTTGGGAAACCTGGTGAGTACATAGGGTTTTCAACCCACAATAATATAATTATTACGTTTAAACATCAAACAATCAACCCAATTACCCATCCCCATTATCTTCTTTACTCTTAAGGATCTACCCTAAGAATCAACTATTCCTCGTTCATTCATTCCTAAGGATCATCCTAAGGAAACGGCACGAAGTCCATCGTCACCGGGGTTTAGGTACTAAGTCTGCATAGTCGCCACGGTTTATACAACAGGCACTAAGTCCGCATAGTCGCCAGGGTTTTGGCACTAAGTCTGCATAGTCGTCAGGGTTTATACAACAGGAACTAAGTCCGCATAGTCGCCAGGGTTTTGGCACCAAGTCTGCATGATCGCCAAGGTTTAGGCACCAAATCTGCATGATCGCCAGGGTTTAGAGTACACCGGGTGAACACATCGTTCACAACACCTACAGGTTGCGAGCCTGCTAGTGTTCCACTGGACTGTCTAGAATAGTCTGTGGTTGTCATCCAGACTCTGCTAGATGACGGGGCCAGAATTTGGTAACAAGGCTTCTCACATCGTCCACCTCTCACCCTTACCTCATGGTCTATATTACCTCTCAACTTATCGTCCAACTCATATTTCATCTACCCATGTTTTACCCAACATATTATGTAGATATAAATACATATACAGTTTAAATCATATAAAACTCGTATAAAATCGTTCATCCAGCATAGATAGCAAGTATACAGATAATATGCACACATAACACGTAGTTTATATAAAATACTTCATATCTATGTGTAAGATGAAAGTAACTATGCACTCACCTGGTAAGGTGGTGACTCGGTACTCAGGCAGCACTTCGTTATCTCAAAAAAAAATTCCCTTGACAAAACCTAGTATCAATACCACTAGGGTTTAGTCTAACGTTAACTGCGACTAATTAATAGTCTAGTTATTATTACTATTATATAACTCATAATATTAGCCCATATATTTATTATAAGGTCCTAATAACATTACTATATTTAAACATAAGCTATACTTAAGGTAGGGTAAGCATATATCACTTACCAGGGGTTTGGCTAGGAGCTGGGCTCTGTAGGGGCAGAACTTCCGAGCCGAAAGCTCTTCTTCTCGGAGCCTTTCGGCGCTCCGGGACTCGCCTCTAACACCTAGGAGGTGCTAGGGAAGAGGGAAGAGGGTTTGGGGGTAATAGGAGAGAAAGAGTATGAAATGTGTGAGTTTTGGGGGTGATTTACGCCTTTATTTAGAGGCTGTCTGGGCCGATTCACGTCGTGAGAAATGGTGCTCACGTCGTGAGCCTTGCGTAGGCTCCAAGGCGAAGTCTGGTGCTGACACGTGGCGCCGGACGCAGGTAAAACAACGAATCTTTAAAAATTCATAACTTTCGCATACGAACTCCGTTTTTGACGTTCTTTATATCTACGCGTAGGTAAAGACAAGATCTACAACTTTTCTTTTGACTCCATTGGCTAATTCTCGACCGATTTTAAATATAATAATATGAGAAGATTACACTGTTAAATGTCCGCGTAAAATTCGTAACTTCTTGATACAGACTCCGTTTTCGTCTGTCTTTTTATCGTTGAGTTCCTATTAATGAGATATTCAACTCTCATTTAGGTCGCGTAAGCCAAATACCGCTCGAACTAAAATTCGAGTTTCGGGTCGTGCACTGCTAAGCCAAATCTTAGAAAATTCATAACTTCCTCATAGGAAGTAAGATTTGGGCGTTCTTTTTTTGTATGTTATCGGTTTAACGTATACTACAACTTTCGTTTAGATCACTAAGGCTAAAATGTCCTCCATCGTAATTTCACTATTTACGTCTCCCGGTGCTGTGCCGGTTTTGCCGTAAAACTTCGACGAGCCATAACTTCTTCGTTATAACTCGGATTTCGGCGTTCTTTATATGCACGGAACCCTTGTAACATATACTACCACTTGGTTAAGATTATTACTTCTAAATAATCTTCCATCAAAAACGCATTTTTGATGCTCATTGTCTCTAAATTGACTAGCCCGGATCTGCGGGCGTTACAGAAAACATATCTAAGGCTTTCCGACAATCATGTTGATATCTATAGGATACATGTTTTTGTTCCGATCTGATTTAATGAGACATTCCTTCCGATCTTCTGTCATCACATAGTTATGCTTCTTGTTGAACTAAACACTCCAATTTGCATCAGTAAGTTGGGCTACACTGATTGGATTGTGCTTGAGATCAGCCACATATGCTATATTTGAGACAGAGACGTTGTTGTTGGCCAGGATGCCATAACCCCAAATATGAGATTTTGTGTTGTTTCTATAGTTAACATAATCAACTTCTGGAGTGAACTTGAGATCTTGCAGAAACTCTTTCTGCCCAGTCATGTGCATGGAACAAGCACTATCAATATATCATATCGTATCTTGTTTCGAAGCACAAAAAGTCTGCAAAATCAGTGAGTTTTGGAGTTTTTAGGCTCTGAGTTATAACGAGCGACTTTAGCATGGGCTTTGGACTTTGCTTTGTATTTCCGAACATTTAGGATCTAAGATTGTTCTTTTCGAGATTCTTTTAGGAAAATGCAGAATGTTAGAGTCCTTTCACTGATCCAAAAATTGTATTTCACTTTTGGTTGTTTAGACACAACATTCTTCGGAACGATAGTTTTCCAAGATGGTTTTGGGAGAACTGTTTTACGAGATTCATTCGAAATGACATTCCCTTTAACTTTCCATTCATATTTTGGAACTGGACATTTTGAAGAGTTTCTTACAAAATATTTATGAGTACCCTTTTCCCTTATTCAATGTTCCCATAGGCACATTTGATTTTGGAATGTGTTTTGGTTTAAAAACCTTGCCTTTGGAGGTAGCAGTGAGTACTGGAGAGGATACTTTCCGAGCTGAGTTACTTATCTTTTGTGAGGTATCAACATTAACATATTTTACATAGATTTTAGCTGAAACATCATGATTATCTGAGCTAACAGGAATGGATGGTCGCTTAAGAATTATAACACGAAAAAACATATTGTGACTCCTAGTAGCTGGACTAACAATCTTTTGAGACACTTTCTGTTTGGATTTTTCAAGGAACCTAGAGCAATGTCTAGACCTAGTTTCTTTCTCTAAAGCTTTTCTAGCTTCTACCCTTGGTGAAACGTCCCAAAAATTAAGACCAAAAATTTCAAATTTTAGAATAATAAAACCATCTTTCAAAACATATTCATCAAACCATAAAAGAATCAGATTATAACCAAAATATACAAACACATCATAGTCAAATAAAATGCGGAACAATATGGTGTGTGTCATGCGATCACCCCGAGCTCTTTCCCTTCGATTCGGAAATACCTGAAACATAAACAAAAAATCGTAAGCACGATGCTTAGTGAGTTCCCCAAAATACTACATACCATACATATCAAACATATAACTGGCCCCGCCCAGCATCAGACCCCGCTCGAAACAGATCTTTCAGAAGAATGAGATAAGCCCCGCCTCATCACATTCATTAGGCCCCGCCCGGTATATATATAAGCACATATACACATGCAATAATCACACAGATGATAACATACCGTATACTCATAAGCCTCCCCCCCCCCCCCCCGATGTACACAAACAACTAGTATCCTAATCCTAATAAACTATGGGTCGGTAATGGTGCCTTCGACCCGCCAAGCATAGTGAGGAAACTCACCTCAAGCCGCTGAATATCTCAGAGAAAATCTCGGACTGCTGATCCGGAAATCCCTGCACTAACACCATCAAATAATACCCAATTAATAATTGGGCCATAATCCATGAAAAGGAATCTAATTCATTTATCCAACTCCCAGAGTAAAATACGATTTTACCCTTTCCTCACTTGGCCCAATAACCACGGCCCAAACCAGTGGCTCTGAAAGCCCAATATGGCTCAAATTCCCAAATGACACCCAAAACTAATTATGTGTCCAAATCCAAGAAGGCCCAAAGCCTAACAATGACCCAAAGTCAAAAAGACTAATGGGCCAACAAGGCCCAAAAACCTAGTAGTCTAAAAATGCCGAATCGCAAAAGTCAACAAAAGTCAAAATTGCTGAGTATGCTCAGCGTACTTAGACTTACACCCAGTGTGCTCCGCTTTTGTCCACTACGCGCGACATACGAGCTAGGTACACCCATCGTACTCCGCAGTGGCCCAAAACTTACCATTAAGTGCTTAATCGATTAAGCCACTTTTTCCAATCTCAGATCTGATCCTAAATGATGTCTTAACACATAAAGTTGGAAATTTTATTCCTTTGGATGTCTTAATGGGACCCAATACTGAACAAAACCTGTGGATGGAATGCACGTGACCTTTAAGCCATATTTGAGAGTATGATCTACTCCAAAAGACATGGATACTAAATCTTAGCACCTTTGAGGTCATTTGTTCATAAAAATGCAATTTTGGTGTGTTATATTGGACCATGCACGATTTAGGGTTCTTTTCACATGTTTTGTTCAGTATTGGGTTCCATTAAGACATCCAAAGGACTAAAGTTTCCAACTTTATGTGTTAAGACATCATTTAGGATCAAATATGAGATTGGACAAAGTGGCTTAATCGATTAAGCAGTTAATGGTAAGTTTTGGGCCACTGCGGAGTACGCTGGTCGTACTGGCCAAAAGCAGAGTACGTTGGGCGTAAGTTTGAGTACGCTGAGCGTACTCAGCAGCTTTGACTTTTGTTGACTTTTACAATTTGGGATTTTTGGACTACTAGGATTTTAGGCCTCGTTGGGCCATTACTCTTTCTGAATTTGCGTCATTGTTAGGCTTTGGGACTTCTTGGATTTGGGCCCATAATGGGTTTTGGATGTCATTTGGGAATTTGGTCCATATTGGGCTTTTGGAAACATTTGGTTGGGCCATGGTTATTGGGCCAAGTGAGGAAAGGGTAAAATGGTTTTTTACCCTGGTGGTTGGACAAATGAATTAGATTCCTCATCATGGATTATGGCCCAATTATTAATTGGGTATTATTTGATAGTGTTAGCGCCGGGATTTTCGAATCAACAGTCAGAGCTTTTATCTGAGATATTCAACGGCTTGAGGTTAGTTTCCTCACTGTGTTTGGCGGGTCGAAGACACCATTGCCAGCCTATAGTTTAGTATGATTAGGATGCTAGTTGTCAGTGTGACTCTTGCATGTATGATATTTGATATGTATACCGGGTGAGGACCAATGCCATGCAGGGCCTGATGAGTATATGGTATGTTATTCATCTTTGTGATTTTTGCATGTGTATATGTGTTTATATGTATAATGGGCGGGGCCTGATGCATGTTATGAGGCGGGGCCTATCTTATTTTTCTGACATATCTATTCCGAGCGGGGCTCGATGTCGGACCGGGCGTGTTATATGTTTGATATGTATGGTATGTGGTATTTTGGGCGTGTTATATGTTTGATATATTTGGATGTTTTTTCTATACGTTTTGAAAGATGGTTTTATTATTCTAAAATTTGAAATTTTTGGTCTTAATTTTTGGGTCTTTTTAAGTATGTATAAGAGCCTTGGTTTGAGGGATTCGGGCATACTCTTGGGTGTGTCTGAACTCAAACTGAGGGTTTGGTAGATTTTTCATAAAATAAAAGTTTTATTAAAAGATTTTCTAATAACAGAAAGGGGTGTGGTGCGTGCAATCAGCCGATCAAGTAAGTGATTCCCAAAATACCCATACAAGTTTATTATGATTTTATGTTATGAGAATTGCATACTAGATTAGGGCTAAGGATCTGCTTAGGATTTCATGCTAGGAGAGATGCCTTTATATGCATGATTGGTTGAGCTTATGGAATTGCATGCTAGAATGGATTTTCAGATGATTGGATGGATTTGCCTGATATGTGATCCCTCGTAGCCTAGGAGGATCGGATGTTATGCTAGATTTGAAAATTTGTATTGTATAAGTAATTGCTAAGTGTATGCTTTAAAAATTGTATACGGTTAGGATCATATAGCCCTAGAATGATTGATTTGGCCTTATTTCATGTTCCTCGTTTGGTTGTGGTCCTTGGGTAGAGTCTTTTATTCGACAATCTATTTGATCATGTATTGTATATAATTTCTTTCATAAGGCAAACGGTAGTGAGAATGGAAGATCCTAGCACGGGTTGTAGTAAGTGAGCTTCAGAGGTTCTTTGTTTATTATGTGGCTTAGAGTGTTTCTGCACGAATGCTGCTTGCTTTGTGTTTTGTGGGACTCTTAGTGATATGAGCTGACTATTAAGTGAATGTGTCAAGTCACATGTTGTAAAGGTTAAATAATCTCAGAGTGATCGATTTGACTCTATTGCGCAGCTCTCGTTTGAGTCTAACAGTTGTAGGGTTGATTCTGTTACTTGAAGGATTATCTAAGCTTTGTGGCATTTGATTATATTTATGAAGTATTTAGTTGATATTAGTGGGAGTTCTTCACCAGTTGATGGCAGGGGGAGGTCGAGAACTTAGGAGAGCCTAGGAAGTCTTTTTAGCGGGTTCGGATGCACTGTGTAGCGAGTACTTATAGTACCAATTTGAGAAGGTGACTTAGAGGATTCGGGATGATTATTGAGGAAAGTATGGATATGTGTCGAAGGTAGTATTGGGCCCGTACTACTGAAAGCACAGGATCTATAATCGAATCGAGGATACTCATGGAGAATCAAGGAAGCCTATGGATGAGTATTCTTTGGGTATGTTTTGATCATGTGTATGGTTGTTTTTTAGTATGGTGATGAGCACTCATGGAGAAGGATCTGATTCAGGCTCATGTGCTGGTGCTGCGCCGATGGATGAGCGGATGTGGGAATTTATCTCGTCGAAAATCACCCGTGGTATTTTAGAGCAGACTCATGTAATGTTTGGTACCATCAAGGAAGGGATCATGGAACTCTTGGATGATCGTCTTTGAGATTTTCGGGTCGAGATTAAAACATGACAGTTGGATGTTCATCGGGAGCTCAAGGCTTGTGGAGCCTTAGAATTTTTTGGGGAGAAGGACCCTATTGCTAGATATTGTCAGGAGGGATCGAAGGTAGATTATGCATCATGTCTTCTGGGGGATCGATTCCATGATTGGATTGCCACCGAGGTTTCGCGAGCCTTACGCGAGGAGTTACCCGACATTATTGGTCGTGTCACTGGCAGGCTGGTCGCCAGGTTCGAGAATCAGATCTCGGCCATTCAGACAGTCGATGGTATGGTTGAGGTGACTCGGGAGCAGGAGCTTAGTTTATAGAGGCAACTGGGGAAGAGGAAGCAGACTCATGATCCGACTCTGCTAGCATCATCAGAGCAGTTTGATGTTGTCATGCATGGTGATAGAGATATGAGGGGCCACAACTTTTGTGCTAAGGGTGGAGGAACCCTTGAGCGTGTGTGCAACAAGTCTAAATGTGGTGGGTGCGGATGGAAGGGACAACTTTGCCAAGAATGCACCTTGGTAGTAGAATTGTGTCATTATTGTCATCAACCTGGTCATATCATGGCAAATTGCCCACGTTTAGTGGTTGGGGTAGCTCAGGTTCCGTTGCAGGTGCTTCCGCAGTAAGGGGAGAAAAACCCTGAGATGTTATGGGTATGTATCGTATTCTCCTCTTTCATGCTTTAAATCATTATGCTTATGATTCAGTATTAATGTGTACGAAGTGTTATGCCCTGATTATCTAAGAATAGAAGTACATGTATGGGTAATATAGATATTTATTTGGATTTTGCATACCGTGGGTCGTGTTTAGAAGAGGCGTGGGTATTCCGCAAGGTAGGCATGCCGGGTTGAATGCAGGATGTGTAAAGGTTTTCAGGGTTTTGGGGTGGTCAGGAATTGGTTCGGTCATGGGTGTAAGATCGGTAGTTTCCAAGTTCACACCTTGAAGAGAGGTCAGTTGCAGGGCGCATGGGGATTGCTCTAAGTGCAAGCAAGTGGTTGGGCGGATTGGGTACTTGTTCGGTATCGAGATGTTGCTCCTCATCAACCTATCAGTCGCCAAGGACTTGTAGTAGATTCAGCAAGAAGTGCCTTAGGAACTTGAAGCTCATTAAGGATTCGGGAAGTGTTCATCTGGTTTTGGAATGCACGTGACCGTGAAGATTGGCTAGTGATGGAATGCTAGTTTTTGTAAGTTCAGGTGATAGCTAGTTTGGATTGTAAAGGCGCAGTCGAATCCAAGTGGGGGAGAAACGTTTGGTCTACGGGTTGCGCAAGATTGGATATTTAGGTTTCATGGCACATCAGTAGTGATGCTCAGTCGTTATGTGATCAGGACAGGTTGAGGGTTGTATTAGAGCCTCTCTACCTGTCCTTGTATGATTAAGGCTTTAGGGTTCGAAGCATAACCCGAACACCTGATTGGGTTATAGTCGGATGCGATTTCGCCTCGATATGATTGTGATTAGTAAAGTAAATGGACGGAAAGACCATGGTGGGACCATGGTAGTGTGGAAGTGTTGTAACACTACGGTGTAGTCATAACATTCATCAGGTTGATAGGAATTTGTGGAAGTGTTGTAAGTCTGGGATAGGATCGTAGCATTCACCAGAGTGAGGCAGGCCATTGCTGGGGTGGTCGTTGGTTTGAAGGAGGAATTTTCTTTGTAGGTGCAAGGATCGTTGGATTTTAGGCAGTGTGAGGCATGTGTAGCATTCGATTAGGTGAGACCTATGGGCGAGGCCTGCATGGTTATGATAATGCGGGTGAGACCCGGTGGTGACCGGTTGGAGCCAAGTATTAGACTATGTTTGGAGTGGGATGACTCTATGGGTAGTGATTGGTATCTGTGTGATGTATAGGCTAGGGTAGCCTTTACCAGTAGACTCTCGGTAGGAGCTTGGTAGTTTGACCAGGTGTGAGAGTGTCAGTCTCAGTGGTGGATTGGGGACTTTATATCGCAGTATAGTGGGAGGTCGTCGTGAAATCAGAATAATTCGGATAAAACACAAGTGTAAATATTTGGATTTCGGGATGGGAGTTATGCTCCCGGTTGATGTAAGGGGGTTGAGACTTGTGTTGGGAGTCACCCTTGATCTCAATTGAAGGATTCAACAGTGATGATTGGTTGCTTATGTTATCCTTGGTTGGATTAGGAGGGTTGTTGAGCCATTATGGCAGGCGAGCTAGGACAGCTCTTGCCAAGTAGACACTCGTTCAAGAGTCGCGTGGTGCAATCGAGTGAGGCTATCAGCCTCAACAACCAGTTGGAATTCCGTTATATTGGTTGATTGGTAGGTAAGTGTGAGACCAAGGAGGTCTCGGTTGCATTAAAATTTTAAATATGGGTCAACAAGATAATCCAGGCTTGAAAGGGTTTATGCTCTGTATGGATTGCGAAGTGGGGTCAAAGTCGGCAGTGTATCAGAATGGCATGTCTGTCGTGGAGTTAGAAAATACCGTAGGATTTCGGGTTTTGGGTAGGATAGTAATGGTTATTCTTTTGTGGTTAATGCTAGTGGGGTAAAGGTCCGTTCGACGTTAGGATTTGAGAGCCCTTCTAAGGCTGGGATCAATTCTAGCTTTGGAAGGATGTTGTAAGTACATGTTCACTTTTTCAGTCCATACCGAGGTTGTAGGAGTAACATCCGGGTTGTCTGACGTATCTGGATGGTAGTAAGGAATGATTTTGAGGACGAAATCTAATTTAAGTGGGGGAGAGTTGTAACACCTTGTTTCGGGTCATTCAATAAGTCGGGACCGTGACCCGAGGATGATGATTCATAAGGCTTCAGGCCCTAGGAAGAAGAAGTTTAGGCCCATTTGGGTGGTGGATAATGTACGTTATAGGTACGAGTGTTCGGATCGTGTTTTGAAGCCCAAGGGTATAGCGGTAAAGTGATAGTTCGGGCCTTTTATGAACTTTGGATCTAAGCTCGGGAAGTTTTAAGGCAAAGGAGAGTTGATATAATTGTAGAGCTTCTCATTACATTTCCGTGGATATAAAGAACGTCGAAATCGGACTTAGAATGAAGAAGTTATGGCCTTCGGAAGATTGGTGGTTCTAGACCCTAGCTGAATACGTTGGGCATACGCTATGAGTACGTTGGGTGTACTGGCTCAACATCTGGATCGCGGAGGCTTCAACGTACGCGGGGAGTACGTATAGTTACGCTTGGCCTACGACCAGCAGGGGCAAACCCTAAATTTTAGGGTTTGTGCCCTATTTAATCACCTTATGCCCTATGATAAAAACGCGAACCGAACACTAGGTACCTATAACGTACATTATCCACCATCCATATGGGCCTAAACCTCTCCTTCCCAGGACTCTAAGCCTTATGATACTTGATCCTTGAGTCACGGTCCCGAATTATAGAATGACCCGAAACAGGGTGTTACACTTGGATGAACAATATCCTTCTTGTTCAACAATGGTTTCTTCTTAGAGTCAGATGTTGAATTAGAGGATTATGCGACAGATGGATTGTTGAAACAGGGTTTTATAGGAACTAAGGTAGACTTTGAAACAATTCTGGAATTCGGAACAGAGGAATCGGACGAAGAGTCATCATCACACTTAATTTCTTCATCAACATCACTATCTAGAGATTCCCAAAATGAATTATCATTTTCGGTTGGTCTATCAGAGTCATTTCTGAGTATCTCATGAATATTTTCTTCGATAACACGATTGTTTAGAGGACTAGAGTTCTAAAAGTAAACTCCAGTGCCTCTTGAGCCACATGGAATTTCCTGAGATTGATTTAGGTCCAAGGATATCATAGGCGTAAGTTGTAAGGAATCAGGACATGTGACAACGATCAGTTTGAACTTAGGAATCAGGGATTTATATCCTCATGTAGGCTCTTAAAGGGACAACAATAGAGAGACAGTATTGTCCGAATAAGTGTGGTTCGAAATGTCCCCCATAAAAGTTAGAATTTGAAGTTCCTTCAAGGGACTAGCAATTGGTTTCGGAAACTCGCTTCTGAAGCCATGTGCTTTGGACCATGGATGATGGAAATTATGAGGCATCCTTTCATTCGATTCAACCATAGAAATGGAATTATGTAGACTATCAATCTTAGAATTAAGACGAATATTATCATTAACAAAAAGATTTATTTCACTAACTGAAATAACACATTTGTCATTTAAGATAATACAATCATCCTTAGCTATTACACGTTCTCTTTCTAAGGACTTTATCTTAATATTGAGGTCTTCAAAACGTAATCTAAGTATGGGTAGTTCACTGTCCAACTTCTCACTCACATCCATGGTAGACTCATAGGCTTTAAGAATAACTGTCATATATGATTCGATTTGAGTTAGATATGGTTCACAATTAGATAAATCAAAATTATTTTCAGTAATCATAGATTTTACATGCCTATTGATGCTTATGCCCGGTGGGTTGTTCATTGACATATAGCAAAAGTTGGGCTCAACGTCCTCATCTTCATATTCGGAACCAGATGACCAGTACCCTTCATCACATTCAACAGTATGTCTAGCCATAAGACACATATTTCTCCCAGAGTTTCCATCCCTCTCATCCCAGCTAACCAATATACAAGCACATTCCTAAAGACAGTAGCAACAAATGTTTTTTCACTCTCTGCATGCTCTTGTGCATGAAGAGCATAGCAGAGAGAGTCTTTCACCTTAGGGTTCTAAGGAATTTCAGCCAAACAGTCTTTTGCATAGTGGTTTCCGATACCACACTTATGACGGATGATCCTAGGTTTGATTGAAGTTGGAATTTCTTGAGGTTTTGAGGTTTGATTCGAAAGGTTTGGTCGATAAGATGGTGGGTTTTCAGTAAGTTTGGGATAAGGTTGAGGATTGTTTTGGTGAGGAGGTTGGAATCTATTCAGAGGTGGTTTTTTTATTGTTGTTCAATGGTCTCCTATACTTCATTGATAACAGGGCGAACTCTTGATGGAAACAAATTTTGGCATCTGCAGCTTCTCGATCAAAGTTTTCTTCAAACGGGAAATTTGGAACCGATGGAACAGGTTGAATAGTTGGAACAAGTTAAATAGGTGGGACAACTCTGAATGGATCCGAAACAGCATGGTTCGGAAGAAGAGGATTGACAGAACTAAAAAGAGCAAGTGGACCGCCAGAGAGTTCACTTAAGGTTTAAGCAACATTAGACTCATGACCTTGCAGTTCGTTGAACAAATGAGAGAGCTTCGGTTTCATCATAGATCCATTACTCTAAAGACAGGACTTGATGTTGCCCCATCCTTTTCCTAAGACTGTTGATGAGCATTATATTGTACTCAAGAGAAGTTCGGACAACACCATGTGTCGACATGTTGTTCACCACTATTTTGTACCCATTTGATGTCGAGGCTACAGATTCACCATAAGTTGGGACTTCTAGTGAATTTATCAAAGTCATTCACCACAGAGGTCAGACGCTTGTCTTTCATGTTTTCCAAACCTTCAAACAGGTCTTGAAGTGTGTCCCATATTTCTTTGGTTGATTTGCACAACTTGCTTTGCTCAAAGAGAGATGGTGGAACACTGAACACCATTTCAGAAAATCCTATTTGATCTGTATGGAGTTTCTCGATGTCGTTGGTTGTTAGAGGTGCATGTCTAAGCTTATCTTTACCCATAAGAGTAGTAGCAACATCTCTAACCATTTTCCTAACCGAGACATGAGGACCTTCTTTCACAGATCTCCATATTTATTCACATTTTTCTTTTCCAACCAAAAATATCTCCATTATAACTTTCCATTTATCCTACTCTTCTAAAACTAGCAATGAATCTCTAGAAGGGCAACCCATGCTATCTGCAATTAGCATTGAATACATTTGTTAAGATTGATTAGGAGCAACCATTGTTATGTGATATTAGAGCAGAAGTGGTATATAGAAGAACTTTTATCTTAAACACAGAAATGATTGAGATACCACAGTAATCTCAATCCACTATAATCTGATCTTATGTGTTCAAAGGACAACTACTTAGGCTCTGATACCAATTGTGAGTTCAAATGATTTACGTGGACAAGGTTTGAGAACTTAAACCTTGAGATATAACACGACAATGGATTCTGATAATATTTACAGTCAAGTCTGGATAAACCAGTCAAACCTTGAAGATGATAACTCAACAAAGTACTCACTATGATAAAATAAAGTATGAACGATAAAACAAGAACAAGAATAATGTTAGAGAAATGATTGACAAAATATTTCTTGTTTGATATTTCAAAGGTGAGAAAGTGACGGGGAATTACATGGGGAAGGTTCCTATATACTAACTTAGGACCAATCATGTGAGGAGACAATTGTACTAAAACTTGACACCAGATCAACCACCTGACACATCGGTGTGGTTGACCTTTGTCTCCTTCAGATGCAACTGAACATAAGGCAAATTACTCGAATACAAAATAGTACAAAAAGAAACATTCAGTCTTTAAACATCATAACAAAAAAACTACTTCGGATAACTAAATACTTCGGAAACTCATCTTCTCAGATAAACAACAAGCTGAGATTGGAGAATTTCAGATTTCCTAGGGATCACTTGATTTGAACTACCAAAAACAATCATGATGCAGAACACCATCATGTCGTGGGCCCTCCTTGGGCACATCGTGGTTGATGCCAGAAGCCATTTTCTCATTAAGAGCTTAATCCCTACAAATCAAGGCCTATAATTTCAGATTTGGTTCTTCCTCGTGACTTAATAGATAAAGTTTCCAACTTTATCCAATATGATATCACCACAACCCATGATCTACAACCCGAGGTCTAATAAATTATTTAAAGGCTAAAATTTGTGTGCATGGGATGAAGAACACCCAAGCTAGGACCTTTTTCTTTCTCAACAAAAGTCCAATGACCATTATAACAAGCTTTGGAGTTCCTCAAACTCCAAGAGCATCCATGAAAGGTACCAAATCATCTAAAAAGAGCAATAACTTTAATCTAGGAGAACAAAGATCAAGGTGCAAGCTTTATACCTAAAATGGCTCAAAAATATAAAGGAGATGAAGGATCTATGATAGCTCTTTGCTCCCTTGCATCAAGATGGATTTTATTCCTCCTCAAGCTTCACAAAATCAAGAAGATAAGCTCAAGATCAAGCCACCAAGCTCATAACCATTGAAGGGAGGAAAGGGTTTCGAAATGTGGAGATGTAGGCTGAAGGAAATGACCTAATCCAAGAGTTAAGGTCCTTAAATATGGAGGAAACCCTAAACTTCATGGGCTTAGACTACCATAGGGACCACGTCGCGACCACTCTCTTACCACGTCGTGGTGCCCTTCCGAACATGCTTTTCACTTAATTTCTATGGCTACGTCGTGGTCATCAACACACCACGTCATGGAATAAGATTTCCACGACCCTTTAAGTCTTCAACTAATCAAATCAGAAAATGGGTGTGACAAGCCGTGACACGTCCAGTTGACTTTTTGGACTTTTGACTAAGTTTGACCTTGGGTCAAACTTTAGGGTTTTAGGTCATAGCTGAGGTTTGACATTTTATTAAATGTTAGGTGGTTTCCGTTACCGGCCTTCACATTTCCTGCGAGTTGCGGTGGTTATTTGTTTTGTGTACGAGGTGAGTTTTCACACTATATTTCTTATGACATAGTTGCTATGACATGATTGTATGATTAGCTAGTCTGGTAGGCTCTTACTTGTTGTTTGTATGCTTAGATGCTTCGTTTAGTTGAAATAGAAATATTGGGTTGAAACAGACTCGTTTGGTTGAAATACACATGTTGGTTTGATACAGACCTGTTCGATTGAAATAAACCTGTTGGGTTGAAGCAAACTTGTTCGGTTGGAATACACATGCTGGGTTGAAACATACCCGTTCAGGTGAAATAGACCAGTTGGTTTGAGAAAGACCCGTTACTATTATGTATGGTTTGCTCTCTATATGTGATATTTTAGGGAACTCATTAAGCTTTGGTTTATAGTTGTAGATTAAATGTTTCAAGTACTTCAGATGATAGTGGGAAGGCGAATGTGTGACTGTACACACTAATCAACAACTTTAGTATTTTGTGATTCAACGATTATTATCATACTCTAATTTTTGGATGGTTATCTTTTGGAACAAATTTTTTTCATGGTTTTGTTTTATGAAAAGAGTATTTTAACTTATTTAAAATTTGAAAATTTTATTGTGGAATGCGGGAGATTACAGGGACACTAAAATTGGAAAATATGAACATACACTTATGTGAAAGCTAGTTGAGGAGTTTCAATTGTGGAATAATACAAAATGTTAAGCTAGGGACTAGGCGGACAACAAATTTAAAACTTGAGGACCACTTAACTGAAAAAATAAGCTATATGGACCAAGCAAGCAAGTTACCTACACCACAATGACTATTCATGTAATTTACTCATATTTAATGAACTAATGTATTTGTTATATACAAAAGTCAATTTTTTTTATAATTACCCAATCCGAGTACCCTGCATATGCCAAGTACTTGCTACTCCCTAGTCGACCGACCTTGTCACGCCTAGCGACTTTTACAATATTGGCTATCGGTGAGTATAGGAAGCAAGCAAAGAAGAAGCTTCCATTGATTCATGACTCCACTATCACTGATCCACTACAACTAGTTCATATAGACATCTACGGACCTTATGTAGTAGAAAGCATTCTCACAAAAATATATATATTTGTCATGGTAGATGACATAATACCCGTATATGTACTTCTAAAAACATAATAAGGCGTCTTTATACATCTAAAAAAATGTATTTATACTTCTAAAATATATTATACTTCTAAAGAATATATTTATACTTCTAAAATATATTTATACTTATAAAAATGTATTTATACTTTTAGATAGGAATGAGATTTAAAACCGAAAAACCGGACCGGAACCAAAATCAGACCAGAACTGGAACCGTTAGAACCAAAATATATAGAACTTGTTCCGGTTCTGGGTTTAAAAAATGACTTTATCCGAGTTCCGGGTAATCTGGGTTTGCGTCCATCGGGTCCGGGTAAACCGGGTTTAAGAACCATAACCGGTGTTAGGAACCGGAATCACTTTTAGGGCCGGAACCGATTATGAAAAGTTTAAAATATGCATATCTCATTCGTTTCAGGTCGGATTGACATAAGGTTTTTTTCCAACATGTAGTTTAGAGTTTTTACATGATTTTAGAAAATAAATTTGTCATTTTTAGTTTTCTATTCATTGACTTACAGTCCCCCAAAATCGAGATATCAAAGCTGGAAGTTTTTAGTTTTTCAGCGTTTTTGCATTATGTGAAAATTTTAAAACATGCATATCTAATTCGTTTGAAGTCGAATTGATATGAGGTTTTTTTCAACTTGTATTTTAGAGTTTGTACATGATTTTAGACTATAATGTTGTCATTTTTGGTTTAATATTCAATGAATTACAGTCCCCCGGAGTCAATGAATTACAGTCCCCCGGAGTCAGGATGTCAAAGTTGCAAATTTTCAACTTTTCAGCTATTTGTTTTTGTACTTTGTATTCTGTAAAAATGTTAAAACATGCATATCTCATTCGTTTAAAGTCAGATTGACATAAGGTTTTTCCATAGTGTAGCTTAGAGTTTATACATGATTTTAGAATATAATTTTGTCAATTTTTAGTATATATTCAATGACTTACAGTCCCCCAAAGTCAATATATCAAAGTTGTAAGTTTTTAGTTTTTCAGCTTTTTTGTATTCTGTGAAAATTTTAAAACATGCATATCTAATTCTTTTAGAGTCATATAGACATCCAGTTTTTCTCAACTTGTTGTTTAGAGTTTGTAGATGAGTTTAGACTATGATTTTGTCATTTTTGGTTTAATATTCAATGAATTACAGTTCCTCGAAATCGGGATATTAAAGCTGAAAATTTTCAACTTTTCAGCTATTTGTTTTTGAACTTTGTATTCTGTGAAAATGTTAAAAAAATGCGTATCTCATTCGTTTAAAGTCGGATTGGCATACGGTTTTTTCCAAAGTGTAGTTTAGAGTTTTTACATGATTTTATACTATAATTTTGTCAATTTTGGGTTCATATTTATTGACTTACTGTCCCTCGAAGACATGATATCAATATTAAAATTTTCAAAGTTTAACCCACTAAGTAGCAAGTAATTACCAAAACCTTTTGGTTATTCCGGGTATTCCAGTTCTAAACCCACTTTACCCGGTTCCACCCTACCCACTTTTATGTTTCCGGGTTTTCCGGTTCTAGACTCACTTTACCCGGTACCGTACCCAGAATCGAACCGGAACCGGTTCCTATATACTGGTCTGGTTTCCGGTCCTACAAAATCCCATTAATTGGTTTCGGATTTTCTGGGTCTAGGTCCATCCGGGCCGGGTTTGGACCCACTTTCATCCCTACTTCTAAATATATATTTTTCTAAATAATCAAATAAATGTATATAAACTTCTAAAAACATGTATCTATATACTTCTAAAAACATGCATAAATAAGTATTTTTATATTTTCATAAGTATAAATACGTTTTTTTTGCATATAAACAGGTTTTTGATTAATATAATACATGTAACATCACAAAAACTACGGTAAAATTTTTCATTTTTAAAAGACATTTTCATAATATCTATAGAATAATCAAACATTGTTTCCAAGACAAAACCATAAAATCAAAAGTATCAATATGATCTCTCAAAACATAAATCAGCAGGAGGATGTGTACGATCACACCTTCGCCTTGCCCCGACCATCTAAAGTACCTGAAAACATTTAAATCCCCAACTATAAGCCAAAACTTAGTGAGTTCCCCCAAAATACCCCACACAAAAATACACATACAATGCATGTACACATGAGCCGACAATTTTCCTGGATCGCCTCGCAAGGCCTACAAGATGCATGGACCGCTCTACTAAGCATACAGTCTATTGGACCGCCTCACAAGGCCTACAATAGCTGGATCACTCCATTGGGCCTACAATCTGACTGGACCATCTCACAAGCCCTACATTACACTGGACCGCCCGAGTGTCTTGGACTACAACACAAAACAAGACCACCCCAACTCAACCACAACATGTCGACATATGCACATAAACAAACAAACAGAAAATAGCCAGCAATATAGTTAATCATAACAGATCTACCAATCAAACAGATCACTACAACATACCAACATCTTATTCATAATAATACATACTGTTGTACAAAGTATAATGAGAAAACTCACCTCCCAGTCTAGCAGATAACAGCATAGCTCTCGCAAATCCAAAACTAGTACTACAAGTCACCTATACAACAATCAGGTATCAATTCTTAAACTACAGCCCAAAATCCTCAAACTAGCCCTAAGTCAAACTTGGTCAAAACTCAACAATCAAAGTCAAAGTCAACAATCAAAGTCTCACAGCCGACCACCACGTCATGGCCACGCTTTTACCACATCGTGGTGGCCTCAGGACAAAACGGTCGCGGAGACTATCTATCGCCACATCGTGGAAGCAATCCTCCACGTCGTGGGAACTATTCTGGCCTTCTTAATGAATTAAGTTGTTATTCTTTCAAGCTACACATCCATACTTTCCAGAAGGCTTCTTACACCCAATGGATCATAAAGTTCCATACTTTAAAGACATACATGTCCAATGCATGTCTTAAACTCTATTGATATGTGCATATTTAGCCCTTTATTTAATATTGATTTTTATCATTTATTAGCTATTTATTTGCATATTATGGACAAAATATACTTAAAAGTGTTTGAATTGTGTTTTCAGTCCAAAAGGAATGCTCGTAAGCAAAAAGAAGCAAGAGTAACCATCGGGAAGTTTTGGAATGATCCAAAGAAGAAAAGACCAAAAAATGGAAGGAACTCGGCGAGTCTGGCATCGGCTCGACGAGTCTCTACGAAGATTCGCGAAGCTGAGGAATCCTTAACTTGCCGTACACGGGGATTAAGTGATGGACTCGATGAGTCGGCCATGGACTCGGCGAGTCGGGTCAAATCTATAAATACGGCTTCTCAGATCGATACAAAAAAAAATCCAGAGAACCCTTGGGGGAGAAAAGCTGCGAACTAAAGTCAGAGAAGATCTAGAGAACGAAGATCCAACCCAAAATCCGATTCCGAAGGAGATTAGAGGCAATTCTCCTTATTCTTAATTCAATCTATTGTTTTTCATCATGTCTAGACATATAGATTTTGTTTTTATGCTTTCAATTGCCTTAATCATGAGCTAAAACCCTTTAACTTCTGTTTGGGGAGACAATGTTGAGACTATGGTTTGATTTATGGTAGGAATAGTTTAATATTGGTGATTTTGTTAATTTAAGCTTGTTAAAGAACCTTATGTATGAATGATAACTATTTTTCTGTCAATAGGAAGATAATTAAGTTGCATGAACATCTCTTAATTGTTTACCTCATATAATTTAAGTGAACACTTTATTATATGACTAGGATTAGCGAATGTGAAACTAGAATTAATAAGAAAATAGGTAAATTTACGTGTGAGCTTGTGTGATGAACCATCAACAAGAGGTTAACTAAAGGGCCAATTTAGTTAACCATTACAAGTCTTAATTAACCCGAATAAATAACCTAGTGAATTAAATTAATTTAGACAACTGGCCACTGTTTGAGTTAGTTTGCTTTCTAAGGATTAGTGTAGCGAATGTGAACCTAATCACCTGAATCGGTAGCCAATAGAAGAATTAATCCATTGCACTATTACCATAAAATCAACCATAGGATCAATTGAGTTGAACCTAAACAGAAGTCTCCTTCATTATTGAATTTAGTCGAATCTTTGCTTATCTAGTTTTTAGTTAATTAGTTTAAGTATTAGTTAGTAAGTTTCTAGTCTTGTAAAACTAGAGAAAACCCTCTCTTTTATTTTTGGTTAGTTGCTATTAGATAATTTTAGTAATTAGTTTAAATTGCCGTTCCCTGAGTTCGATACCCTGCTTACTAGAACTATACCACCAATAGACAGGTCCACTGCCTTTTGTGTGATTAATTTAAATTTTATAAGTAGGATTAAAAGTAGTTCGTTTTACACACATCAAGTTTTTGGCGCCGTTGTCGGGGAACGGTTCCAACTATGAATTGATTACTATTGTTATCGATCCTTTGTGTGAGATTTTTCTTGCACAAAGTTACTATTTTTATTAGATTTAGCATTATGATTGAATTTTAGTTAGTAGTTTTTAGGAAATTTTGTTTAAAAATTTTTGCTGTTTTTGCACACGACTCGCCGAGTCCCTTCGAACAGACTCGACGAGTCCATCGCTGAACAGAAAATTTTCGTTTTTTAATTTTCTTTTGTTCTTTTTACGTGTGTCTTTCTTTTTGTTTACAGAACGTTTATGACCAAGGGAGGAGGCACACCACTGATCCCACCTTTTGACGATCCGGAAGCAACACTTAGAAGAAACAAAGGCATAACAATTGGAGATCCCGAAAAACCGAAGAACTCACCACTAAGGAATCTTAAATCCGTTTTCAGCAAGAAAAAGGGCAAGAAAGTCGGAGAATCCAGCGCCTCTTTAGCAAGCGACGACCCAATTAAAGAGGACACCAAGTACGAAACCGAAGGAGAAGAAGACCCTACATTCGGGCACGATTCCGATTCCGACGACGAATTCGCTATTCCCATGGCTAACATCGATGAAGTCCCCATGGGGGAATGGAAGAAGAGGATACGAGATGACACCGGCCCGGGACTTGTGCAACCCGCAATTCCAGCAACTACCACTTTTGAGCTCAAGAGTCACATACTTGCTCAACTCAAGGAGATACCCTTTTACGGAAAAGACCACGAAGATGCTTATAAACACTTGGATGAAGTCAATGATGTAGCTGATTACTTTAATGTTCCAAATGTGTCTCGCGAGACCCAGCTGCTTCGTATGCTTCCAGTTACATTCAAGGGTGCTGCAAAAGATTGGCTAAAATCACTACCTCCCGGATCCATCACGACGTGGGCCAAGATGAAAGAAGAGTTCATTGACCAATTTTGCCCACCATCAAAAATAGCCAAGTTGAAAAAGGCCATAGCCAATTTCGAGCAACAAGCGGGCGAATCACTTTATGAGGCGTGGGAGAGGTACAAAGGTTTATTGAGGAATTGCACACATCACGACTTAAATAGTCAACAAGAAGTCTACATTTTCTATGATGGAGTCAATGTGACAACAAGGAAATTACTTGACTCGCAAGGCCCGCTCACAAAGAAGGCACCCCCGGTGATCAAGGAATTGATTGAGGAGTTCTCTAAACATTCTAGAGAATATCACAACCCACGAAATGAAATAAGTAGGGGGTAGTGAACACGGTTAACGATGGCATGGCGGCAATGATGGCTAAACTAGATAGTTTAGATAGGAGGATGACAAAGATGGATCAAACAATCCATGCTATTCGGGTGGGTTGTGAAAATTGCAATGGACCTCACCTTACGAGAGATTGCGATTTGGACGAGAATGGAAATAAAAAGGCGCAAGTATGCTATTCAAGTGGTGACAGATTTGATGACAATTGGCAGAAACCGAAGAAGGAATGGCTCCCGTATGACGAATACAAAAAGGCAAAGGAGGAGAAGTTCAAGCAAAGAGAGAGGGGTTTATATCAAAAAGAGGAACCGGTTATTGAAAAAAGAGCTGATTTGGAGGAGATGTTCACAAGGTTTGTAGCAGCATCCGAGAAGAGGCACAATCAAACTGATAATGAATTGAAGGAGCAAAGAGAAATGCTTAAAGATCATCAAGCTATGATGAAAGATCAACAAAACTTGCTCAGGAATCAACAAGCCTCCATTCATAACATTGAAAAACAGATCGGTCAGCTAGCACAACAAATTAATCAAAGAACACTCGGTGGACTTCCAAGCAATACCGAACAAAACCCAAAAATGGCGCATATAAATGTAATAGCCACCGATTCTAACAAAATCTTCACCCCTTTGACCTCTATCCAGAAGAACCCCAATAAGGAGCAAGCAGAAGAAACAGTTAAAGGAGTTTCAGCTAAATCTGACACGACTCATCGAGTCCCTCTAATGGACTCGACGAGTCCATGGTCTGATGACAAAACTGTTGTTCCCTTAAAGCCTTACAGGCCATCTTTGCCATATCCAATTCGAGCCATACCTGATGAAAAGGTTAAAGAGTACAGAACTTTCATGGAACATGTTAAAGCCCTTCAAGTCAACATTCCATTTGTTGAAACAATACTTCAAACGCCAAAATATGTAAACTTGCTTAAGGGTCTCTTTTCCGCTAGAAAAGATATGGCTGAAGTCGCGGAGTTAGTGTTAAATGAGCTACCAGAAAAGAAGGGTGATCCGGGAAGCATCTCGATTCCTTGTGAATTTGGAAACATAATTGTTACTCAGGCATTGACCGATTCGGGTGCAAGTATTAATCTAATGTCATATTCTTTCTTCAAGAAGTTAAATTTGCCGGAGCCAAAGCCTATTAATATGAAGATCCATCTAGCAGATAAGACAATCATTCGTCCAAAAGGTGTTTGTGAAGATCTTCTCATAAAGGTTGACAAATTTGTATTCCCCATGGATTTTGTAGTACTTGACATGGAAGAAGACCCCAAAGTTCCAATTATTTTGGGGAGACCATTTTTGAACACCGCATGTGCATTAGTAGATGTATGCGAGTCCACACTAACATTAAAGGTAGGAGATGAATCGGCAGTGTTTAAGGCTACACAAGATATTAAGCAAGAAGAAACAAGAAAAGAAGAAGTTTTCTCCATTGATTTGGATGAAGAATTACTAGAAAAAGAGCTTGCACTTTTAAAAGAAGAAAATCCAAATAAATTTCTACTATCTTCTGGAGAAAATTTTGATGCTGAAAAAGATTTAGAGGAGATAGAGAAGTTGTTGGAGGAAACTGATCCAGAAGAAACAATGGAATTTGTGGAATACGCACCGACTTGCCGAGTCGCATCGACAGACTCGACGAGTCCAGTCGAAAAGTTCAGTAATGTGGACAAACTTGACCTGCTATTTACAAGTTCTTTTCCTGTCCTCGACATGAAAATTTTTCCTAATCCTTTGGAAGGTCCAGCAGCAGAAGGCGAAATTGTTAAAAATTATTATGACTTCCAAAACGCTCAAGTAGCTTACCTTGATACGATGATACAAAAAGATGAAGAAATTCGACTTGAGTCACAAATTGCTAATCAGGAAATATTGTCGCCTACAATTAAAAGAACAAAGCCTCGTGCCCGGCTGCCCGCATCTCTACTATTTATGAAGTATTCACATTTGAACTACCAGACTCTTTAGTGAGGGACGAGAGTGAGGAAGAATCCTTCAATTCGAGAGATGATGAAGTAGAAATTGAACGAGAATTCGAGGTTGACAAAGAAAAAGTGCTAGAAATGGGTCGAAGTAATGGGGTGAGGAAAAAGAAGTGTGGAAAAAGGGCTAGGAGTGAATCTGAAAATAATGCTCAAAAGAAGAGGAAAGAGGAATTGAGAAGAGCATACAAGAGGAAAATACATGTTTACAAAACGAAATATAAGCAACAAAAGATTAAGCATGGCATCCCGATGAAGAACAACGAAGAAACGTAGAGCGGGAGGGAGTCCAGCTAAAGACTCCTCAAAAAGAAGCGCTTGGCGGGAGGCAACCCGTTATGAGAGTTTGCTTTCTTTTTCCTTTATCATTTTCGTTTTAGTTTTTGTTTAATTTTCTTAGGATTTTTCTGTTTTCATCTTCTAAATCATCAAAAATGATTGCTTGAGGGTAAGCATGGTCTGAGTGTGGGGTGGATTGAATATTTTTTTATGATGAGATGACAAAATCATATAATCCGGATAACTTTCATTCGCGATCAGACTCGCCGAGTTGGGACCCCGACTCGACGAGTCGACTTTATTTACTGAAAAAAATAATAATATTTTTACATTTGGTAAAAATAGGGTTTTAACCCTGATTTGGAACACATCTCAGCCGACACACTTGCCGTGCGCCTCTTTCTCTCTCAAGCATTCATAAATTTCTTCCAATTTTCTCCCAATTTTTCGAATTTCATCAAGCAAGGTACTTAATTTCTTCTATATTGTTGTTAAAGTCATGATTTTTAGATGTTTGGAAGTATCAATTTGATAGAATACCCGTTTTTGGAATTTTAGAAATTTTAGGGTTTTGATTTTGACTTAATTATGGTGTTTTGGATGAATGTTCTTGCACTAATATGCCTTATACACATTCTTGGACAAACCCTTGGACTAATTTTGAGTTTTTATGGTTGAAATTTTACAGACCCACCGACTGACTCGTGCAGTTCATCAGACTCGCTGAGTCTGTTCATGGACTCGACGAGTCCAGTCGTGAAACCAGATTTATTTTGTTTTAATGTGTTTCTGTGTTTTCTAGATTGTTTGTTATTTGTTGTGCAGGAACCATGTTTTCTAGGGGTCAGACTTCTCAAGGTAGCCAAGGGGATCACCCTTGGTTAGATTTCCCAAGGGTTGAATCCAAATCAACCATGACTAGATGGAAGAAAAAGCTCGCTGACATCAAGAGGAAAGACATCTACGTGCCTAATGCCATAAACTGGGGATGGCTTGGAGAGGTTCATTACGAAGAAGAATTGGCGCCTGATTTGATGAAAACTTTTGTCCATAATGGCGCTTCTATAATCTGTGATGGATGGAGTCGGTTTTTCCGGATCCAGGAGCCGGTATTTCAAGAGCTTTGTTGGGAGTTCTTTTCCACGATTACCTTCTGAGGAGGAGAAGATTTTTATAACCCCGGGAGCCTCACTTTTTGTCTAGGGGGCGAGGTCCGCCAATGCTCCGTGGTAGAACTTGCTTGGCGTTTGGGAATTTATGACCAACAATTGGTTAATACAGCTGCTTTTGGTACATTTTTGGAACACTCTCAAAAGGTGTTCCCGGATGGCATTACAAGCTCACGTTGGTGGAACACTATCGCCAACGACGTTTATATTCCTAAATCTGCCCAAGAGGGTAGCATCCGATCACCCACTCACCGCCTTATCCACCGCCTAATAGCCAGCACAATTAACCAAAGGAAAGATGACGACAAGGTTCCAAACCTTGATGTTTTCTACCTTTGGTGCATTATTACACCAAACGTTTTTTGTAACATTCCATGGTGTTTGGCCACTTATTTAAGCGAAGGGGCAGTTAAGGACCGCAAAACATCAAAGATTAATGGCGGGATGTTTGTGACCCGTTTGGCTCATTCCTATGGATTAATGGGTGCGGGAGCATGGGGGATGTTAACGGAGGTTCCAACCCCTCCTTTTAATACCATACTTTTCAGAAGGGCAAGGATTGTCGAGGATATTGGTGGAGGAGATTTATCATACCCCGTGATGACGTGGTAATTGGTCCCGCGGAGCCGGGTTGGCGAGTGAGGAGGCGTGAGCGGGAAGTGGAAGAGGAACCGCCGGTGATTCCGGTTGATCATGACGAAGTACCAATGGATTGGTACAATGTCGAGATAAGGCGAATTCAAGATCTAATGGCGAGGGGTATAAATTTTAGCAACGAATCCCACGTTCGGCTTTTTGATCATTTTCATATTCCACACACTGATGGGGGTAACTTCCCCTACATTCCATCTTGGGACGAGGTCATTAGCGCGAGGCGTAGTGGAGCCGGAGGAAGTGGAGCTATGCATGGAGGGGACGATGATGAGGAAGCGGATGAAGACTAGTTTATTTTTATTTGTGTTTTGTTGAACAATTTATTATTTTTATTTGTTTGGTTTTGGTTGTTTGAATTTTAAGTACGTTAGGATTTATTTAATTTATGTTCTCATGGGTTGTTTTTAGTTTTCTTTTCAGAATTTGGAATGGGTCAAGTCTAAAAGGTCTCGAAAGTTATAGGAGTTTCGAGTCTAAGCGAAAGGGTTAATTACGTCCAAGTTTTGAGTCCGGTCATAAGGAGCATTAAAAATGAGTCTTATTACTGAAGAGGGGTATTAGAATTAATCCAAATCTGAAGAAATTGGAGTCTATACAAACAGACCTGGAGCAGGAAGCGAAGTATTTTCACCCAGCGGTTGACTCGCCGAGTACATCTTCGGATTCGACGAGTCCAAGAGTAAACCCGTGATTTCTGCACTTTCCCGCTATAACTCGCCGAGTCTGCCCACTGACTCGACGAGTTGATATGACTTTCACCACTTCGCTGCTGCCTTGATGCTTATATCCCACGGCGTTTGGTTCTGATTTCTGGAAATTTCCGAGAGTTTTTCCTACGTTTTTGGAGCTTTCAACCACACGTGACATGACACCCAAGGCATGGATGAGCTGTTCCCATGTCTAAAGTCAGCTGCAGATGGAGCTAAATTGAAGAAGATCAGCCTCGCCACTACTATCCCAGGGGAGTTTGTTCCAATTCCCTCTTTATTTTATTGTTCTTTATCATGCATAATATGCAATGGGGACATTGCATAAATTAAGTGTGGGGTAGGGGGTTGGTTACAATAGTTAAAATTTTAGTTAAATTTTGAAAAATTTGAAATTTTTGCATTAAATTACTAGGACTTAATTTAGAAAATTTTGGTAAAAAGCAATTAGGATTCCATACTAGTGTTATGTTTGATGATTGCATGAAAACCCAAATGTTTAGTCGAGCCTATACACGTTCTAGTGCATTTGTGGCCTCCTTTATTCTAGTGAAATCATGGGACAAAAACACAACCTCGCTTAGTTTGAGGGATGCAATAAGTTTAGCATCGTGTACTTGAAATGTATCTAGAAAATTTTTTATCTTTAATCAATAAAGGTTGAAGTTGAGCGCCCCTGCTTAAGCATGTAGGTATTGAGTGAAAAAAGTGAGTTACATGTAATAAAAAAAAAAGAGAATTACAAGAAAAGTTGAAAGAGTTTTGGAGCTATTAAAGTGTAAATTTGAAGATCAAAATTCCAAAAATTCAAAAGTTGAAGATACCCAAAAATCAAAGAAAATTAAAAAAGGTGGCAAATTTGAAGAATTCGAAGAAATCAAAGTTCAAACGATAAAGGAAGTGAAGAATTCCAAAAAGCTCCATAGTGGTATCAAAAATTGTAATTTTTAGATTATATACGCTTGGGTTGCTCAACCAAAAATACCTTGAGACTAGGAGGTTTTCTGCGGATGGATTCGGAGGGATGCATAAAATGAGCATTGCTCAAAAGACGTGGGCGAGTGTTTATGAGGATTGTGAGTATTTAGGATGAG
This sequence comes from Lactuca virosa, assembly GCF_052849685.1. Lineage (NCBI taxonomy): Eukaryota > Viridiplantae > Streptophyta > Magnoliopsida > Asterales > Asteraceae > Lactuca > Lactuca virosa. The sequence goes on along the minus strand of NC_136431.1, from coordinate 276,125,981 downwards.
GGGGGTCGTTTAGGAAAAATTTAGACACAAATGCATGCGTTGTGGTTTTGGCATAATGGCTGTGTTTGATTGGGATTGTCTTATGTGATTTTAGTGTGCTAAAATTCAGTTTTGCTTGGGGGCAAGCAAAAGTCAAGTGTGGGGCATTTTGATATGTGCATATTTAGCCCTTTATTTAATATTGATTTTTATCATTTATTAGCTATTTATTTGCATATTATGGACAAAAGATACTTAAAAGTGTTTGAATTGTGTTTTCAGTCCAAAAGGAATGCTCGGAAGCAAAAAGAAGCAATAGTAACCATCGGGAAGTTTTGGAATGATCAAAAGAAGAAAAGACTAAAAAATGGAAGGAACTCGGCGAGTCTGGCATCGGCTCGACGAGTCTCTACGAAGATTCGCGAAGTTGAGGAATCCTTAACTTGCCGTACACGGGGATTAAGTGATGGACTCGAAGAGTCGGCCATGGACTCGGCGAGTCGGGTCGAATCTATAAATACGGTTTCTCATATCGATACAAAAAAAATCCAGAGAACCCTTGGGGGAGAAAAGCTGCGAACTAAAGTCAGAGAAGATCTAGAGAACGAAGATCCAACCCTAAATCTGATTCCGAAGGAGATTAGAGGCAATTCTCCTTATTCTTAATTCAATCTATTGTTTTTCATCATGTATAGACATATAGATTTCGTTTTTATGCTTTCAATTGCCTTAATCATGAGCTAAAACCCTTTAACTTCTGTTTGGGGAGACAATGTTAAGACTATGGTTTGATTTATGGTAGGAATAGTTTAATATTGGTGATTTTGTTAATTTAAGCTTGTTAAAGAACCTTATGTGTGAATGATAACTATTTTTCTGTCAATAGGAAGATAATTAAGTTGCATGAACATCTCTTAATTGTTTACCTCGTATAATTTATGTGAACACTTTATTATATGACTAGGATTAGCGAATGTGAAACTAGAATTAATAAGAAAATAGGTAAATTTACGTGTGAGCTTGTGTGATGAACCATCAACAAGAGGTTATCTAAAGGGCCAATTTAGTTAACCATTACAAGTCTTAATTAACCCGAATAAATAACCTAGGGAATTAAATTAATTTAGACAACTGGCCACTGTTTGAGTTAGTTTGCTTTCTAAGGATTAGTGTAGCGAATGTGAACCTAATCACCTGAATCGGTAGTCAATAGAAGAATTAATCCATTGCACTATTACCATAAAATCAACCATAGGATCAATTGAGTTGAACCTAAACAGAAGTCTCCTTCATTATTGAATTTAGTCGAATCTTTGCTTATCTAGTTTTTAGTTAATTAGTTTAAGTATTAGTTAGTAAGTTTCTAGTCTTGTAAAACTAGAGAAAACCCTCTCTTTTATTATTGGTTAGTTGCTATTAGATAATTTTAGTAATTAGTTTAAATTGTCGTTCCCTGAGTTCGATACCCTGCTTACTAGAACTATACCACCAATAGACAGGTCCACTGCCTTTTGTGTGATTAATTTAAATTTTATAAGTAGGATTAAAACTAGTTCGTTTTACACACATCATCTATCTAGGTCAAAAAATGAGGTCAAAACTTCATGCAAGGACTCAAAACTCAACCATTCTTCCGATCTAGGACATATAATCACAAGAGGACCTTAATGATCCATAAAGTTGCCAACTTTATGGATTCCAACCACACCAACTAACCCAAACATGAAGAACAAGGAAAAGAAACCTAGATCTAGAAACATGAAGCATAAAGGTTGGAACTTGAAGACTCACAATGGTCCTGAAGATAAGCTAGAAAGTGGAGGATGAGCTTGCTTGCTGGTTCTTCACATAATGGATGCCTTCTTCTTCTTCTTCTTCTTCTTCTTCTTCTTCTTCTTCTTCTTCTCACCAAAAATCACCACAAACTCTCAAAAATCACCAAAAATCACCACAAACTCTCAAAAAATCAACAATGGAGGCTAAGGGTGCTTCTAGGTCGAAAGGGAGGTGATTGAGGCTGAGGGTGTGCAAACTCTAGCTATCACATCCCTTAAATAGGGCTTAAGGCCCGAAAATTAGGGTTTTACATCCTGGCCATCGCCACGTCGTGGCTAACATCATGCAACGTCGTGGGGACCAAAATGAAAGAGCAATGCAACTGGCGTTGACCACATCGTAGTGCTTCTTTTGCCCGTCGTGGTCACCACAAAACTTATTAGTTAAAACTTGAATTGCCAAAACTCAAAAGTTTTATTTATCTGGAACTTGGTGTTACAATATGTGTATCTATACTTCTAAAAATGTATATATATATATATATATATATATATATATATATATATAATACATTTTTATTATTCTAAGAATATATTTATACTTCTCATAACCTATTATTACGTTTCAAATGATATAAATATTCAAAAATAATATATATATATATATATATATATATATATATATATATATATATATATATAGAGAGAGAGAGAGAGAGCGAGAGAGAGTTAGGTTCAAATGTTTTTAACAATTATTGTGTGCATGAATGCACCAATCAAAAATTAGGAAAATATTAAATAACTTTTTAATTCAATAAGGGTATTTTGGAGATTTTGTATTCTAAATTAATAGAAGCATTTAATTGAAATCCTATAACTAAGGAAAGAAAATAAATATTTGACCAAATCTTTCTCTTATATCACTACAGGTTCTTCTTCTTTGCATCACTCCACAAAAAAAAATCAAACGACGTACATGTTGTGAATCATAGGCGGCGTCACAAGAATCCATCATCGACGCGGCCCTCCTTATCTGAGGTTTCCATCGCCACTTTCTTCTTCTCCCAGAACAACAATCAAACCCACAAAATAAATGGCAGACCTAGAAGAATCAATCGGGTGTTCAAGATAGAAATTGCAAACGAACTTGCCTCCACTGTCATTCATTCTCCTATACAATCGTCATTCTTGACTTTTTAAACCACCTACCATGAGAATCCATGAGACCTTCTCGTCAATCTCGTTTGGAAACCATACCCAGTGGCATCACCGGGGAGGTCAGGACAAACCTTAATTGCCGATGCATCTCTATCTTTCTCGTTTTTTGGGTAATCATCATTCACTTGGTAATTTTCTCATTCCTTTTTCTGTTTGACCTAATTTGAAATTCAGGAGCCATGGTTTCTATTTCATAATTTATCAATACGAAGACATATTTTATTAATCTGAAGGCAAAAAGAAGCTATACATAATCTGATATGAAGGCAGAAATATGATTGCTCCGTTTTGGCTTATGCACTTAATTGTAATTTTTGTAAATTATAAGCAATAAAAACTTGTTAATTCGATGGATAGGATTTGAGTCCCATGGTTTCCGTTTCATATTTTATTGGTATATTGAAATTGAGAATAAATTCTATATGATTTGTAAAGCCTAGGCTTAGGCCCCTCTATGATTCGAGCATACAATTTAGCCACCAAATTACTTTACAAACTTTTGGTTAGTATTAAAAACAAGTATTATTTCATGAGTAATCGATTCTTCTAGTTTGCCCTTTGCTTTTTGAAAATTTCATTTTTGTTTAACTTGTAAACAATATGAGTGGTTTTGGGGATTAGGTTTTTTCACTATTTTTTCTTTCTGCTCATTCAAAACAACAAATAATAAGTAATTTTTCATAATCATACCCAACTTCTTGATAAATTTTCAAAACCACCATATTTTTTAAGAGTGATTGATTTCTTTAGTTCATGATTTTGCTATTTATGATCCTGATTTTTAGGGTCAATCTAACAGTATACATAATTGCTTGATTACAAGTGAAAAACATTATTTATTCTCGATTTCAATGTCCTTATTTGTCAATGTATTCTGAATACTAATTTTCCAGAAAAACCAAATACATAATATAATGTATTCTGTAAGAATACATTACGCTCCAAATAAATTATTTATTATTGATTTCAATGTCCTTGTCTATCAATGTATTCTTACATAATACTAGTTTTCCAGAAAAATCAAATACACAATATAGTGTATTTTGTAAGAATACATTATGCTTTGTATAATCTATTATGTTAGAATATATTCGGTTAGAATTTAAAATGATAATTTCACTTTAGGTTTAATGATTATTTACGAATGTTTTTTTTTTAAAATTTTATAATATGTATTTTGGTTACACGATAGTAATAGGTAATTGTATGATGTTATTTTGGTTGAGTCAAATGGTTTTGCTTAACTAGTTGGTAATACTTTTTTCAAGAATATTATTGTGGTATTCTGATAGAAATTTAGTTAATTAATATGTTTAATGTGCAGTTGTTATACATGTATCACCATAAAAAGGTAATTAATTTGTTTGTGTATTATTTTGGTTCAATTTGTGATTTTGAATTCCAGTTTTTATTGTCCCTTGTTATTGTATATTTGGAATATAAAGTTATATTAGCAGTAAATACGATACTTTTGAATGTATTCTATGTATTCTGTCATAATGTATTCTGCCATAATGTATTCTATGTATTCTGTCATATTCTATGTATTCTACCAGAATATATAAAGTGATAGTTAATTGCAAGTAACATGTGTTTAACCATTATTAGTTTTTGTTGTATTTGTGATAAGAATGTCTGGAAGAATGCGTTGAAGACCTAATAAGAATAACTTGAAGAATGAATAAAGTTTGATCATACTCACAATTTAAGAATGTTGTTATTTTGTAAGAATTTTATTCATTTTTGTTGATATTCTTTTAGAATATGTATAATTATATTAAAATGTATAAGACTTTTAGTCTGTAAGAATATGTATGAATTTGTATTTAAATTCGGATGTATAAGAATATATTAGAATGTTGTTATTTTTCAACCTCGATTCAAGAATTTTGTTATTCTTCAATAATATTATAATAAAATAAAATTCTGAAAGAACATCATTCTAGGAAAAAAATATTCTGACAGAATAAAATCGGTTATGTTTATAAATTACATTAGAATTAAAATTGAATTAATTAAAAACTTCAGATTTTTAAAATTAGGAGAATTAATTATCCTTAAAAATCCAAAAATTTCGTTTTATAAATGTAGTTTATTGTCCAAAATATCTTTTTGCTAAAATTTGTGTGATTATATAGTACATGTTATCCCATTGTAATATCATACACTCTCAAATCATGTTCATTGATTAATTTCATCCGTTGGTCCAGATCTGTGCATTCTGGCACACAATAGTTAGTAAAAACAAAACAACCTAAGCATATATATATATATATATATATATATATATATATATATATATATATATATATATATATATATATATATATAAAGAAATAACATTATTTAAAAAAACATAAATACGATGTTTAGTAAACATTTTTTTTGTATATAAATATGTTTTTTTCTACATGGATATGTATAATTTGAAAAAAAAAAAAACAGAATTAAGGTAAAACATAAAATAATTGCAATTAAAGGGTTTTCTTGCAAAATTTATTTCGAGGTAATCTAGAAACTTATGACAAGAATAGAAAAAATGTTGAAAATTTTCGGTTTTAATGCACCTAAAAGGCGCATTAGGCACGGAGCGTTTCGGAACGTTTGAGAGCTTCTAGCTACTATCGTTTGACAAAACACTTCGTTTTAAAAGAAAAACCTTGTTGGTGCTACAAGTTTTTAGTATTTAGTTTAAACAAAATGCTTCAAATTCAAAAGTTACATCACGTATCGTTTAACAAAACGCAACTAGCTACCCGCTAGTTTTGTCGAACACACCCAAAAGTGATTTTAATATATATATATATATATATATATATATATATATATATATATATATATATATATATATTCTTTAAAAAAAAAAAGATAACTTAAGACTTTCATATCATTTTTGCTGTAGAGTACTCAATGTTTTGTTTTTTCAAAATAATGAAACTCTCCGTACATAATTTTAACAAAGGTCACAGTTCTTGAGTCATAAAATATATGAGTTAATTGCCTCACAATGAGGTCTAAAAGTTGAGAGGCAAAATTTTAGAAATAAGACACATGGTTCAAATCTTAGTACTATCAAAATATTGGTAGTGTTTTGCTATTTTCTCATATTGAGTTTGTAATGGAACAATTTTGGTTTCAAATTATGTGATATGAAAAGCCACCAACTTGTGCGTGAATCATTCTGTGGTATATGTTTTGGCTTGCAACATGAAAAAAATAAGAAGAGTATACATAACTATGATTTGTTTGATGCACTGTGTATACTTTTAATTAAATGCACGGATCTAGAAAATCTAGTTTTAACAAACGTAGAGATATTGTTCTTTTTTTATTATTATATTTTCTGGAATAAAATAATGATATTTTAATCTAGCAACTCAAACTCTAGTTAGGCCGTCACAATACAACTCATGAAATGTTGCTATTTAAGACTTTAACCTCTTGTTTGTCTTCCTGGGTGGGGATTGGGGAAGTGCGTGATTGGCTAACAATTTGTGTATTTTGATGTTGATATACCATTACGTAATTTTCACGACTTTCACTATAGTTGCTTTCAATCTTTCAAATGCTCCATGCTACAAGTCTTATCTGGTGTTTTTTACAAATAGGGCTTTTGATTCGTCTACGTATTGCTTAACCGACAATTTTACATGCATATAACCAAAAAAGACTTTAATATCAGTGTTCTTTTGTATTCAGGTCGAGATATCCTTTGATTAAATTCAATCGTATTTGATCATTTGTTGAGATGTCAATATTAGTTGCTCCCATTTACATATCCGTGTCTTTATATTCATTATTTCCTTAATTTAAGAATTGTGAGTCATAACTCATAAAAATCTTTATGGGAAAGATTTGTTGAAAATATAAATATCACATGGTTTAATATTTAAAAAGTATATGCTCGGATGCTCCTATCATATTATATCTTTTCAAGAAAAAAACTTTTAAACTAATTACTAGGATTACAGGAATATTGGCGTTACCTTTGAGAATTATTTGAATATAATAATTAAAAAAAGAAAGTGAATTCAAATTTTGAAAATTAAAAATTCTTAAAAGTATGGTGAATTAGCCCATTCTTAATAATTATATATTTTATGTTTTCATTATTCATAGAAATTTTTTAAGGATATATTAGTACGCAAATCCCTTGATAGCTTCGTGACCTCCTGAAGATTTGAAATGTTATTCGATCCGTTTAATTGATTTTCAGATTACTTTATTTGATGTAATCGATCGATAATGTAATACTTTTAAGTTAACCATAAACAAACTCAATAAGATTGGGCATAATCAGTTTTGAAATTAGAGTAAATTACTGAAGACGTCCCTATGGTTTGGTCAAAATTTCGCGTTTGGTTCCTAACTTTTCTTTTGCACTCGGATCGTCCATGTGGTTTGATTTTGTTGCGTTTTTCGTCCCTTACATACATTAAATTAGGGACCAAACGTGCACTTTTGACCAAACCATAGGGACGAAAAACGCAACGAAATCAAACCATAGGGACGATCCGAGTGCAAAAAAAAATTAGGGACCAAACGTGAAATTCTGACCAAACCATAGGGACGATTTCAGTAATTTACTCTTTGAATTATTTGTTTTGGGTAAATGGCACAAAAAACACTCTTTTTACACAGAAATTCGATTTTGACACTGTGTTTTTTTTGTGTCAATTTTAACACTGTGTTTTCCAATTTGTTACAATTCTGACCACTTGACCGGTTAACCAGGTTGCATGCTGACGTGGCATGATGACGTGTCAGTTTTGATGACGTGGCATGCTGACATGATATGCTGACGTGTCAAAATTGAATTTTTTTCTCACAAAAACACTAAGTTTTCATTTTTTTTCGATTTTGACACTAAGTTTAATTTTTTCTTTCAACTTTGACATTATGTTTTTTTGTTCCAAATCGAACATCATTTTTTTCAATTTTGTTCAATGTTGACAATTTTTTATTTGAAACCGTATAAATATTTTTTTAATACATTTAAACCGTATAAATATGTTTTTTTTTCATTTAAAAACCATAGTTTTGTATAAATACATTTTTTTTACACTCAAACCATATTTTTATGTATAAATATGTATTAGTTATATAAAAATTGTATTTTATATTAAATATGCAACTTTAAAATGTGGTTTTTAAACGAAAAAAATATGTTTATACGGTTTAAAATGTAATAAAAAAAATATATTTATACGGTTTCAAATGGAAAATAGACAAAATTGAACAAAATTTGATAAATGATGTTCGATTGGAACAAAAAAACATAGTGTCAAAATTGAAATAAAAAACTAAACTTAGTATCAAAATCGAAAAAAAAGTGAAAACTTAGTGTTTTTTGTGGAAAAAAAAATCTATTTTGACATGTCAGCATATCATGTCAGCATGCCACGTCATCAAAACTGACACGTCATCATGCCACGTCAGCATGCAACCTGGTTAACCGGTCAAGTGGTCAGAATTGTAACAAATTGGAAAACACAATGTCAAAATTGACACAAAAAAAAAACACAGTGTCAAAATCGAATTTCTGTGTAAAGAGAGTGTTTTTTGTGCCATTTACCCATTTGCTTTTGGGTTATTTTGCTTGGTTTACTGGTTTAACCCAAAGTTCCATATGTTTTACGGTAATTGCTTTTCATTTACAAACAAAAAAGATTAATATAGCTTTTCGTTCTTTTTATATATTTTGTCTTATAAAGATTATTCATCTCGTAACTATCTCAAATGATATTTTATTAAGTAATACTAATACTACTTTTATTTTGATCAAATTTTGTATATCTATAAGCTTTATTTTGGACTAATTTCAATTTGTCTTTGTAAATTGGTAAATGTAATGTTGGACTAATATTGTGCTCTAGACCTATAGTTGTTTCAATACCTTATATGTGCATGAAACAAGTGCTAACCCAAAAATTTGAGGCAAGCATTGGGCATTTTATAACCTTAGTATGGTATTTAGAACTATCAATGGGACGGGTTTGGAACAAATCACACTTCATCCAAACCCTTTAAAAATTAAGAAAACATGACCCGTCCCGTTTCAATAACCCTCAAGGTTTTGAATAATCGAATTTATACTCGTATCTACCGAATCAACAAATACCCGACCCATTAACCCGATCATTTTTCAATATTACAATTTCACAATTTTGATAATTACCAGAAATTAATATTTATCAAAAAAGATAAAATATCTACTTAAACAATATATACATTACTTAATACTTAAAATCCAACACAATAAGAATTACATTTTACTTAGACATAGAGTTGGATATTTTGGCGTTATATATATATATATATATATATATATATATATATATATATACATATATATATATATATATATATATATATATATATATATATGGGAAAATGAATATACATTACAGTCTCACCTAAGCTTAGGTACTAAACCTCATGAAAATGCGTTGTTTTACTATATAAAGATTGCGGTTAGAGGATTCACGATTAACAATTGAAGATGTAGATTCAAGATCGACGCAAAAGTTTTGATAAGGAAATAAGAATATTGATTATCTTATATCTTCGTGACAGTGGAAAAAAGTAATGTTCACTGTGGTAAAGTAATAAACGATAATGGAGGAAAGAAAATAGGGATGATAAAACAATAATGGAGGAAAGAAATGTTATCGAGGATAATATATTTACCAAGTGAAAACCAAATCGGGTATATTTACTAAGTTAAAACAACATATTTTATAGGTTTAATACTTAAGCTTAGGTGGGACTGTAATGTATATTCTCTATCCCCTATATATATATATATATATATATATATATATATATATATATATATATATATAGAGAGAGAGAGAGAGAGATAAGATCGGGTGAAAACTCGTGAGGACACCTTAAAAAAATCTAAAAAAAATACAAATCATAAAATCGAGCATAGATCTATGTCCGGGAGAAAACAAAATTGGATCATTAAAATTGAATTGTGGATCATAATGATGAAAAATAAAAAATTAAAATTGAATCATTGATCAATTTTAATGATGCAAAAAAAAAATTTCCAATTTTTTTTTCTCCCGGACATAGATCTATGCTCGATTTTATGATTTGTATTTTTTTTCAATTTTTTTAAGGTGTCCTCACGAGTCCTCATTTTAAAATGACTCCTCATACGAACCTGACTATATATATATATATATATATATATATATATATATATATATATATATATATATATATATATATAGCTGAGTTATTGTGAGAGCTAAAAAACGTGAGAACTTGCAAACTACGCATCAGCATTCATATGGACTGCGGACGCAAATATGCATGCATGCATATATTGCGAATCAGCAGTCATATGGACTGCGGACGGAGATATACATACATGCATCAACAATGCATATATATAAACATTTTTCAAAAAAAAAAAAAAACCGTCAAATCTTTTTTTGAGCTTAGATATTTGTTAGACGTTGTATTTCGTTAATATTAGTTGTTTTGGTTTTGTTAAATGATGCGCGGATTATGAGTTCTCAAGTTCTCAAAAATATTTAAGTTCTCAAAAGAACTTGCGTCTATGTGTTTATATATATATATATATATATATATATATATATATATATATATATATATATATATATATATATATATATATATAAGTAAATAGGGCGGGTTATAAATGGAGCGAATAGTCAATGATCCATACCCAACCCATTTAATAAAAGGGTAAATGGGTATGGTTCGTAAACGGGTATATGAATCGAAAATTGGTAGCGTAGGGTTGGTGGGAGGAGGTTGGACATGCTATCGGGGATGATGCCGCGCTGGACAAGATGACATGGAGCGATTTCTCGACCCGGTTCAAGGCTGAGTTTACACCGGTGATTGAAGTGCAGCAGTTAGCCCGGGAGTTTCAGGACCTGCGACAGACTACAAAGACAGTGGCGGAGATCACCGCCAAGTTCAGGGAGAGAGCCCTTCTGGTTCCGCAGTATGTGGCGGACGAGGAGATGAAGAATGCTCGGTACCACGAGATGTTGAGGAGCAATATCAGTCAGTTTGTGAGTAGGTCTAGCTCCAAGACGCTGGAAGATATGATCGCTCGGGCCAGGGAGAGAGAGATTGATCTTGAGACAGAAAAGAGGAGAAAGTCGGCAGAGATTCAGATATCTATGGGATCGGGCAAGAGGCCCAAGACATCAGATTCTAGATTGAGAGGTCCTCAGGACCGGGGCCGTTGTGGAAAGTGCGGCAGGACGTACGAGGGTGCGTGTAGGAGTGGCAGCGGTGGTGATTCTGGTTGCTTCAAGTGCAGTCGGATAGGTCATTTTAGCAGGGATTGTACTGTTACCACCACCCAGAGACCTGACATGATATGTTTCCATTGCATTCAGAGGGGCCACAAGAAGGCCCAATGTCCGAGTTTGCATTCAGCAGGACAGGTGATAGCACCTGCCCCTGCAACCTTGAGGATCACCGACGGCCGTCAGGTCCGGGCGGAGGCGCCTGCAGCGAGGAGCAGGGCGTATCAGTTGGTTTCAGAGGAGACATAAGCAGCTCGATGTGTCAGGTGCGTATCTTTCATTTCTCTATCAGTTTATGTTAAGATGTTATTGTTATGGTTCTGCATCGATATGGGTAATGATATTTCGGAATTTTGTGTGGTCTGCTTGTGATTGAGTTATATGCCATCTGCATACCCTGGATTTTGAATGATAGTTGGAGGTCGTCTCCTTTAGAGTAGGTTACCTAGGATACAGTGATTGTAGCATGCATGTGTGGGACTCGGTAGTGTCTCGCTAGTTTTCGGGGAAGGTATCGTTTGGGAATAGATCGGTTAGATCACCAGTTATGGTAATTGTGGGATGACCACAGAGTGGCTAGAGGATGGTAGTGAGAACTGGGAATACTTCCAAGCTGCGACCTGTAAAGAGCTTGATGAATCGAAGTGGGGGAGAGCCACCCGAGTGGCTCAGGGCAGGAGTAAGTGCAAGACTGGGTTGGGTTCGCAGTTCTGGGGAGGAAGGAAGCGGCTCAAGTGGCTGCCTGGATTGAGGAGCATGTAAGTTGGGAGTCGGGGAAACTTTCCAACCTTGTGTTTGTGTATTCGCGATTGGTTGATGACTGGTTCGGGGAAAACCAGGTCGGAGAGCTTCCGGGAGGGTGCGAGATTAGTCAGGATATAAGACTGCGGGATAGCCGCATCATTCCCCAGCAACGAGTCAGCGAGGGAAGTGTTGTAAGAATGCGGGTAAGTCGTAGCATTCTTTAGCAGCTCAGTTAGCGGAGTGTAGGAGGGGGCCTGTATCTCCTAGTTCGCGGAGGGTGGGCGGGGGCCCATATCTCCTATTTAGCATGATAAGAGTCAGGAAAGAATAGCAAGTTGAGATTAGAGGAGGAGTGGGCCTGCATAGCCCTGGATAGGTGAGATCTGCGGGAGAGGCCGCTCCGAAGTATAGTTTGGATGAGACCCGTGGGCGAGGCCCGTGTACTTATGGCAGCAGGTGGGACCTGGTAGAGACCTTAGGGTTGAGGTAGGGGATCGAGGATCCCAGATCTCCTAGAGCCAGAATGGCAAGGTTGGTAGAGCAGTTCAGGTAGTCGTAGTATCTTCAGAAGTCGCTGAGAGCGACTGAGGGATTGTTCTTGCGTTCGGTAACCGGTGGGGGGCCGGTATTTCGGGTAATGGCAGATCAGTTGGGACCAGGGTGGTCTCGGTTCATCCGGAGGCGGGTGAGATCCAATAGAATTTCAGACAGGGGTGGTAATAAGAGGAGTCGTGCGTAGAACGGCTAGGTGATCAGAGATGGCCGGCACTGGGAGTGGCCGGGATTGCAGTTTCAGCAGAAGATTTATCCTTGATGGAGTTCGGAAAGGTTTGATGCTCTTGGAATGACGCCTTGGGAAGGCCATTGGCAGTGCAGGGTAAAAGGGGGGTGAACCCCTTGTATGTCAAGTGTAAGTAATCGGGAAGTACCGGTGGGGTTACCGATGGAATAAGAGTGTTGTACTCGAGGGTAGTAATGATCGGATTATTTTGAAGATGGTATTTTTAAGGATTGGGCCGAGCAGGCAGGGGATGTGACGTTTAGAAACATCGTGGTAAGTTGCAGAGTTGTTAGCCGGAGCGGTCCTTCGAGGGTTTGATCGAATAGGCGAAGTGCGTAACTAGTGGTAAGGTTGTAAGCGGATTGTAAGGTAGTTGACCGTGGCGGACTTCGAGGACGAAGTCTAGTTTAAGTGGGGGAGAGTTGTAACACCCCGAATTCAGAAGACTTGGAAAGGAAAGAAAACCTCAAAATAAGGAAGCGACTCGTCGAGTAGGTGGGGTGACTCGACGAGTAGGAGCGCGACTTGGATCGTGGATTAAGTGACCTACTCGACGAGTCAGAGGACTGACTCGGCGAGTTGGTCAGGTTTTGGGAAAACCCTAAATTCGGACTTGGCACTCTATTTAAGCATCTCATTCTCATTTCCTCAGCCTCATCTTCAGCCACCAGACCCCAAACCCTCACCCACGAAACCCTAGTGCATTTTGTGAGTGTTTGAGCCACCTTTGTGTGATTTGTGTGCTCTTGAAGAGGAAGAAGGAGAAGAAGGAAGTTGGAGGTTCAAGAAGGAGGAAGTAGATCCAGAAGATACACTCCATTGGCTGCATTTCTTGGTAATCAAGTCTTCATCTTGACTTTTGGTTTGTTTGATCTCTTTATTTCCCCTTTAATGAAGTTTTTGGACCAAGAATGATTACTTGTGGGTTTTGGACGTCCCCAAGCAAGATCCCTTCAGATCTGAGAGTATCTAGAGTAGTTAAGGCATAAAGGTGGAATCTTTATGCCATTAGAACTCCCCATGCAAAGTTTAAGAGGTTGTTATGGCCTTTTGAGCAAAAAGGGCCATGCATGGATGTAAAGGTAGTGGCTTTGTGTGTTATTCCGGCCCTAGGAGGTTAGATCTGGGTCCTGGATGTTTTGTGCTTGACGGAAATCATCTGAATAGAACTGGACATAGAGGGACTCGGCGAGTCACTTGTGGGACTCGGCGAGTCAGGCTGTTTCTTGCCCCAAAACCCTTCTCTTAAAGGTATGAGTTGAGTTGGTATGAGACTCAGCCAGTCTGGGTCCATAGTGGATATGAAGATCATCGTACTCGACGAGTTCAAGGAGGAACTCGGCGAGTCTAAGGCAATCTCCTTAATTTATGAAGGTGAACTCGGCGAGTTCGAAGAAGAACTCGGCGAGTCAGATGAAGGAGGGTCCCGATGTGTTGAAGGTGCACTCGACAAGTTCACGAAGAACTCGACGAGTAGAATCGAAGTCCAGAGTATTGTGGGGATTGTGGGACTCGACGAGTTAGTGGGTTAACTCGGCAAGTTGAGTGAACTCGGAGCGTTGACTTTGACCATTGACTTTGACCAAGTTTGACATGGGTTGACTTTTGAGAGTATTGTGGTCTAAATGTTATTTTGGGTATTGATAGTTTGGGAAGCCGAAGGATCAGCAGTTCAGGATTTTGCCGGTTAACAGTCAGAAGTGTTCAGCTAGTCTTCAGCAGTGCGAGGTGAGTCTTCTCACTGTGTGCATGGGTCTACGGCCACAATGCCGACCCATTATGTTTATGTTTATGTTATGTATAGAAGGAAGACCCGGGGGTTAGCCCTAGGCGATTTTTGTTATATGTTTCGGGTTACGACCTGATGTCAGGCGAGGCCCGAGGAATGTTAGGATGCTAGAGGTCTTTGTGATTCTTGCATGTGTCGGTACGATAGGTTCCGGACCGAGGGTCCGATGTCGGGGTAAGCCCGAAGTATGTTAGATAATAGTATGTCTCCGGACCGGGGTTCCGATGCCGGGGCAATCCCGAGGAAGTTCCTTATGTTGTATGTTAGATTATACTTGTCGTCTGTGTGATACTTGTATGTGCCTGGTAGGGGGGTGAGAGTGGGCGAGGTCCCGTATCTCATCACTAGTTGAGTATGGATGGGGTTCCATATCTCGATATTAGCAGAATAGGTGCGAGGCCCGTGATAGAAAGGGGCGTGAGTGTGGGCGGGGGCCCGTATCTCACTACGAGGAGTATGGACGGGGTTCCACTACTTCAGCAGCAGACCAGGGGCGGGGCCCAAGTTAGGCGGGGCCTTAGATCAGGGTATAGTTCGAGTATGTTTATGTATGTTCTAGTATTCTATTTGATTGTATGTATGTGCGTAGCGGGCGAGGCCCGGAGACAGGCGGGGCCTAAGGGAGACAGATCTGTATACCGAGTGAGGCTCGATGCCAGGTGGGACCTGATGCCGGGCGGGGCCCCATGTCGGGCGAGGCCCGATGCAGTGGGAGGGGGCCCAGTATGTGGTTATGTGTTCATGGATATGCGTTTACGGTATGTGGTAGGTTGGGGAACTCACTAAGCTTCATGCTTACGGTTTTCAGTTTTGGTTTTAGGTACTTCCGGTAGCGGAGGGAAGAGCTCGGAATGATCGCATGGCACACACACAAAGAAGTTTTTAGCCTGGGATGTTTACTTTGATAAAATAAATATGTTTGAAATGATACTTGTTTTCATATAAGGATTTATGTATGACTTGTTTATGGTCGATTAATGATTTTCAAACGAAATTTTTGGTCATGATTTTTGGGATGTTACACAAAAATAGTTTCAAAAAGCACAAGATTTAGCAACAGAAGAATTTAATATTTTGAAAAACATAAAACAAGTTTATAACCCACAAAGGATCTTCTTGCAAAGTTAGGAAAGAAAAACAATCACCAAAGAAGAAGATGAAAAAAATAACAACCATTGTAGTTCTTTGGGTCTTCTTGGGAGGCTTGGAGGTTGATGAAGAATGTGGAACATTTGAGACAACAATAGGTTACCAACTTGATGTAGCATGTTAGTCATTTTGATGAACTCTTAATCTTGGAGGCAAATATCCAAGTATTTGATCCAAGAGAGCAAATGAAAGTAGCAATTCCTCAAGTGTTCAAAGCAAGAGAAAAGAGGGAGAGAGTGAGTGCAATTTTCGGTAATTGCCTGCAAAACTAAGACCAAAAGTGCAAGCCTCTACCTAGTTAAAGCATCCACTTAATCTAAAGGTCCTTCACCATTAAGACCTTTAGACAAGCTTGTCCTCCATGCATGCACCCATACATGCTTCTTTTGATTAAAGAATTCAAAAGGCCATCACTATTTTCACTCCATCAATTTTCGGCAATCAAGGAAAAAAGAGTGCAAGAGTTTAAATTTTATAAAACTAAGTTTATAAAATGTAAACTTTTTATTTAGGTAAATGACAAAATTACTCAACTAGTCCAAAAGGTTGTGCATGACTTATTAATTCATACCCTATGTAATAATATGTTACCTATTATTGTAAAATAATTATTTTTATGAAATAAATATTTCAAATTAATTATAAGAGTTTATTGAATATTTATTAAAATCAATTTCTAATAAATAATCAATTGTATCAACTTGTTTTTAGTGTGACCCTTAGGATCATATGTTAATTAACAATATCACTTTAATATGACTCTTGAGCATACTACTTCTTTCAATCTCCCACTTGCGCAAGACTCATATTAGACTGATATAGACAGTGGTGAACGTCTAGCAACATTTCACTGCCCATATCAACATACAAATTTGTGTCATTCAATCATATCCTAATTCCAAGAAGATCAAAGCTACAATTGGTGTATAAGGTAAGTTTATCAGTTATCCATTTCTCACAGACATCATGTTGAACATGAGATACAGATTGCAGTCAATCTCATCTAGTGTTCAACTTTTGGTAAGGCACCTTAGATGTCTAACTCTCAACACATAAGAGGAACAAATCTGAAACATCCCAAAATTCATGACCAAAAATTTTGTTTTTAATTATTAAATAAAACCATAGTTATCAAAACATCCGTCAAAAACAAAAGTCATAGTATCTCAAAACATCATAATCAGAGTATCCATATCAAAAACATATGTCAATATATCAGAGTAAACATCGCAGGCTAAAACATTGTGGTGTGTGCAATGCAGTCATCCCGAGCTCTTCCCTTTGCTATCGGAAGTACCTGAAACCAAAACTGAAAACTTTAAGCATGAAGCTTAGTGAGTTTCCCCAAACTACTACATACTATACACATAATCACATAATCAAATATAATCGTATCGCGGGCCCCGCCCGGCATCAGACCATGTCCGACATCGGGCCCCGCCCGACATCGGACAATATACGGCATCGAGATCCGCCCGACATCGATCTGAGCTCGACGTGCATATAAAGATATCAACGATACACATAATATAATCACATAACATAAGCATACAACATTCATCGGGCATCGCCCGACATCAGATCGAAATCCGGAAAGCATATAAACATTCATCGGGCACCGCCCGACATCGAACATTAGTCCGGAAAACATATAAACACAGACACATGCAAGAATCACGAAGACATCAAGCATACAAACATTCCTCGAGCATTGCTTGACATCGAACCGTAGTCCGGAAATCATATAAACATTCCTTGGGCGCCTCCTGACATCGGATCGAAATTCGGAACATAAAATCATATATACAGGCCGACATTGGTGCCTTCGACCCGTTCCTACAGGAGGAAAACTCACCTTAAATGTCGTGTGCTAGCTGAAACGTCTCTGCTCCGGAATCAGCTCTACTCAAACCCCTAAACAGAGCAACCTCTTAGATAGCAATTCATACTCATAAACCCCTTAGGGTCAACCATGGTCATGGATGAGGTAAGGATTCTGGATCTACAACTCCTTGTTGTCTCCTCAAACTTTTCCTTCTTCCAATGGGTTCAAGCACACAAACTAAAACACTTAAAATAACTCACCAACACTCACAATAGCATTAGGGTTTCGAGATCTAGGGTTAGGATAGTGGTGGTTGGAAATGTGGCCAACACCTTAGGGTTAAGGTGTTTAAATAAGGTGCAAACCCCGGAAATTAGGGTTTCAAATATGCCAGCTTACTCGTCGAGTTGAGGCCACCCAACTTGTCGAGTAGGTTACTTAAAATACGCGGCCCTTATGATTTCTACTCGATGAGTTTACTCTATAAAATGGAATAATTATAAGTTAAATACATACCAGGAACCAGGCGTTATAATTCTCCCCCACTTGTCTCAGACTTCGTCCTCGAAGTCTGCTGTCTCAAATAACTCTGGATAATGCTCTTTCAGCTCCTTCTCGGGCTCCCAAGTCCATTCTGACCCCTTGCGGTGCATCCACTACACCTTCACCAACTATACAACTTTGTTCTTCAAGGTTTTCGTCTTCCGATCCAGAATCGCTATCGGCCTCTCAATGTAGTTCAGGCGATCGTGCACCTGAATATCCTCCAAAGGCACAACTGCGGAATCATCCACTAAGCACTTTCACAGCTGGGAGACATGGAATGTACTGTGGATCTGACTAAGCTCGGCTGTAAGATCAAGTCGATAAGCTATGCGGCCCACCCAAGCCAAAACCATGAACGAACCGATGTACCTGGGGCCAAACTTTCCCCGCTTCTTGAACCGGATGACACTTTTCCAAGGTGACACCTTCAGGAGGACCATATCCCCCACCTAAAACTCCAGGTCCAACTGGCGCTTGTTGGCATAGCTCTTTTGCCGACTTTGAGCAGTCTGGAGCCTGCTCTGGACCTGTTGGATCATCTCATTGGTCTTGAGTACCACTTCGGTACTCCCCATGACTCTCTGACCGACCTCACCCCAACAAATCGGTGTCCTACACTTCCTCCTGTAGAGCATCTCGAATGGAGGTCGATCTATGCTAGTGTGATAACTGTTGTTTTACGAAAATTCCGCTAACAGAAGATACGTATCCCAACTCCCACCAAAATCCAATACGCATGCGCGTAGCATATCCTCTAGACTCTGAATCATCCTCTCACTCTGCCCATCCGTCTGAGGGTGAAAGGCTATACTGAAGTGAAGACTAGTACCCATCTTATCGTGAAACCGCTTCCGGAATCCGGAAGTAAAGCGAACATCTCGGTCTAACATAACCGATACCGGCACTGCATGACGTGCCACCACCTCGCGGACGTAAATCTCAGCTAGCTTCTTAGCCGATATACTCTCCTAGATCGGGATAAAATGTGCACTCTTAGTCAACCGATACATGATGATCCAAATCGAATCCACTCCATGTGCGGTCCTGGGAAGCTTTGTGATGAAATCCATAGTGATGTCTTCCCATTTCCACACGGGAAACTCCAACGGCTGCATCTTGTCGTGAGGTCGTTGGTGCTCGGCCTTAACTTTCCTACAAGTCAAGCATCGCTCCACATACCAAGCTATGTCCCGCTTCATGCAGGGCCACCAATAATCAGGGCGAAGATCCCGATACATCTTCGTCGCCCCAGGATGAATGGAGAATCTCGACTTGTGAGCCTCCTCCATCAGAACCTGGCGTACACCGCCCCAGTAAGGTACCCAGACCTCCGATGCAGGGTCAACAACCCATGACTGTCATAATTAAATGAAGCCACTTGACCTATGATCCGCTCACACTTCCGGTGCTCCTCCTTCATACCCTCGACCTGAGCGTCCCGAATCCGTTCCAACAACATAGTAATCACTATCATCCTCAGGCATATATCCCGAATCGGAGCTGTGGCCGCCTTGTGGCTAAGAGCATCGGCCACCACATTGGCCTTCCCCGGGTGATAAAGGATCTCACAGTCATAGTCCTTCACCACGTCCAACCAACGCCGCTGCCTCATGTTCAGATTTGGTTGGTCCATCAGATACCTCAAGCTCTTGTGGTCCGTGTAAATGATACAATGAACCCCATAGAGGTAGTGTCACCAAATATTGAGGGCGAAAACCACAACCCCCAACTCCAAATCGTGCGTCGAGTAATTCGCCTCATGAGGCTTCAACTGCCTCGAAGCGTAGGCTATCACGGGACCCCGCTGCATCAGCACTGCAACCATACCCGTGATCGAAGCGTCACAGTAAACCACAAAATCATCGACGCCCTCCGGAAAAGTTATAATCGGTGCCTCACACAACCGCTGTCTGAGAGTCTCGAAAGATGCCTGCTGCTCAGGCCCCCAGCGGAATGTCACCGACTTCTTAGTCAGTCGGGTCAGTGGAACAACTATCTTGGAGAAATCCTGGATGAATCTTTGATAGTAACCCGCCAGACCAAGAAAACTACGAATCTCAGATGGAGACCTCGGAACCTCCCATCTCATCATGGCCTCTACCTTGGCCGGATCGACCAGTATACCGTTCTGGTTGACGAGGTGTCTCAGAAATAACACCTCGCGCAACCAAAAATCACACTTGGAGAACTTTGCGAAAAGTTTCTCCCTCCTCAGTGTCTCCAGCACCTCTCTCAGGTGCTCCTCGTGCTGCTCCTAAGTCTTGGAGTAAACCAAGATATCATCAATGAAAACTATCACATACCGGTCCAGCATCGGTCTGCACATGCGGTTCATGAGATCCATGAACGCGGAAGGAGCATTGGTGAGCCCAAACGGCATCACCACAAACTCGTAATGACCATATCGAGTCCGAAAGGCTGTCTTCTGTACATCCTCGTCTCTGACTCTCATCTGATGATAACCTGATCGCAGATCAATCTTGGAAAACCAAGATGCTCCCTAAAGCTGGTCAAATAAGTCATCAATCCTCAGGAGGTAATAACGGTTCTTCACCGTTACCTTATTCAACTCCCGATAATCTATACACATCCGATGTGACTCGTCCTTCTTCTTCAAAAATAGGATCGGGGCTCCCCATGGCGAACTGCCCGGCCTGATAAATCTCTTGTCCAACAGCTCCTTCATCTATGTAGACAACTCCTGCATCTCTGGAGGAGCCAACCGATATGGTGCCTTGGCTATCGGAGCCGCACCAGGAACCTGGTCAATCCTGAACTCTACCTGCCTCTCCGGAGGCACCCTAGGCAAATCCTCTGGGAATACGTCCGGGTACTCCCGTGCGATCGGTGCATCATCCACGGTCGCCTTTCCCTTATCCCGAGTATCCATGACATAGGCTACATAACATGCACAACCCTGCTATAGGTAGCGTCTCGCCCTCATTGTTGAACACAAAGTCGGTCCATACTATGGCCTCTTGCCCTGAATCAACAAGCCTCCCCCACTTGGGGTCCGAACTCACACTAGTTGCTGCTCACAGTCGATCACTGCCCCATTGGGGCTCAACCGGTCCATACCCACGATAACCTTATTCCCTCACAGGGGAATAAGGACTAAATCCATGGAATACTGCTAATCGAACAACTGCAATGTAGATCCCCGGTGAACCCTCGTGAGCCGAACGGTCCTATCATCCATAATCTCTACATCAAGGGGCAGTCCAGCTCTCCTGGAGCCCCAACAATTCGCTTGCTAAGCGCGAGCGATACAAAAGATCGGGTAGCCCCCGAATCGAATAATATCAGAGCAAATATACCGTTCACCAAGAAAGACCCTATAACGAAACACATAAACATAAGCGAAAAATCAATACAAATAAAGAGATAAGCAGAAGATACATACCCGTCACAACGTCGGGAGCTGCACGTGCCTCCTCTGCTGTCAGCTGGAAGGCTCTGCTCTTCGCCATAGGCGCCTCAAACCAGCCCTGACCGCCATCGGTAATCCTCAATGTAGCAGGAGCGAGTTCCGCCACCTATCCTGCTGCTGCTAAACTCGGGCACTGGGACCTCTTGTGTCCCCTCTGATTGCACTGGAAGCAAATCAGATCAGATGTTGTGGTGGTGGTGGAAGCAGTACAGTCCATGCTGACATGACCAGTTCGGCCGCACTTAAAGCAGCCCGAACTACCCGCCATGCACGCCCCCTCATGCATCTTGCCACAGCGGCTGCGACCCTGCTGGCTCCTCGATCTGTGATCCGATACCTTGGGCTTTCTTCCCGAACTCCATTTCTAAACCCCCTCTGGTTTCCTCTTGTCACACCCTGGCCGTCGGCGGAAACACCGGACAGTGTAACGTCATTTCTCGTATCATAGTTATCAACTTCCTGAAAACATATGCAATTTAAAATACGTCAACATAAAGTTGGTGAGTTCACAGGTTTTGACTCCATATAAAAATAATACATTTTCCAAGTTCAAAAGTATAGTTTTGAAAGTATCATTTTTACTCTCCAATGTTTAGTATATATATTAGGTATAATGGTTTACTTATTAAATAAGTGATATACCTATACTTCATTTGAACCTAAGGTATAAGTATGGGGAAACTTATACTTAACATTAATACTTGTATAGCGACGAATGTTTCTAACAAGTTGCTACCATGAGTCTGTAACCGCTGCTTGACAACAAAACCTCTGATAAAACACACTCATGATTTACCATGAGAAACAATACACTCATGATTTACCATGAGAAACAATACCGCGCGCTTCATCGACGCCGGAACAATAACAAATAAAAGGAACGGATCGTCACTCGCTTGTCTTGGGTTGTAATTAACAACCACGAGTGGGGTCGTCAACCCGTATCTTATTCATACACGACTTCCTCGCTCACACGGGATTAACGGTTACAGGTCAGATGACTTCCACTAAGATCCCCAATCTTAGTTGATGAATGAGGTAGCTCATGTAGACTTTGACGTCTTCCTATAGCTCTAACAACAAAAGCATTTTCATGTCTAAAACCCTAAGTTACTAGACTATGCTTTTAAACAGTTAGGCAGTATAACAACTATAAGTTGAAGTAAAACCAGGTTTTATCTTGACATAAAACCAACAATATCATATAACATACTTAACAAACAATATATATAACTTTCGAGTATAACTCTGGGTCTATCACACCACATAGTATAAATAGAACTTCGAAGTATAACTCACAAGTTACATCATATATATATATATATATATATATATATATATATATATATATATATATATATATATATATAATTCTCGAGTATATATTAGTATACTTCTATAATACTAACATGCTAACAAGTTTAACATAGTTGTGTGATTTCAAAATATCATATATAGTTTAGGTATATATGAGACAAAACAACTATATTCCGGTTAATCTAACTATATATGTTGATATGAACATACTATTATATAGACATAATAATAACGTATATACAATTTTTAGCATGCGTTTTCCCCCGAAAACATTAGAAAGCGGGGCCGTGAAACTCACCCTAGTAGCGTGATTTTATGTAATCTAAGCAGAAACGGTCAGCGTACGAGGTCGTCGGGGCTCGGGATGAGATGGCTTCAGCAAAGGAGAGAGGAGAAAGGGAAATAGTGTAAGGAATTGCTGAAGTCGGACCTGCTATTTATAGTAAGGATTTTGTACTCTCACGTCGTTTGTTTTATAAGACTCACGTCGTGAGTCATGCATGCTTATCCCGTAGACTTGCCATTTGCGTCCCTAGCTTCGAAAGGTGTCCCTTTGACTCCTCACGACGTGAATCAATCCTTGCTCACGTCGTGAGTTTGGATCTTATCCCATCGTAGTCTCGTCACACCATCTAGATTCCGAGATGTGGCAAAATGACTCCTCACCTCGTGAACATCTATGCTCACCTCGTGAGTTCAGTCAGATTAGGGTTTCTGACAGCTGTATCTTCAGAAGGTCGTAACTTTTGCATACGAACTCCGTTTTTGACGTTCTTTATATGAACGCGTAGGTATTTACAAGTACTACAACTCTCGTTTAGACTCAAATAGCTAATTCTAAGTCTATTTTAAATTCCTCTTATTATAGAGATTTATAGTGTTCGGTTTATCATAACTTCTTCATGCAAAGTCAGATTCAGACGTTCTCTATATTTTTGGAATCGTATGGACGTATACTTTGAGTTGTATCATAAAGAAAGTTCATATTAGTATTAGAATTTATCATGAACTACATAGCACTCTTATCACATTACTAGTTTAACAAAATAACATTACATGATTGGCATAATCACATGAGGTTTATTGACCTATTTTGACTAGTGTTACATTCTCCCCCCGTTAGAATAATTTCGTCCCGAAATTTATCTTATGGATGGGGTTGTGTTAAACAGTTGGGGGTATTTTTCTTTCATCTGATCTTCACGTTCCCAAGTAAATTCAGGTCCTCGTAAAGAGTTCCATTGAACTTTCACTATGGGAATACGACTTTGCTTTAATTGTTTCGCGTATCGATCCATGATTTCGACAGGTTCTTCTACAAAGTTGAGTTTGGTATTGACTTGTATCTCGTCGAGAGGTATAATAAGAGTGTCATCAGATAGAAATCTTTTGAGATTTGACACGTGAAAAACATCGTGTACATTGCTTAGCTCTTGAGGTAACTTGATTTGGTATGCGACAAAACCAAATCTTGCTAGAATTTCAAAAGGTCCTATATACCGTGGGTTTAATTTGCCTCGTTTCCCGAATCGAATTACGACTTTCGAAGGATAGACCTTTAACATTACTCTATCTCAAACTTGGAATTCCAAAGGCTTACGTCTTACGTCAGCATAGCTCTTCTGACGATCACGTGTTGCCTTTAATCGATCCTTAATTTGCACGATCTTTTGAGTTGTCTCTTGGATTATTTCTGGCTTAGCACATAAGGTATCACCTATATGTTCTCTGGCCAATTTTGTGTCTCCAACTTCTCAGTGCAAAAACTACAGCTCCCAACTCAAGGTCATGGGTAGTGTAATTATTCTCATGCACCTTAAGTTGTCGTGATGCGTAGGCGATAACTTTTCCTCTTTGCATCAACACACATCCCAATCCTTGATTTGATGCATCGCAGTATACGACGAAATCATCTGTCCCATCTAGGAGGGATAGGATTGGTGCACTATACAACATTTGCTTTAGTTTCTGAAAAGTATCTTCTTGTTTGTCTTCCCCGTTAAACTTCATATCTTTCTGGGTTAGTGTTGTAAGTGGCTTGGCTATTTTGGAGAAATTCTCTATGAATCTACAGTAATAGCCAGCAAGTCCTAAGAATTGACGCACTTCTGTTGGCGTCTTTGTTGCTTCCCAATTCTTAATTTCTTCAATCTTGGAAGGTTCGACATGAATCCATTTGTTACTAACTACATGTTCTAAAAAATTGTACTTCTCTAATCCAAAATTCACATTCGGAGAATTTGGCGTACAACTTTTCTTTTCTTAGTAGTTCCAAGATTATTTGCAAGTGTTGACCGTGTTCGTGAATATATCAATATATCATCGATAAACACTATCACGAATTTATCCAAGCACGGTTTGTAAACACTATTCATGAGGTCCATGAACATTTTTGGGGCGCTGGTCAATCCAAAGGCTTAGCTAGGAACTCACACTGACCATACTGAGTCCTAAATGTTGTTTTCAGAACATCGTCTTCTTGTACTCCGAGTTGATGGTATCCTGATCTGAGATCTATCTTTAATCTTCTAGAATCTTCAGGTGTTTTAGTCTATCAAACACCGTATCCAAGTTTAGTTGTGCATCGGTCTGACCATAATTAAACATAGGTGATCAGTCTACGTTTAGTTGTGGTTCGTACCATGTACAATAAAACTCGACTAAGTAGTTTGACCTAAAACCTTGCGTTGAATTCTTATCGAGGGTTTAGGTTTTCTATATTTTTGGGTTATATACATGTGTTCTCATCGCGGGACTGAGTTCATACATAACTCTATATCTTTGTGTTTGTTATATTCATGGGTATTATTAATTATTGTTTGTTACTTCAGGTCTAGCTGATAAGGCACCGGCCAGTCAAGACAGTCGGTGGGCAGGATCATTTTAGCATATAGTTGTTCTGAAATCCAGCAACCCAACGCGGCATGTCTATCTTTTCACCGCTCCCGTAAGTATACCCTTAGTAGTATAATTTAATAATACTTTTTATTTTTGGTTAAAGGATATACCTAAACCTAACAGAGTAAGCCCTAAACTATAGTTGTGCTTTCCTAAGAAAGTACTAATTTATTATAGTTAATAGCTCTGATACCAATCTGCCACACCCCGGCCGTCGGCAGAAACACCGGGCGGTGTAACATCATTTCTCGTATCATAGTTATCAACTACCTGAAAACACATGCAATTTAAAATACATCAACATAAAGTTGGTGAGTTCACAGGTTTTGACTCCATATAAAAATAATACATTTTCCAAGTTCAAAAGTATAGTTTTGAAAGTATCATTTTTACTCTCCAATGTTTAGTATATATATTAGGTATAATGGTTTACTTATTAAATAAGTGATATACCTATACTTCATTTGAACCTAAGGTATAAGTATGGGGAAACTTATACTTAACATTAATACTTGTATAGCGACGAAGTATAATGTTTCTAACAAGTTGCTACCATGAGTCTGTAACCGCTGCTTGACAACAAAACCTCTGACAAAACACACTCATGATTTACCATGAGAAACACTACCACGCGCTTCATCGACGCCGGAACAATAACAAATAAAAGGAACTGATCGTCACTCGCTTGTCTTGAGTTGTAATTAACAACCATGAGTGGGGTCGTCAACCTGTATCTTATTCATACACGACTTCCTCGCTCACACGGGATTAACGGTTACAGGTCAGAGGACTTCCACTAAGATCCCCAATCTTAGTTGATGAATGAGGTAGCTCATGTAGACTTTGACGGCTTCCTATAGCTCTAACAACACAAGCATTTTCATATCTAAAACCCTAAGTTACTAGACTATGCTTTAAAACAGTAATCCTAACTTCATAACATTTATGTAGTATCACAGCTATAACTTGAAGTAAAACCAGGTTTTATCTTGACATAAAACCAACAATATCATATAACATACTTAACAAACAATATATATAACTTTTGAGTATAACTCTGGGTCTATCACACCACATAGTATAAATAGAACTCCGAAGTATAACTCACAACTTACATCACATATATATATATATATATATATATATATATATATATATATATATATATAATTCTCGAGTATATATTAGTATACTTCTATAATACTAACATGCTAACAAGTTTAACATAGTTGTGTGATTTCAAAATATCATATATACTTTAGGTATATATGAGACAAAACAACTATATTCCAGTTAATATAACTATATATGTTGATACGAACATACTATTATATAGACATAATAATAACGTATATACAATTTTTAGCATGCGTTTTCCCCCGAAAACATTAGAAAGTGGGGCCGTGAAACTCACCCTAGTAGCGTGATTTTATGTAATCTAAGCAGAAACGGTCAGCGTACGAGGTCGTCGGGGCTCGGGATGCAAGATGGTTTCAGCAAAGGAGAGAGGAGAAAGGGAAATGGTGTAAGGAATAGCTGAAGTCGGACCTGCTATTTATAGTAATGATTTTGGACTCTCACGTCGTGAGTCATGCATGCTTATCCCGTAGACTTGCCATTTGCGTCCCTAGCTTCGGAAGGTGTCCCTTTGACTCCTCACGACGTGAATCAATCCTTGCTCACGTCGTCAGTTTGGATCTTATCCCATCGTAGCTTCGTCACACCTTCTAGATTCTGGGATGTTGCAAAATGACTCCTCACCTCGTGAACATCTATGCTCACCTCGTGAGTTCAGTCAGATTAGGGTTTCTGACAGCTGTATCTTCGGAAGGTCGTAACTTTTGCATACGAACTCCGTTTTTGACGTTATTTATATGCACGCGTAGGTATTTACAAGTACTACAGCTTTATTTTAGACTCAAATAGCTAATTCTAAGTATATTTTAAATTCCTCTTATTATAGAGATTTATAGTGTTCGGTTTATCATAACTTCTTCATGCGAAGTCAGATTCAGACGTTCTCTATATTTTTGGAATCGTATGGACGTATACTTTGAGTTGTATCATAAAGAAAGTTCATATTAGTATTAGAATTTATCATGAACTACATAGAACTCTTATCACATTACTAGTTTAAAAAAATCACATTACATGATTGGCATAATCACATGTGATTGTTTATTGACCTATTTTGACTAGTGTTACACCTCTTCCTCTCCATCTCCAAATCCAGATCCCTTTCCCGAGCCCTCGTAATCATATCCTCTAGCGTTTTGCAGTTGGATCGGCTCACAAACTGCCGAATGTCGCTCCTCAACATCTCATGATACCGGGCCTTTTTCATCTCGTCGTCCGCTACGTATTGCGGAACGAGAATGGCCCTCTCCCTGAACATAGCAGTGATCTCGGCCACCGTCTCCGTAGTCTGCTGGAGATCCTGGAACTCCCTCGCACGCTGTTGCACCTCGATCACAGGTGCAAACTCGACCCTGAATCTGGACGAGAAATCACTCCAGTTCATCGCATCAATAGCGGCATCATCTCCAATAGCTCGTCCAACCTCCTCCCACCAATCCTGCGCCCTGTCCTTCAGAAGGCTGGAAGCAAGTTGGACATTTTCCCCCTCTGGACAACGGCTAATGCGAAAGGCGTTGGCGACATCCACCAACCACCTACTGGTAGCAATGGGGTCCCTAGCCCCATGGTAGTATGGAGCTCCACAAGCTCGGAACTCCCTGAACGTCAATGTGCTCGTTCCCATCATGCCCGCCATCTCAGTGCGGAATGCACCCAGCCTCTCATCCAAAATCTCCAAAATTCCCTCCTTGACCGTACCGAAGATCAAAAGAGTCTGGTCCATGATACTACGCGTGATATCAGATGAAATGAAATCCCTCATCTGATCATCTAGCTGCCCGACTCCAGAGCCCGAGCCTGATCCCTCGCCGGCGCCAGAATTGCCAACTAGTCTAGTGCGTAGCGTCACCATACTGAAAATACACCATAACAATCATCAGAATACTCATCATAACTCGAGGGATCTCACACACTACAAGTTCCCTGGTTTCATCTCAGCCCTCCTTGACTCGAGTACGGATCCTCTGCTTTCAGAAGTACGACCCCATACTACCTTCCACATATATCCATACTTTCCTCAAGAATTTCCTTGACTCCACCAAGACCCTTTCACTACTACTGCTTTCCACTAATCTCATCCTAGGCTTGCCCTAGGGTAATCTCCGACCCACTCTCCGCCATTAGGTGCATAAGAAGTCCCTGCTATCTCTCCCTAACTAGCTTGCGAATACCATTACATATCACTAAGACCAGATAATTCTTCGAATGTGAGGTCCTACCCTACAACGATTGGACTCAGACAAGAGCTGCGAAATAGGGCTAGACCTAACCTTCTGAAATTATTTAGTCCTCGTAATATGTAACTTAACGTATTCGTTTACTAGTTAATTAATAATAACTAGACCTCCTAAAAGCACAAAGCAAGCAGCATTCGAGCATTGAGTAACCAAAACCAGGCATATCCTAAACAGGCCATCATATCACTGACTAATCAGTACTAGCATGCCATTCAATAAGCTTATACACTAGGCATACAATACATCCTTCCTAGATCCTTAGCCTTAATCTAACATGCAGTTCTCATACACATACAACAGGCATACAAGGCATCCTTCCTAGATCCTTATCCCTAATCTAGCATGCAGTTCTCATAATCATATCATATCATAACCAACATGTATGGGTAATTTGGGAGAACTTACTTGAACTCGGCTGATTGCATGCACCACACCCTTTTCTCGTTTTGGAAATCCTTTTTATAAAAATGATTTTCTTTAGAAAAATTTTCATACCAAGTCCTCAGTTTGAGTTCAGACACACCTGAGAGTGTTCCCGACTCCCTCAAACCAAGGCTCTGATACCAACTTGAAACATCCCAAAATTCATGACCAAAAATTTTGTTTTTAATTATTAAATAAAACCATAGTTATCAAAACATTCGTCAAAAACATAAGTCATAGTATCTCAAAACATCATAATCAGAGTATCCATATCAAAAACATATGTCAATATATCAGAGTAAACATCCCATGCTAAAACATCGTGGTGTGTGCAATGCAGTCATCCCGAGCTCTTCCCTTTGCTAACGGAAGTTCCTGAAACCAAAACTAAAAACTGTAAGCACGAAGCTTAGTGAGTTTCCCCGATCTATCATATACCATACACATAATCACATAATCACATATAATCATATCGTGGGCCCTGCCCGGCATCGAACCATGTCCGGCATCGAGCTGAGCTCGACATGCATATAAACATATCAATGATACACAAAATATAATCACATAACATAAGCATACAACATTTATCGGGCATCGCCCGACATCGGATCGAAATCCGGAAAGCATATAAACATTCATCGGGCACCGCCCGACATCGAAACTTAGTCCGAAAAACATATAAACACAGACGCATGCAAGAATCACGAAGATATCAAGCATACAAACATTCCTCGGCCATTGCCCGACATCGAACCGTAGTCCGGAAAGCATATAAACATTCCTCGGGCACCGCCCGACATCGGATCGAAATCTGGAACATACAATCATACATACGGGCCGACATTGGTGCCTTCGACCCGTTCCTACAGGAGGAAAACTCACCTCAAATGTCGGGTGCTAGCTGAAACGTCTGTGCTCCGGAATCAACTCTACTCAAACCCCTAAACAGAGCAACCTCTTAGATAGCAATTCATACTCATAACCCCCTTAGGGTCAACCATGGTCATAGTCAAAGTGAAAGTCAAAGTACACCCTCCGAGTTGACTCAACTCATCGAGTTACCCCTTTAACTCGTTGAGTTTCTGAGAACATCGGAATTGTGATTCGTGATCCAACTCGTCGAGTTCTTCCCAATTAGCAGAATCATGAAACTTCAATTCAACTCGTCGAGTTCCTCTATGAACTCGTCGAGTTCTTCTGTCTGCTAACCCTTCTTAATCCATTCAGCCATTATTCTTCAAATCCAAGTCTCGTATTCCAGATCTGGGCCGAAAATACTTCTAGGAGGGTAAAGTTTCCAACTTTACCCATTAAAACCCACTCTAGAAGAAAACAGCTCTAACCCTAACCCAAAAAGGCCATGGTCTTGATCCAAAGCCAACTAAAACTACAACATAGACCATGAGGTCATAGATCTGGACTCTAGGGACTAAATGATCACGTAAAGTCTTAAACTTTATCCTCATGCATGGCCGTTAGAGCTTCAAAAGACAAATTTGATGGTCTAAAGGTTGCATGGGACTTCCATGGCCATAAATTTGGCACCTTTATGTGATGAAGATCCCTCAAGACCTTGGATCTGAAGTGTTCTTCACTTGGGACGTCCAAATCCCAATAATCATATCATTTGGGCCAAAACCAAGCAAAAAAACCCTAAAAGAGGATCTAAACAACTACAAGGCAAAGTTCAAGGTTTATACCAACAAAATGTCATGGATGAGGCAAGGATTCTAGATCTACAACTCCTTCTTGTGTCCTCAAGCTTTTCCTTCTTCCAAAGGTTTCAAGCACACACACTAAAACACTTAAAATAGGTCACCAACACTCACAATAGCATTAGGGTTTCGAGATCTCGGGTTAGGACAGTGGAGGCTGGAAATTAGGCCAACACCTTGGGTTTAAGGTGTTTAAATAGGGTGCAAACCCCATAAATTAGGGTTTCAAATTTGCCAGCCTACTCGCCGAGTTGAGGCCTCCCAACTCGTCAAGTAGGTTACTTCAAATACACGACCCTTATGATTTCTACTCGACGAGTTTGGGCTCCCAACTCGTGGATTTGCTCTATAAAATGGAATAATTATAAGTTAATACATACCAGGAACCAGGCGTTACAAAATCCCATATTGACTCCATAAGCCTCTTGTATAGTTCACACCATACCTAAAAATGGCTTTTATAACTGCCTGGTTAAGGACCAACGTTTAACCATATCAAAGCACAACACTCACTACACTTAAGTCCCACTATGTATCTCATGTGTTAAGTATACAAAGATAGTACCTTTTTAATCACGTATCACTCATGATAGCGATCCATGAGTTGATCTTGATGCGGGTCAGTTCAATACTAGTTCTCTGAGAAGTACCTATGAAACTTGGTTACAACACATTGCCTACTTTCATCTTGTGAAAATCAGGCAATCCAATTCATATTAGTCTTACTTCATAATTGCTCCCACAATTATTACTGACTATGAACTTTTAGAATAATAAGATTATTCATGGATTAAACATGTTAATATAGAACACACCAAGTATTAATGTGATGATCATATCCCAGTATACCAAGACATTATAGAATATTTTTTTTCACAATGTTCCAATATCCAAATACTAAATCCAAATAAAAATCCCATTTCTAGAACAATTAATTTTTACAACTGAAGTGTGACCATATATACTTAGCTCATAAGCACTTTATTAATGGCTTCATCTAAACTTAATTTGTGAGAATTCTACGAATACTATCATCTCCATATTTGACATTACTCTAAGTATAGTTAAATATCTTGGAGAGTATGATTGGTGTTATTTCGTGACATAGAGTCTCTTATCTTGATTAAGTATACTCTTGAAATCACAAAGATTTCTATGTGATCCTCGAATGGTAGAAATCAACATAGTTTTTCAATGAACTCATTCATCCAATCATATTTAATTTCAATTTATAAAGTAGTGTATTCTTATTTTGTAGTAAGTTGTGTTGTAAGGTCCTAATCTGCTTGTGTATCAATCAGATCCAATTGATGGTGCGGAATCCCAATCAATTGGATGATGTCAGATCAAATAGAAGAGAAGGAGAAGAAGAAGATGATGAATCTTGAATGTATTGATTAGAATGAAGTTCCAGATACAAGATTCACACACACTAACACACACTAAAGCTCCTTTCTTTCTCTCTTGGCCGTACACTCCTTTTCTGTTCATCAATCCCTCCTCAACCACCTAACACCTATATATATATACTTGGGGAATATGGGCCATAAATGGGTTTACGGTCGGGCCGTAAACAAGGTTTACGGCCGTAAACACCTCCCTGGCCGTAAACCTGACCGTAAACTCATAAAACATTACAGAAAAATACAGTTGCCTAGAAAAGCAAAGTATAAACCATAATTTTGACCCAACAATCTCCCCCTTGGTTTATAGCTTTCTTTTCTTAATTGACCCAACAAACTCCCCCTAAACAGTAGCTGGATTTTCTTGTTAATCTTCATTGGGAGCTTTGGCTTAATCTTCAATTTCTTCACAACTTCAAGATGAACATGATGAATCTTCAATAAATGACTTCATCTTGAGCACTTGGGCTTTTCTTCAAAATTTGACTCTGAACGCACGGTGGGTGAGGAGGCTTCTTGAAAAGATTCTTGAAAGATAGCGCTTTCAGCTTGAGAATCTTCAGAGAGACTATCAGAGAGAACTAGTCTTTTGGATCACTTCAGCAGGTACAAGATAGCAGCAAATTGATTGAGGAGGCTTCAATGCAATATGTCACATAATCTTCAATTACAGCTTGACCTGGCTTCTGGGGTTGAAGGATTGAATGTTGAAAGAATAATCTTCATTTCTTGCTCCTTCGAATGAGAATTCTTCGATGATCACGGATGAAGCCTTGGCTCAGAAATCTTCGACACAAACTCCATGAGTCTTATCTACACCTGAATTCACCTTTCAAGACAAAACAAAACTAAAAGAAAACTTAGCACACAATATTTTTGGATTTTTCATATTTTCTGAAAAAGAAATAAAACAGAAATAACATTATTTTTTGGATTTTTTTAAATTTTCTGATTTTTGTTTGGTTTTTAAAATTTTTAATTCTCCCCTGATATTTAAATTAGAAGAAAACTATGAACAAATTTAACAAAAATAAAATGATATCTAACTTTAAGAGTGATTTGGGATCAAAGTTTTTAGACAGCCTTTATCCGTTTATCAGTACCTCTCCCTTCATGAATAGATCTGGTCAATCGCCGGTATTGTGGTCCACTTAAACACGAGAGATTGTGACAAAATTAGGACATACTATAAGTGACAAGACAATGTGATCCTAAGTTCCTAGATAATATTCCTTAAGGACCATTCAGCTGACGACGACCAAAGATATTGTTGTCCACCTAAATTGAGTAGCGAGATCTACAGACAACCTAGTGATTGTTCAATTTTAAATGTACTAGAACATGTTTCCCGCTTCCTGACATAC
Organism: Lactuca virosa; assembly: GCF_052849685.1. Classification (NCBI taxonomy): domain Eukaryota; kingdom Viridiplantae; phylum Streptophyta; class Magnoliopsida; order Asterales; family Asteraceae; genus Lactuca; species Lactuca virosa. The sequence goes on along the minus strand of NC_136431.1, from coordinate 276,091,948 downwards.
CCCAATAATCAGGAACTTCCAAAGTACTCCTTACTTTAGGTGAGCAGACAATTATTATGAGAGAAGTAAGATTTAGAATGCATATGCTATACACCCAGGTCGGATCTCTTCCAATCTCGCAGAGGGTGAAACATATGACTAACCAGATTTAGAGGGATTGAGAAGTAGAATGGTGCATATGCTGTGTACCAGGTCAGATGTATTTCAATCACGCAAAGGAGACAGCATATGACCAACAGACAGGAAGAATTGCATAGATAGAAGATACAGAGAAATAGAATTGCATATGTTACAGTCCAGGTCGGATGTATTTCAATCACGCAGAGGAGGCAACATATCACTAACAGAAAGAAAGCAAGAAAATAATTTCCTACAGACCTACTTTATCGAAATTCCCTAGTCGCCCCATCAATACCGGAATTAAGGACAGAATCCGTACATCGAGGAAGAGTTAAACCACAGTTCTAGATACATATTAATTTAATGTGACCGGTGGATTATCATGTATATCTCCCTGCTCAACCTATCTGAGTGTCGTATTGTCAGGCTAAATAGATCTTTCTAGGTCAAGTTTTTTCAAGTCTCTAGATTCCTTAAGTTCATTAATGCCTAGTCAAGTCCATTTTAATCTCTCGTGCCTACCAGCACATCAAACACAGAGCCTAGACAATTCAGATTCAGTCCCTTACACAGATTCAGATTGCCTGTTATCACATGATTATATCACTTCCCATCACATCACCTGCAAGCACATTCCATAACCAACATATTTTTGGATTTTCTGATTTTCTAATGTTTTTTTTGGATTTTTTTTAAAATTTTAAAATTTTTGTTTTGTTTTTATTTCTCCCCCTAAATTTGTGCATAGGAGAGAAACGAAAGTAAATGCGCAAATTTAAACTATCCTAAAACAAAAATTAGTCTTTAAAGCGAATCAACTTAAGAAGAACGCAGGAGTATAGAGAAGAAAACTCAAATCGTAAGTCACCGATTGAATTTGCATCCAGAAGGTCTGAGAACAGCACGCGTAATCTCAGAACAGATCCGAAAATTCTTCATGTCATTAAGCACTAACCCCGTTTGTGATCTCTTCCTTTCTTCCTTTCCCGCAAAGGACACATACTCCCAAACAAAGTTATGAATGTTGTACAGTTGAGAGATGTCTCCTATGATGTGCCTAGAACAGCCACTACCAACAAACCGAAGTATGATGATATGCCTCCATAGCTAGTCCGACATAGAGCGGGATTAGTTGGTCTTTGGAACCCAGTCCATTTTGAAACTGGGTTGACCTTTTTCATCCTTGCACGGTACTCTCTCCCATGACATATCCTGTTTATCACAAACAAAAGATGTAGAAACGTTAGAAGCATTAGGAGATTTGGGAGATTGAACCTTTGGTACCCATCTGTAGTTGGGTTTAACCCATTTATTTTTCGATCCGATGGGTTCCTCAGTACTTGCTTTTGATCTTGATGTAGGCCGTTGAGATGACTTTGACCTAACCGGTCTTTGTTTCACTGGAGCATCTCTTGGATTGGGCTTCTTGGCTGACATTCTCTTCTTGCCCTTGGGATTCGGATTCTTGGCCTTGTGGGTTTGATTCTTGGCCTTCTGCGCGTTCCAGTTACCATTGTCTGAACGTGACCTTGAGGGGTTTCTTTTGGAGTATCTCCCTCTTGGCGCGTTCTGCCACCCTTGTGCATAGTAGGGAACATATGCGCGATTAGGACAATTTATGGCAATGTGTCTAGGTGTTCCACAGTGAAAACATGTCTTTTTCTTCACTGTGAAGTTGTTTCTTCCTGCCCCTGGTGGCGTATCCTTGCCTTGTCTCTGATTGTTCCCACATGCACACTTGCAACAAGCCGTCGGTTGTTTCACTTGATTTGGTGGCATGTACTTCTCAACAGCAGGTTGATCAGAAGCATCTGAGTTCGAAGCAACAGATTCAGAGTTCAAGGAGATGTTGGTTTGTTCAATGGTGTTCTCCTTGTTCTCATCCTCTGCTACTTTACCTGCACATGAAGTAGATGTGCTAGAAACAGGAACATCAGTATTTTCAAACAAATCATCAAATATGTCAAAAAAATTTAATTCAGCAGGAGCAGATGCGGAAGTATCACAAAAAACATTGTCATTTTTAACATCAGAAACAAAAGGTTTTTCATTGGAAACAAAAACATCAGGTTCAGACTCAGTTTTGTTATCAGAAACAGATCCTTCAACTTCGTGCTTTGACTGATCTAAGGATTGATCTGCAGGCGAAGTAGAAACGTTAGTACTTTCAATATTAATAAATCCTCCTGAAACAAAACCAGATGGCTTGCCATAAACCATGAATGGTTTGTTGGCAATCTCCTCTTTAGACAAAGGGTGATACTGATATGTATGATTAAAAGGAGGAGGTACATTATCGTATCATAAACCCTTTTGCTGGTTTCGTTTGAACTGTAGAAAATGGTCAATCATGTTGGCAACTACCTCGCTTGATACATCAAACCTTTTAAAATCAAAATTTGCAGTTTCAAATTGTCCTTTTAATGTATCAAGCTTAGCAATTAACTCATCATTCAGTCTCTTGATATAATCATAATTTTCACATTTGTTACTGTAGTCTTCCTGAAGTCTCCTAAAGTCCTTTATTTTTGTTTCTAACTGGGCCTTTAGGGGTTTCTGTCCTTTCCTGAGTTGATATCCTTCATATCTCAGGTCCTCAACTTCTCTTTTTAATAAATCAATTTGTTCCCGAAGAAATTTAATCGTAGTTTCACAAGTTGGAGTACATGAAACTTCATTGACCGGGATGTTTGCGGAACTCATTGTTTTTCCACACTTCAAAGCGTCAAGTTCTTCAATGACAGCAGCAAGACTAAGACGTTTGAGATCTTTTGTCTTCTTGATGACATCCACGTTCATATCCCACGACTTTGGAAGTGCATTCAACAGCTTTTTGTTTATCTCAGATTTACTCAAGAAAATCCCAGCTATATTCATCTCAGTAGTAAGTGTAGTAAATCGCTGCAACTGAGCTTCCAGGGTTTCTCCAGGGATATAATCGAACATGTTGAAATTTTCTCTTAACATATCCTGACGACTCTCTTTCATGTCTTCAATTCCCACGTAGACCTCAAAAACCATTAAAAACACAACTAGAAGCCAAAATCAAACTTAAATTTAAAAATGCCCTTTGACTATAAACCTCAAAAGTCAACCTTAAAAGTCAATTTTAAAAATTCAAACTCAAAAGTCAAACGTGAAAAGTCAAACTTAAAAGTCAAACTTAAAAGCTAAATTTGAAAATTTAAAAGTTTAAACGAGAAAGTCAAAGTTTAAAGTCAAAGGACAAATTTTAAAAGTCAAAATCAAAATTTTAAGTAAAAAGTCAAAATTAAAAGTAAAAAATTAAAAGCTAAAATTTTTGGAAGAAAATAGAATTTAAAATTAAAAGGAAATTGATTTTGGGGTTGAAAGTGTCAAATTGGCGAAATTAGGTGCGAATGGGAGTGTATTTGAATTAAAATCGGAAGGGATGAACCAAGATTCAGCCTAGAAGAGTTGGTAAGACGCGTGTTGAGTATAGAGGAGGCCCGGGTTCGAACCCTGGCACCTCCAAAAATCCGTCCGCCCCTTTCTTTTTTATTTAAATGTGCGATGCGAGGACGTCTGCTGGGATACGAGGCGAGGACGAGGCGATGCGATGCGAGGCTGAGAACGAGACGAGGTGCGAACCGTAAACGACGCTGGACCACAAACCACCGAGGATCCCAAACTCGGACCGTACACGTGCGAGGACCGTAAACCGAGGGCCGTAATCTCGGACCGCAAACTCCGGGCCGTAAACTTATTCCAGCCACAAACACTTCGAAAACCCTAGCTGCTGGCCGTACACGCCGCCACTCCCTCGTTGGTTACGACCAAAAACAGCGTTTTTGCCCCTTTTTTGCTCCAAAACTCGATCAAAAACTCGTTTTTATCAAAAACACGAAGAACAAACCCCCCCTAATTTTCAGAGATCTATCCAAAAATGCAGGAATCCTTCAAAAATAAGATCAAATAAGCTCCAGATCTGACAAAATTGACTGATACAATCCAAGCTCTGATACCAATTGTAAGGTCCTAATCTGCTTGTGTATCAATCAGATCCAATTGATGGTGCGGAATCCCAATCAATTGGATGATGTCAGATCAAATAGAAGAGAAGGAGAAGAAGAAGATGATGAATCTTGAATGTATTGATTAGAATGAAGTTCCAGATACAAGATTCACACACACTAACACACACTAAAGCTCCTTTCTTTCTCTCTTGGTCGTACACTCTTTTTCTGTTCATCAATCCCTCCTCAACCACCTAACACCTATATATATACTTGGGGAATATGGTCCATAAATGGGTTTACGGCCGGGCCTTAAACAAGGTTTACGGCCGTAAACCTGTTTACGACCGTAAACACCTCCCTGGCCGTAAACCTGACCGTAAACTCATAAAACATTACAGAAAAATACAGTTGCCTAGAAAAGCAAAGTATAAACCATAATTTTGACCCAACATGTGTCATTATTTTTTACTTGGACCTCATTCCAACTAAACTTACTCTTCATCCCACAATGAAGTCATAATCCAATTATAATTCATAATTATATATATTTTTTTACAAACCAGAATCCTATGTAGCTCTTTACCTGAAGATTTTATTCTAAGCTAATTATCACATATACATTCTCTTAGGTCTTCTTAAGTACTCTTAGAATGTGCGCATTGTCATCTAATGACTTACGCATGTATCGTAGCATGATCATATACCAGGTCTTATGCATGATATGGCATAAATGATAGATTTATTTTCCAAGCAAATCAAATATAAATCATTTCAGCTAGTTCAAATCTATGAGCTAGGTCCTTTTGAGGCTGGCTCAAACTTAGTGCCATGTGACAATGTCAAGATTCCCCCAAAGGAATCTTCTATCTTGATCTTTTTCAAGATATTGTCAATATATGTATAAAGATATAAAACATTTAACATTCATTTTATCTATCTTGATAGATTTTACATTACATGAATGTATCTTATCTTTCCTAAATCTTTCATCTTAGAAACACATTCTGAATCAAGGTGAAAAGTCCTGACATGGTCAAAATGTGATTTCTCATGCTTAAGTATGTCTCATTCATACAAGATTAGGAATGTCACTATGCTCCCACTAGTTCTTAGTAAACACACATGTTCTATTCATTTTGATATAGAAGTATACCTTGTGGTTTTATATTAAAATGATGATCGCAACCTTAAGATGTTTTCTTTGTATCCACAAATGGATCTAAAGCTTTACACATTTTTCTAGGATAACATGGATTAAGAATACCTTCAGGCTAATCTATATAGATATCTTCTAGTAGATTTATATTAAGAAAATCATACTTTCTTGAAATCTATTTGCAATATTTCATATTAAGATTATGATTTTATAGTATATACTATCCTTGTTGATCTAATCATAGCTACTTGTGAAAAAGGTTTTATCATAGTCAATGTCATGAGTATGACAAGGACGATAGTCAATGACATGAGTATGAGAAAATCCTTTTATCACAAGACTTTCTTTAAATGTGTATAGTTATCAATGTAATGTATTTTTTCTAGAAGAACCACTTACTTCTTCTAGCCTTTCTATAGGGAGGAAGTTTAATCAAGACCACACTTGATTATTTTACATGGATTACATCTCATGTTCATGACTCTAAGTCATTTATCAGATTCGAGATCTGATATAGCATTTTGGTAGTTGATGGATTTGCCAGAAACCATCAAGAAGAGCTCATCAAAGAGAGATTCCATATTTCTCAAGTCCTAGATGATTTCTACCATTAATGTGAGTAATTGTGTTTATGAATAACTATTATTCAAGTTTAAAAATCCCTTGTTAAAGCTAGTGCCAATTGTTACTACATCAGGTTATGGTTCTTGATCTGCTTCAAGTTCTATGTACATCCCACGTGCTTTGTCATTAGAAGCTTGCTTTCTGCTAACTTAGCTTTCAGAAGAATAAGAGAACTTATTCTTGGTGGGTTTGCATATAATAATCTAAGCCACATTTAGATCATTATACAAATATTTATTTAGTAGATTTTAGGTTTTGAAGCTTTAGTCACAAAACATTAAATAAGATAGGGATGGGCCCTTTCCATACAAAATCTTATAAAGAAAATGTTTTATCTACTTATTAGTTGGTATTTGTACTTAAAGTACAATTGATAGTGTTCTAGGTGTTATCCCAAGGAAATAAAAGGAGGACATTTCTATCGATTAGAAAGTAAATCATACCAAGTAAGATTTAATTCATCCTTTATTATCATTTATTCTTTAGATGGTTCTTTTGATTTGTATCTAAACCTTATATTTGAAACTTCAACAAAGATTTCATAATTATGCTTTACCTTGTAAAATATAATTATAACTACTATAGTTGTTAATAAAGTTGATTTGGTATCTTGTGTTAAACCTGACGAAAATCACTGTATCTTCGGAATATTGCTCAACCTGACGAAACATATAAAATGCTTCTAAGCCTTCGATTTCCCCCTAGAGTTCTGGAATAAGTGAATATAATATCTCTTTAGAAACATCATCATAATCATTGCAATGCTTCCACTAAACATTACGATTCAGTATGTTCTTAATACCAGGTTGTTCGGGAATAGGTTCTTTAAGAACATACAACTTATTATCCCTTTGGAGATTATCTTTCAAAACATGCATCTATTGGATAATATTGTACCCGTCGAATATTAAATGTTCACGTTGATTACAAGATCATACTGATGCATGGTAGTGAAATTGGATTTGGTTATTATCTACAAAATTTAACAAATTTCATTTAGTATTTTCAATATTGAAACTCTTTGATAATTAATATATTTTTAGTTTCCAAAAACATTAAATATCAAAGTCTAAGATCCATGTTGCAAAAAAAATAAATGGTTAGGTATCCTTTATCTCATCCATTTGAATCCAACCCGATAGATATCAACTAGCAATTATATCTTATTATATAACTCCTATATTTATGGAATCACTAACAACAAATTTAATTAGACATGTTTGATCCCATCTATGCCTAGGAACTTTCTTGCTTAGGTATCATTTATCACAAAATATTTCCGATCATATCATCCAATTTGAAAAACTTGTGTAATCCGCCTGTAACTTCGTCATAGAAATCGCGAATACACCCCGACCATCAAAAGATAACACTAAGTGGTTAGGTATCATTTATCCCACTAGTGGATGCAAGAGATGTACGAGTGTTCTTCAAAATGGATTGCATAGATTTGAGGTTCGTAAGGGGTCTTTTATATGTTTTACAATTCTAGTTTTAAAAATATATGGTATCATGATTATTACATGCATATAATAGGTCATGGCACCAATTTAAAAAAAAACACTTTTAAAGGTTCTATATAAAAGCTAGTTTTTATATAATTTAATGCAATTCAATTTTAATAACCGCTATTAAGTTTGAGTTTAAGCGCATTTGAACCTTTTATATCTTTAATAAAACGTCCTTTTATTACTTATATATTTGGAGTTTGTATAAGATACAAAAATCACCATTTTTAAAACTTATGATTGAGTATTTTAAAATTTTCCGTTATTACCGTTTTTATAAAACCGGTTTTTATTTTAAAATAATAACTTGTTACATCTTATGTTCACAATATAAATTTTGAAAACCAAACTCCATGTGATGTTTGTTTTATTCAAAATTGTTTTAGCATGTGCAAAACTAATTTATCAACCACACATAATAATTGCATAAAATAAACAACAAAATCATGCATAAAAACATATGTACATAAACATAACCAACTAATGACATTTTTGTGAGCCAACACAAAAGATGCCAAGTCCATTCCTAAAGGGACATTTAAAGGGACCAAAAAACTTCTTGTAATGTTGTTGTAGAAGCTCCAACTTGAGAAAACACCCATTGTTTGCAAAAGATTGGAAAAGCTTCTTGAAGGTAATATTTCAGCAACTGTCGCTAAAAGTCCAACAATCCTTAAGAAACAGCTTTAGTGACACTTTTCAGAAACTGTCACTAACTTCCCAGCATGATATTAACTTCGAAAATTACCCCTTTTGTCTTAAAAAATGGCTCCAACTTCATTTCTTGTTACATATTTGTACAAATAAATTATTTCTAAAAACTAATCTATTACATAAAAGAATAAACCAAGAAAACTAATATATTTAATTTATTACATACCATATGAATAAATAAATTATTACAACCATTTTTATAACAAAAACAAGAAACACAACAACACATTGGTCGGCTAGTTTATGCACATCACACATATTAACTTACACATAAAACAATATTTGTTTTTCTAAGACAACTCTAAGTGACAAAAAATGCATGAAAACTTTTGTCACAAAAATAACAATAATAAAGTTGTCATAGAAAATATGTATGAACTGATTTTCTTATAAAAACAAGTTATCCATATTTTCCAGAAACTAAGATTTCCAAAAATCAAAAAATCTAACCAAACTTGCATGGTGGTTTTGATACCAATTATTGGGTTTTTATTCAAATATAGTTTCGAAAAACACAATATTTAGCAATGGAAGACTTTAATATTTTGAACAACATAAAACAAGTTTATAACCCATCAAGGATCTTCTTGCAAGGTTTGGAAAGAAAAACAAGCACCAAAGAAGAAGATGAAACAATAACAACCTTTGTAGTTCTTTGGGTCCTCTTGGGAGGCTTCGAAGTTGATGGAGAATGTGGGTCCTCTTGATGTAGGATGTTAATCATTTAGATGAACTCTTAAGTTTGAAGGCAAATACCCAAGTGCAAGCCTCTAGCTAGTTAAAGCATCCACTTAATCTAAAGGTCCTTAACCATTAAGACCTTTGGACAAGCTTGTCCTCCATGCATGCACCCATACCTATTTCTTTTGATTAAAGAATGCACATGACCATCACTCTTTTCCCTTAATTAGTTTTCGATAATCAAGGAAAAAAAGAGTGCAAGAGTTCAAATTTTATAAAACCAAGTTTATAAAATATAAACTTTGTCTTTAGGTAAAAGAAAAAAGAACTCAACTAGTCCAAAAGGTTGTGCATGGCTTATTAATTCATACCATGTGAAATAATATGTTACATTTTATTATAAAATTATTATTTCCATGAAATAAATATATCCAATTAATTATAAGAGTTTATTGAATATTTATTAAAATCAATTTCTAATAAATAATCAATTGCATCAAGTTGTTTTTAGTGTGACCCTTATGATCATATGTAAATTAACAATATCACTTTAATATGACTCTTGGGCATACTAGATCTTTCAAGACTCTCCAAGAAATATGCATAATCTGGTGGTGGATTTACGATCATGACGATTGCTATCCCAATCAGCATCACTATAGGCACGTAACTCAAGAGATGACGTTGAGGGAAACAATAAGGTCTGAAACTGAGTGCCACGAAGATATCTCAAAATATGGAGCATAACTCCCCAATGAACAGAAGTATGAGAAGTAACAAACTGACTGACGACATGAACAACATGAGCTATATATGAACGACTAACTGTAAGATAAACCAAACTTCTCACAATAGCCAGGTAAAGATTCAGATATGATAAAGGTGCACCATCACTAGGAAAGTACCGAACACAAGGGGAACATGCATAAAATAACAGACTGACAGGAAGACACTAATAGGAGTGGACATGATCATGTAGCAATATAGTTTTGATAAGTAAGGGTATCGAACACGAGGGGAACATGCATGATTTAATTTAGAAAATAAAGCAAATAATTAAACTATAAACATAAAAGTAAAGGGGTTTTTGTTTAATGAAATTAAACTTGATTTATACCCAAACTAAAGCAAAGAAATGCGAAGAACATAATTTAGACGATTGATTTAAATTACTTCCACTTAGATTCTGAATCCTCCTTTTTTCCTATGGTTGATTTATTAGAGTGCAATAAATTGACAAGTTGATTACCAATTGTTTTAAAGACTAGTTATCTTGATTCGATGAACTAATACCAATTATTATAAAGCAAATAACACAATGGCCATGCAATTAGCTAACTAAATAATCAATTAAATAATTCAGATAATGAATTAATTAATCTAGCATAGCATGGATATCTAAGTACCTTCTTACATATTCAAGTTAACAATTATATTATATAGCCCTAGGATTTTGTACATCACTAGTCCTAATAGTTTATCTTCAGAAACTAATTAAGATGCAAGTCAATATTGTTAGACTGGTCCTCTAAACTACAATAATCTCAATTGTATATAATAAAAATCAAAACTTTATTATATAAGGTAAACGATCAATTATACATAATAAATAATCAAACTTTATACATTCATCTAACAAATCAAGCAAGAGTATTTAGGAATCATGTACATCTAAGCAGAAATAAAAGGTTTTTAACCCATAATCTCTACTAAAAGACAAAATACAATCATTAATGTATTGTTAAAAATGACGTCCAAGGTAAACCGAATGATTAAATATCTTTCTAAGCTTCGATCTTCAAAACAATGCTCCTATCGTGTTCTTCAGCCTTCAAATCGACCAAAAAGGGTTTTAGACGACTTCTATCTTCATATCAAAGGTTTCCCTTGGTTTCACACCAAATTAGGGTTGTTAAATCGCATATTTATAGATTCGGCGATGTAGCGTCAAAATCCTTTTAATGTCACTCGTGAGGTCTACTACATATCCGAGTCGGTCTCAATCTTCTCGTTGTCATAATCTCTTTGTGACACGTAGGTAGAAAAGGTGTGGCATGCTCCTATGTATTTTCTGGCTGTTTTCATTTTTCAGTCCTTATTAGATGTTGCTCAGTTCCAATTTCTTCCTTTTGCTCCAATCCATGAAATTTCCTATAATTATCCAATTTAAATCATTTTCAGTACCTTCTATCTTTAAATATAATAATTGAAGATAATTACCCAAAAACATATGACTAAATAGGGCAATAGCATATGTGGAGACACTTGTGGATGTTGTAAGAGGTACGTCGAGACACTTTATGGATGTTGCAAGTGGTACATCTAGATACTTGGGGATGTTGAAAGTATTATAATGAAACGTATAGATGTTTTTGTTGGGTTTTAATTCAAAATAGTTTCATAAACTAGAAAAATTATGGCAACGGAAGACTTTAATTTTGAAATAACATAAACATTTTATACCCACCAAGGATCTTCTTGCAAGTTATAGAAAGATTAAAACACCAACCAAAGAAGAGGTGAAGAAATAACAACCTTTGTAGTTCTTTGGGTCCTCTCGGGAGGCTTGGAAGTTGATGAAGAATGTGGAACCTTTGAGACACCAACAATGACTCAACTTGATGTAGATGCTAGTCCAAAACTCTTAAACCCTTAAGCTTTAAGTTCATAACCAATATGAACTTAAAGAAGGCTTGAAGATGCAAGTGTTCTTCAAGTTTTCTAACCAAAACTAGAGAGAAAAGGAGAGGGAAGAGAGGATTCGGATTTTGCATCAAGGAATGAATGAGAAAATAATCCAGTGCAACCTCTCTTATTTATATGCATAAAGTGAAGTTATTAACCATTAGTCCTTAGCAATTTAAGCAAACTTGTCCTCATTGTCATAAGCATGTCTCCCATGCCTTTAAAGCAAGATTAGACAAGTCATACACTTCTTCTTTTTATGCATATCTCGAAAAATACATAAAGAAGAAGAAAGAAAGTCAAACTTTTATAAACTCTTTTATAAAATATAAACCTTGTCTTTTAGGAAAAAGACAAAAGGATTCAACTAGTCCAAAAGTTTGTACATGACTTATAAATCATACAATATGATATATATTAAGTTACTTGCTAATGGAATTTATTATTTCCATGAAATAAATAATTTCCAATTTATTATAAGAGTTTTCTTGAATATTTATTAAAATCAATTTCTAATAAATAATCAATTGTATCAACTTGTTGTTAGTGTGACCCATTAGTATCATATGTTATTTAGCAATATCACTTTAATATGACTCTTGAGCATACTGGGCCTTTCAGTTGTAAGGTAAACATGTGTTTCGATGTTAATATATTTAGTAGACCTTATGGATATTTGAAGGTATCACTTATTAGTAATACATAGTAAAACTTATCAAGGATTAATAAGACATTAATTGTAGGTGTCAAAAATAAGCATAAAAAGGGATGATTGCATGTTGTTGCAATATGATATACATGAGGTGTAATTATGTTACAACAAGTCAGGGGAGTTACTAAAGAACTTGAAGCATCAGATAGATATATCTAGTTAATACGAGAGTAATAAACAATGGTGCTTAATATACTACAACCTAATAGACTGTTGGGTGCCAAAATTAACAATATAATTGACATTAATCTTTGCTAAATGACGATTCCAGAGATTTAAGATGATAGATAGACTAGATCGTACCATTCCATGCTAAGATAAATGGATAAGAAATCGGTGGATGGTATATCCTTATGATATTTAGTACAAATGTTAACAAATACCCATTAGGATATTAGTTAGGAAAATCTCCCAATACTAGGGATTATGGATATGCAATTGGTATGATGGCAGCCATATGTATTATTTACTTGTGGCATATGGATAAGCTGTAAGACAAAGTACGTAGTAATAATGTAATACATTAATTATAGAGTATAATAGATCTGGTAGTTGTAGTATCACTAGTTGAAGGTTAACTATTGTGATAGATTTAGTAATTATAGTATCACTAGTCAGATGTTGACTGTGATGATAGATGTGGTGATCGTGATATCACTAGTCGAATTAGGTTGTTTTGATAGATATTGTAGGTATAGTATCACTAGTCGGATGTGAACTATTGTGATAGATATGGTAGTTGTAATATCACTAATGAGATGTGGATTGTTGTGATAGATGTTGTAGTTGTAGTATCACCAGTCGTATGTTGACTGTTGTGCTAGATGTGGTAGTCGTGGCATCACTTGTCGGATGTTGACTAGGGTGATTGTTTTAATGGAAATAGTACTACTTGATGGGTGATGACCATTATAGTAGCTATGATGAAAGAGTACTTAGAGACTGTGTTGAACTGCCGTTATGTTGATATAACTAGTTGTCTAACTATTTTATATCTTGTGTTAAGGTTACTTACTAAGCTCTTTGTAGCTTACCCTTTTGTTTATATGTACCTTTCAGGCACAGCTAGAAGGAAGAGAAGTATGAAGTTACTAGCGCCCGACTCAGAGCATCATTGTAATCCTTAATGGTAACTACTTGTATCCAACTGCTTAGCGTCATTGTAAACCAAGTTTTGGTATTTAAGAGTTACATAAATTGGGTGTCCTTTGTGTTACAAAGTCGGGTGTTACAAATGACTTCATGATTTTTATATGTTGTAAATTTCTATATTGGTATTAGATATTTTGGATGTAATTCATCTTCAATATATAGTGACTTTCATGGGTTTTGAGGATCCTTAAACAAAATTAAAGGGACATCGGAAGCAACAATTTTAATCCTCAATAGGTTAAAAAATCAGATCTTTATACAACCTATCTAAAGCAACTTGATTATGCAATAAAAACATACCTTTTAGGGTTTTTCAAAACCCTTGTAGATCTTCAATTGATTGATGAGTGCTAAGAGTCCAACGTAGAAATCCTCTTTCGTAGTCGCACCCAAGGAACTCATATCAACAACACTTGATAACAACCTAAGAAACGAACACCATGACGAGGCTTCATAAATCTGAATCTGTTGGAACTGTAGGTTTCACGTCGTGCCACAGATGCCACCAAAATGTAGCATCATGATTTGTGGGTTTTGGGAAAGAGGAGGTAGGACCTAATTTATCTTAGGTTTTTATGTAAAACTCATCATAAATTTCGTCGATAAGGCTTCTCTATTTATAGGGAAGGATTGAAAACCCTAAAAGATATTATCCAGTTAACTAATAATTATCCATATAAATGTTAATTATCTAACTGCTTAATTATACTCTTTTATCTTCCAGAAAATACCAGAACTTCTAGATTTCATATAATTAATTAAATACTATTAATTAATTAACAAATCAAGTCTCTATAATTTTCCCATTGTCATTTATTGCTTATTTATGTCCTTGCGTGTAACCCAAAAGGAACCTACTATTAATAGTAATATTACCAACTGCTCTAATTGTGTTGGGACTATGGGAACCATTCTCCATCACTCCCACTTGCACAAGTTACCAACACTATATGGTCTAATATTTACTAGTAATAAGTAGAGAGTATACAATCAAATGTATCTGCCATACTCATAACCTAGAGTTATGATACAACCCTTAGATAAGTGATAAAATATTCCTTTGTTTCTTCAAGATATTTTTATGAAAATGAGACATGGATATAGTCAATCTCAAACATTCAAGATTTTGTTTCCCAAAACTAACTTGTGTCAACCAAAAGCAAACTGCAAAATTGATCTATCAATTCAGTCTAAGCACGGCCATGCATTTTAACGTCGACACCAAATCATCGAGGGGCCCAAAGATATCGAATCCAACTACTTAAAGAAGAAGTAAAAAAATAAACTTTGACTACATATATTCCACATACTCCTCATGTTATGTCTAGACAATCCCTGTATGATTTCCATTTGCGAACAATGTTGGGGACAAACCAAGATACAACAGATTGCAGGCGAAAAGCTCATGCATCTCCATTTGAAGAATATTTTATAGTATATTCTTAGAATTACTTGTGACAAAATCCATGAAGTAGTCTCTAAGTCCGAGTTACTCCAATACCTTAAAATGTATATTTAAAGTACTCATGAGTATTGGTCGCAAACTTTGCTATGTTCACCCTATGAACAATCTACGAATTCTCCATGACAATATTAAGTCACTTCTTTCTTCCAGAAGTAAGACCGATTGTAGAAGTTTAGATATATCAATATTCTGGAAGTGGTGCTAAACGTGCAGATTTTGAAACACATTGATATCCTAAATGAAATAACCGAACTCCATCAAATATTAAGTTCTCCACCTAATAATCTCTCGATCAAGTAGACACCACAACTGCATCACTTCCTAAATTAAAACAAACTAAAACTAAAGTGGTCAAGTTAATACACATGCACGTCTAATAAGATTAGATCTTTATGTGACTATTAACATTGATTAGTGACTTTAAACAAGATTCTCTTTAGCTGACTATGATATCCTCACAATTGTGAAGATACTTATTGAGTATTTACCATGTGATCTTATGTGACTTGGGATCTGTACTCGAGGTAAAGTCACCTTTTAGTCATAAGAAACTTCAACAGAACCATCAATGATTGAATACAACACTGGGGTCACTAATGAATTTCTTTTAGTTACATTGTTTGTCTTTGCAATTTAACTAACTGCAATATACTCTAAGCTTGTTATCAAATCCACTTAGGTGTATTACTTGATACTCTTCCAAGCTAATACTGTATTGCTAAGAGCACGAACTTCAACTGCTAAACGGAAACATCTCTATTAGTAAGGAACTCACCATCAATATAACTTTTTTATTGATTTATTCCATACTAGCACGATTATCTCCTTCTTCGTTTTAGGATTCCAAAGAATATTCTTGATTTTTTATTCGTTGACAATAGCTAAAATAGTCTTATAACACTTTTCATGAACAAGGCATACGAGTCATTAGATTTAGTAGCACGAATCCTTTAAGAAATATGCAACTTGAGTTTCCTCTAGAGTCTTAGTGCTTTGGCTAAAATCAATGATTCACTTAGATCTATCTACATAGCCTCTAAGTATACTTTCTTGGTCCTCCCTTGTACTTCGTAACGAAACAAATCTTAAGGTATGTAACGCTTTTACACTTAGCAAAGTTAGGACATCGTTTCCTATTTCAATACAAGGGATAACATTGCTCCCACAAACTTCGACATTTATATGGACTATCTTTTGCTTCTCGTAATTTAACTTTTGAATTTCTCATTTAAGCAAACGATCCAATCATGCGATGCTTGTTAGAATCCATCAATGGGTTTCTCAAGCCTACATATGCTTCACAACCCATCTTGGTTTGAATATATGTCTGTTCCTATTCATGTTTGTCATCTTTTGAATACCCACAAACACTATAAGGTTTTAACACCAAGTGTTGGACCAATTCAAATTTCAAACATACATGGACTGAATTTCATTCCTCATAACTTCCTCTAATTTTGGCTTATTGGGCCTTCCATAGCTTTCGATAGTCGACAGACTCTGATCGCAATCTATCTATTACTCGTTTCCCATGTAACAGGAAGACAACAAGGTCAATGATGTATTCTACTAGATCTATGTGGAAGAGGTAGAGGGATGGCATTTTCCTTAATATTTTTTAACCTCTAATTAAGTGCTAGTGTTTTTCATTGGGCTCGTTGTTAATTAATTCTTGAGTCTTATCAAGATTAATGTGGCTTCCACTAGTTATTTTGGATATCATCTCTCTGTTTTGAAAGACTGCCCTTAGAGCAACAAATACATTGTTCTCAGAGGGATTCCAAAAACATAGTTGGGATGTCCAACGAAGTAACCTATCTCACAGAGTGCTTGGTAAGAACTTTATTATTTTGTACAATACCATGGACTCTTATAACACTTATTCTTGGTACATTCCATGAACTGCTTGTAAGCACAATCTGATTCACCAGTTACAAATCAAACAATGATTTGTTTTTCTATCCAAATGTATTGCTTATGGCAATACTTGGTTTGAGATGAATTGTCAAACGGTTTCATAATTCCAATAGATAATCGTTAACCATTCGATCAAAATTCTCATTATCCTAATGGATATGAGTTTCTTATCCTTTTCCCAGTTGACTCTGAACTTCATTTTGTAACCAATTTGAACAAACAATTAGCATGAAATAATTCCAACCACTGATAACATTGTGAGTTGATTTGTTCATCGTCTATCTTAATATTATGAGATATGTATCAATCAAAAGACTTATGGTCTAATGAAATCCAAAATATTATCCAAATGAATATTTGGTGATGCACTTTTCATTCACATATTCAAGACGATGATCTAAATATTTTGGATCAACATGCATTGTGGTTAATCTGAACGGCCAACTAGTGTAAACTAATTCCAACAGATAATATACCACTAGATGGTGTTAGTGTCATCATTCTTGACAATTAAGATTTGCATTTATCATAAGACTGAGGGTCAAATGATTTCAAAAACCTGATCCAACTAGATATTTGGTAATCCAGCTCTTATTCATATGTCCAAGAGGATGACTCCATACTTGCATTTAATCCAACCAATGAATCTCCATTGAACTATTGTTACTATACTAGTTTTAAGGATCTCTTGACTTAGTTTAAAAAAAATAAAACATATGAAATTTTCTATATTTAAATAAGCTATAATTATCTTATGAAACAATATATAAACAATTTCAATCATAAGACCATTGAATTAACATTTAAGAGAATGATTCATTTTATGATCCTAAGGATAATAAAGGGACTCGATTTGATGTCCTTGATCATAATCACTTCTTTATGTTATAATCTATTACATCCTTTTGGTCACTGCACATTCTTGAAAATGTCAGTACCCATCCTTTCGTGAAACACTCAAGGATTTGAAGTAATGTTCTAATGGTATTATGGATTCATTATTCTGATTAAAGACTAAACACTTGGAAGAACGAGTTAACTCTTGATCTTTAAAATAGTTGTGGTGCCTCGTAATCGATAATCAATCAACTCTTCTATAAGTTTCAGTTTACTTTAGATACTTTGGGAATGTGTGCTTTTCTTAATCCTTTTCCTTTGTAATCAATTTGGCCTATCAGAATACGTCTTAGAATGGGCCTACCTACTGTCCTTAACATTTGATGTTGTGACTAGGTATACCAACTTTAAACATCATCTTTGCCTATGGACAATTGAATTTCTTCTTCTTGACACTTCTTTCATGATAGCTAACTATAGGAGCATTTGAAGCTTTGAATTCTATGCTTAGCCATGTTGATTCAAAAAAGGTTCTCAAAAGGCTACGCAACTCAACAGTAGATCTTTCCAACTTGTTCATGCCTAGTAAGAATCACCTGATCTTAGACAATTCCCAATGCGTGGAATTCCATGAGTCTTCAATCTTATCAATGTACTTAATTCTTTTGAAGTTTGTAGTCTCTTTAATTTTCTATGTTAATTCTAAAGGAACTCAACACCCAATGTAGTTCCACAATGGATATATCCAAATTGCTCATATCAAAATCACTTGATAGTATGCAATAGTTGGTTATGTTACCATAGTCATCTCCCAACACGATGAAATCCTATATTACTTCAATTCGACACATAAGATTTGCTAAGATGGATCTTTCCAAATTGCTCATATCAAGTCAAAATCACCTGATTATATGCATATGTTAGCCAACTGATTATGTTTCCATAATCAACTCCTAAATTTATGGAATCCCGCATATCATCAATCTTATTGATGTACTAAGTGCACTTGATACTTGCTGTTTCCTGCAACTAAAGGTATGATCTTTCTTTTCGTCTTAATAGAACTATCCTCAAACCACGAACAAGATTGATCAATCCTTCTAGCTTGTCCTTTTAGAGGATTTTATAGCAGTTAACTTTTAGTGGATATTTTTCAAACATCATTTAACTAAATTTTCATCCTAGTTGTTTTATTAATCTGTAAAGGATAATTACCCAATTATCAAATTATTTCAACTAAGGCTAGGATCCATATTTCACTTCATGATGTGAACTGGATTAGCGAAATATCACACCAAGAAGCTATTTTGGTAGACAAACAAGTATCAATCTCAATCTTTGTGACATTCTTAGATCTTTCAAGATTTATTGACACTATGTCAATAGCATGTTAATCTGTTCTTATGCTCATTTAGCATTCATGACTGGATTAGCTGAGAACCATGAATCCAAATGGTGAATTGACCATGCGAAGCTACATGATATTCGGGTAAAAGTAATGCATGAGAATCGCGGCTACCATATATCTTACTTCGTGAATTCTCATTTGACGTGTCGGTAAACCACCCATACAGAATGCTAAAAAGAAAACATGACAAGGTGTAATTTCCATGGGAAGCATAAGATTCACATTTTTATATAAAACGAGATTTTTTTTAATACTTATAATGTTAATATTTTTAACAAGACAAGTGTCCTATCAAACCCTTTCGGTTACTCTACTAACAAAACACAAGATGGCGGTGACTATGGCGAGCAATAAATGCCTCTTAAAATCCGACCTCATTAGGAATTGCAGAGACCTCCGTAAACCTTAGCATTTAGAGTAGGTGAGCCTAGTCGTTGTGAGATTAACAATGCTTTTAGAACATGCGAGGATGCAAATATATATATATATATATATATATATATATATATATATATATATATATATATATATATATATATATATATAGTTTTACCATACATATAGCGTAATTTAAACCATTTAAATTTTAATGTCTATTAATTCTAATTGGACACGCGAGGACACAATTTCAGTAACTAATACATTCAATCAAGATCTAATTCTTTGATTTTTAATTAATTAATTAAACAGTTAATTGACTAATTAAACCAATGAGCATAATCTTTTTCCAACTTTAGTAAAATTGACAAATTTGCATGTTGAACTAAATTGTTATATATATATATATATATATATATATATATATATATATATATATATATATATATATATATATATATACAACTTACGGGGCAAGCAACGAGGCAACAAATATATTTTATTTTGAAACAAAATCTGTGAAAAGAGTCACCACACTGTGGTAAAGAAGCTACCATGTTGTGGCAAAAGAATCACCATGTCGTGGCACATAAGCCACTACGTCGTGGTGCAACACAAAAACACGTTTTCTAATCAGATTCCCACGCCGTGGAGGAGAACTTCACATGGTGTTGCGATAGAACAGATTCATACAAAACCGATTTTTCAAAACAGTTCAGTTTCTAAAAACGTTTAAAACTATTTAACATTCAGAAACTAGATCAGATCTAAGCATGCAAAATCAATTAAACCTGCAAGAACAGACAACCTAAAGTGCAATAGACGTGTACGGACCGATTTGATACCACTGATGGGTTTTGTGGATCCTCAAACAACGTTAAAGGGACAGCGGAAGGAAAAATTTTGATCCTCAATAGATCCAAAAATCGGATCTGTTACACCCCGGCCGGCGGCGGAAACGTCGGGTTGTGCGACGTTACGGATGTTGGATCTGGAGGCAAGGATATTGGACTATACACAGAAATATAACACAGATACTTCTTTTATTCTTTATTAATGAAGGGGTTACATTGTTTGATATCCAAGCACACTTCCTAAATCATAACTAAACAATAAGAGAACAAATAAAAGTTTCCATCATCCAAGTGACGACTTCCTTCAACACTCTACTTCCACTGCAACTCATTTCCACGAGAATATAAGGGTTTTGAACATTTCAATGTAATTTTGGTGATTTCACAGTTTTTTAAGATTTTATACTTTTAGAATAGTTTTATCATCTTTTTAAAAGGTTTCTATTCTTTATATCTTATTTTCCTAGGATAAATTAGGCTTTTTATATTCATCGTATCACTTTTTCTTTTATAGATTTATATCCTTTTTCTTATCTTTTCACGCTTTGACTACTTTCAAGGTGTTCCCCTCTAGGTAGTTTAATTTATTAAGGTTGGCGAACAATGTTAGAATCAGTTCCTATAATCGAGTTGTATGATTTGATATTTTCACGCCACGACGCTTCATCAGACGTCGCAAGACAATAAAGTTCTGCATGTCGGGGTTGTAGCTAGCAACCGCAGTGGGGATGTCAACCCTATATAGATCTATACATACCTTAAACGCTCACTTAAGGTTAACGATTATAGGTCCGGGGCATCTGAATATTAATAGTCTAAGGGGTGAATAATAGTCTCATTTAACAACTTGCTTTGATTAACGTTTAAAGTATGATTATTTATTTTTATTATTATTTCCTTTAGTTTTTCCTTTAATATGTTTTCTTTACATATATATATATATATATATATATATATATATATATATATATATATATATATATATATATATATATATATATATGCGTACTTAACCATATATATAATAATTATATTATTTGATATGATATTAAGTTAGAGTACAATTAAGTACATTGCCTATCCTTAAGTTTTCCTTTAATATAGTTATATTACATAATTATTCTGATACTTATATATGTTTAACCATGTGTATAAAATAATTATTATTATTTTAGATATTGATAAGATATTATGGTAGAGTAACAATTAGTTATAATGCTTATCCTTAAATTTTGCTAGCATAAGGACTAGAAACTAGGTTATTATAGGGAATAGACCAACATAACAACTAGGTAAAATCTTCCATTGTAATTTTAGGCATTATAACGACAGATATAATATCATTCTTAAAGCATAGGCATGGTAACTAGCGGGCATAATATTATCCTAACACTGCATGAATTTTAAAAGCTATGGATGTATTACGAAATAGTAACATTTTTGTAAAATCTTTTGATATAGTTTTAGAACATGTATTCTCCCCAAAAAATATTTGAAATTAGTAAAAGAGGGGCCGTTAAACTCACCCTTGTAGCATGATTCGTTGATGTAGGATGGATTCAGGGCTCGAAACAGGTTAGATGTTTATGAGAGGTAGAATAGGAATACGTATAATAATTAATTATAGTAGGTAATAGATAGTACCATGTTTCTTGAGACTCTCTCTACATAGGTATACCAGATATAGAACGCTAGACCATCTATCTAGGCATCCTCAAAAACGAAACTCAAGCTAGGTGTCGAATCCTCAAGTAGTAGGTCTCGATCTAATCCTCCAATACAAGAATATCAACCAAACGAACTAGGTGTTGGATTAGATGTCTAAGCCCATAACTATTATTGGTATGTACTCGACCCGAGAGTAGCATGGTCCATTTGGGTTTCATAACATCAGGACAATTTGTTAGGATGGACTTTTGAGAAGAGGTTATATATGATGTATTAATATATTATAAGTTCTAATATATTAATATGAAATCATATGATTTAATTAGTATTGATCAAGAATTAGTTTGGAATTAATTTAGTGATCAAAAGAGACTAATTAAATCTATGGGGACTAATTACGGTAATTGGTTATATTTATATATGTTGGGCTTATGATCCATATTGGACTAAGTTTATGTATGGATACATAAAGAGTTGGGCCACATGAACCATGGATCATAAAACCCATGGGTATGGATTTGGGTTATACCCATGACTCTTGGAGTCCTACATATAAATATAAGCTCCATAACCTAAAAACGCCATACTTCTAGTTCTTGGAGTTCATGGAGGTGTTTTTGGTGCATGGAAATTCTCTCTCAAGAGTCACCTTTGTCCTAGGTGAGTTGTGATTCCATTTGAGGTGCAACACTTGGGGCACTAAGTTCTTAAAGGCCAAAGTCTCCCTAGCAACATCAACAACATCAAGAGGTATGTCTAAAACTTGTCTTATTATACATATGTTATTTGTATGCTAGTTGTAGGCTTAAATCTTTGGAAACCATATGCATGTATAATTAGAGAAAACATAGATCCACAGCTTTTAGGGTTGTATGTGCACCATAGGATGTTGTAGTATACAAAACCTAACAGTGGTATCAGAGCCATGGGTTGTTTTCTATTATATTTGATGCCTAGTCCTTGAAAAAAATCATTTTTTTTAATTATGCCTGATCACCACGAGGTGGTGACGGGTCTGGCATATTTTTGGATTTCTTGGCTTAATTTGGATTTGGATAATTACTATAAAATGTTTGCTTGATAAAAATTCGATTTTATGTTGTGAAAATAATTATCGTCATCCAAATAAAAGATAATTGTCATAGTTTCAAGATTTTATTAGTTTATGTAATAGACTAATTTCTTGTAAATAGTTGATATGAATTATCTTGTTATTATAAGTTTAATCTAGATCACAAAAAAAATTATTTGATTATTGTATTAATTGGAATATTTGATCTTAATGGTTTTTATGAACTCCATAACTTGTCCTCAAGTTATGGAAAATGAAGAGTTTTTTCTTTTAAAAGTTCATTAATATTCATAGGTTAAGAAAAAAATGAAAGGTCTTATTTTAATGTCATCATAAAATAGTTTTATGTCTTCCATAACTTGTCCTCAAGTTATGGAACTTGAAAAGTCTTCCATAAAAACCATATTAAACTCATAAGTTATGGAAACGAAGAGTTTTTGAATTGTTCAAAACTTGCCCTCAAGTTTTGGAATTTGTAAAGTTACCCCCCATGTATACTTTAATTCCAACCCTTAGAATTTTAAAAGTTTAAAATTCAACCCTTATACTATTATAATATTATAGGTTTAATATTTATATATATGTATAATAGTAAGTCAGTCTTACCGTTAGTAGGCCTCATTCACGAAGCCGGTCTATAAGGGGGGTATAAGGTTACTGCCTATAAAATGACAGTTTAATGGGTGTCCACTCTCACCCACCGCTTCCTTGACTGGTGGAGGGTCGTTAGCCGAACGGGTAGGACAGGACATTAGTTCTCCCTTCATTAAAAGTATAATGATAAATATAAAGTAACTAAACTTTATTAAATTCCCAATCTTAGTTACTTTAGGAAAATGTGAATTTGGTGCTAACCCATGAAATTGCACTTTGCACCTTGTTAAGTCGTTAGTGGAGCGTATGTGGTTAACCGGCACACTAATCTGGGACTGACAATGTGTGGCAAAGGGTAGCTTGATGTTAATCATAGATGAATGGAGCGGGTGTGGTTAACCGGCACATTGATTAGGTGGTTGTAACATTAAGTGTACCAAGTTAATTTGCATGGTTATTCACTCCTTGTTTGTGATCCTCGGCATCCCAGTCGAAAACTTGTAACACTCCAAATCAGGTATGACCTTGTAACCCTTGAAGTATTTATATTATATCATAAGAGACCCTTAAAGTACGATGGGCGTACTTGGCAAAGGAGATCGCAGAGAGGCAACACGTATGTCGGGCGTACCAGGAGTACGCTGGGCGTACGTGCCAGGATGTTCACACCCTAAAATCCGGACTTGAGACCTATATAAACACCCTTAACTTTTTTGAGCCTCACCCTTAACAGCCTCCTTCACCTTCAAACGCCTCTGAAAACCCTAATATCATTTGTGAGTGCATTTTGAGCTTCAAGAGTGTATTTTTGGTCCTTTTAGTGTTCATCCAAGAAGAAGAAGTTGTCAAGGAAGCATGGAGTGTCATTTGGTTTCAAGAACCTGCATATTGTTGACCTTGAGGAGCTTCTGGAGGTATAATGTGACATCCCCAAAATCTCGGCCAGAAAAGACCGGTTTCATTTATGCTTTTTTAAACATTTTTCAGAGTAAATCCTTTTGATTTTAAAAGAGATGCGGAATTTGTCCCCAAAAACAAAACATGATAAAATAGATTTTTATCAAAACATTTCATAAAGAAATATAATTTAATTTCATAATCAAAAATTGGGATGTCATGTTCCGATACAGACCATAAAGCATAAACGATAACATTACAAGTCATTCAACAAATATATACATATACATACTTGTAAACAAAACAACTTGATGATTCATCCATCTTATGCCCTTGCGCCACTTCCTGTAATACAAATAAACTGAGTGGGTCAGGCTTGGGAGCCTGGTGAGCATATAGGGTTTTCAACCCACAACAAATAATTATATTTAATTTCACCAACCAACAATAACCCGATTACCCATTCCCGTTATCCTCACTTTATGTCCCTAAAACAACAATTATTACAGGGGACCTAATCTAGGATTTTCATCGGGACAGACATTACCGCAAAGGGGCTTCCTTAGCAATAGATGTCCTAAAGTCAACCATGAGGGGGATAGAGTACACCGGTGAACACATCGTTCACAACACCTACAGGTTATGAGCCTGCTAGTGTTCCACATGACTGTCTAGAATGAGTCCGTGGTCGTCATCCATACTCCGCTAGATGACTAGATCAACAACAACATCGAGGCCTCTCATCATTTTATTTTATCACACACCAACTGTCTACCCATGTTCTACCCAACATATTAGTAGATAAAATATATACATTTATATACAGCTTAAAACCTGTACAAAACACCCATTCAACAACTAGTTCAAATAAACAAATAATATACAAACACATAGCACGTATTTTACAAGAATACTTCATATCTATGTGTTAGAAGAAAACGAATATACACTCACTTGATAAGACGATGACCGGACAGCACCTCGTCTCTTAAAATAATCTTTTCCGATAAAACCGGGATGTTTTTCTTGAAAAACCGGGCTTCTCGCGGGCAGAGTTTCGGCTCGGAAACTTTACTTCTCGGGATCTTCGGGACTTCAGAACTTCCTTCGGGGCTCGAGAATAGTACCGGGGCTTCGGGATATAATTGGCACGCAAAACGATGCAGAACTTAGAGAGAAAGGAAGAAAAATCGCAAAAGAATCGGCTGCCCTCGCATGCCCTTTTATAAGGGCTGATCCTCGCATTACGCTGGGCGTAATGTTCCGGTACGTGGGGCGTACTCCGGAGTCGTCATCGCTTACGTCATCGGAGTACTCGAGTGCGAGGCGGGTCACGCTTCGGTGTACGTTGGGCGTACTCAACTACGCTGGGCGTAGTTCGGATCGGATCAACGACTCCTTCGGATAAGCTTTGGTATGCGTGCCATGATCTTCAAAAATTCATAACTTTCGCATACGAGCTCCGTTTTCAATGTTATTTATATCCACGCGTAGCCGAGATTATGCTCTACAACTTTCATTTAGACTCCGTCGGCTAATTTTGACTTTATTTTTATTATATTATTTTTAGTAGGCCGGGACAGGAAAATTCCGTTATAAAATCATAACTTCTTCATCCGACGTCCGTTTTCGTCTGTCTTTTTACCGTTGCACTACTAATGACGAGATCTTCGATTCTCGTATAGATTGTTTTGGCTAAAAACAAATCGATCTAATATTCAAACTTCGGGCTGTACACTGCTAAGCCGAAACTTCGAAAAATCATAACTTCCTCATACGAAGTCAGATTTGGGCATTCTTTTTATGCACGCTCTCGGTTTAACGTATTCTACGACTTTCGTTTAGATTGCTAAGGCTAAATATCGCTCTAACGTAAATTTCACTTTTTACGTCATTCAGCGTTGCCGATTTTGTCGCAAAACTTCGACAGGTCATAACTTCTTCGTTATAACTCGGATTTCAGCATTCTTTATATTTTCGGAAACCTCGTCTCAACTACTACAACATTATCCCTAGATATCGGCTTTATCTAACATTTCATTTTGATGCTTATTTTTATTCTTAATTCAATTAAGACACACAATTAAGCACATAACACAAAATACTTAAATAATACACTTTTATTATTTCAAAACGAGTTACAAGGGTTAACCTAGACTATTACATTGCTTTTAGTGACAAGCCTGGAAACACGGGCGTTACAATTATCTCCACCTTAGAATGATTCCGTCCCCAGAATCACACACCAACAAACAAATGCGGATAGCGACTCATCATGTCACTCTCCGTCTCCCAGGTGAGATTTGGCCCATTCGTATGTTTCCATCGGACAAGCACTAATTAGACCATCTTGCGTCGTAACTTCTTAGTCTTTCGGTTAAAGATTGCATCTGGTTCTTCAATCAACCTTTTGTTCTCATCGATTCTCAACTCCGAAAGTGGAATCATGTCGGGAACTTCTCCCGTGAACTTCCTCAAATAACACACATGGAAAGTGTTATGAATTCCATTCAGTTCTTCGGGTAGTTCGAGCTTGTAAGCTTGGTTCCCAATCCTCTGAAGAACTTTAAACGGTCCAATAAACCTTGGACTTAATTTTCCCCTTTTACCAAATCTTATAAGTCCCTTCCACGGCGAGACTTTAAGCAAAACCGAATCTCCAACTTCAAAAGTCATCGGTCTTCGCTTGTTGTCAGCATAGCTCTTTTGACGATCCTGAGCTGCTAACATTCTTTCCCTAATTATTTTCAACTTTTTAGCAGTTTGATGGACTATCTCCGGTCCCATAAACTGCTTTTTCCCAACCTCAAGCCAACAAGACGGCGTACGACACTTCTGTCCATACAAGGCTTGATAAGGTGCCATCTTTATGCTCGAGTGGAAACTATTATTGTAGGAAAATTCTACCAAAGGTAAATGCTCATCCCAGTTACCTTGGAATTCCAGGGTACATGCTCTCAGCATATCTTCAAGCGTTTGTATCGTTCTTTCGCTCTGACCATCAGTCTGTGGATGGTAAGCTGTACTCAAACACAACTTGGTACCCAATTCCTCTTGTAGACTTCTCCAAAATCTTGAGGTGAAACGGCTGTCACGATCTGATACAATCATTAACGGAACACCGTGAAGCCTCACAATTTCCTTTAGGTACGAATTCGCAAGCTTATCCATAGACCATTTCTCCTTGGCTGCTATGAAATGCGCACTCTTAGTGAATCGATCAACGACCACCCAAATCATGTCGTGACCATTCTTTGTCCTGGGTAGTTTAGTGACAAAATCCATAGCAATGTCTTCCCATTTACCCATAGGCACAGGTAAAGGTTCTAAACTCCCGTATGGTTTCTGATGTTGTGCCTTGACTCTCGCACAGGTCACACACTCCGCCACATACTTCGCAATGTCGAGCTTCATCGTCGGCTACCAGTAATAGGGTTTTAGGTCCCTATACATTTTAGTACTGCCAGGATGAATTGAGTACATGGTTTTGTGAGCTTCTTCCATCAGAAGATCTCTGACTCCTCCCGTCTTAGGTATCCAAATCCGATCTTGGAACACCTTCAGTCCATGACTGTTTACACCGAACACCAACGTTTTACCCAAACGTTCCTCCTTCCGGTCATTCTTCTCAGAAGCTTCCTCTTGAGCTTTCCTAATACTTTCCACAATGGTCGAGACAACTTCTATTCTCAACGCTCTTGGCCTTTTTCTTTCAAGATTGACTTTCCGACTGAGAGCATCGGCAACAACATTAGCTTTACAGGGGTGGTAAAGTATTTCACAGCCGTAGTCTTTAAGTAATTCTAGCCAGCGTCGTTGCCTCATATTCAATTCCTTCTGACTAAAGAGATATTGGAGACTCTTATGATCAGTGAAAAGTTTACACTTCGTGCCATAGAGGTAATGCCTCCATATCTTTAGAGCGAAAACTACTGCTGCCAACTCCAAATCATGAGTCGGGTAGCTCTTTTCATGCTCCATCAATTGTCGAGATGCATATGCGATCACCTTATCTCTTTGGGTCAAAACACAACCCAACCCAACCCCAGACGCATCGCTATAAACAGCGAAGTCTTCAACTCCATCGGGTAGAGAAAGAATCGGTGCTTCACATAGCTTCTTCTTTAGCAGCTTCCAGTGTCATCTGGAAGG
Organism: Lactuca virosa; assembly: GCF_052849685.1. NCBI lineage: Eukaryota > Viridiplantae > Streptophyta > Magnoliopsida > Asterales > Asteraceae > Lactuca > Lactuca virosa. The sequence continues at coordinate 276,063,374 of NC_136431.1, read as the reverse complement.
TTCTTGCCTTCGGCTTTGGCAGAATGTTGGGCTTTGCTGCCTCCTTCTTTTTCGGACAATCCCTCGAGATGTGCCCCTCCTCACCGCAACCATAGCAAACTTTCTTGGTGAGGGTGCATTCGTTGGCATAATGCCCTGGCTTTCCACATTTAAAGCATGTGACCACTTCCCCGTCACATTTCCCATGATGCTTCTTCTTACACTTGTCGCACCATTTCGCCTCTACCTTTCCTCCACTTCCTCTCGAACCCGATTTCGAGAATTTACTTTTCTTGCTGGATCCTGAAGATCCCTCGAACTTCCTCTTTTCACCACCCTCAACTTTGTTGGCTGTTCTCCCCTTAATCATATTTTCAACAGACTTGGCAGCCCAGATAGCTGCCTCAAGAGCATGTGCCTGACGCACTGGCACCTCGTACTCCCATGGGAGTCCCTTCGCATACCGGTCCACCTTTGTTAGCTCGTCTGGGACGATGCGCAAGGCAAACTCCATTTTGTCTGTGAAGGCGTTTGTGTATTCGTCGACTGACATGCTGCCTTTTGTCAACGTCAGAAACTTGTTTTCCAATTCCAGTAGATTCTGGGCTGAGTAGAACTTGCGTTTAAACTGCACCAATAATTCTGCCCAAGTCAATTGCAGTGGTTCATTAGGGCTAAGGGTCTTCCCCAGAGTGTTCCACCAACGAACAGCCCCACTCCTGAATTGACGTACTGCGAACGTGGTCTGCAACTTGCCTCTACAGCCACAAGTCATGAAGGCCAACTCCATTTCAGAGATCCAATCCATTACTCCGATCGGGTCCTCCTTTCCAGTAAAAGTCGATGGCTTGCAAGTTAAAAAGTCCTTGTACTTGCACCCCAATCCATCCTGATTATTGTGTCTATTAACAGGTGGGTTCTCTTGACCAATGATCCCACTAAAGTTTCCTCCTTCGGACTGCCCTTCATTTACTTCGGGCTCTTCAACTCAAATTGACGATTCTTCGCGATTCTGCCTAATCAGACATCTGGTTTCATCTATCTGACGATCCAACATTGCCTGAATCATCACTTGAACTCCTGCCATTGTCAATGGCTCTGGTGTTGCTGCTACAACAGGTATTTGCTCAATCACTGGTGGTTGATTCCTGTTTTCATCAGCATTTCCCACTCCACTCCTCGTTCTCACCATTTTTGATCTATACACCGAATAAGGTGAAATTAGATCCTCATTCACGATAGAATTTCAATTCATCCTTATTACTCCAAACGATTACATGCTAGTTCTAATGTCGTAGACGTACGCTTAGAATCCTAAACACATAAGGTTTCCAGATCCGGTCGGCAACAGACCATAGATCCGAAAAAATAATATCATATATGGCAACATATGACATTTAGCACATAAAAGCATTTTAGGCAACTTTCCTAAAATAAACTAGTGCTCGTGTCTAGAATACAACAGACACACACCTCACAATCTCCGCTTACCATTCTAAGTTTAAGTCTAGAAATCCTACAAATTCCTAGTTCGCTTAAACTAATGCTCTGATACCAACTGTGACATCCCCAAAATCTCGGCCAGAAAAGACCGGTTTCATTTATGCTTTTTTAAACATTTTTCAGAGTAAATCCTTTTGATTTTAAAAGAGATGCGGAATTTGTCCCCAAAAACAAAACATGATAAAATAGATTTTTATCAAAACATTTCATAAAGAAATATAATTTCATTTCATAATCAAAAATCGGGATGTCATGTTCCGATACAGACCATAAAGCATAAACGATAACATTACAAGTCATTCAACAAATATATACATATACAGACTTGTAAACAAAACAACTTGATGATTCATCCATCTTATGCCCTTGCGCCACTTCCTGTAATACAAATAAACTGAGTGGGTCAGGCTTAGGAGTCTGGTGAGCATATAGGGTTTTCAACCCACAATAAATAATTATATTTAATTTCACCAACCAACAATAACCCGATTACCCATTCCCGTTATCCTCACTTTATGTCCCTAAAACAACAACTATTACGAGGGACCTAATCTAGGATTTTCATCGGGACGGACATTACCGCAAAGGGGCTTCCTTAGCAATAGATGACCTAAAGGCAAATATGAGGGGGATAGAGTACACCGGTGAACACATCGTTCACAACACCTACAGGTTATGAGCCTACTAGTGTTCCACATGACTGTCTAGAATGAGTCTGTGGTCGTCATCCATACTCCGCTAGATGACTAGATCAACAACAACATCGAGGCCTCTCATCATTTTATTTTATCACACACCAACTGTCTACCCATGTTCTACCTAACATATTAGTAGATAAAATATATACATTTATATACAGCTTAAAACCTGTACAAAACACCCATTCGACAACTAGTTCAAATAAACAAATAATATACAAACACATAGCACGTATTTTACAAGAATACTTCATATGTATGTGTTAGAAGAAAACGAATATACACTCACTTGATAAGACGATGACCGGACAACACCTCGTCTCTTAAAATAATCTTTTCCGATAAAACCGGGATGTTTTTCTTGAAAAACCGGGCTTTTCGCGGGCAGAGTTTCGGCTCGGAAACTTTACTTCTCGGGATCTTCGGGACTTCGGAACTTGCTTCGGGGCTCGGGAATAGTACCGGGGCTTCGGGATATAATTGGCATGCAAAACGATGCAGAACTTAGAGAGAAAGGAAGAAAAATGGCAAAAGAATCGGCTGCCCTCGCATGCCCTTTTATAGGGGCTGATCCTCGCATTACGCTGGGCGTAATTCTCCGGTACGCGGGGCGTAGTCCGGAGTCGTCATCACTTACGTCATCGGAGTACTCGAGTGCGAGGCGGGTCACGCTTCGGTGTACGCTGGGCGTACTCAACTACGCTGGGCGTAGTTCGGATCGGATCAACGACTCCTTCGGATAAGCTTTGGTATGCGTGCCATGATCTTCAAAAATTAATAACTTTCGCATACGAGCTCCGTTTTCGACGTTCTTTATATCCACGCGTAGGCAAGAGTATGCTCTACAACTTTCATTTAGACTCCGTCGTTAAATTTTGACTTTATTTTTATTATATTATTTTTAGTAGGCCGGGACAGGAAAATTCCGTTATAAAATCATAACTTCTTCATCCGACGTCCGTTTTCGTCTGTCTTTTTACCGTTGCACTACTAATGACGAGATCTTCGATTCTCGTATAGATTGTTTTGGCTAAAAACCGCTCGATCTAATATTCGAACTTCGGGCTGTATACTACTAAGCCGAAACTTCGAAAAATCATAACTTCCTCATACGAAGTCAGATTTGGGCATTCTTTTTATGCACGCTCTCGGTTTAACGTATTCTACGACTTTCGTTTAGATTGCTAAGGCTAAATATCGCTCAACGTAAATTTCATTTTTTACGTCATTCAGCGTTGCCGGTTCTGTCGCAAAACTTCGATAGGTCATAACTTCTTCGTTATAACTCGGATTTCAGCATTCTTTATATTTTCGGAAACCTCGTCTCAACTACTACAACATTGTCCCTAGATATCGGCTTTATCTAACATTTCATTTGACGCTTATTTTTATTCTTAATTCAATTAAGACACACAATTAAGCACATAACACAAAATACTTAAATAATACACTTCTATTATTTCAAAACGAGTTACAAGGGTTAACCTAGACTATTACATTGCTTTTAGTGACAAGCCTGGAAACACGGGCGTTACATATAAAGCTTGCACCTTTCCATTTAAATAACTAGATCTAGCTAGGGTTTTCTAGTTTTGTCCCTTTGGTTAGTTTTGGACCTCCTCTTGTGAGCTAAGCAACTCCAAAGGATGGAAATGACAGATCTGAGGTCCCTTAGTCCTTTTTCAACATAAAAATGGAGTCTTGGTGGGTATTTTGACCTCATGCATAGGTTAAGAGCTTTAAAAAGGTCTTAATGAGGGTGTTGGGAGCATATGGGACATGCAAAGGCATAAAGTTGCCAACTTTATGCCTTAGGTCGTCTTAATAGGCTTAGATCTGACTTTTGGACGTAAAAGAATCGAGTATTAAGCACTTAATGGAAAAAGTGCTTAATATGTTAGTACGCTGGGCGTAACCCAGTGTACTCTGCGCGTAATCCCCAGAACCCCAGTACGCTGCGCGTACCACGATGGTACGCTAAGTGTACGCATCACAGTTGCGCTTAGATCTGTTTTCGGCTTTTGGACTGTTGGGCCTCATTTTGTTTTGGACTTGATTGCATTCTGAGAATAGTGGGCCATTTTATTTGTATTGGGCCATTGGTGTTATGATAAGGTCTTATTGGGCCAAGAGGCCCATTAATGGTTTTTGGGTATGGACTTGGGCCCATTAGCAAAGAAATGATATTTGGGCCTTTATGGAAGGACTTGGGATTTGGGTTGATCAAGTAAAGTCCTAACATTGGTTAATGTTCTTATTCAATGCGGGTGGTTGCGGACAGTTAGGAAAGCAGCTTTCAGATTCTTCGGACAGAGGTGAGTCTCCTCACCATACCAATGGGTCTAAGGCACCAAGGCCGACCCATTTTATGATGTGTAGTACCCTAGATGAGATTGCATTATGTGACATGTTAGTTGGTATGAGCTAGGAAGTATGTTATTGATATATGTGGTATGTTGTATGGAAGACCATGGGAGAGCCCATGGCACTTGGATGTAAGACCATGTGGAGAGCCCATGGCTTTCCTATCAAAGACCATGGGAGAGCCCATGACACTTAGGTGTAAGACCATGTGGAGATCCCATGGCATCCTGGTGTAAGACCCTGGGGACGAGCCCACGGCATCCTTATCGGTTGTATGCATCGCTTATGTGATATGTATAGCTGTATTAGCTAGTATGATGTGTTGGATGTGGTTTGTGTGTGGTATGCTCTGGGGAACTCACTAAGCATTAGCTTACAAGTTGTGGATTTGTTTCAGGTACTTCTGATCTCAAGGGCAAAGGCAAGGCGTGATGACGTGGCATGCACTCTCTCCCAGACGTTTTTATGGACACTCTGATGTTGGAATAAAAGTTGTATTTGACATATGTTTTGAAAACAATTATGATTGAATTTCTTAAATCATGGAAATGTATTTGACTATTCAAAAATGAAAATTTTCTTTGAAAAATTGGGTTGTTACAAAACTTGAAGGGCACAATCGAGATTTAAACATGCCATTGAATAGTTCAATGAATCTCAAAAGATCTAGGAGTTTCAATTCATTTAAAACCTAATGTTAAATTTTGTTTTTCATGGTGGAAATTGGTAAATCGTCATTTACCTACCTTCAAATATTTTGTAGCTTAGATTACGGCATCCCTCCTCCAAGTTATAAAATATTGTGTTGGGTCCTAGCCTTAATATTTCATATTGGGTGTTATATTAAGGACTTAAATCAACTAAACTTGAATTTTACCCTCATAGATGTCTAGTTATGAAAACTATGGTCTTCCATATCCTTTTGGATAAAGCTTTCCTGTTGGGTCTAAAATTATGGTTTATACTTTGCTTTTCTAGGCAATTGTATTTTTTAGTCTAGGACCATAAACATCCTTGGTGTTTGCGGTTAGATGTGTTCACGGGTGTGTTCACGGCCAGGTTGTGTTTACGGCCGTGAACTTGTTCACGGCCGTGAACCTGTTCACGGACCATGTTCCATATAAATAGATGTTAGGTGGGTGATGAGTTTACGGCTAGAGGAGCTTAAGTGTGTGTATTCTAAGTTGTTCTAGAGAGAGAACGGAGAGAAGGTGCAAGTGTGTGTGAATCTTGTGTATTGTTCATCATTCCAATCTTGAATACATCATAGATTCATATTATTCTTCTTCTCATTCTTCTTATTTAGATCTGACATCATCCGCTTGATTGTGATTCTGCACCATCAAGTGGATCTGCTTGATACACAAGCAAATTTGGGACTTACAAGTAGTATCAGAGCTTGGATTGTATCAATCAATTTTTGCAGATCTGGAGCGTATTTGATCTTATTTTTGAAGGGTTTCTGCGATTTTGGATAGATCTTGGCAAAATAGGGGGTTTGTTCTTTGCATTGTTGATAAAAACGAGTTTTTGATCGAGTTTTGGAGCAAAAAGGGTGAAAACGTCGTTTTTTTCGTAACTGTTGAAGGGTTCTCGGCCTTTGAAGGGTTCACGGCCTGAAGTTCGTTTACGACCGAGAACAGTTTGCGGCCCTCGGAGTTCACGTTCCTCGGTGTACGACTCAGCATCCTCGCACGTTCACGGTTCTCGCTTCGTCCTCGGCCGAGCACGTGTTCGGCCCAGCGAGTCTTCGATCAGCAGCATTGGTGCGAAGCAGCGCACACTTAAAAAAAGGGAAAGGAAATTTTGGGGTTGCCTGGGATCGAACCCGGGTCCCCTGACTCTTCAACCAAGTGCCTTACCAGTTGGACTAGGAAGCCACATGTTTCATTCCTCCCAAATTTAATTCAAAAGGACTCCATTTCGAACCCAATTTCGCAATTTTGACACTTTCAGCCCAAAAATCAATTTCTTTTATTTTTAAATTTCATTTTCAACCCAAAAGTTTTAGTTTTTAATTTTTAACTTTTATTTTTGACTTTTGACCCTAAAATTTGACTTTGACTTTCAAGTTTGACCTTTGACTTTAAACTTTGACTTTGACTTTAACTTTCAAATTTTCAAATTTAGTTTTTCGGTTTGACTTTTAAGTTTGACTTTTTAAATTTGACTTTTAAGGTTGACTTTTGAGGTTTTAAGTCAAAGGGCATATTTTTAAACAATGAGTTCCTCAAACATTCCGGTCAATGAAGTTTCATGCTCTCAAACTTGCATTAAAATTGTTAAAAATTTACGTGAACACATCGATTTATTAAAAAGAGAAAATGAGGAACTTAAATATGAGGGGTACCAACTTAGGAAAGGCCTAAAACCATTAAAAGAACAACTAGAGGCCAAGACTAAGGACTTTGGGAAATTACAGACAGAGTACAGTGACAAGTGTGTCCATTATAGATATCTTAAGAAAGATTTTAATGCTGTGACTGCCGAACTTGATGCATTAAAAGCCAAATATAAAGATGTTGAATTCAACTTTAAGAAATTTGATGTGTCAAGTGAGGTAGTTATGTCCATGATAGAAAAACAATTAACATTTAAAGATAATCAAAACAAGGGTCTAGGGTATCATGATGTTCCACCTCCTTTCAATGATCACTACACTTTCATCCCTCTGACTAAGGAAGAAATTGAAAATGAAGCGCACCTTCAGTATGGCCAACCTGTTGTACCAGTTTCAGTTAAGACTGAACAATCTGGGCCAATTGAGGGTGTTGAGGTGAAGAATATTGATGTTTCTACTTCCTGTGCAGGTAAATTAGCGGAAGATGAGAACAAGGAGAACACTGTTGAACAAACCAATGACTCCTTGAACTCTGAATCTGTTGCTTCTAATTCTGTTACTCCTAACAAACCTGCTGTTGAGAAATACAGGCCACCAAAACAAGCAAAGCAGACTGCTTGCTACAAGTGTGTATGTGGGAACAACCAGAAACAAGGCAAGGGTACGCCACCAGGGGCAGGAAGAAACAACTTTCCAGTGAAGAAAAAGACATGTTTTCACTGTGGAACACCTGGACACATTGCCAGAAATTGTCCTAATCGCGCATACGTTCCCTACTACGCACAAGGATGGCAAAATACGCCAAGAGGGAGATTTTCCAAAAGAAACCCCTCAAGGTCTTGTTCAGACAATGGCGAATGAAACGCCCACAAGGTAAAGAAATCAACTCCAAACAACAAGAAGGGAATGCCGGCCAAAAAGTACAATTCAAGAAATGCTTCAACGAAACCAAGACCAGCTAGGTCAAAGTCATCTCAACGGCCGACATCAAGCTCAAAACCAAGTACTGAGGCACCCATCCGGTCGAAAAAGGAATGGGTTAAACCCAACTACAGATGGGTACCAAAGGTTCAATCTCCCAAATCTTCTAATGATTCTAATATTTATGCATCTTCTGTTTGTGATAAGCAGGATATATCGTGGGAAAAAGTACCTTGCAAGGATGAAAAAGGTCGACCCAGTTTCAAAATGTATTGGGTTCCAAAGACCAACTGATCCCGCTCTGTGTCGGAACAGCTATGAAGGCATATCAACAGACTCTGGTTTGTTGGTAGTGGTTGTTCCTTGCACATGATAGGAGGCATCTCTCAACTGTGCAACACACAGAACTTTGTTTGAGAAAATGTGTCATTTGCAGGAAAGGAAGAAAGGAAAGGATCACACATGGGGTTAGTTCTTAACGATGTGAAGAATTTTCGGATCTGTTCTGAGATTATGCGTGCTGTTCTTAGACCTTCTGGATGCAAATTCAATCGGTGACTTACGGTTTGAGTTTTCTTCTCTATACTCCTGAGTTTATCTTAAACTGATTCGTTTCAAATACAAATCTTTTCTTTCTTATAGTTTTTCGTTTGTAGGTGTTGTTTTGGGAAGTGATATCAAGATAAAGTGATAACGGGCAGTCTAAAACATGTGTATGAATCTGAATTGTCTAGACTCCGTGTTCAATGTGCTGGTAGGCACGAAGTATTTGACAGTGTGGATTTAGATAGGATTGTTTGGACTGACTATACGATGCTCGGGTAGATTGAGCAGTGAGATAAACACGGGAACCTACAGGATACACTAAATTAATACGCATCTAGAACTGTGGCTTAACTTTTCCTTGATGTACGAACTTATGTCCTTAATTCTGGTTCTGATAGGGCGACTGGGGGGTTCTGATAAAGTAGGTCTGTGGGAAATTATTTTCTTGATTTCTATCTGTCAGTCATATGTTTCTTCCTCTGCGTGATTGGAAGAGATCCGACCTAGAATTCAACATATGCAACTCTATTTCTATGCATCTTCTTTATCTGTGCAATTCTTCATATCTGTTAGTCATATGCTGTCTCCTCTGCGCGATTGAAATTATCCGACCTGGAACACATCATATGCAATATTCTATCTCTCAATCCCTCTATCCTAGTTAGCCATATGTTGCCCCCTCTACGTGATTAAAAGAGATGCGACCTGGGACACAACATATGCACCTATCTCTAAATCTGACTTCCTCCTTAATAATTGTTTACTCACCTAAAGTAAGGAGTTCTTTGGAAGTTCTTGCTAACCAGGGTATATCGGGAAGTGGGGAACACGTTCTAGTTCAACTAAAATTGAACCATTTAGAGGTTGTCTGTAGATCTCGCTGCTTAATTTAAGTGGACAACAATACCTATGGTCGTCGTCAGCTGAATGGTATATTTGTAAAAGTTTGTCAATATTCTTCGTGTTTAAGTGGACCACAATACCAGCAATTGACCATATATATTCATGAAGGTGAAAGTACTGATAAACAAAGTTAAAACTGTCTCACAACATTGATCCCAATTATTTTTGTTTTTGTTAAATTTGTTCATAGTTTTCTTCTATGCACAAATTTAGGGGGAGAATTAAAAAAATACAAAAATCAGAAAATTCAAAATCCAAAAATAGTGTTATTTCTGTTTTATTTTTGTTCAAGAAAATCAAAAATCCAAAAATATTTTTGTTTCTGTTTTATTTTTCCAGAAAATATGAAAAATCCGAAAATATTGTGTGCTAAGTTTTCTTTTAGTTTTTGCTTTGTCTTGAAAAGTGATTTCAGATGTAGATGAGACTCATGGAGACTGTATCGAGATTTTCTGAGCCAAGGCTTCGTCCATGATCATCGAATAATTCTCATTCGAAGGAGCAAGAAATCAAGACTATTCTTTCAACATTCAATCCTTCAACCCTAGAAGCAAGGTGAAGCTGCACTTGAAGTTTATGTGATAGATTGCATTGAAGCCTCCTCAATCAATTTTCTGCTATCTATGTACCTGCTGAAGTGATCCAGAAGATTAGGTCTCTCTGTCATTCTATCTAAAGATTCTCAAGCTGAAAGTGCTATCTTTCAAGAATCAGTACATCAAGCCTCCTCACCCAACGTTCGTTCAAAGTTAAATTTTGAAGAAAAGCCCAACTGTTCAAGATGAAGTCATTTATTGAAGATTCATCAAGTTCATCTTGAAGCTGTGAAGAAATCGAAGATAAATGCTGAAGCCAAGCTCCCAATGAAGATTAACAAGAAAAGACAGCTACCTTTTTAGGGGGAGTTTGTTGGGTCAGTTAGAAAAGAAAGCTATAAACTAAGGGGGAGATTGTTGGGTCTAAAATTATGGTTTATACTTTGCTTTTCTAGGCAATTGTATTTTTTAGTCTAGGACCGTAAACATCCTTGGTGTTTACGATTAGATGTGTTCACGGGTGTGTTCACGGCCAGGTTGTGTTTACGGCCGTGAACCTGTTCACGGCTCATGTTCCATATAAATAGATGTTAGGTGGGTGATGAGTTTACAGCTAGAGGAGCTTAAGTGTGTGTATTCTAAGATATTCTAGAGAAAGAAAGGAGAGAAGATGCAAGTGTGTGTGAATCTTGTGTATTGTTCATCATTCCAATCTTGAATACATCATAGATTCATATTATTCTTCTTCTCCTTCTTATTTAGATCTGGCATCATCTGCTTGATTGGGATTCCGCACCATCAAGCGGATCTGATTGATACACAAGCAAATTTGGGACTTACATTTCCTAATGAAGATGATATCCCAAATGGCGATCAAGGTGAAAGATTAATCCCTTTGTTGTGCGTTAATGGGATTGGAAATCATACTTCACCTCCTCCAATTATTCTCCCTAACCCACAAGTTCTTGAAAAATTCAAGGTGACTCAATCCCTATTGGCAAGCAGTGTCTATATGTACTCACATCTTGGAGATTAAGTCTCATATTGACAAGTTGGGAGGGTTGGGTGTCGAAGTCTCAAGGAAGTTGACTGTTGACTGGGTTCTTCAATCATTTTCCTAAGTCATATAGTGGGTTCTTTAAAGGACTACTATGTGACAAATCACGACATGACCCTTAATGATCTTACCTATTTGCTTGTTGCTGCTGAATCAGCAATGATTTGGAGCACTGGTAAGACAAATTTGATTGGAAGATCTACTTCCCAAACTTCCATGGATATTGACAATGGTAACATTAGAAATCCAGAAAAGCTTTATCTTCCCAATGGAAAGGGATCGGCCATGTTCAAGTCATCTGACCCAATGGTAAAGAGAAAAGCTAAGTCTGAGATAGTCTCGTGTACCATTCCTAAACAGTCCATATGTTTCTATTGCCAAAAGGAAGGGGCATTGGTTGCGAAGCTGCCCAATTTACCTGAAAGTTCACTAGGATGGTAAAAGTCAATAAATTTGACTATGCTTCAGGTAAAGTCCACTATCTAACTCTATTAAGTTCCTATTTGGATACTCTTATTACATGATGTGACTAGGTCGCATCTTGATGTTTTGTTGAATCGAAAAAGGAGAGGAAGCTTAGAAGAAGAGTATGCTGAATCTGATCGCGAAGATGGATTTCGATCGCATGATTCAAAGATTAGAATTTTGAGTTGCTGCTTAAGAGTTATGATAGATTTCTTAGGAATAGATAACAACATAGTTTTAATATGTATTTGCATTGTAAGGATAAGTTTTTTGCGCAATTTTAAAATAAAAGGAAAATTTTGATTTTATTTATTTTAAGTATCCTTACAATGGGATTTGTGAAAATTGTTGTTTATATGATCCCATTAATAACAATATTGGAAAAATAGATTTGATTCTTTTGTTTGTGGTAGTGTCATAATTTACCAAATAAGGAAAGATTCTCATCAACCAAGTTTCAGTTGGATAGAAACTTGGGATCATGCAACTTGTATTGTATGATGAATGAGAATTTTCATCTTTGGGAAATTAAGACTAATTCCTTATTCGCATGTATATGTGAGTCAAGTGAAGGACTAGGAGATCAGGTACACTTGGTCGTGCGCTGATCAGGTCCACCACAAAGAACGATAAGGCTATTTGTCATGATTTACTAAAGTTTATTAAATATGGTTGTGCTTACAAGTTTAAGTATAATTCTGAAACATTGGAAAAGTTTCAATGTATGGCAGGACGAATGAGAAGAATCAAATTAGGCAGAAAGATAAAAGTTTCTCCAATCTGAAAAGGTGGGAGAGTACTTCAGTATAATGTTTTATGACCATCTTAATGATTATGAAAAACCATATCACAATTGATCCTCTAATGACATCTTAGTGCATTTGTTTGGCTAAGAAAAGGAATCGTGAATTGTTGAAATGGTTAAATCAAGAAGATAAGTCATACTTCGTTCCAAAACAAGTCTTAGAGTCATACTCCAAGACTGTAACTCGAGTGACGTAATGTTAAGAAGGTTTAAAACACTTATCAAGTGTATAGTAAAATGTTTTCTACTCTTGTACATTTGAAATTGGTGAGTTGTGATGTTTTGGATAAAACAAAGACCAACTAAGGCCAATTGTGTGAAGTGTTTGTCTTGATAAGATTCCGCACTAACTCTTGAATATTTGCTTTGTCAAGGAATGGTTCTTGACAAGAGAATCTTATATGTCAAGAGGTCAGTGGGAGTCTTAATGATCTTGAAAAGGGTCTCCAGAACTAATCAAGAATAAAACCTGTTGTTTATCACTAGCACACGACTTGTGGTTTGTAACATACCGTGTTGACATATTCTTGTTTTTGTGCCAATTCCAGTTAAAGTTGACAATGCATGTGAGTTCTATGAGTTCTCAATTGTTTGTATGACAACTTGGAAGTCATGGTAGGCCATTGTGCCACCAAGTGCAAAGAAGTTAAGATTGAACAAGTTCAGTCAAAATGAGTTTGGATTTGTCACTAACCTTGTCTTATGATTATGGTTATGACAAATTCACATGGATAGGAACACATACACCATAAAATCTATGTGTCATAAGGTTTCTCTTCGATTCATGAAACTGGTGGCGAGGAAACGCTTTCACTAAGTAGATTTTAAGCAGATAGAAATTGTGATATTTGCATTCTCAAATTCAATTATGATTACGGCATCCCTTTTTATAATTCGAATTGTGAGCAATGGCAAAGGTCTAAACATTTGAGACTATGATTACGACATCCCTTTTCATAGTTCTAAAATTGTTTAGACATACATGTGAGCCATCTAAGGAAAGGTGTATGATTTTGGGAAGCTTAGATAAAGTCTTATCGAAGCATCTCGTATCAGAAACCTGAACTTTGGTAATGAAAGTCAATAAAGTATTGATTTCTAAAAGTCCAGCTGATTTCTGGATACATGTCAAAGGTAGTGGGAGCATAAATGTTATGCTGATAAGAATATAATTATCATGTTAGTGGGAGCATGATTATTATGTTAAGTGTTGCAAGTTAGCAATGTTAATTATAGAAAACAAAAGTTTCAATTTGCAAAGTTGCAGGGTTTAAAAAGTTGTTTTGCTATAATTAAGGGAGAGGAAATTATACTTCATTGCAATTCTAAAAGCTTAAATTGAGATTTTAATCAAATCTAGTCAAGTATATATATGAATGTTATGTTGGAATGGTTCAACATAAGGAAATTCTATATATGGAAATATTAATTGCATTCTCAATATTCGATTATGATTATGACATCCCTCTTCATAGTCCGAATTTTGAGAACATGGCTAATAGAAAAAATTATAGCAAAAGACTGGTCTAGGATCATGTCTTTATGTGAGACATTATGAATCGTATCCCATATGCTTCGGGTATAGGATCGATTGCATATGCTATAATATTTCTATGTGTTCTTAATTTTCCAAAAGCCTAGGGCATTAAGATGGAAAAAGGACCAGAACTACATATGACTAAAATGATTAAGCAATTGTCGAGGACAATCTGAGGCTTACAAAATATTGGTTACTCATGGACAGTTGGAAGTATAGTGTTAATTTTTGAAGGACCATATTGACACATTATGAAAAGAGGCAACTCTTGTTCAGAAGTGATAGTCAAAATGGGAATATGGAAATTTTTCCATAAGTGGAAGTTATTATTTAAATATGTGTAAGATTAGAAAACTTAATGCAAGAAGGATGTTCAAAGGAATGTACTTTGAATGTGAGACTTCCTTTCCATGGAATTGCTCTCCATTGGAATACTTTGTAATGTCTGTAGCCAAGTCTTTGTGACTTTTTGTGCATAGTCATTACAAGAGGATCATTGCATATAAGTTTAGAATCTAACAGATTTAAGTAAATGGCAAAGAATCTTGTATTCTTACATTTGTCATAAGGATTTGGAATTGTGAAATGAGCATCATTGAAATGTTTTCAATTGATATATTCCACAAAGAAAGGACCATAGGTAAACATAGTGTGCATGCTTGTAGCATGGGACACCTATTGTTTTAATTCAAGTATTAAGTTGATTATTTGAAATATTATACAATGAATAATGAGTAATCAATATGACTCAAAAGTCTTGGGGCCATATAGGATTAGTATTATTCTTGTGTTTCACTTTGCATGTTTTGACTTCCCGAATAACTAGGTTATTCAAACTGTCCACATTCGATCATACTTTGGAAGTAGGTATTGAGGCAATACTGTCATGAATGGGTCTGTAGTATGTCTTGGTGTTTTAGACGTAGCTGCAGTATTCATGAATGCTCCTGGAATAAGATTCGAGTATTGGATTAAACCCACGCTCATTTGAATCACTTCGTGGATTTTATCACCAGTGATCATGAGACAATAATATCTTATATTCTTCAAACGGAGACGTGTGAGTTGTAGTTGCGAGTCGGTTGCACATTGACATATGTAAACGCACCAGTAACTTGGATGTTATAAAACATATGGCTGTGTGTAATTTGATGAGTGAGTACAAGCGAGCATTTGGGTCGAATTTTATCCATTCCTTTTACTCCATGTGGATAAAAGCGATACTTGTGGGCCCTTCGATGATTTAGTGGTGACAACCATAAGTGCTCGGCCGGGCCTGGACTAATTTCATTTGTTCAATTAGTCGGTCGTCATAAATCAGAAATCGGGAAACAACAGATGGACATAGAGAATGATCATAATCCATGTCTCAGTCCATATGATATCTAGAATGGAGGAATATATGATCCCTTATCTAATGGACACGTCATTGACTATGACAGAGTTCGGCAGCGGATTTTAAGAGCTACGATTGCTAGTCGGGACTTTGGAGTCGTATTTGCAATAATAGTTTTAGACTTATGCAAGTGGGAGACTGTTGGATTAGATGTCTAAGCCCATAACTATTATTGGTATGTACTCGACCCGAGAGTAGCATGGTCCATTTGGGTTGCATAACATCACGACAATTTGTTAGGATGGACTTTTGAGAAGAGGTTATATATGATTTATTAATAAATTATAAGTTCTAATATATTAATATGAAATCATATGATTTAATTAGTATTGATCAAGAATTAGTTTGGAATTAGATTAGTGATCAAAAGAGACTAATTAAATCTATGGGGACTAATTATGGTAATTGGTTATATTTATATGTGTTGGGCTTATGATCCGTATTGGACTAAGTTTATGTATGGATACATAAAGAGTTGGGCCACATGAACCATGGATCATAAAACCCATGGGTATGGATTTGGGTTATACCCATGACTCTTGGAATCCTACATATAAATATAAGCTCCATAACCTAAAAACGCCATACTTCTAGTTCTTCGAGTTCATGGAGGTGTTTTGGTGCATGGAAATTCTCTCTGAAGAGTCACCTTTGTCCTAGGTGAGTAGTGATTCCATTTGAGGTGCAACACTTGGGGTACTAAGTTCTTAAAAACCAAAGTCTTCCTAGCAACATCAACAACATCAAGAGGTATGTCTAAAACTTGTCTTATTATACATATGTTATTTGTATGCTAGTTGTAGGCTTAAAGCTTTGGAAACCATATGCATGTATAATTAGAGAAAACATAGATCCAAAGCTTTTAGGGTTGTATGTGGACCATAGGATGTTGTAGTATGCAAAACCCAACAGTAGGCTACCGATCCATAAATCCTCAAGCATTTACTTTTTCAACTACCATATCCAGGTTTAGGTGTGCATCTGTTGGACCGTAATAAAACTTAGTTGCACATTCTAGGTCTAGTTGTGGTATGGAAGTTATACTATACTAACCCTAGGTATCATTTTTTATCTAAAATCTTTAGTTATGATTTATATGGATGTTCTTTATGATATTTAGATATATTTATATGAGTTTATATATATATATATATATATATATATATATATATATATATATATATATATATATATATATATATATATATATAACTCTATATCTGATTTTTTTTTATTAATGGTAGATTATTATTTCTATGTTTTGTACTTTAAGAGTATCAAGTAAGGATTTGTCACGTGAGAAGTATAGGAAGATAAAACCATTTTAGCATCTAGCCGTTCTGAATCCAGCAACCCAAGTGACACTTCAAACTAGTCACCTCTCCTGTAAGTAGTCTATAAGTAATGTTATTAATAATAATACTTTTAGTTATTAGGCTTAAGGGTTAAACCTAGTTAGATTTTATGCCCTAGGTTATAGTCGTAGTTCCTAAGGAATTACTAGTTCACTATAACCTGTAGCTCTGATACCAACTTGTCACACCCCCCTTCCCACCAGCGGCGGAAACACCGGGCTGTGCGACGTTAGGGATGTTGGATCTGGAGGAAAGTATATTGAACAATAACACAAATATAACACAAATACTTCTTTTATTCATTATTAACAAAGGGGCTACATTGTTTGATATACAAGCATACTTCCTAAATCATAACTAAGCAATAGGAGAATAAATAAAAGCTTCCATCAGCCAGGTGACGACTTGTAACGCCCGGTTCCTGTTATATATTTAAATAAGAAATTATTCATATTTGTTAAGGGACTCGACGAGTTGGAGGCCCGAAAATCGTCGAGTAGAATTTAGATATGTTGGACGCGGGACTTGAAGTCTACTCGATGAGTCGAGGAGCCTCGACTCGACGAGTAGGCATGCCAGAGTGAAACCCTAATTTTCAGGGTTTGCACTCTATTAAACACCTTAACACCCCCATTCTGGCCTCCCTCATCGCATCCCTTAGTCCAGAAAACCCTAATTCGAAACCCTAACCCATTTTGAGTCTTCTTGAGCCATTTTTGTGTGTTTTTGGTGGTTTTGAAGTGTGAGAAGGAAGAGGAAGCTTGGGAGTTCAAGACGAAGCAAGTAGATCCAGAGGTTGTGTTCCATTTCCAGCTCATTTGAGGTATAAAGCTCATACCTTGACCATTCATCTACTAGATTTCTTTTTGGAGTAGTTTAGGGCTTTAAGGAGCCATTTTTGGAACCATTCAGGTACTTCCTCTTCGAAGGGAAAGGAGTCGGCTCGGTAGCAGTGCATCACACCATTATTTTCTGCACCATGATGTTCTTAGGATTATACTCTAACATTATTATTCCATGACATGTTTTATGACATTTGACTTATGGGTTTGCTATGATATTGATGATGTTTTCAGTAAACTGTTTTATAAATTACTTAATTAAAAACAAAATTTTTGGTTTTGAAATTTGGGATGTTACAAGTTGGTATCAAAGCCTTGGTTTGAGGGATTCGGACACACCTTCGGGGGTGTCTGGACTCAAATCGAGGGTTTGAAAGATTTTTACAAGAAAATAGTTTTTCAAAAAAATTTAAAATAAGGAGTTTTGAGAAAGAACAAGGTGTGTGATGCGTGCAACTGGCCGAGCTCAAGTAAGTTTTCTCCAAGATACCCATACATGTTATGTTATGTTATGATATGATTATGAGAACTGCATGCTATATTAGGGCTAAGGATCTAGGAATGATGCCTTATATGCCTATTGTATGTGTATGAGAACTGGATGCTAGATTAGGGCTAAGGATCTAGGAAGATGCCTTATGTGCCTGCTATATGTGCTTATTGAGTTACATGCTAGAACTGATTAGTCAGTAATATGATGACCTGAATAGGATATGCTTGGTATGGCTACTCAATGCTCGAATGCTGCTTGCTTTGTGCTTTTAGGAATTCAAGTTATCTTTAGCTAACTAGTAAACGAATACGTTAAGTTACATATTGCGAGGACTAAATAATTTCAGAAGGTTAGGTCTAGCCCTATTGCGTAGCTCTTGTATGAGTCAACCATTGTAGGGTAGGATATTTCATTCGAAGAATTATCTGGTCTTAGTTCTATGTAATGGTATTCGTAAGCTAGTTAGGTAAAGGTAGCAGGAATTCCTTATGCAGCTGATGGGGGAGAGTAGGTCGGAGAGTTACCCTAGGGTAAGCCTAGGATGAGATTAGTACAGTAAACAGTAGCAGTAGAAGGGACTTGGTGAAGTCAAGACAATCCTTGAGGAAAGTACGGATAGATGTGGAAGGTAGTATGGGCTCGTACCACTGAAAGCAGAGGATCCGTACTCGAGTCAAGGAGGGCTGAGATATAACCAGGAAACTTGTAGTACGTAAGACCTCTCGAGGTTATGTATGACCCTGACGATTATGTGTTTTGTTTCAGAATGGTGATGATTACGCGACACGGAGGGGGAGGTTCATGGTCAGGATCAGGTTCAGGATCAGGTTCGGGATCGGGTGTCGAGCTATTCGATGAGGGACTACGTGAGTTCATTGCTTCTGATATCACGAGAGGCATCCTTGAGTCGACCCCGGTGATTTTCGGGTCGATCAAGGAAGGGATTATTGAGCTGATGGAGGATCGACTCAGGGCGTTTCGGAGTGACATGGCGGTCACTCAGTCAGGGACACGCACACTCTCCTTGAATAACTTCAGGGGATGTAGTGCGCCAGACTTCCATGGGGTGAAGGACCCCATTATTGTCAGGAGGTGGATTGCAGACATGGAGTCTGCTCAGTTGACGAGCTTCTGCCCTGAGGGGTCGAAGGTCCGGTATGCTGCAGGTTGTTTGAGAGACCGAGCTCGAGATTGGTGGGAGGCGGTCAGTGATTCTTTGGAAGCCCCAGCCATTGAGGCTATGACCTGGTCTGACTTTGTGACCAGGTTTAGGGCTGAGTTTGCACCGGCTGTGGAGCTTCAGCCGCTGGCTAGGGAGTTTATGGATATGAGGCAGACGACTAATTCGGTGGCGGATATTACCGCCAAGTTCAGGACGAGGGCCTTATTGGTACCTCAGTATGCAAGGGATGAGGAGATGCGGAAGACCCGCTATCACGACATGTTGAGAGCTGACATTCAAAAAGATGTCAGCTACTCGACATGCCCGCATTTGGATGACATGTTTGTGAGGGCGAGGGAGAGGGAGATTGACATTGAGCACATCCGGAAGAGGAAGGAGGAGACTGAACAGGGTACTGGGGTTTCAGGGAAGAAACCCAAGGGATTTGACTCTTGGTCGAAGGGCCAGCAGGGCCGTAGCTGCTGTGGGAAATGCAGCAGGTCACATGAGGGAGTTTGTCGGACTGGGGGATCAGGCTGCTATAAGTGCGGCAAGACTGGGCACGTTGGCAGGGATTGTACTGCCCCTACCCCCACCTTCCAGACATCAGAACTGATTTGCTTTCATTGCAATCAGAAGGGCCATAAAAAGGCCAACTACTCGATATTGACAACAACAGCGCCAGTGGCGGCGCCAGCTCCAGCGACCATGCAGATTACGGATGGCCGACAGGGCATGACAAATGCTCCGGGGGTGAGGAGCCGAGCCTTCCAGCTGACCGTTGAGGAGGCACGTGTCGCACCTGATGTGGTGACGGGTATGTTTTCTTCTCCCTAACTCTTATTTCATGTCAGATATGATATTTACGTGTTTTGTTTATGTGTTATATTTAGGATCGTTCCAGGTGAACGACATTCCAGTCAGGTGTTATTCGACTCGGGGGCTACCCGATCGTTTTTCTCTCTTGCGCTTAGCAAGAGGTTTTCTGAGTCTTCAGACATGTTAGACTATCCTTTAGAGGTTGAGATTGCTGACGACCGATCTGTCTGAGCATCATAGGTTTTCAGAGACTGCGTGTTAAGGTTATATGACGAGCGTTACCTCGTAGACTTGGTTCCCATTCCGTTACGTGGGAACAAGGTTATCATAGACATGGACTGGTTGAGCCCTAATAGGGCGGTGATCGACTGTGCATAGCAGATGGTGCGTATCAGGACCCCAAGTGGGGGAGAGCTGGTGATTCAGGGCGAGAGGCCGCAGCGAGGACCATCTTTGTGCTCAGCAGCGAGGGTTAGGCGCTACCTTCAGCAGGGTTGTGCAGGGTACGTCACCTACGTTATGGATGCCTGGGAAGAAGGTAAGGCGACCGTGAGTGATGTGCCAGTGGTGCAAGAGTACCCTGACGTATTTCCAGAGGAGCTGCCTGGGATACCTCCGGAGAGCCAGGTGGAGTTCCGGATCGACCTAATCCCCGGTGCGGCTTCGATAGCCAAGGCACCATATCGGTTGGCTCCTCTCGAGATGCAGGAGTTGTCTACACATCTACAGGAGCTGTTAGACAATGGATTTATCAGGTCGAGTAGTTCGCCTTGGGGAGCCCCGATCCTGTTTGTAAAGAAGAAGGACATGTCGCATCGGATGTGTATAGATTACCGGGAGCTGAACAAGGTCACTTTGAAGAACCGTTACCCACTCCCGAGGATTGATGATCATTTCGACCAGCTACAGGGTGCATCTTGGTTTTCCAAGATAGATTTGCGTTCAAGCTACCACCAGATGCGAGTGAGAGAAGAGGATGTACAGAAGGATACTTTTCGGACTCGCTATGGCCATTACGAGTTCGTGGTGATCCCCTTCAGGCTCACCAATGTTCTTGCCGCGTTCATGGACCTCATGAACCGCGTGTGCAGACCGATGCTGGATCGGTCTGTGATAGTTTTCATTGACGATATCTTGGTTTACTCCAAGACGCAGGAGCAGCATGAGGAGCACTTGCGGGAGGTGTTGGATACCCTGAGAAGGAGAGCTTGTACGCCAAGTTCTCCAAGTGCGAGTTTTGGTTGTGCGAGGTGCAGTGTCTGGGGCACCTTGTCAACTAGAACAGGATTTTGGTTGACCCGGCCAAGGTGGAGGCCGTGATGAGATGGGAGGTTCTGAAGTCCCCATCTGAGATTTGGAGTTTCCTAGGGTTAGCAGGCTATTACCGGAGATTCATTCAGGACTTCTCCAAGATAGCAGTACCCTTGACCCGACTGACGAAGAAGGTCGTCGTATTTCGCTGGGGGCCTGAGCAGCATGCAACGTTTGAGACTTTGAGGCAGAGGTTGTACGAGGCGCTGATCTTAGACCTGCCTGAGGGTGTGGAGGATTTTGTAGTATACTGCGATGCGTCCATTTCGGGATTGGGCGCAGTGTTGATGCAGAGAGGGCACATCATCGCCTACGCCTTGAGGCAGTTGAAGCCTCACGAGGCGAACTACCCGACGCACGATCTAGAGTTGGGGGCAGTTGTCTTCGCCCTCAAGATTTGGCGACATTATCTCTATGGGGTCCTTTTTACACGGATCACAAGAGTCTGAGGTACCTCATGGATCAGCCGAATCTGAACATGAGGCAGCGTCGGTGGCTAGATGTGGTGAATGATTACGACTGTGAGATCCTCTACCACCCGGGGAAGTCCAATGTTGTGGCCGATGCTCTTAGCCACAAGGTAGCCCCGATCAGAGATATTTGGTTGCAGATGAAGGTAGTGACTCCGCTTCTGTAGCAGATCCGAGAGGCCCAACAGGAGGCTATGAAGGAGGAACATCGGAAGAGTGAGCGTATTGTGGGTAAGGTTTCCTCCTTCGACTACGATAGTCGTGGGTTGTTGACACTACACCGTAGAGTGTGGGTTCCATATCATGGAGGTGTGCGCCAGGTTTTGATGGAGGAGGCGCACAAATCCAGATTATCGATTCATCCCCAGGCGACGAAGATGTACAGAGATCTTCGTCCTGATTACTGGTGGCCCTGCATGAAGCAGGATGTAGCCTGGTACGTCGAGAGATGCCTGACCTGCAGGAAGGCCAAGGCCAAGCACCAGAGGCCTCACGGAAAGACGTAGCCGTTGGATATCCCTATGTGGAAATAGGAAGATATTACTATGGATTTCATCACAAAGCTTCCCAGGACCGCACGAGGGGTGGATTCAATTTGGGTCATCGTGGATCAGTTGACCAAGAGTGCTCATTTCATACCGATCCAGGAGAGCAACTCGGCCGAGAAGCTGGTCGATATCTACATCAGAGAGGTAGTAGCTCGACATGGAGTGCCAGTTTCCGTGATCTCTGACCGTGACGTGCGATTCACTTCCATATTTTGGAAGAAATTCCATGACGAGTTGGGTATGATGGGTTTCGAGCAATACATCATTCCTATGGTGTACATGCAAACCCTAATAGCTTTTAGATCTAGTTTGTCTAATGAACATGCAATTGAATATCCAAAGCTATAAACCCTAGATCTAGCATACAATTAATCATATTAACATAAAACATGGTTTAGATCTAACCTTTGATTGTTATATAGCAATAACAATCAATCCTTGGCTTCAGAAAGCTTAGTGCCTCAAGTGTTGCACCTCTAATGGAGTCACAAACACCACTAAGCAATTGGATGAAGTAGAGAAGAGAGAGGAGACACCAAAAACGGTTGGAAACCCTAATCCAAGTGTTAGCCACGTTTTTGGTGCCCAAGGGTTCCTTATATACTTAGGCTATTAGGGTTATCCAACAAGGAAACCCTAATTTGACTGCTTAAGCCCTAAGCAGCCCATGGACCCCTTCTGGAACATTCCTTGAACGATTTCTAATGGGCTTCCCCATAGAATTCGTCCAACCTATTATTCCAAGGTGATCCATAGCCCAATTGCAATTATCCTATAATTACAATTCCAGTCCCCTAAGTTTAATTAATCTCTTTTAGTCACAAAATTAATTCTTAATTAATTATTGACTAATATTAATTAAACAATATGATTTCTCCTTTAATATATTATTCTTATAATATATTAATAAATCATAATTAAACCTTTCTCTCCTTAATTCATCCTACATATTGCTATGGTGAAGGCAACCCAAAAGGACCATGCTCACAATCGGGTCAAGTACATACGAAAATAGTTATGGACTTAGACACTAATCCAACAGGGTACTCGTCTGCATTTTAGCACGACTTTCCACCCTCATACGAACGGTCAGAGTGAGCGAACCATCTAGACCTTGGAGGACATGTTGCGAGCATGCGTATTAGACTTTGGTGGTAGCTGGGATACCTACATTCCCTTGGCAGAGTTTTCCTACAATAATAGCTACCACGCGAGTATCGACCGCCCTCCCTTTGAGATGTTGTATGGGAGGAAGTGCAGGACCCCGATATGTTGGGTTGAGGTTGGACAGAGGGTCATGGGTAGTACCGAGGTGGTACTCAAGATGACAGAGAGGATCCAGAAGGTTCGGAGCAGGCTACAGACTGCACAGAGTTGGCAGAAGAGCTATGCCGACAAGCGCCGATCGGACATGGAGTTTCAGGTGGGAGATAGGGTTCTCCTGAAGGTGTCACCTTGGAAAGGTGTCATCCGGTTAAGGAAACAGGGAAAGTTGGGCCCCAGATACATTGGTCCTTTCAGGGTTGCAGCCCGGGTGGGCAAGGTCGCGTATAGGCTGGATCTGCCAGTCGAGCTTAGTCAGATCCACAGTACCTTTCATGTCTCCCAGCTGCGGAAGTTCCTGGTAGACGACTCTGCGGTGGTGCCTCTAAAGGATATCCAGGTTGATGACACCCTAAACTACATCGAGTGACCAGTAGCCATCCTCGACAGGAAGACGAAGGACCTGAGGAACAAGAAGGTCGAGTTGGTGAAGGTGCAATGGCAGCACCGCAAGGGCTCAGAATGGACTTGGGAGCCGGAGGACGACATGGGGGAGCACTACCCCGAGCTTTTTCCGGATGCAGCAGCAGACTTCGAGGACGAAGTCTAAAATAAGTGGGGGAGATTTGTAACGCCGGATTCCTGGTACGTATTTAAATAAGAAATTATTCATATTTGCTAAGGGACTCGACGAGTTGGAGGCCCCAAACTCGTCGAGTAAGAATTGGATATGGTTGGCGCAGGACTTGAAGTTTACTCGACGAGTCGAGGAGCCTCGACTCGACGAGTAGGCCTGCCAGAGTGAAACCCTAATTTCAGGGTTTGCACCTAATTCAAACACCTTAACACCCCCATTGTGACCTCCCTCATCGCCTCCCTTAGTCCAGAAAACCCTAGCTCGAAACCCTAACCCATTTTGAGTGTTCTTGAGCCATTTTTGTGTGTTTTTGGTGGTTTTGAAGTGTGAAAAGGAAGATGAAGCTTGGGAGTTCAAGAGGAAGCAAGTAGGTCTAGAGGTTGTGTTCCATTTCCAGCTCATTTGAGGTATAAAGCTCATACCTTAACCATTCATCTACTAGATTTCTTCTTGGAGTAGTTTAGAGCTTTAAGGAGCCATTTTTGGAACCATTCATGGATGCAAGCATGTTTTGGGGTTTAGATTTTAGATCCAATATTTGAGGGACTCCATGGAATAAAGGTGCCAACTTTATGGCCATGGGAGTCCCATGCATCCTATGAACCACTTTTTAGGGCTTTTTAAGCTAAATAGCCCATGCATGGACGTAAAGTTTGAAACTTTACGTGTTATATCGACCCTAGGAGGCTAGATCTATGTTTTGGATGCATTAAGCCCGAATGAAATCGACTGTATAGATTTGGATCATGGGGGACTCGACAAGTCGTTCTTAGGACTCGGCGAGTCGGGTCGTGGTTCCCCAACCATTTATGTTACTTAGAAAACTTGTTGAGTCTAGAAATGACTTAGCCAGTTAGACGTGTTTTGGACTTAAAGGTCAAGAACTCGACGAGTCCAAGGATGAACTCGCCAGTCAATGAACGAATGTCCCGATTGTATGAAGGAGAACTCGACGAGTCCAAGGAAGGACTCGACGAGTTCAAATGGAAAGTCCCGATTCTGTCATAAGGAGAAACTCAGCGAGTTAGAGGGTAAATCGATGAGTCAGATCAAGAATTTGAGATTCTTTAAATTATGGAACTCGACGAGTTGATGGACCAACTCGGCGAGTTGAGTCAACCAGGATGTTGACTTTGACCAGAGCATTGGCTTTGACTTTGACTTGGCCATTATCCAAGATTGACCCTTAAAGGGGTTATGAATATGAAAGAGTAACTAAGGGAGACTGTTATGTGTAGGAGTTTGAGGAGGGTTGATCCCAACACCGAGGACAGTTCAGTTACTGCACGACACTGATGTGAGTTACCTTCTAGTAGAAGTGGGTCTAAGGCCACAATGTCGGCCCACTAGTAGGAGTTGTTTGTTTAAATGATTGTCTTTGTGATAATTATCTGGCATGCCATTATCTGTTATGTTTGTGTGCTAGGATGCTCTGTGATACATGTTAGTAGTAGTAGGGGTGAAATAGTCCCTGGATAAAGGGGTCGTCAGAACCCATGCATGCCTAGCAGTGTGTTCATGTTATGTTATTATGTGGTAGTGGTAGGGGTGAAACAATCCCCAGTTACCGGTTGAAAGATACCGAATGGGAGGTCAGTTCCGGTTACCGGTTGAAAGATACCGAAGGGGAGGTCAGCTCCCGGTTACGGTTGAAAGATACCGAAGGGAAGCCCAGCTTCCAGTTATGCTAGTAGGATACCGGTTGAAAGATACCGAGGGATAGACATTATGTGTTTATGGTATGTGGTATGATGGGGGAACTCACTAAGCTTTGTGCTTACGGTTTTCAGTCTTGGTTTCAGGTACTTCCTCTTCGAAGGGAAAGGAGCTGGCTCGGTAGCAGCGCATCACACCATTATTTTCCGCACCATGATGTTCTTAGGATTGTACTCTAACATTATTATTCCATGACATGTTTTATGACATTTGACTTATGGGTTTATGGGTTTGATATGATATTGATGATGTTTTTTCAGTAAACTGTTTTATAAATTTCTTAATTAAAAACAAAATTTTTTTTGCTTGAAATTTGGGATGTTACACGACTTCCTTCAACACTCTACTTCCACTGCAACTCATTTCCCTAAGAATACATGGGTTTTTAAAACGTCAACGTAATGTTAGTCAGTTCACATGTTTTATGGTTTTATAGTTTTAGAGTAGTTTTATCATCTTTTTAAAAGGTTTTTGTTATTTATATATTCTTTTCCTACGATAAATTAGTCGTTTCGAATTTATCCTATAATTTTTCCTTTTTATAGATTTATATCCATTTTCTTATATTTTCATACTTTGACTACTTTCAAGGCGTTCCCTCTAGGTAGTTTAATTTATTAAGGTTGACAAACAATGTTACAATGAGTTCGTATAATCGTGCTATATGACTTGATATTTCTCCGCCACGATGCTTCATCAGACGTCGCAAGACTATAACATTATGCCTGTCGAGGTTGTAGCTAGCAACCGCAGGTGGATGTGTCAACTCCGTATAAATCTATACATACCTTTAACGCTCACTTATGATTAACGATTATAGGTCCGAGGTTAGCTGAATATTAATTGGGTAAGGGATGAATAATAGTCTCATTAAGCAACTTGCTTTGATAAACCTTTACAGTATGATTATTTATCTTTGGTATTCTTTCCTTTAGTTTTTCCTTTAATTTGTTTTTATTTTATATATATATATATATATATATATATATATATATATATATATATATATATATATATATATATATATATATATATATATATATCTTTTTATTGTTATTCTTTGATAGGATATTAGCACATAGTACAATTAAGTACAATATATATCCTTAAATTTCCCTTTAATATAGTATTATTCTAAAATTATTTTGATACGTCTAAAATTATTCTGATACGCCTATATATATATATATATATATATATATATATATATATATATATATATATATATATATATATATATATATATATATATATATATATATATATATATATATATATAACAATATACATAAAATAGTTATTATGTTTTTCATATTGATATGATATTAGCGCAGAGTAACAACAAGGTACAATGCTTATCCTTGAATTTTGGCAGCATAACGAGTAGAAACTAGGTTATTCTAGGGAATAGGCCAGCATAACAACTATGTTAAATCTTCCAGTGTAATTTTAGGCATTACAACGACTACGCATAATATCATTCTTAAAGCTTAGGCAGGGTAACTATCAGGCATAATATTATCGTAACTGTGGAAAATGTTGCCTCAAAAATTAGCAAGTGGCAAATAGTTCAGGGGTTATTTCCATAACTTATCATTTACTATTCATAGTTTGACTATGAATAGTAATATATATGTGAAATGTTTGAAGAATTGGACGGCACATGTGAATTTGGAGATTTGTTATTCAAAAGTTTGTAGGCGGAGTGTTTGGTCATGAATAGTATTCAAATTTGAAGGCGCAACATTTTTGGACGACGGCATTTATTATCCTTTCATATGTTCTTTTCTTTGGCTATAAATAGCCTAAGCCATTTCATTACAAATGAACCAAAAAAACAATCAAATATATATATATATATATATATATATATATATATATATATATATATATATATATATATATATATATATATATATATATAGTAAAACATTACATATATATATATATATATATATATATATATATATATATATATATATATATATATACTGATACACCACCATATATTTTAGCCCTCTCATTCTATTTGTAATCTCTTTCATAATCCCTGTAAACACTGCAAATTATAGTGAATTGTTTCTCGGCTTCCTCCGCCCGTGGTTTTTTCCCGATTTGGGTTTCCACGTAAATTCCTGTGTCTCTATTCTATTTATTTTATTCGTATTTCGTTGTGATTATTACGCTTTGATAATTTTTGATCCCATTCCGCATTGAGCTAATATTATTTAAGTCTATTCGGATCCTTCGTATTTCACAACAATTGGTATCAGAGCATCCGGGTTGTAATATTAGCTCATTGGGATCATTTTATCAAGTAATTAATCATGTCTTCGGTAAAATACGATATTCCACTACTGGATCGTAACACACGATTTCCGTTGTGGCAAGTAAAGATGAGAGACATTCTCATTCAGATGGATTTACACAAGGCGCTTTTGGGTTTTAATAAGATGCCCGATACATGGACCGAAGAAGAAAAGGAGATGAAAGATCTGAAGGCTTTATCCCAGATTCGTTTGCACTTGTCAAACGATGTTTTGCAAGATGTTCTAAAAGAAACGTCAGCGGCTTCTTTATGGCTAAAGTTGGAGCAACTGTTGATGACCAAGAGCTTACCAAACAAGTTGCATTTGAAGCAACGGTTGTTCAATCTCAAGATGATTGAAGGAGGCTCTTTAACTGAACATATATCCACATTTAAAGAGTTAGTAAATAACTTAGAGAATATGGATGTTCAGTATGAAGATGAAGACTTGGCTTTATTTTACTGTCGTCGTTGCCAGAATCCTATAGCCATTTTCGTGATACTATTATCTATAGCCGTGACACTTTAGTTTTAGATGAAGTCTATACAGCTTTGGCTTCCAAAGAGAAGATGAAGCATATTACTGGTGGTGGTTCAAGTGATGCTAAAGCCGAAGGTTTGAATGCCAGAGGAAGAACAACAGAGAGAAGTAGAACTTCTCAATCTTCCAACAGAACCAGATCCAAATCAAAAGGCAAACGAAAGTTTTGCAACTATTGTCACAAAAAGGGACATGTGCTTGAAGAATGCTTCAAGTTGAAGAATAAAGAAAAAGAGAAGACGGCAGCAAATGGTAAACAAGCTAGCACTTCGGGTGAAGCCGATGTAGCTGAGGTGGAAGGTATTGGAGAACTTTTGACAGTTTATTCAGATAAACTGGATTCCACTGGTGATTGGATACTCGACTCTGGTTGTACTTTTCATATGTGTCACAACAAAAGTTGGTTTTACACATTTGAAAAGGTTAACCAGGGCTATGTGTTGATGGGTAACAATACTACATGTCCAGTTCTTGGACATGGTTCAGTCAGGATCCGTATGTTTGACGGAGTTATTCGAACCATGGGGGATGTTAGATATGTTCCTGACCTCAGAAGAAACTTGTTATCTCTCAGTTCTTTTGACAAAAGGGGATACGAGTTTGCTGGTAAAGGTGGAGTTCTCAGGGTATTCAAAGACGGCTCCGACAAACTGAGAGCCAAACGAAAAACCTCAGATCTTTACTTTCTTGACGGGCAAACAATTTCGAGTGATGCTGCTGTTGTGTCAAAGTCTTTTTCTGATCCAGATCAGTCCCGTCTTTGGCACCTTCGACTCGGCCATATGAGTTTTCAAGGCATGTCAGAATTGAGTCGAAGAGGTTTACTTGGTCAACAAAAGATTGTTGATTTGGATTTCTGTGAAGACTGTGTATATGGCAAGGCAAAACGAGTGAGGTTTGCAAGTGGCATCCATACAACGAAAGGACCACTTGATTATGTTCACTCGGATTTGTGGGGACCGGCTCGAGTTGCTTCAAAAGGTGGAGCTATTTATATGCTCACTATTATTGATGATTTCTCCAGGAAGGTGTGGTCTTTCTTCTTAAAACATAAAGGAGACATTTTCTATACCTTCAGAAATTGGAAAGTTCAGGTTGAAAAGCAATCAGGTCTGGTGGTAAAGTATCTTCGTACGGATAATGAACTTGAGTTTTGCTCAGAAGAGTTTAATGTCTATTGTCAAAAGGAAGGCATTACTCGACATCGCACAGTAGTCCATTCACCTCAACAAAATGGTGTAGCTGAAAGGATGAATCGCACCATTATGGAGAAGGTCCGGTGTATGCTTTCTAATTCCAAATTGCCAAAGTCTTTTTGGGCGGAGGCTGCTTTGACTGCTTGCTATGTTATCAACCGATCACCGTCACGAGCAATCGAGAAGAAAACTCCGTTTGAGTTATGGTCCGGTAAACCTGCAAATTATTCAGATTTAAAACCATTCGGATGTCCAGCGTATGCACGAGTTGACAATGGGAAGCTAGAACCAAGAGCAATCAAATGCGTTTTTCATGGGTACAATCAAGGTGTAAAGGATTACAAGTTATGGAGTTTTGATTTGAAGAAAATTATCATCTCAAGAGATGTTACTTTTGATGAGTCTGCTATGATTCAACCAGTTGCTGACTCTTCTAAAAGAACAGATGCATCAGATGTATCATCCGAAGCAAATAAAGAGTATGCTCAAATGGAGGTGGAGCTTCCTACTTCACCTACCACTAATCAGAGTACAAATCAGCATCAAGATTCTTCTTCGTCGGATGAGCATGTTGTTGGTGAAGATTCAACACCTTCACAACCACAAGCTACTACTCCAAGCATTGCAAGAGATAGACCGAGAAGACAGATTATTCCTCCGAAGAGGTATGCTGAATCTGATTTGGTTGCCTATGCTTTTATTGTTGCTGATAATATTGAGTACGCAACGGAGCCTGCGAATTATGACGAGGCTATCAAATCTGAAGACTCAAATGATTGGATGCTCGCTATGCAAAATAAGATGGAATCCTTGCAGCGAAACAGTACTTGGAATTTAGTTCCTATTCCGAAAAGGAAGAGACCAGTTAAATGCAAGTGGGTCTACAAGCTCAAGGAACCTGTCAACCCAAATGATAAACCAAGATACAAAGCTCGGTTAGTAGCTAAAGGCTACAGTCAGATTCCTGGTATTGATTACACTAACATTTATTCCCCAGTTGTCAAACATACTTCCATTCGTGTATTGTTGGGGTTGGTTGCTTCTAACGATTTTGAGTTAGAACAACTTGATGTCACTACAGCTTTCCTAAATGGTGAGCTTGAGGAAGAGATTTTTATGCAACAACCTGAAGGTTTTGTAGTTCCTGGAAAGGAGAACTACGTATGCAAGTTGAACAAATCTCTTTATGGCCTCAAGCAATCTCCTAGACAATGGTACAAGAGGTTCGATTCTTTCATGACCAGTCACAAATTCAGCAGGTGCACCTATGATAGCTGCGTTTATTTCAAGAAAGGTGACAATGGTTCAAAGATCTACTTACTCTTGTACGTGGATGACATGTTGATTGCAGCAAAAGATATGAAGGAGATTCAGAAGTTAAAAGACCAGTTGAAAGCTGAATTTGAAATGAAGGACTTAGGAGCTGCCAAAAAGATTTTAGGTATGGAAATTATTCGTGACAGGAAGTCTAGGATCTTGCATCTTTCTCAGAAAAGTTATATTGAGAAAGTCCTAAGACGCTTCAATATGCACGAAGCAAAGTCTGTCAACACACCTTTTGCAGCTCATTTCAAGCTATCATCCGCTTTGAGTCCTACTAATGAGACTGATATGGCTTACATGGCACGTGTTCCATACTCTAGTGTTGTTGGATCTTTAATGTATGCTATGATCTGCACACTCCCTGATTTGGCTTATGCTGTTAGCATGGTTAGTAGATACATGGCGAACCCGGGGAAAGAACACTGGAAAGCAGTTCAGTGGATTTTTCGTTATTTACGAGGTACGTCTTCCATATGTTTACGTTTTGGCAAATCTAACACTGGGGTGTTCGGATATGTTGATTCAGATTATGGAAAAGATTTGGATAAACGAAGATCAATTACAGGGTATGTGTTTACACTAAATGGTTGTGCTGTTAGTTGGAAAGCCCAGTTACAGTCTACAGTTGCCCTGTCTTCTACCGAGGCAGAGTACATGGCGATTACAGAAGCAGTTAAGGAAGATATCTGGTTGAAGGGGTTATTCGGAGAACTCGATGATAGAATAAAGGTGACCACAGTTTTCTGTGACAACCAGAGTGCTATCTTCTTGAGTAAAGATCAAATGTTTCATGACCGAACAAAGCATATTGATATTCGTTATCATTTTGTGCGGGATATCATTGAAAAAGGTGATTGTGTTGTGGACAAGATTCATACAGATTATAATCCCGCTGATATGTTCACTAAAAGTCTTCCTATAGCCAAGTTCAAATTATGTTTGGACATGGTGGGTGTTTCTGATCGCAGTTGAGCCTGAAGGCTCGTAGGTGGAGGAAGTATTATTTATTTTTCGGAAACAATTTTTCTCTATATAATTTTGCAGGTTCTTATGGAAGTTTTAGAGTTTGATGAGCTATAGTTTTTTGACTAATCGTAAAGCATGACTTGCTTAATTTTGATGTCAAGGTGGAGATTGTGGAAAATGTTGCCTCCAAAATTAGCAAGTGGCAAATAGTTCAGGGGTTATTTCCGTAACTTATCATTTACTATTCATAGTTTGACTATGAATAGTAATATATATGTGAAATGTTTGAAGAATTGGACGGCACATGTGAATTTGGAGATTTGTTATTCAAAAGTTTGTAGGCGGAGTGTTTGGTCATGAATAGTATTCAAATTTGAAGGCGCAACATTTTTGGACGACGACATTTTTTATCCTTTCATATGTTCTTTTCTTTGGCTATAAATAGCCTAAGCCATTTCATTACGAATGAACCAAAAAAACAATCAAATATATATATATATATATATATATATATATATATATATATATATATAGTAAAACATTACATATATATATATATATATATATATATATATATATATATATATATATATATATATATACTGATACACCACCGTATATTTTAGCCCTCTCATTCTATTTGTAATCTCTTTCATAATCCCTGTAAACACTGCAAATTATAGTGAATTGTTTCTCGGCTTCCTCCGCCCGTGGTTTTTTCCCGATTTGGGTTTCCACGTAAATTCCTGTGTCTCTATTCTATTTATTTTATTCGTATTTCGTTGTGATTATTACGCTTTGATAATTTTTGATCCCATTCCGCATTGAGCTAATATTATTTAAGTCTATTCGGATCTTTCGTATTTCACAACAGTAACGCTGCATGCATTTTAATAACTATGGGTATATTACAAAGTAGTAACATTTTTGTAAAATCTTTTAATATAGTTTTTTAATATGTATTCCCCCCTCCCCGTAAAATATTTGAAATCAATAAAAGCAGGGCCGTAAAATTCACCCTCATAGTATGATTCGTTGATGTAGGGTAGATTCAGGGCTTGGAACTTTGGAGATCGCCTCGAGATGGACCACCGCGACCAGAGAGTGAGAGAGAAAGCTTTGGAATGATGTGCATAATGGGGTCTACGAACCTTCCTATTTATAGCAGAGTGTTTGAGTGTGCGCGATGCAAATATCTATGTGCGTCACGCTTGAGATTTGTGGCTCCATCCAGGTGTTGCCACGTATCACTCTCTCAGTGGGTCACGTCCCTAGCAATCTTCTCAAATTTGGGGTCAAAGTGCACGATGTACATGGCACACACAGAAATGATTTTAGAAAAATCATAACTTCTATGTACGAGATCTGATCTTTACCCTCTTTATATCTATGTGATCGGCTCAATGAGTACTACAACTTTCCTTTTGGTTGCTTTTGGCTAGTTTTAACTTTCATCTTTTTGGCCTAACGGGGTTATAATTAAATGATTTTATAAAAATCATATGTTCCTCATACGGACTCCGTTTTCGACGTTCTTTGTCTTAATGTTCTCATCTCGAGAAGTACTATGATTTTCCTTTTGGTGACACTAGCCAAAACTTGACCGGTTTCTTAATCCAATTTTGACGTTAATAATTTTAATTACACAGTTGATTTTACTTTTTACAAAAATTATAACTCTTCCAATCGTAGTTATACTTTTACGAAGCTTATATCCCTGGAATCACATAGTCATGTACGTTTTCGAATATATTAACCAACTTAAAAGATGGTACAACTTTTTGGACACTCATCGTTGAGCCTATGATTCGATTTATCTTCATATTTAAGACTATACTAACTCATATTTATCTATAAAAATGAAATATTTGTAGCATCCATAAAAATCACAACAAATTTAAACTTTTCAAAACAACCCATTTACTAATAAAAGTGTTTACAAAACCATTGTTTCCAAAACATGATTTAAAATCAGAGTCACCTAAGATCTAATCAGGAGTAAAACCAAGGATGTGTACGGTCACACCTTCGCCTCGCCACGGTCCTCTGAAGAGCCTGAAACCATAAACTACAACTATAAGCACGAAGCTTAGTGAGTTCCCCCAAGGTACCAACACACAAATAGATAACATATACAAATAACAGCATGTACTGGGTCCACAGCTAAAAGACTGGATTATCCCTGAGCCCACAGTATGAGTCTGGCTTGCCTATCGGGCCCATAGCTCATATTTGGCTTGAACCTGAGCCCACAACATAAGTCTGTCTTGTCCTTGGGGCCCACATCTTATGTTTGGCTTGCTTCCTGACCCAATCAGTCATCAGACTGAAATACCCTCAAGCCCTCAGTACGAGTCTGGCATACCACCTAATCTACAGCTCGTATCTGGAATGCACATGAGCCCTTATTATGAGTCTGTCATGCCCTACCCGGCCCTAGGCTCATAAATGGAATGCGCCAGGGTTTGTTGGCTACAGCACGAAGCAGTACAACCTCAACCCAACCCAATATGTCGACATATAACAGATAACAAACATATATAGATAACATGCAGTCAAAATCACAGGTAGTCCTACAGATCTACCAGACTAGCACATCGGCAACTAGCATATAACCATGCAGATATATTCCATACTCAGCATATCAGTGTATAGTAGGATACCAATCCAATGGATCGGCCTTGGTGCCTTCGACCCGTAAGTACAGTGAGGAAAACTCACCTGAAGCGGTTGAATATCTCAGACAAAAGCTCGGATCGCTAATCCGAAAATCCCCGCGCGCTGGCACCATCAAATATCATCCAATTAATAATTGAATCTCAACCCATAATGAAGAATCTGAATTACTTGCCTAATGACCAGGGTAAAAGACCATTTTACCCCTTTTTCTTACTTTGCCCAAAACCAAGGCCCGATATGGCCCAACTTCCTAATTGGGCCCAAAACCATCATGAATCAGATTCCAAGAAAGACCATAATCAATCCATGGCCCAAGGTTAGAAGTCCAATGGCCCAACAAGGCCCAAACCAAAAGACCCAAAATTTCACATCTTGGGGAGTACGCCCCGCGTACCAGAAGTGTACGCCCCACGTACTGACCCTCTAAGCGCAATGTACAAGTACTTAGAGCATGAAACTCCATTTATGCTGAGCATAATTTTGACTACGCCCAGCGTACTCATCATGGGCTAAAAATTCACATTAAGCTCTTATTGGGTTAAGTCAAAGGCATCCAACCACTTATCTTAACCCTAAATGATGTCTTAAACCATAAAGTCGAAACCTTTAAGCCTTTGCATGGCTAAAGAGGGCTAAATCTCCAAAATCCTTCCTTTCACAACACTCAAAACCACTTAACTCTTGCATGGTGCTAAGGAAACGATCAAGAAAGCATCTTTATGGCTCAATATACTTCAAGACCTCAAAAAGGACAGTTAATATGCTTTGGAGTACTCCATACTCACAAAGATCCAAGCTTTGGGACAAAAGCTTATGAAACTATGCCATAACAAGATCTATGAATAGATTCATCAAGTTTGAAGCTTTATACCTTGAGAAGGTAGATCAAGATGAACTAAGCCTGGATCCACAAGCTCCAAGAAATCCCACACTTCTCCAAGAAACTCCTTCTTCTTCTATGAGCACCAAAATGCATGGAATACCACCAAGAACTCAAGAACCACACCAATGGAGGCTAGGGATTCATTTCTAGGGTATAAGGGGATGGAGGGTGAAGATAATAGGGTTTGGTGGTGAGTTAAGGTGCTTAAATAGGGTCAAAGACCCTGAATTAGGGTTTGGGTTTGACTGGAGTATGCCCTCCGTACTTCTAGTACGCCCTGAGTACTCCCTTTAAGTATACGCGACCAATCTGCCTAGTACGACCCACTTACTCCTTTGTATGCCCAGCGTACTAGGCTCAACATGAGTACGCCCTGCGTACACTTATGTACGCCCCCGCGTACTAGGTTTAACCTTTAAACCACTAAGATTCGAAGGCCATAACTTCTTCGTTCAAAGTACGTTTTCGACGATCCTTATTTCCACGGAAAGGTAAAAATAAGCTCTACACTTCTATCAACTCATCCTTGCCTTAAAACTTTCCAAAAAAAATCCAAAATTCATAAAAAGTCTGACTACCACTTTACGGTTATACCATTGGGCTCCAAATCTCAAACTGAATTCCCATATCATCTATCCTACCTTATCCACACCCAAATGGGTCTAAATATCCCTTTCTCAAAGGCCCTAAGCCTTATGATAACCGGTCTTTGGGTCACGACCCCACATTAAGAAATGATTCAAAACAGGGTGTTACAATTCTCCCCCACTTAAATTGGATTTCGTTCTCAAAATCACTCCCTACCACCCACCTGGAAACCAAACACTCTGGCCCACTCCTCTTAACCAAGAACAAAACATTGATCCTTTAACCGATGAACCAAACGTTACTGCTATAAATCTGAAGCCCATAACTTGCATGATCTCCACGCAGGTTAACCCAAATACAGAGCCTTCAGCATGACTGGATCACCTCAACCCATTATACCATCACATATAACATTAGTTGGTGACAAAAGCATCTGATACATCAATATCATGACCACTCCCACTGCGAGTCTCATCTATTTAACCGCTACAAAGAAGCACATACAACGCCAACATGCTCTACAACTTCCTAGCTATAAGACCGAACTTCTAATGAGAACCACATAGATGGGGACTCTCAACTACAATCACCGAATTAACTCAAACAATATGCCTCCCGACACCGGGAACCCATCAAATCTAAACTTCAAAACCCATATTCCATAACGGGTATTCACCCTTTCATTGAATCCACCCCTTGCCTTTGAGCATGATCACTACCAAACACGTGGAAAAAGAACTCAAACACATCAATCGCGAATTTTCCACCAATTCCAAATCCATAATATGCACCAAAAGAACTCCCTGACACGCCATTCGCAGCCACTTCTCCTATGAGTAAAGATGAGAAATCCAAGAATTTTCATATTTTCCTCCAATACTTATCAACTCATGTGTACCCCCACCTGGAAAATCACTCAATACATTCACCAAGAATTTTATGATTTGAGACTTCATATCCGATACCCAATCTTGATAATCAACCCCTAATAACAGCTTGCGAACAAACGAGAATTATAATGCAAACATTCAACGGAGACTTTATGATGCGTGACTGATACTCCCAACAAATCTTAATTGTTCCCTTTATCCAAACCAACTGATTTCTGAATCTCCCAACTTCCATCAATGCGCCAACACCGAAAATACCGCATGTAGAAGAATGAACAATCATGATCACTGGGCCCATAGCCTATGAATGGAATACCCCTACAAGGTCCCCAACATAGGTCGGGATTGCCTCCGTACCCACAACATGAGTCTGGAATTCCCTACCCGACCCTCAGCCCATGTCTAGAATGCTCCTGATATTACACCGATCTCGCTGGCATTGAATCATCCGCCTAGCACTCTAGGGGCCTAAAGATACTTACATCATTCCATCGCCGTGTAGGGACCTAATCAACATCCATTTCAACGCTAACCGTGCACCACAATTCCATAATCTTATTACACACAATTCCTTTCACATAA
The DNA here is from genome assembly GCF_052849685.1 of Lactuca virosa. Classification (NCBI taxonomy): domain Eukaryota; kingdom Viridiplantae; phylum Streptophyta; class Magnoliopsida; order Asterales; family Asteraceae; genus Lactuca; species Lactuca virosa. The sequence continues at coordinate 276,025,751 of NC_136431.1, read as the reverse complement.
TAAGCTGCCACTAATGCAAAACCCTACGAAATCATGGTCGCACACGACCTGAGAACAGGATACATGGTCGTACTCTTGATCCAATTCAAAGGCTATAACCCAAAAAAAATAACCATGCATATAATTCGAACCAAGCGCTCCATTGATATCTTGACCAGCCCATTAACATCCCTCTCAGTAATATATAATGAATCTACCATAATGCACACCCTTAGGTAACCCATAACCTCTCCCAAAAATGGGGAGAAATACCAGAGTTCTATCGAAAGAACAACCTCAATCATTAACTAAAGACATCCTCATGATCGATAGAAAAAAGATCCCATACTTGATTGAAACTGAACAGACCCCGTCAATACGCAACTATCTCACTAAAACCTTGGAGGTCATCCAAAAATGCTGCTAAGGCTCTAGCCAGGTCCATCCAATTACTAACCCCAAATTCTGGACTACCAATAACCAAGAACATCGTTCAAACTCGAGCCGAACCTGTCGATATATTAAAGAATCCGTTGAACTTCAAATGATATAGTCCAATACTTTCGGAGAATCTCCACTCCGATGATACATGAAGTGACCAACGGTCGAGAACATAATGACACTTGAACCAGAGAACCAAAACCCACGCAGAGTTGAACATATCTGTCTCTGGAATTGATTTACCGATCAGCGTCGGCCTACTCTAAACTAAAAAAAAGCAACCCAAACTACAAGCTGACAAATCCCTCAACAACCAATAATCAACATGAGTGATCCCTCGCACTGCAGATCCCTATGAACCATTCTTCCAATACCACGAACTCGAATAGATCGATGATCCTCCAAGCAGAATACCCAGTTCTCCCCCATGTAAGGTTCGAACGACCCACTGGTCTTGGAACCAAACCATAACTCAAACCGGCTCAACTAGGTAAAAATCGCCCTGGCTCTTGGAATGCCTAACACACTCAAGACGACCTTCCAGATTAGGACCAATCAAATCCTAAGAGAATTCTGTATTTCAGCTATAGACCTCCGAAATTTTCCAATCATAACCACTTAGAACTAAAGAATTCATGCAAAGGCATACGCAACCACCGATTTACGATCCAATACATATACTCCTGCGAATTCCCACGCTGACATACTATCGCCGAACACCGCAACCAGCTTGCCCCATGTTGGTTTTACATCCCAACTCCGAAAGAGCATAATCCTTGTCACCTATAGCGACAATCCAATCCATCAATCAACCACTCAACTTCTAGCTGCAATTCCCAAGACGACCATGACAATCGTTTCCTTCTTGAGTCTCGCGACTCAATGCACAAGCTCTAGCAAAACCCTGCAGACCTCAAAACCAGCAAACTCATCGAGGTCTAAACCAATCAACCCAAACCGCTATCGCCACTAGGGCCCAAAACAATTACCAGACCCATCCTTATACCTGAACAACCATAACCAAAAGGCTGGAAGATACGGAACCACTACCACGGATCATGGTATCAAACCATGTTATATTCCCCAATCAACCCTTAGAACCCCCAAATTTTCCTCGATTCGAGTATGGATCCTATGCTTCCAGTACTACAGGCCCAATACTACCATCCACACTTATCCATACTTTCCTCAAGAATCATCCCGGGTCCTCTAAGTCACCAACTCATAATAATATTCCCAATACTTGCTCAACAGCGTAGCAACCCCACTAAAATACTTCCTAGGCTCTCCTAGGACTCCCCACCTCCTTTGTCATCAGCTGCTGAAGGATCCCAATCAATTTCAGCTAACCACGTCTTGAATACAATTACATGCAACAAAACTTAAATAATCTTTCGACTAAAAGACGCAACCTTACAACAGTTAGACTCAAACGAGAGCTGCACACTAGGACCAAATCCTTCACTCTAATATTACTTAACCTTCGTAGCATGTAATTTAATGTATTGATTTGATAGCTAGCTCGCATCAATGTGGGTCCCACAAAGCACAAAGCAAGCAACATTCGAGCAGTGGAGTCGTCTGGCACTAAGACATACTAAAATCAGGTAGGTCCTACCACGAAAATTCTGACCACTAGGCCCAAGCATCTAATATACACCTTCATCCTTCCCTCACTCACTCACGAGTGGCTAATGATTCCTCATGACATCCTGATATGAACTACACCCACTCATGAAACTTCCACCAACCCTGTAGCACTTGTATATGCTAATCATACATAACACTGGATCCTATAGAAAGTCGAATACTTGATTCAACCCTAAGCCCTTCATAAAACAAGAACAGTAAATAAGGCTAAACCAAACATTCTCAGGCTATAGAATCTTAGTTATGTACAATTATGATGCATACACTAAGCAACTACAGTTATGATGTCAATTACGTATAAGAAAGAACCCTAGGCTACCAAGCATCATATAATCATGCAATTCCCGAAGATCCCTAGCCTATCACTAGCATGATGTTCTAATATATAACAATATCAAATAACCTTGTGGTAAATTGGGGTCTACTTACTGGCTTCGACTGATCGTACACATCGCATCCTCTTTTGATTATTTTGAAAGCACTTTGAAAATTATTTTTAAAACCTTTTTCCTTAGTTTGAGACTGGATTCACACGAGTGTTCCTCCAATTCACTCAAACCAAGGCTCTGATACCAACTTGTAACATCCATAAAAATGACAACAAAATTAAACTTTTCAAAACAACCCATTTACTAATAAAAGTGTTTACAAAACCATTGTTTCCAAAATATGATTTAAAATAAGAGTCTTCCAAGATCTAATCAGGAGTAAAACAAGGATGTGTACAGTCACACCTTCGCCTCGCCACGGTCCTTTGAAGAGCCTAAAACCATAAACGAAAATTATAAGCACGAAGCTTAGTGAGTTCCCCCAAAGTACCAACACAGAAATATATAACATATACAAATAACATCATGTACCAGGTCCGCAGCTAAAAAACTGGATTACCCATGAACCCACAGTATGAGTCTGGCTTGCCTATCGGGCCCACATCTCATATCTGGCTTGCTCCCTGACCCAATCAGTCATCAGACTGAAATACCCTCAAGCCCTCAGTACGAGTCTGGCATACCACCCGGTCCTCACTCGTATCTGGAATGCACCTAAGCCCTCAGTATGAGTCTGTCATGCCCTACCCGGCCCTCAGCTCATAACTGGAATGCTCCAGGGTTTGTTGGCTACAATACGAAACAGTACAACCTCAACCTAACCCAATGTCGACATACAAAAGATAACAAACATATACAGATAATCATGCAGACAGAATCACAGGTAGTCCTAATGATTTACCAGACTAGCACATCGACAACTAGCATATAACCATGCAGATCTATTCCATACTCAGCATATCGGTGTATAACAGGATACCAATCCAATGGGTCGGCCTTGGTGCCTTCGACCTGTAAGTACAGTGAGGAAAACTCACCTGAACCCTAGGCCTTGGTGTTGACTTGGAAGAATAAAGCTTGGAGAAGTCTAGTCAAGTAAGGAAGAGTGTGATATTTCTTGCATTGGACTAAGGTGAGTTTACTAAGAGCATATATCCCAAACTATGAACTTTCCTTTAAAAAGTCTTCACATGATATGATTTACAAATATGCCATGAATTTTTTTGGTGGTCTTTTGCTGAATCTATATGCCCAAGAATCATTATGGAGTGACATTGCAAATAATATTTGATCCTATAGGGTCACACCTTTATCAAGTTGGCACATTTTGTATATTTATTATTAATATGATTATTAATAAATAATATCAATCCTTGTATTTTAAATAGAGAATAATTATTGTTTTGTGAAAATAATAATTACAAGAGAGTATAACTAGTTATTATTTCATATGGTATGAAATAATAAGCCATGTACAAACTTTTGGACTAGTTGAATTCTTTTGCCTTTTACCCAAATACAAGTTTATATTTTATAAACTTTGAGTTTATAAAAATTAAATAACTCTTCTCTTTTCAAGAAGTATGGCCGAAAATATTAAACAAAGAATGAGGTTTCTTGTTAACCTCCATGCTTTGTCTCTCCATGCTTCTAAAGGCTATCATTACTTTAGATTATTTTAATGTAAAGCCCTTACCTTTGCATAGGTATATAAGAGAGTGTTTTGCTTGAGTTTTTGGCTAGTTTTTCTAGTGAACTCTCTTCATTCTCCATATGGCCGAAACTATCTTTCTCTACCTCTTCTTGTTGTCTTTTGAAGATTGTTGCAAGATTAGAAGCCCTCTTGAGTTGTCTCCTTTAGTGATAATTTGAGTTAAGAACTTAAACGCTTAAGACACTTAAGAATAAAAGAAGGAACTAGCATTCCAAGTGTCTTACTCTTGATGGAGGATACACATAGAGAAATTATATTCTTTAATTTTTGCTATCTTCATCAACACCCCAAAACCAAGTGGGTTCAAAGGCTTCAAAGGTTGTCATTCTAAAAACTCTTTGGTATTTTTTTTATTTCATGATTACTTCTATAAATGGATCCTTGATGGTTTGGTTCTGTTATAAACTACAAATTATATTGTTATTTTTTTAAGTCTTCTGTTGCGGTTTTTTGTGAAAAACAAACTTATATTTTGTATCAAAACCCATTAGTGGTATCAGAGTCATCTTTTATATGTTAGAATGATTTTTATGTTTGATAATCTTTGGTTTTTGGAAAACAAGCATGAATTTCTTTTGGTTAAGAAAAATCCATATTTGTCTTCTTTGGCAACTTCTTGGTTAAAATTGTTTATTTTTATGTATAACCATTTTTCATGTAGTTTAGTTATATAAAAGTTGCCTTAGAAAAAACAAAGAGTTGTTTGTTATAATATTTGATATGTTTTTGTGTATAAACAAGTCATTTGGACATTTGTGTTGTGTTTGGATGATATTTATTTATTCATAGGATGTAATAGATAAATAGGTAATTTTTCATTTGTTGATTTGTTGTAATAAATTATTTAGACTAGTTGTATTTCTTTTTAAATGTAACAATATGAATAAATGACATCCTTGAAGACGACTTAACCATTTAATACCATAATCCCAACCATAAGCTTCTACTTTTAATTTTGGCTTAATTATAGTCTTAATGGTTTAAGTGTTGCAACTTTCACAACATGAAGATTTGAAGTCCTTTGGCAAGCAAGAGTTGACTTGGCAAGTGGGAGCTTGAAGACCTTTTGAAGTGTCCCTTAAATCCTTTAGGAAAGACTTAATAGTTCTTGTGATGGCTCACAAAAATTATTACTAGACATGGCTTGGTTTATACACATAATAAGACAAGCATGTGATTTTTATTTTTATGTTATTGTATGTTATGTTTGATGTATGAAAATGATTTTTACAAACTAAATAACATTTTATCATAAAATAATTTCACTTTTAGTTTGAGTAAAAAAATTTAAAAGATAACATAAGATGTTTATAAATGGATATTTATAAACACGTTTTTACCGGTTACCGGTTTAGCGGTTAAAAATCGATTTTCGTTGAAAATTGTTTTATTGTAAACTTATAAATAACCAACTTTAAAATATTTGAAATTATTTAAAATATGTTTAAACATTATATAAACTCCATGTATTTATAATAAATAAGGAGTTTTTATTAAAAAAGTTAAAATCGGTTTATAACGTTATAACAGGAAATAATAAAACTAGTGATTATTTTTTGTGTTGAAACTTGATATATGATATTGGTGTTTTAAACATAACGCAACATGTTGATATTATGTTTTATTTATGCCAAATGAGATTAAAAACATAATTATCATCACCCAAGTTTTGGTTTATCAAAATATGACTTTTATCATAAGATGCATAAAATTGAGTTTATAAAATAAAATGAGTTTATTCTATAAATTCATGAAGTCATAAGTTTTTGATTGTTAAAAGTAGATTTAAAATAGTGATTTTATAACTCATCCAAACTCCAAGTATTAAGTATGAAATGAAATATTATTAAGACCATTACCAGTTCTTAAAATCGATCTACGACTAAACTTTAAAATATCGGATTTTAGTTAATAATTGATCGCAGCTAATGGCAAATAAAATGAAGTTTTATTTGGCAACTAAAGAACCTCATAACAAGTGATATGAATTTTACAAAAGGGTACATGAATAGTTGGATGCATGCAATATTCATGAGTCCATGTTTTTATAAACTATAATTATAAAACCTTTTCTAAAAATGCAAGTCATTGTCGTCCTTTTGAAGAACACTCGTTATCATTTATATGGTCTTAGTGTCATAGGGTCACCTGGTCATTAAGATTGTCTTATTATGTTCAGGGTAGTTTTGTAGTTTTTGGTTTCTAAAGGGTCACCTTGTCACTAGAAAGTTACAATACTACAAGTTATTTCAAGTAGGATGACTTGATCGAAATCTTGTGTGCTAAAGGTCACCTAAGCATGAGAGGTTCGAGCCATAGTTGGGATAAACATGCCAAGTTAAGCAATAGTTGTTTAGGATCTCATAATCTAGGAGTTATATATTGTATGCAATTGGTAATCGCTACCTACCGAGTTTGATTAAGTTAATGGGATAAAGGTCACCTAACCATTTACTTGTTTCGTTACTTCGATCCTAGACGTTAATAAATTAATGTTTTAAGAAACAATAAAAGGTATTAATTTTTAAAGACTAAATATTGAAAATACTAAATGAAACTTTGTTAAATTCTATTGATAATTTTTAATAATTCTATGCCCTACAAAATCCCTCTCTTGTTGAGTTTCAAGAGACAGTAACATTTGATGATTATAATTTCAGTAACCGGTATAATATCTTGAGGTTCTACCTTAAAGATAAATAGAAATTATATATACTGAATGATCTCATACCTGAATAACCTCTGCAAGCCAGTTAATCTGATCATGATACTTTGATGGAAGTATTATTGTGATGATGTTGATGTGTCTCACATCATACTGGAGTAATTGACCTTGACTTGCAGAAATTCTTGGATAATTATGAAACATATCAGATGTCTCATCATGTAAAACAGATATTCAATCAGAACAGTCAAAAGTGCTTCAAGTATGTTCAAGCATTGAATAAAGGAAGTCTAAGAAATTGTGTGCTCAAATAGACTTATATTTCAGTTAAGGGAAATACAGCATAAACCCAGAAATCAAGAAATGGCCAAATGATTAGTGTTGTTTCTATTTTGGAAAAAACTAGACACTAAAAGAGGAATTGCTCATCTAATCTTATCGAGCTGAAGAAGTTTGACTTGGACAATACTTCACATATCTATATGATAAAACTATTTAAAATTTCATCATTTACTTGAGTATGTTATACTTAAAGTGAGACTAATAATTGATATTATGTGCTGATGATTGGAAGAAATAATCAACTGATTACATACGAATGACATTCCTTTCTAAATATATAACAATAGATGTTTTGTACCTATTTTATAGGGACATGTAACAGTTGTAAATTTATGAATAAATCTAGATTTACTTATCGTTTTATGGATTTTCACATTCATGTTCTGAAACGATGTATTCTATGTTAAATAATATTTTCTCATAATGTCATTTATGAAGTAAATCTATATGCTTTCATTAAATTGATAGTTTTAATCATAACACCTAAATAATTAAATGATCTTTGATTGGAACTTATCTATGTCATAATCATCATGACTATATAAATATGAAACACATATACCAACTTCAAAAAGATGGAATTTTTTAAGGCAAATGAGCTTGGTTCATTTGATATATGCGAATCCTATTTATACGGGAAGATGATTTGCAAGTGTCTTTATCTATTAGTAGTTGAAGAACATAAGTCTTGACAAAGAATAATACATAAGTGATGTATGTAATCTTTTCAATCCACGAATAGATTTGGTGATATATGTTTAATCAATGTCACTGACGACTTTTATTCGTTATTGTTGAAACCTTTGATTTGCACAAACTATTTCATAGTAAAGGTTGAGATTCAACTTAATGATATCACCATTAACCTTTCCTTGTGATAAAGAAAATGAGTTTTGTAAACCAAGGCTTCTTGGAACATATTAGGAGTTATGAAATTCATTCACAACTCATTCTGTCAAAACATTCACTCGTCATTAGTATGGTTCTTGTGGCACAAGATCATCTGATCACATGGATCTATCTTTTGATGTTTGAGGTATCCTTCGTATTCTCTAGTGGGATAGGGTCACCTGGTTACTAGCTAAAAGTCGATAATACAAGTTTTGAAGAGGATAAAAATAGACCCTTCAATCTATTATATGATGTTTTTAAAAGAACTATTTACTTTATAAAATTTTGGAATTATGCTCACTGCAACAAATATATATTGAATATATATATATTTCCAACCAAAAAGTGGATTAAAAACTTTCATTAGAACAAGGATGTAATGGTTTATCCTTATCTAAAATGTATGGATTTATAGAGCTTATGTTAGACAATAAGCTTAACCACTCTAGTATCTACTAACTGCATTTATGTAGACTATCCTGAATGATTGTTTACGATGAAGTTTTTACTAATCCCAATAATTTGCATTCCATAAGACAAGTTCTTAGAAAGTTTTTTTTCTAAGTGGGAGCAATTTGGAACTTTAAGAGCTAAAGATCCATAAGATAAATGTAGTATAGTTTGGAACTGGCAAGTTTTCAACTGTTACTGAATCTGGTCAATAGTTGATCAGAAACTAATAAAACACATAGAGATGCATTCATGTATGATTATCAAGTATGGGCTTGATTAATCTTCCTCTATATAGTTTTACTATAAAGAGTAAGTGATTTTTCAAAGGAGAAAACATACATGAATGAAAATCTTCTCAGATTTAAGCTAACATCTCAAAGTAAGAATCTTCTTTCTTATAAGCTAATTACATCGTGTGATTTGATTATAAATCAAGATGAATCTAGTGTTTTATACAAAGCTAGTGGGAGCGCAATAATATTCTTAGGCTTATATGTAGTCGACATACTAATTCATGGAATAAGGATCTATATAGATAGATCATGGGAACTTAAAGGATTAAGTACAATTGCATTAATTGTCAAGGATATTAAAGAGCTTAAGACAAATGACTCTAAGAGAGTTTATCTTGTCAAATACCATATGAAATGATTTTGAGCAAAATCCTAGTGCAAATGTTTTTGAACTAGATGATATGATTGTATTCCATATGCTTTTGCAATTGTAGTAATCATATATGTCATGATTATGCATGAAGACCAAATAAATCTTACGCTTAGAGCATGTGGAATGATACCAATATAATCTGAGAACAAATCATTCTGTAACTTATAGGAACATTCTAAAGTACTTGCAAGAACTATATAAATATTCCTAATCTGCAAATTATTTGAAATAAAGCTATGTTTAAAGTTGTTACACATGTGCTAAACTTTAAATAGATTGAGATGACTCTCAGTCACAATCGGGCGTATCCTCATTATGAATGAAGAGAAAGTTACATGTATAGTGTCTCCATGTAGATTCTAATTATAGTTACACATCAGAGTTAGCGTATATTGTGGTTTGGAGAACCTCATATAAAGATGCCTAATGTATAGTTCATTATGGCTATGAGTAATCCCATTACGCAAGTATTGGTATCCAAGTCATATTTAAGCATCTAATACATTCTCAATAGTTTTCTTTATATATGAGTTATATATAAAAGCTGAATATGTTTGTATTCGCAAAGTTTATACAAATCAAGTTTGACTAATCTACTTAACAACGCTCCTTCATTAGCTAAAGCATGAAAATTAAGTTGTAGCAATAGGTCCTTGATGATATAAGTAGATGTATTTGATTGAAATTTAGTATTTGGATATTGGAACAGTACAAGCAACATATATTGTAATGAATTTATATATCGGATATGAGTCTTTCATTGAATAATTGTTGTGTTCTATATTAGCATGTTTAAATCCTTGAATAACTAGGTTATTCTAAATGTCCATAGTCGTTCATAGTTGTGGGAGAATCTATAAGGTAAGACTAATATGAGTGGATTAGTTGGTTTTCATGAAGATGGAAATAGCAAGAGCTGCTACCAACTTTATAGGTACTTGATTAGGACGATAAGTATTGGACCTGACCCGCATCAAAATCACTTTATGAATCGTAGTCAAGAGTGATGCTTTGATCAAGGTTGTATCTTTGTATTCTTAGACATGAGATACATATTTGGGACTTGAAGTGTAGGGATTGTTGTGCTTTGACATGTTTTAACGTTGTTCCGTAAAAGGCAGTCATAAGGGTCATCGTTGGGTATGACATGAACTACATTGATGGGCGTATGTAGTCAAGATGGGTTTTGTCCCTCTTATTCATTGAGAGTTAGACATCTAAGGCCTTACTCAAAGTTGAACACTAAATAAGATTGATTGCGATCCATATCTCATGTTCAACATGATGCTTGAGACAAAGAAATAATTGATACCATAACTTTAGCAACAATTGTAGCTTAGAGCTCCTGGAATTGGTTGTTGATGAGATGGCACCCTTCATATATTGTTAGGGGCAGTAGCCCGTTGCTAGATGCCAGCTACTGTCTATGTGATTCTATAATGAATCTTGTGCAAGTGGTAGATTGTTGAATCTATATGCCCAAGAATCATTATGGAGTGACATTGCTAATAATATATAATCCTATAAGGTCACACCTTTATCAAGTTTCCACATTTTGTATATTTATTATAAAATTGATTATTAATAAATAATATCAATTCTTGTATTTTAATTAGAGAATAATTATTGTTTTGTGATAATAATAATTATAAGAGAGTACAACTAGTTATTAGTTCATATGGTATGAAATAATAAGTCATGTACAACCACTTGGACTAGTTGAATTCTTTTGTCTTTTACCTAAAGACAAATTTTATATTTTATAAATTTTGAGTTTATAAAAATTAAAGAACTCTTCTCTTTTCAAGAGGTATGGCCGAAAATATTAAACAGAGTATGAGGTTGCTTGTCAATCTCCATGCTTTGTCTCCCCATGCTTCTAAAGGCTAGAATTACTTTAGAGTATTTTAATGTAAAGCCCTTACCTTTGCATGGGTATATAATAGAGTGTATTGCATGAGTTTTTGGCTAGTTTTTCTAGTGAACTCTCTCCATTCTCCATATGGTTGAAACTATCTTTCTCTACATCTTCTTGTTGTCTTTTGAATATTGTTGCAAGATTAGAAGCCATCTTGAGTTGTCTCTTTTAGTGCTTATTTGAGTTAAGCACTTAATGTCACACCCCCGAACCAGACGGCGGAAACGTCCGGGGGCTTGCATGTGACTTCATCTTGAAATATCATTACAGTGAATATAAATGAAACATAACATCAACATCACCATGCATAATTTAATACAACTGCCATTGTTTACATAAAGTATAATCTTTTAAATTACATGACCAAAACATTCACTGGATGAAGTTTAACAGTACACAAAACAAAATCCCACATTCTTGATGATTCTTCTGCCTAACGAGTCCCTGAGAATACAAGTTATTTTGAAAACGTCAACATATATTATGTTGGTGAGTTCATAAGCATGTTTGATTGAAAAGTTTTGTATAGTTCGTAAAGCACCAGAAAATCCGATATTTTCTGTAAAGTGTCTGAAAATGATGTGAAAATCAAGTATTAATGCATGTGTGCTTACTGCTTTTGAAATGTATAAATAAACAAAAATGTAATCCAGATAGAAACCCTGTATTTTTCTGTTGTAAGTGGAAGGTAATGTATAAATGTATTTATCCCAAAAAATCCGATATTTTCTGCATATAAAAGTATCGTAATCATAAAATTTCCAAGACCGTGTATCGATGTATGTGTGTTTTTAGTATCGTCTAGATTTGTATAAATATACCGAAATCCTTGATGAAGTTAGTCTCAAAGTGAGCCGTTACAACCATGCTTGATAATGACTAATCCGCCTGTCTTGACGTTTCAGGCGCCGATTTTGATATAGGTAAGGTTTGTCGCCCTAGACTGGCCTAGTCTAGCTGTAGCGAACAGCTAAGGCGTGGGGGGATCACCCCGTATAGATCTATACACAAACTCCCGCTCTCCCTCCAGGAAACTCTAGTTATAACTACAGGCTACGATTGTACACTCAAAGGTGCCAACCGACAAGTCTCACTAGATTCTCAACCTTTCATACCATGTTTAATGTTTACGTGTATGTTGTACGTTTTCATATCCAAAAGGTACATATATATAAGTATACGAAGTTTAATAAATATGTAAAGGTATAGTTACGATCTACTAAGCATGTGAATTTCATTCCAAGCCCAATTAGCATGTAAATGGACCACAAAGGCCCAACAACATGTAAGAGGGTATTTTGGGCCCAATAGGCATGTATGTGGACCACCAAGGCCCAACAAACATGTTATCCATAGCTCAGGCCCAAATTAACATGTAAATGGGTCGCAAGGCCCAATAAACATGTCATGGGAAATATTGGGCTCAATATACGCTTGAATGGGCCCTTAAGGCCCATTGGCCACGTAACGTGAATATTAGGCCCAATAAAATTGTTATCGATGTACTTCGTTCATTTGTTATTATTTCGTTGATTGTTTTAGTTCGAGGTTTACCGAATTGAATATAAAAAGTCCTCTTTTGTGAAAACGATGTTCTTGGTCGATAAGTTCCAAAATTTTCAATTAAGGCCCAAAGTTTGTAAAAAATGACACTTTAGTCCATAATTTGTAAAAATTTGTAATTTTGTCCCAAATGTTAGAAATTCACGGATTTAGTCCAAAAATTTATATTTTGACATTTATGGCCCAGTTTTGCAGAAAAGTGCATTTTCAGCCCTTTGTTTGTAAAAATTGACATTTTCGGCCCAATTTTGATAAAAGTTACATTTTTGGTCCAGTTTAGAAATAAATGTTATTTTCACCCCTAAATTTGGTTTATTTAAATTTATGATTCAAATTTTGCTCAAATATCACTTTAGTCCCAAAACTTTCTCTTTTTCGCAAATTTGGGCCCAAAACCGTGAGGCCCAATTGTTTGGCCCATTAAGCTAAAATTTACATTTTTGCCCCTTTGGAAAGCATGTTTATCATAAAAATCCATTTTTATACAAGTAGGACCTGTTTGATCCTTATAAAAACATAAATGTCGCTTTTTACCCTTATCTTTTGTTTTCTTGACAATTTTTGACCCTTAACAAAGTTTTTGCCTTAGATTTTTATATCTTAAACATATAACACTTTTAACTTGATAATATGATGTATAAGGTGTCTTAGTTCATGGATCTTAACTCAATGTTATTTAAGATGTCGAGATTTACTAAGATCTAACACATTTTTACAAAATAAACTAAGAAATCACACAAGACATGCATATAACACATAGATCTACACATTTTACTTGTATTATCCCCCAAAAGTCATGGTGTGGATTAATTAACCATTTCCATTTTTTTTAAAATGGCCCGAGAATTGGATTTGGAAGGACGAGGTGAATTAGTTTGGGCCCAATCTTAGTCTTCACTCGAAATTATAAAGCCTATAGGAAGGTTTTCGGCCCATTGGGCTCATTAAATGGCTCACGGCCCAAATAGAATAAAAGAATGGATTTGTGGCTCACTAAGGTTAATTGGATTAGTTATGGCCCAATAAGGCCCATTAGGGTTAGAATGAATCATTCTAGGCCCAAATGGTCCAAAATGTTATAGATTTGTGAATTGGGTCCATTTAGAATCCAAATAGGGTTTCCAAGCCCAAAATAGTTGAATTGGATGCTTATTGGTCCATTAGGCCCAATAAGGAAATCCTAGTCCAATATGGACTCAAACTGGGATTTTTAGGGTTTTCAGACTCCTTGTTGAACATGAGAGGTGCATTTGAATGAGCATAGAGTAGGATATTCGCTTAGAGTACAAGTTATTACACTAGGTGAATGATTACATGAGAGTAGAATTTCTTAGAAAAAATGTGAGTTGTGACATCATCCCCCCGTTAGAGGGAATTTCGTCCCGAAATTCTTTCGAAAACTAGGATTATGAAGGAAAGAATAATTGAGGGTACTTTTTCAGATTCGAGACGTGGAACACTCGGTGTACGTTGTTGAGCTCGGCAGGTAGCTGCAGCTTGTAAGCCACTGGACCAATCCGGGCAAGGATCTCGATCGGCCCAATGTATCGCGAGTTCAGTTTTCCCTATTTCCTAACGCGAATCATTCCTTTCCAGGGAAAGACTTTCAATAGCACCCGGCCTCCAATTTGGATTTCCAGAGGTTTTCATCATTTGTCAGCACAACTTTACTGTCTATCTCGTGATGCTCGAAGTCGAATTCTGATTTGGATTATCTTCTCTGTCGTTTTGCGAATGGTTTCTGGTCCCGTGAGAGTACTGGCAAGTGATCTGTATTTTCGACCATAAAGAGCCTCAAAAGGAGCAACCTTGATGCTCGTGCGATAGCTGTTATTGTATGAGAATTCAATCAAGGGCAATCGGGTATCCCATGAATTGCCGAATTCAAACACCCAGGCTCGGAGCATGACTTCGAGTGGTTGATTGGTCCGTTCGTTTTGGCTATTGGTTTGAGGGTGGTAAGCAACGCTCATGTCTAGCTATGTTCCCATAGCCCTCTGAAGTGACTGTCAAAGTCTTGAAGTAATTCCGTTATTCCGATCCGAGAAAGTAGATACTGATATTTCATGGAGTCTCACGACTCCTTGATATAGATCCAAGCTAATCTTTCCGTCTTGTTTGATTTCTGTATTAGCAGGAAATGGGCAGATTGGGTTAACCTATCGACGATTACCCAGATAACGCCCAACTCAACTCTTATAACGATCAGCTTCATCTTTTGACTTCGAGAGTTTTATCCATCCATGCAGTGTTTCCTCCGCGATATTCTCCGGCTTTGTTGCCTTCAAGGCCGGTCGTAGATGTTGACAGTGTTTTGTTATTGCTTCGTGAGCAGACGAGTATGTTATTGACGAAAATAATGAAAAGGCTGACTAGGAATGGTTGGGAAAACTCGGTTCGTAGGGTTCATGAATATCGTGGGTGTATTCGTTAGACCGAAGGGTATCACAACAAATTTGAAATGGTCATGACGAGTTCGGAAAGCAGTTTTTTTTTGGAATGTCCTCTTCTCGGACTCGGAGTTGATGTTAAATGGATCTTAGATCTATTTCGGAGAAGCAACTAGCTCCTTGAAGCTGGTCAAATAGGTCGTCAATCCGAGGAAGTGGGTATCGGTTTTTGATATGGAGCTTATTCAATTCCCTAAAATCGCTTCACATTATGAAGGATCCGTCTTCTTGATGAACAAGACCGGAGCTCCCCAGGGTGAGAAGCTTGGTCCGATGAATCCTTCGCTCAAAAATTTTCTTAATTGACTGGATAACTCCTGAATTTTGGCGGAAGCTAACTTATAGGGTGAATTGGCAATTGATGTGGCTCCCGGTATGAGGTCGATTCGAAATCCGACCTGTCTCTCTAGGGTATTCCCGGAAGGTCTTCAGGAAATACATCCGGAAATTCACATGTCACTGGGATGTCTTTAGTGTTTACTTCTTCCTTGGCCTCATCACCACGTGAGCGAGGAGTACATAGTTCTTCTTGTACAGGCACTTCTGTGCCTTGATGCACGAAATGAGACGAAAATTGGCGCCAGGTTTATCACTATAGATTATTAGGGTTTCGTGATTGGGGAGGTGAAGGCAAACGACCTTCTCGTGACACATAGTATCAGCATGGTGGGGGCTTAACCCAACCATGCCGATTATCACATCAAAACTCCTAATATTTGCTGGCATCAAATCCATTTGAAATGAATGGTGGTTTAGTGTTATGGTGCACCCTACATAAATATCTTTGGTTGATTCAGTTTTTCCCATTAGCCATCTCCACCGTGAAGGCTTCGTTTAGCTTCTGGGGTTGTTGTTTTAGTAAGGGCTTGAATTTGTTACTAACGAAAACTTTGCTCAGCTCCGCTATCGAGTAAGATGCAAGAGAAGGAGTTGTTAAGTGGGAACGTACCAGTAACAACCGTCGGGAGTTGAATTGCTTCGCCTTGACCTACGGTTAGGACTCTTCCTGGTCCTCCTGCCCCTTGATTGTTAGCCTTGGGGCAATTGAGTCGGAAGTGGCCGGTTCCTCCACACCCATAGCACGTGTGACTGGCCCCAACATTGATATTGTTGTTACTGTTGTTGCGATTGTTGTTGTTGTTTGGCTGCCGATTCTGTTGTGGACGAGTTCTACAGTATTTGGCGGTGTGACTCTTTCAGTTGCATCTTTTACAATACGGCTCCCGGCAGGCTCCCTTGTGATGGAAATTGCACTGGTTTCATTTTAGAAGGCTTCCAGCATATGGTCTCGCTGGTGTTGATGTAGTAGGGGTTATGGTTGCATGGACAGCAACAACATGTTGCTTCTTCGAGAAAGCTTGAGTTGGCTGTCCCTTTCTCTTACTTCCTGACTTTCGCTTCCTGCTCTTAAGCGTGGGGTTTGGAGTGCTTTGATAAGCTGTCACTTGTTGGTTTACGTGCTCATTCCTTCGGCTGGAGTTTTCGATGCTATTCCCACCTCTATTGGTGTTGTTTGCGTTGAGTTGTGCCATAGCAGCGGTTACTGCCGCTGTTACAGCAGCTTGGAATGTAGCAGAGTCCATCTGCAGGAACGGTGTCTTGCGGGTGTGCTTGTTATTTCTGTGGGATGTCATTTTCCTGCTGCATGATGATAAGCCAGATCGTAAGTAATGATGGTCATTTCGGGTTGTACTCTATAACTTTGCGTTTTGTCGTATGATTCACGATGTTTCGATCTACATCCCTATGACGCATTGATGGTAGTAGGAAATCGTAGATTTGGCACGAATATTATGTCTATCCTTAGAGTATATAGGTTGTTTTGGTTTCGAGATCCTTGAGTATCTAGCGGTTTCGGGGGTTCGGTTGTGCATACTAGTGAATTTATGAAATAAAACGAAATAAGAAGAACAAACAGTTGTTTCATTAGTGAGTACCATCTTAGTACATGAAAAAGAGTCATAACGGATAGTAGTGGGGGAAAAGCTGATCCTAATCATGGTGGAAAGTGTATGGTGGTTGTGCTGATGAAGTGGATGTTCCCCGGAGACGAGCTACTTGTCGCTCGGTATCTCGTAGTCGTACCTCCCGACTAACTGTCTTGCTTGGGAGTCCCCGATCACTCCCCGTGTTTGTCTCTCAGCTCTTTCCACAGTAGTCCGCATTTGGTCCATTTGATTGGGGGTGTCCTGAGCTCGGTTGCCAATGTCTCGGGTGTGCCGGGCCATGAATGGGAGGGTCCGGTCAGCTGGTCCTCTATGACTAAGATCGAAGAAACCTCGGTTCCAACCGTAGTGTGGTTGTATCCCCTGCTGGTTACTCCATCTCCGAATATCGTGTGCCCATGGGGGCGTGGGGCCATCGGGGCCCATACGATAAGCTGGTACTCTGTCCATGTATGGAGGATTGATGACCTCGGACTCTGCATCCGAGTCATCATCATCATTGCCCTCGAGCTCTTCCTCTTCGAGGTTCACTACTGGCTCGGCGGGTTCATCTGTAAGTTCTACTTCATGTTCCTCCTCTGGTTCTTCCTTTGAGTCTTCTTCTGGGTTAAGCCACCCTGCATTCCCCTGACTAGGGAGATAGGGGTCTCCCGGCTACTGATGCCCGTCCATAGTGTATTGCACGAAGGGCTATAAATACCAGAAACAAATAGCACAAAATACTCCTATAGTATTTTAATTTTGTTTAGGTTTGGTTCTATAAGCTCTTTGGATAATTAAATGGTAAGTTTTTGATTCATTGTCCATCACGATTACTCCCGAACACATGTTGGTCGTATTTTGAATGAATGTAGTTGATCAGGTTACATTCACGCCCAATACGACTACATAACTGCCCGGGTTTAATCGCGATGTTCAAATCCTCCAAAGACTTTTACTGTTCTTGTTGTGTTATTACTCTAAAATGCACACTTAAGTATGTATTTTAATTATTATGTTCAGAGTAGTGTAGTCCCATTGTATTTATAGTTGCATATCATGTATGATTAGATATGCTAGTTCAATATAAACAATGCTCTGATACCAATCTGTCACACCCCCGAACCAGACGGCGGAAACGTCCGGGGGCTTGCATGTGACTTCATCTTGAAATATCATTACAGTGAATATAAATGAAACATAACATCAACATCACCATGCATAATTTAATACAACTGCCATTGTTTACATAAAGTATAATCTTTTAAGTTACATGACCAAAACATTCACTGGATGAAGTTTAACAGTACACAAAACAAAATCCCACATTCTTGATGATTCTTCTGCCTAACGAGTCCCTGAGAATACAAGTTATTTTGAAAACGTCAACATATATTATGTTGGTGAGTTCATAAGCATGTTTGATTGAAAAGTTTTGTATAGTTCGTAAAGCACCAGAAAATCCGATATTTTCTGTAAAGTGTCTGAAAATGATGTGAAAATCAAGTATTAATGCATGTGTGCTTACTGCTTTTGAAATGTATAAATAAACAAAAATGTAATCCAGATAGAAACCCTGTATTTTTCTGTTGTAAGTGGAAGGTAATGTATAAATGTATTTATCCCAAAAAATCCGATATTTTCTGCATATAAAAGTATCGTAATCATAAAATTTCCAAGACCGTGTATCGATGTATGTGTGTTTTTAGTATCGTCTAGATTTGTATAAATATACCGAAATCCTTGATGAAGTTAGTCTCAAAGTGAGCCGTTACAACCATGCTTGATAATGACTAATCCGCCTGTCTTGACGTTTCAGGCGCCGGTTTTGATATAGGTAAGGTTTGTCGCCCTAGACTGGCCTAGTCTAGCTGTAGCGAATAGCTAAGGCGTGGGGGGATCACCCCGTATAGATCTATACACAAACTCCCGCTCTCCCTCCAGGAAACTCTAGTTATAACTACAGGCTACGATTGTACACTCAAAGGTGCCAACCGACAAGTCTCACTAGATTCTCAACCTTTCATACCATGTTTAATGTTTACGTGTATGTTGTACGTTTTCATATCCAAAAGGTACATATATATAAGTATACGAATTTTAATAATTATGTAAAGGTATAGTTACGATCTACTAAGCATGTGAATTTCATTCCAAGCCCAATTAGCATGTAAATGGACCACAAAGGCCCAACAACATGTAAGAGGGTATTTTGGGCCCAATAGGCATGTATGTGGACCACTAAGGCCCAACAAACATGTTATCCATAGCTCAGGCCCAAATTAACATGTAAATGGGTCGCAAGGCCCAATAAACATGTCATGGGAAATATTGGGCTCAATATACGCTTGAATGGGCCCTTAAGGCCCATTGGCCACGTAACGTGAATATTAGGCCCAATAAAATTGTTATCGATGTACTTCGTTCATTTGTTATTATTTCGTTGATTGTTTTAGTTCGAGGTTTACCGAATTGAATATAAAAAGTCCTCTTTTGTGAAAACGATGTTCTTGGTCGATAAGTTCCAAAATTTTCAATTAAGGCCCAAAGTTTGTAAAAAATGACACTTTAGTCCATAATTTGTAAAAATTTGTAATTTTGTCCCAAATGTTAGAAATTCACGGATTTAGTCCAAAAATTTATATTTTGACATTTATGGCCCAGTTTTGCAGAAAAGTGCATTTTCAGCCCTTTGTTTGTAAAAATTGACATTTTCGGCCCAATTTTGATAAAAGTTACATTTTTGGTCCAGTTTAGAAATAAATGTTATTTTCACCCCTAAATTTGGTTTATTTAAATTTATGATTCAAATTTTGCTCAAATATCACTTTAGTCCCAAAACTTTCTCTTTTTCGCAAATTTGGGCCTAAAACCGTGAGGCCCAATTGTTTGGCCCATTAAGCTAAAATTTACATTTTTGCCCCTTTGGAAAGCATGTTTATCATAACAATCCATTTTTATACAAGTAGGACCTGTTTTATCCTTATAAAAACATAAATGTCGCTTTTTACCCTTATCTTTTGTTTTCTTGACAATTTTTGACCCTTAACAAAGTTTTTGCCTTAGATTTTTATATCTTAAACATATAACACTTTTAACTTGATAATATGATGTATAAGGTGTCTTAGTTCATGGATCTTAACTCAATGTTATTTAAGATGTCGAGATTTACTAAGATCTAACACATTTTTACAAAATAAACTAAGAAATCACACAAGACATGCATATAACACATAGATCTACACATTTTACTTGTATTCTCCGCCAAAAATCATGTAAAAGCCGAAAACAAGGGGGTATGAACTCACCTTTGCTTTGATGTTTCGGTTTTGAAGAAGAGATGAAGAGATTTTTGTTGCTTGATGTGGATTTCGAGTTTAAGAAGTTTCTAAGGAGTATGATCACCAAAAGCTTGTTTAGAAGGAGTAATCTAACATGAGAAAGAAGTTATATAAATTGGATATGTAGAGACTTACCAAGATTGAGGATTTTTGGTGGTGAAAACCTTCTTGAAGATGCTCAAGATCTCGAAAATTAGGGAGGAAGGAAAGAGTGTTCTTGTGAATGTTTGAGAGAAATTTTTGCAATGGAGTATGTGTGTGTGTGTGTATCTTCGGCCGTAAATAGAAGAGAGAAGGTGAGAAGAGTGTGCATGGATATATGGAACTTGCATAGATGTATGTGATGCATTAATATTGGTTATCCTTTAAACAAAAGTGATGTGTCATGGTGTGGATTAATTAACCATTTCCTTTTTTATAAATGGGCCGAGAATTGGATTTGGAAGGAGGAGGTGAATTAGTTTGGGCCCAATCTTAGTCTTCACTCAAAATTATAAAGCCCATAGGAAGGTTTTCGGCCCATTGGGCTCATTAAATGGTTCACGACCCAAATAGAATAAAAGAATGGATTTATGGCTCACTAAGGTTAATTGGATTAGTTATGGCCCAGTAAGGCCCATTAGGGTTAGAATGAATCATTCTAGGCCCAAATGGTCCAAAATGTTATAGATTTGTGAATTGGGTCCATTTAGAATCCAAATAGGGTTTCCAAGCCCAAAATAGTTGAATTGGATGCTTATTGGTCCATTAGGCCCAATAAGGAAATCCTAGTCCAATATGGACTCAAACTGGGATTTTTAGGGTTTTCAGACTCCTTGTTGAACATGAGAGGTGCATTTGAATGAGCATAGAGTAGGATATTCGCTTAGAGTACAAGTTATTACACTAGGTGAATGATTACATGAGAGTAGAATTTCTTAGCAAAAATGCCAGTTGTGACACTTAAAGGCTTAAGACACTCAAGAATACAAGAAGGAACTAGCATTTCGAGTGCCTTACTCTTGATGGTGGATACACATAGAGAAATCATATTCTTTGATTTTTGTTATCTTCAACAACACCCCAAAACCAAGTGGGTTCAAAGGCTTCAAAGTTTGTCATTCTAAAAACTCTTTGGTTGTTTTTATTTCATTCTAACCTCTATAAATTGATCCTTGATGGTTTGGTTTTGTTAAACTAAAAATATACTTGTTATTTGTTTAAGTCTTTCGTTGCGGTTTTTGTGCAAAACAAACATATATTTTGTATCAAAACTCATCATCTTTATGTTCTTTTACACGCTATATGATTTACATAAATACTACGGGGAAGTTTTATACAAAAATGATTTTGGAAATAAATAGGATTCCCTTTAGACATTGGAATAATTATAAAAATGATTTATGATGAGTTATTGATATCTTATATTTAAATATATTTATTTTAAAAGAAAATTAAAGTTTTATGATAACAAGCTTTTTATGAGGAAATTATGATTTATGATGGATTGTTGTTTTATACTGAAATGGTGTTGTATGATGCCTTATGATTTTGGGAATTTAACAAGTGCTAACATTCGAGGATGGGTGCTAGTGTGAGTCTCTCATTATATCCATACAGGATCCCCCAAAATGATGTAAGATGAAAGTAAGAGATTTCTAGATAATCTTGACTATGGACAAGTGAGATAGCTACCCAGTGTATGGTATTCAAGTGACGATTTATAAATATATAGCATATGATGTCGACTTGGGATATGTTTGTTTGGAATATGCTCCTTCTTGCGTCATCCGCATTAGTTGTGTTTGGAATACGCTCATTCATAAGTACATAGTGTATGTTTTGAATACATTCCTTCAAACTCAAGTACTAACCATCAAATTTATGACATTGAACTTCTTGAGAGAAACTTGGGTTTTGGGATAGTTGCATGTTGCATACCATTAATTCTTTTATTTGTTTATCTTATTTTTCTACTAAGGTGATATTTGATTTTTTGATTAACTTAAAAATGTTAGTTTATGGTTGATGTTTGTTTTGGGAAGTTGATTTGGGTCCATAAACACCAACTTATTTGAAATGGTTTTGTTGAACTTGATTTGGGTCATTAAATCTCGATTTATCTAAATAGGCTTTTTAATGTTATTTCGGGAATATAAATCCTAATATGTTTGAAATAGTTTTGATAAGAATCGGGTCATGAACCCATAAATATTTTTGGAAATGATTTTGAACAAAATGGTTTTTAGGAGGCCGATTCGAGTAAGCTAGATTGATATCTTCTTACTCAAAATGAATCTACCTAGGGTATGCTCAGTAGGCAAATCCATTGCCTATTTTTTTTACATATACACACGTTGAAGGTATAATAATATATACAAATCCATTGTACGGTGAGCTTAAACAAGTGTTTTTGATACGTTTATTGCTAACAACCTTGCTACATTAAATTTAAAAACATTTGTGTTTTGGGACCGTGTTATTTATGTAGATTTAACTCTAGACTAATTTGGACTTTTAAATCAAAATATTTTCTTGAAAGAGTTTTCAACTAGACCCTAGCACAGGGTGTTAAAGTGTAGGCCTTCATTGAGAGTAGATAAACTGAGTACATACTAGATGCATGCGTATTACATCATTTCAATACTCTTTCAATTACTCTTAAGTTATATGTTGTTGGGAATTGTTTTGGAAAATGCTTTAATAATTATGAAAATATTTTATAATTGTTTTTAGGGATCATGACTGAGGAGTTGGGCTATTACAACTACCCAATACAATTTCATAGTTGGATTCCAATATTACTCATTAGGCTTCTCAAATCTAATATATTTTTTTGACATTCACTCGCAAATGAAGAGGAAATATAGAGTTATCATAACTTGTATAATTTATTTAAACTTTTGTAAAGATATATGAATTTAAATACCCTAATGTTTTGAAATTCCTAACTATTGGATTTTAAACTATAAAATGATGTTTTTTGGACCAAATTCCGCAGTTTAACTAAGATTACTTTAAAATAATTTATAAGAAATTACATTGTCTACTAGTTCATACAAAGGGTGTTATACTAATGTCATCTCCAAACTCAATCAAAATCTTATTTTTTATATTCTTTTGATGTAAACTCATCTTAAACTACATTCTATTTCTTGCAGCATGTAACAACCTAAATTTTCAACAAAATTTTCATTTTGAAATCACATAAATCTCATCAACACATTTCACAAAAATCCCCAATTTCAATTATCCAAAAACACATGATCATAATTGTTTGAATAAAATCCAAGATCCACAAAACATAAACTCTATCTCAAGTGTGTGTACAATCAAGTCGACGCCTTCCCGCGATCCTGAGAAGTACCTGAAACACATATCACATAACACGGTAAGCACGAGGCTTAGTGAGTTCCCCAAAATACCACACATATCTCAATAGCCTCTCATGGCTATATCTCAAATAAAACCCTCCGGTCAATGTGTCTCAGTGGGACCCTCCGGTCCCACACTCGGGTGGACCCTCCGGTCCTAACTCAGTAAAGCTCAGAATAATACACAACATAAATCACAAAGACATAATGCAGGATATTACAATACTCAATATAAGAACATAAGACCCTCCGGTCACACAAATTACCAATCAAGGTAAGTATAGTGAGAAGACTCACCTCGTAAGCAAGCAAATGAATCTCGTACACGAATCACCGATCTAGCCTCCACCTAGCACATATGATAATTATTTCTAATTAACACTCCAATCACAACTCTAAATAAACTAGGGCTATTCCCTCTCTCTAACTCTTGGAATGGGTAAAAGACCATTCTACCCCTCCATAGTCTCAATAATCCTTGTATTAACCAAACCCCTAAAGTCAACAGAAGTCAACACTTGAGTCAACAGTCCATGTTGCACTCGACTCGTCGAGTGCACCTATGTGACTCGTCGAGTCCTTTTGTTCCTTCAGAAAACTCGCGAAAACCAAACCTAACTCGTCGAGTTGTCTCATCAACTCGCCGAGTTACTCATGTCCAGACTCATCGGGGAAAACCCTAGCCGACTTGTCGAGTCAGTTCTCCGACTCGTCGAGTCCTTTCAGACTCTATTCTCATTCACACGTTTTAAGGCAGATTTACAACCCCAAACTCTAGATCTAGCCTCCCAAGGATGATATACCACGTAAAGCTACAAGCTTTACGTCCATGCATGGCATTTAGGGCTTGAAATGCCAAAACAAGTTCTATTTAGGGTCTTAAGCACACAAGCTCCTCTATAACTGAATAAAGCTGGGACCTTTGGATTCTAGGGACCTCACATGGTCCAGATCTGAAGTCTCAATCACTTGGTACACTCAAAGCCTCAAGAAAGATGGAATAAGCCCCAAAACTCCATAAAATGAGATCTAATCAAACTAGTGAGCAAGGTGGAGACTTTTTACCTTTTACAGAAGCTCTAGATGAAATAACACCAGATCCCACAGCCTCTTCTCGTTCCTTGCTTGATACTCTTCTCTTCTTCTTCACAAAGTGCACCAAAATGCCCAAAGATTACCTCTCTTTCTCTCTTACCTCACTAACAACGATTAGGGTTTCACACAGGGGAGTAGGGTGGCTGGTGAGGCGGAAATGAGGGCTTAAAGCACTTTAAATAGGACACAAACCCGGAGATTTAGGGTTTCCTCACACAGCGCCAACTCGGCGATTCGGCTCTCTGACTCGTCGAGTTGGTCATTAAACCCACGTGGCCAGCCCGACTCTA
Source organism: Lactuca virosa (assembly GCF_052849685.1). Classification (NCBI taxonomy): domain Eukaryota; kingdom Viridiplantae; phylum Streptophyta; class Magnoliopsida; order Asterales; family Asteraceae; genus Lactuca; species Lactuca virosa. The sequence goes on along the minus strand of NC_136431.1, from coordinate 276,000,686 downwards.
CTCGACGAGTTGGGCATCCAACTCGGTGAGTCACTCAGTCAACCCTAAAAATATAACTACATAAAGATTATACCTAGGAGTCGGGATGTTACACAACATCTTGGTGTAAAGATGAAATAACATACCAAAAATTTGGTTTTATATTCTGTTACACAAATATGGTGTCAAATTTTCATGTGTTTATTTTGGTTCCATAGTTTTATATTTATTTGGTTATAGTTTTTAAAATATGATCTGGTATATTTTAAATGTAATAACTATTATTTATAGTATTATATTAATATTAAATTAATATTTATTAAGCAAATTATAAAATGTTGTAAAATGTCTTATTTAACAAAATGTCACTTTACTAAAACAATATATTTGGTGATGTAATATTTGTTTGGTTATCATTATTTACTTCAATAAAATAACTGATATTGTCTTAATAAAGTTATAAGTAATTCGAATTAATAAATTGAATAATAGTTTACAAAAAAAGTAGATATAAATGTGATTGTAAAAAACTAGTAATATGAAAAGTATTTTTGATAATATATAATTTTTAAAGTTTATATATATATATATATATATATATATATATATATATATATATATATATATATATATATATATATATATATATATATATATATGTGTATAGGGGAGCGTTCAATCGAGAACATTTCTTATCGTAGAACATTTGAGAACAAATTTGGAATACACAATTTTTTTTAATTAAAATTTATAAAATAATATTCATATAAATCAAAAAATAGTTACAAACAATTAAAAAACCCACTAACTAACACCACTCACCACTAACCATCACCACTCGCCACCACCACCCATCACTAACCACCACCACCAACCACCACCCACCACCCACCACCATCACTACCCACCACCACCACCACCAACCACCACCCGCCACCACCCACCACCATCATCACCCAACCACCACCACCTGCCACCACCACCCACCTCCACCACCCATTACCACCGCCTGCCACCACCACCCACAACCACTACCTACCACCCATCACCACCACCCGCCATCACCACCCACCATCACCACCCATCACTACCCACCACCACCCATCACTAACCACCACCACCAACCACCACCCACCACCTACCACCCATTACTACCCACCACCTACCACCACCAACAACAACCACCACCCGCCACCACGACCACCACCCACCACCATCACCACCCAACCACCACCACCCGCCGCCACCACCCACCTCCACCACCCATCACCACCGCTCGCCACCACCACCAACAACCACTACCTACCACCCATGAGCACCACCCGCCACTACCACCCATAACTATCCACCACCACCAACCATTACCCACCACCCATCACTACCCACCACCCACCACCACCCGCCACCACCCACCACCCACCCACCACAACCACCACCCACCACCACCACCACCCACCACCCGCCACCACCACACATCACTACCCACCACCCATCACTACCCACCACCCATCACTAACCACCACCCACCACCTATCACTACCCACCACCACCACCACCCACCACCCACCCACCACAACCACCACCACCACCCGCCACCACCATCACCACCCACCATCATCATCACCCAACCAGCACCAGCCGCCACCACCACCCACACCCACCCACCACCCATCACTATCACCACCACTTGGAACCACCCACCCATCCACCACCACCCATCACCACACACTACCACCACCCCACCTCCACCACCCGCCGCCACCACCCTCACCCCCACCTACAAAGATTTGTTATTGTGTTTTTTATTCATTAGTTTTTCTCGTGTATATAATCACATGTGATTATATGTATCGAGTCACATGTGATTATATGTATCGAATCATATATGATTTATATGTTATTAAATACATATAATCACATGTGATTGAATACACGTGAAAAACTATTGAATCGAGAATGCAAAAATGAATATTGTCCAGGTAAATCACATATGATTAGATACATATAATTACACGTGATTATATGTATTTAATAAATGTTATTTACGTGGGCCGTAATTATTTTCGTGTTTTTGATTTAATAATTGGCATCGTGTATTAAATCATATGTGATTATATGTATTTAATCACATATGATTTACATGGACAATATTTGTTTTCACGTGTTAATTCAATAGTTGTTCTTGTGTATTTAATCACATATGATTATATTTATTTAATCACATATGATTCGTATGGAAAATATTTATTCTTGCGTCGATTCAATAATTGTTCTAATATATTTAATCATATGTGATTATATGTATTTAATCACATATGATTTATGTGGACAAGATTCATTATTTCTTTCTCAATTCAATAGTTGTACTCATGTACTTAATCACATGTGATTATATGTATCAAATCGCATATGATTTATATTGATAATATTCATGATTCAATATTTTTTCTTATGCATTTAATCATATGTGATTTTATGCATTAATCACATATGATTAATGTGGAAAAAGATAAACTATTTAATCAAAAATGCGAAAATGAATCTTGTGTACAGAAATCATATGTGACTAAATGTACAAGAACAACTATTGAACAAGAATGTGAAAATGAATATTGTCCATATAAATCATATCCAATTAGATACATATTATCTCATGTAATTAAATACACAAGAACAACAAATGAATCGAGAACGCGAAAATGAATATTTTCCACATAAATTCTATGTGATTAGATACATATAATCACATGTGATTAGATACATATAATCACATCTGATAATTGTGGACAATATTTATCTTTGTGTTCTCGATTCAATAGTTGTTCTCGTGTATATAATCATATGTGATTATATGTATCTAATCACATGTGATTTATGACATCATTATTTTTTGTCCATACAAATCATATGTGATTAGATACATATAATTACATGTGATTATATGTATTTAATCACATATGATTACAGTTGACAAAGAACAATTACTGAATCGATAATGTGACAATGAATCGTATCCACATAAATCATATATGATTGGATACATATAATCACATGTGATTACATGTATTTAATCAGATATGATTTATGTAGACAATATTTGATTATATGTATTTAATCACATATGATTACAGTTGACAAAGAACAATTGTTGAATCGAGAATGTGACAATGAATCGTATCTACATAAATCATATATGATTGGATACATATAATCACATGTGATTATATGTATTTAATCAGATATGATTATGTAGACAATATTTGTTTTCGCGGTTTTGATGAATAATTGCTTTTGTGTATTTAATCACATGTGATTATATGTATATAACCACATATGATTTGAGGTGGACAAGATTCATTTTTTCCTTCTTGATTCAATAGTTGTGCTCATGTACTTAATCACATATGATTATACATATAATCACATGTGATAAAATACATGAAAACAACTATTGAATCGACAAAGCGAAAATGAATTGTGTCCACATAAATCATATGTGATTAGATTCATATAATCACATGTGATTAGATGTATTTAATCACATATGATTAATATGGATAAATATTTATTTTCGTGTTCTTGGTTCAATATTTGTTATCGTGTATATAATCATATGTGATTGTATGTATCCAATCACATATGATTTATATAGACAGGAATTGTTTTTTCCAAATAAATCATATGTGATTAGAAAAATATAATCACATCTGATTAAATGTATTTAATCACATATGATTAAAGTGGAAAAAACAATTATTGAACCGAGAACGCGAAAATGAATCTTAGCCACATAAATCATATGTGATTATGTACACATAATAGGAGACTTAGTGTAACTCACCTCATTGAACTTGAAAATCAGCTAACGTGAGCAAGATAGATCCTTTCCTTTTCAAGAACCTACATAACAATTATAACATTATTTAGCTTGTGCTTTGTTGTATTACTCTTATCAAACTTATGCACATATTTCCTTATTTTCTCTTTGATTGTAGTCCTCTGTTTGCGATATGCTTTCTTACCTTTCAACCCATTGTTAAATTTTGATAAAATTATATTGGTAAAGTTTCCCCTTTTATCTTTTCATAAATATAAATATTTCATTCTAATGATTTTTGGCTTATTTTATATTAAATTTACAAATTGGTAACTTTTAGCTGTCACTTTCTGGACCACTCGACACTCTTGGAATAAACTGTATCTATCTACTAAGAATTACATCAGTACCTTTATATGTTGGAAACTATACATCCATATATAACTATAGGCTTTGGAATTTTGGCATTTGGAGTTTTGATGAATTTATTATGATTTTTTAAAGACAGTGCATGAAATCTGTGACAGCATGGACCAGCCTGAGAAGATTGCCAATTTTACCCCTCAAGGATTTGGAATTTCGAAATGTGATTCAAAGTTTGAAGAAAGTAGACACACTAAGATTTCCATAAAACTAAGTCTCATGATTTTTAGATGTTCGTCTTGACTTGCACGAATTTTATAAGTTGGAGGACAGATTTGGCAAAAGTTGTAACGCCTGCGTTTCTGGGCTAGGCATTATTGTTGATGTAATAGTCTAGGTTAACCTTTGTAACTCTTTTGAAGTATTAATGATGAAATGTTTGAGTATTATGTGTTTTATGCTTAGTTGTGTGGCTTAATTGAATTAAGAATAAAATAAGCGTGAAAATTAAAGTGTGAGATAAACCCGATATCTTTACATAAAGTTGTAGTGGTTGAAACAAGGATTCCGGAGATATAAAGAATGCCGAAATCCGAGTTATAACGAAGAAGTTATGACCTGTCGAAGTTTCGCGACAGAACCGGCACGACGCTGAATGACGTAAAATATGAATTTAAGATAGAGCGATATCTAGCCTTAGTGATCTAAACGGAAGTTGTAGAGTTCGTTAAACCGAGAGCGTGCATAAAAAGAACGGCCAAATCTGACTTCGTATGAGGAAGTTATGATTTTCCGAAGTTTCGACTTAGCGGTATGCAGCCCGAATACTCGATTTGAGATCGAGCGGTTTATAGCTGAAACAATCTAAAAGAGAATCGAAGATCTCGTCGATAGTAGTCCAACGGTAAAAAGACAGACGAAAACGGACGTCGGATGAAGAAGTTATGAATTTCTAACAGAGTTTTCCTGTCCCGGCCTACTAAAAATAATATAATAAAAATAAATCTAAATTAGCCGACGGAGTCTAAACGAGAGTTGTAGAGCATAATCTCACCTACGCGTGCATATAAAGAACGTCGAAAACAGAGCTCGTATGCGAAAGTTATGAATTTCTGAAGTTCGGGGCACGAAATCCGATCCTGTGTCAGAACTCACGACGTGAACACTGTGTTCACGACGTGAACTCAGAAAAACGCCACCTGCACTCTGTCAGACCCCACTTGTGATGACGCATGCAGTGACAATCAAGCCTCACGACGTGAGACCTTAAAACTCACGACGTGAACACTGAAATCTCAGCCTATAAATAGAAATCAAGGGTCAGCCGAGTTTGGTTGCTCATCTCTTACTCTCCCACTCCCGATAATCTCTCTAAGCCCTATTTTAACCCCCCGAAACCCCGGTGTTCATCCCAAGACCCGAAGCAAGTCCCGAAGCCCGAAGATCCCGAGAAGAAAAGAGTTTCCGAGCCGAAGCTCTGCCCGCGAGAAGCCCGGTGTGTGAAGTGATGCCCGTTTCACCGAAGAATACTACTTCTACAAGCCGTAGTGCTGTCCGATCATCTTCTGATCAAGTGAGTGTGTAGTTACTTTCTTCTAACGCATAATTATGAAGTATTTTATACGAAATACGTGTTATGTGTATATTTTATTGTTATATGTGTGAATGTATATTCACTTTCTTCTATCTCATAGATATGATTTATTCTCTATGAAATACGTGTTATGTTTATGTGTCTCATCTTTTATCTGGAATGTGTTTTGAATGAACATACTATACAGGTTTTAAACTATGTATAAAAATGTATATTTTATCTACTAAAATGTTGTGTAGAACATGGGTAGATAGTTGTCTTGTGATAAAAAGATGAGAGGCCTCGATGTTTTTGATTTAGTCATCTAGCGGAGTTTAGATGACGACCACAGACTTTTCTAGACAGTCCTGTGGAACACTAGCAGGCTCGCCACCTGTAGGTGTTAATGAACTTGGGTGTTCATTCGCTGTACTCCATCCCCCTCATGGTTGCCTTATTTGACATATATTGCTGGGAAACCCCCGAATGCATGTGTTGTCGCCCCGATGAAATATTCTAAGACTAGGTCCCTTGAGTTAGTTGTTTTAGGGACGTAAAGTGAGAATAACGGGAATGGGTAATTGGGTTATTGTTGGTTGGTGGAATTAAATATAATTATTTATTGTGGGTTGAAAACCCTATATGCTCACCAGGCTCCCAAGCCTGACCCACTCAGTTTTCTTTGTATTACAGGTAGTGGCGCCAGAGCATAAGTTGGATGACTTGTCAAGTTATTTTTGGATTATAGACCTGTTGTTTTATATAACTGTTGTAAGGTCTGTATTGTAATGTTTATGCTTTTGGTCTGTTTATCGGAACATGACATCCCGAGTTTTGTTATATAATGAAAATACATTTCTTTATGAAATGCTTTGGTAAATCTTATTTTATCATATTTCGTTTTGGGAACAAATTCCGCAACTCTTTTAATCAAATGATTACTCTGAAATTGTTTTAAAAGCATAAATTAAACCGGTCTTTTCTGGCCGTGATTTTGGGGATGTCACAAAAGTGATCATAATATCTTCTAAATCATTTTTGGTGTTCTATTAAGGAATTAATGGTTAAGCCTTAAGTTTATCACTTTTAACATGATTGTTGGTTACTTATTAGACTATAGAGATGTGAAATTCAATTTAACCTAAGGGCCTTAATGTTTGGCTTAATGAGGGTTCAAAGTTAAGAATTTTCAAATAAAATGTCACTTTCATACTTATTAGGGTTAAGTTGCCAACTTAACCCATTAAGCTCTTTAAGTCACCTCTTTCGAGTCCTACACAGAGGCAAATTAAACAAATATATCGAAATATGTTTGAGGAAACTATGCAAGAATATAAAATCCAGATTATAATCTTAACAACCAAACATTCAAGTTGTTGAATATGTTTGGGGAAATAAAGGCCAGTAAAAAAAACAGAGGCAAATTAAACAGAGACATCAAAATGATGTTATTTCAGCAAAAAACAGTCAACAAGCACCTACAAACTGCAACAATAAATACACCACCTTGTTCTTGATTTATTTGTGGAAGTTTTTTCATTGAGACATTTCATCGAACACTTGGTGTTCATAAAAAAATCTATTCAACAAGTAACCGCAAAACATAAGCAAGTTCATAAAATCCAGAAAGCTAGAGCAAGAAACTCATTAATTTGCAAAATTTATAACAGTAACTCACAAAAATGGTTCTCATATCAAAACAACATAACAAAAAGGGGAATTTCATAAGCTAATAAATAAGAAAACAAAACCTGATCGATTTTTTGGAGAGATGCACCTGTAACAACATTATCAACAGTAAACTTCCCTTTAGATTTATCAGCAACATGACCTTTTTCTTTTCGATCAAGCAACGACTTCATATCCTTATCAAGATTAAGCTTAGTTAAAACTACTTCTGTCAGTAGACTTGAAGCTCCTTATCTTCACAAGTAACTGAAATTGTAGATTGGAAGAAATATTTGTAAGGAGGAGTGGGCGAAATATAAAGGAAATCTCAATAAAATAAATGTAAACCTGATACCGACGATTGTAGTTTGATGGTGGAGGTGGGGATGTCGCTGAAACCAGATCAGGAAACAAATATGATAGCATTCTGCTTCAGATCCAGTCAGATCTTGTGACCAGTGAAACGAAATCGGGAATCACGATCTTGTGGCCGGTGAAACGAGATCTGGTGACGATTCAGAAAGAGGAGAAGCGGAAGAGGTGGTTTTTGACGTTGGGAGCGGAGGTAGATGACGACCAAGCATATCCAGATATAATGAAAAGGCAGTCGTCTGGTGGTTTCGGCGATGTTACGATGCTTCCGGGGTCGTTACCATGGTTCCGACATCGTTATGAAAATTTTGGCGGTCGACGGACGATCTTGATGGTGGTCCAGATGTATCTTCAAGATGAGAGAGAGAGAGAGAGAGAGAGAGAGTAATAGAGTGTGTGTGAGAAAGAAAGAGTGTGTGAGACGTTTACATACCCAATAAATAAGGATTAATTAGTGGTGAATATTTGTTCTCATTTGTTCTCAAATAAGTAAATGTTCTCATTTGAACATAACTCTCTCTCTCTCTCTCTCTCTCTCTCTCTCTCTCTCTATATATATATATATATATATATATATATATATATATATATATATATATATATATAATACCTTTAGTATTACTCGTATAAGTAATAGTCTAAAAAATGGTGTACGATTAAAAATGAACAATATTAATGCTATTTTTATATCATTTTAATGTAAAGAAAAAAGAGTTTGATAGGAGATGGTCGAGAGACTCACCTTTTGCGACGGCATAATGTTTTACTAAAAACCATGTTGCTAAAGGGCTCTTTTCTTGTAGTGATTAGCTCATACTATCTTTATAAGTCCAATTTTGAATAATTGAACATACAACCATATGTCAAGACAAATCACGTACAAACAAATTATACACGTCTTTAATTATTATCATAAAAGCATTATCATTCACGCACACACACAAGGCATGCTTAGACTTTTGGAAATAAAATATTATGGCTTAACAATAAGAAAAACATTTTAGGCATGCCTCAAATATCTAAACACTTGCATAAAACATCATTCACGTAAATCATACAACGAAACTAAAGCAACTTGGATTATTTAAAGACATATTTATGTTAAGTACATTCAAAAATGGTGGCATCATTTTCATATTTCAATTATATACTCGCTCAAATAAATATTGACGTACTTTGAGAACAAAATCTAGTGTTCGGGTATGTGAGAGTCTGTGAATAGATGTACAAAATATATTTGGTTGCTTCTTGAGAATAAACTCTCTATGTAAATATATCACTACAAGAAACACATCTTATGCACAAGGTTGGTCCTATGAATTTAAATATCCTTAAATGCCTTGAGGGGAAAAAAGTACCCTTATAGTTATTATACGTTTTTTATTTTTAAATAAATATATATACATATATATAATATAATAAAAAAATTGAGGTAAAAAAAAAATTCGGCCTGTGCAGCTGCCCACTTTGCCCCTCCCTCCGCGCCTCCATACCTATGCAAGGGACATTTGTCGTTTGGATAAGTCCAAATCTTGTCTGGACAGCTTTTTCAGATGAGTTATTGGCCGGTTAATATTCATCTTCATCTGAACATAATCTTAACTATAGGTGCACATCAGTAGCTGAGTTTGTTGTCATCGTTATAGTCCACTTTACCTTGATGATATTTTGTTGCCTTGGAGTGGCTATTGTTTCTCTATTTTTTTTTAAAAGGATTTAATAATTAATTACCGGCTATATGACTCCTTTTATATATATATATATATATATATATATATATATATATATATATATATATATATATATATATATATATATATTAAAGAAATACTTCACATGCAGTTCTCTCCTACGCATGTTACTGAAAAAATATTTGCATAGTTTTTTTCACTATATCTTTTACCAATATAAATAAATTTAACCAAAGTTTTATCCTTCAAAGGCTTTAATATAGATTGAGGGATGAGCCACGTCCTTATGCGTGTCCAACAAGATCGAGGACACGAGACATGAGGTTCACGAAATGGTGTGATTTAGACGTACTTTGTACTTTGGTCACTCAAAGTTGAGGAGTTGTTAATTTTATTAGGGTTCATGTTGGAACGGGTTGGAGCAACCCAACCAACTTTGGCCATATATTGATTTCATGAATATACGCGTTGAAGGTTCTGGAAGCATCTAGAAAGTTCATTACTTAGAGATCAAGGTACCATAACTAGGGTTTTTTTTGACCTAGTCAACCACATGACATGCCACATGTCATGATAGAGTTTTCAACAAACATTGCTCTTCTATGTTTCTGAATTTTTACTTTCTATTCTTCTATAGTTGTTGAAAAATACAATAAACTACATTAAATCTTGAATTTATGCTATGAAGCTTATGGCCCTTGGTCGACATGACAACCTTTTAAGGATAGGAGTCATTACGTATAGTTTCAACAATCAAATGTCAACGAACATCAATTTGATTTTAATTTCATGTCGCGTGTTGTAACGTCGTGATTTTTACCATAATTGTTTTTTCTTTTTAAAACAATATTTAACAGAATACGTTAGCGAAAGACTTGGTTATTTATTTCAAAACATTTTCAAACCACAACGCTACATAAAAATCAAATCATAATTTCAAACCATTTAAAACATAACAAAAGTGAGTGTTTATATTGATAAAAACATCAAACGTATCAGATATGGTATCATCTAATTAGCATAACTACTCCTTAAGTAACCCCTCTCACCAAGGCCAAACTCTTAAGCTGTCTGCACCAATCATAAGGCACAAAAGAGAAAAGACACAAGTGTCAGCCCCTGCTGAGTGAGTTCATTAAAGTTGCATATAAAACATACAAACCCCAAATGGGTCAATTATTCACTTTACGATGAAGCAGAAAAATGATAGACAAATACCACTTAGGAAACAACCGCATTTCATAATTATTCAATCACATATTCAACTGCACACATGCATATATGTTCAACCGCAATTCCACCACATAATATATATGATCAACCGAATGCCATATAAACAACTGCATAGTATATAAATAATCACATTTCATATATAAGCAACCTTTATTTATTTATTCAACCCTTTTATAAATAAGCAACCTTTTGTTACATATTCAACCGTTTAATATACAACCAACCTTTTGTTATATATGCAACCTTTTAATGTGTAACCAACCTTTTGTTATTTATTCAACCTCTTATTATATCTATCCAACCGATTGATAGAAAAATGTCCCTTAGTGCGACCTAACCCAAGAGAAACACCTCGTTCACTACTGGTCTGCACGGCCAACCGAATGCTCTAAGTGGCTCAGGACTTCCACCCGAAACACCAACCCCGTGACTCCACTTTCGCTACTCTGAATTTGCAAAGTACAAGTACCCCACGGTGCCGTTCAGGAATTGGTACAAACGGTGCCAATTCTACCGCAACACCTCCCGGCTCCCACGTGATGTTTGCACTGGCTACGACAGAGGGACCAACATCACTCCAACCCACGAACACGATAGTGCCCGCAAACCATGTGTCACACGGTCATCTAGAAAGACCGGAAACTAACAACCTTTATGGCTATAGCTCTTCCAATAAGTACTCTTTCAACCTAGTAGGCATCCTTAATGATCCGGGTAAGGTTTTAGGCAAAGATCATGAACTTCCCAAACCCTCTACGCATAACCCCGCAATATCATTTTTAAATTAAGTAAAGCATGTCATTCGTACCATATAAGTGTTAAAACATGCATTATATTCATAACCAACACCTAAATCACATTCATGCATCATTCTTTCAAGCAACTTAAACTAGCATGCCATATACATCAAGTTCGTAAAAGTGTAAACAACATAGCAATTAGTTCATAACATGAAATCAACACAAATCATATATTAGCATCACAAATATCATACCATCATCAAGCACAAGTAATGACATGGTCATCATAAAGTAAATCAAATCACCATCTACGAATTACACGTTTCATTCATGCAACCTTAGTGAGTTAAGACTATGAACTCACCTTTAGCTTTGATGAAACCTTCCTTCTATTACAAATCTTCAACTTACTTGAATTTCTCAAGGCCCCACCTAAACACCACACATAACAAGCAATTAACAAATAAAGTATGTGTTTCAAAAAATACAACTTTATTCTAAAAATTATATTATTTCTATAATTTCCCAGACCGACCCCTGTTCAATGTTTTAAGCATAAAACATAATGTTAAACTCCAAATGAACGGATACTGGACTTTCTGGAAACTAGACTCGATTTCCTACAAATTCATCGGATAAGAGCATTAGCCAATTCTGCACAGATTAACAAATACAGCTCTCGTAAGATGGGGCAAAGTTGTTGTGCAGAATTCCAACATTCACTAAAAATCACCATATGCTTTAAGACTTTAGGTAAAGGATTAAAGTCACTCAATTTTACACACAAAAGGCTTGAACTATAGTATTGAGACATCTATTGGGTACTTTATGAAAATATCAAAGAGATGACACAAAAATGCTGAGAGTAGAATGCCTAAACATATAGACGAACGGTTTGACCAAAGTTCCAAATTTTGACCCGTAACAAGCACATGTTAAAGGTCATTTTAACACCACAAAGGCCTGAAAAATATATAATATTTTTTTATATTACAGTAGCTTAGATGTTTATATTTTCAGTGACTACTCGCACAACTCCATACGATTTTTCTACAATTTTATATGGATTTTACAAATTGGTATATCAATGCAGCTAATTTCTGACCAGTCAGTGAAAATGAAGATTTTCACCATGGTTAGAGACATCAGGTCATGGGAAAAATCACGGACAAACTAGACTCAAATTTTAAACTTTGAAAATTTACAGATCCTAAATCCGACTCTTGATGATTTTTCTATACTTTTTACAAAATAGGGACAGAATAGGGTGAAATACATAAATTCACAACTTTGTCTTTTTGGGTTAATTTGGCTTCTTAACCCATTAAGTCATCATAGAATGACCCCCAAAAGCTGGAAAATAGTGAATTAAAAGAGACTAATAAGTGATGAGTCAAATGTTTGAATTGCAGATCACCACTCAAGGTATGATGTCTAAATGAGAATTTCAAAGTAAAATGCTTTAATGGTAAAATCACAAATTTAGGGTTTAAGCTTGCAACTAATCAACACCCAACCAACACAAAGGACAAGGTTTTGATCTTATTACCATCACCAGCCACTACCATCGTGGCATTGGTGGTCAGCAGTGGTAGCCACCACCTCGGTGGTGGTGGTTCTAGGGTGAAATCAGACCAAAGAAAGAAGAAGAAAAAGATTTGAGCATACCTTGGAAAAGAAACTCACACACTACGGTCTTCCCACTTCGTTTTCTCATTATTTTTTTTTCTCTTTCTGTTGATCGAGTGCAACTCATAAGAGTTGGAGATGCTCCATGTGATCACGTAACAAGCCAAAGGGAAGAATGAAACTGACAAAACTTTTAGGCCTAGTTCCCGAGTTTAAAAAAAGAAAAGAAAAGAAGAGAAAAGAAAGTTTGGAGAGAAAAGAAGAGAATAAAAAGGAAAACATAATTTTATTTTGTGTTCCCGAGTTGTACAGAAATGGAAGGAAAATTAATCATTTTGTACTTTCTTTCCAAATCCTCCCAAATCGGAAGGAAAGTTAGGAGGGAAAGTGATCCTTACATTTTCCTCCACTTCCTTCCTTTAATGAAACTCAGGAACACCAATTTCTTTTATTTTCTTCTCATTTCCACCCATTTCCTTTCTTTTCTCTCGTTAAGTTGAACTCGGGAACCGGGTGTTAAGGCTCGTCGATTGCAAGTCTTGGGAGGTTTCATTCTGATTTTTCAATTCTAGTCCCTCACAATTTCATTTACTGCCCCTTTATACTCTAACCCTAGATACATGATATATTAAGTTTCTTTTAATGCAACTTCAGCCCCTCCACCCCATCTAAATGCAACATCCTGTTTAAAATATAATAATTAAATAATAAACCCGGAACCCCGAGAAGCAATTATTATTATTATTATTATTATTATATATTATTATAGTCCAAAATCAATTAATAATTATCGGAATGTTAGTTTCGGTGGTTAAAGAATAATATTGGAGTTAAATTGAAAGGATTTGAAAGCTTAGGGGGTTGATTGGTAATTTCGGGACTGGATTTGTAAGGATTTTCAAAAGGAGGGGTTTAAATGGTAAATTAAGGATTTATTTTGAATGAAATGGGGGAAGGAGGGACTGTTTATGTTATTATGGGATTAAGTTGAGACCCGGGTATATAACTGTGCTATCCCCCGTCACCTTGCAACCCTAACCCTAAATCTAATGTCAGCCGCCACTCTCTCTATCCTCCTTCTCTAGCCGTCGCCATCTGTAGCATCACCGGACGTCGGGTGTCACCGGGGGAAACCACCAACACCGTTGTTGTATCGGGGAGGACCGATCGATGGTGCTGGGTCGAGCCTCGTTGCTACCACTGCAGCCATACGGCTGTTTCACCGAGTTGCTGCCGCCACCTCCGTTTCTACGATATCTAGTGCCGCCACTGCCAGTGGTGAGGTCTCCAACTAACCACCGGCGACTTCTTGTGACTCCAACGACGGGCCTGAAGGCCGCTGCTACTGCTGCTGTTGCGTTTTCCTTCCTCCATGTATTCTTCCTCTCTTCTCTCTTCTCCGTTTGACTGCCTCACGCCACCACAGGGGTGGCTGGGATTGGATGCTTCTTCCGTTAAGAGCTCACCGTCGTTAGAAGGGATGCGGGTGTATGTGACATCCCCATTTTCACGGCCAGAAAAGACCGATTTTTTTTATGCTTTATAAAAATCAGAGTATCTCTTTTAATAAAAATGTTGCGGAATTTGTTCCCAGAAAAACATCATAAATACATTATCAAAGCATTTCCGAAGAAATGTATTTTTATTCATTTTAAAACATTTGGGATGTCATCGTCAATATCGAAACATAAGCATAAACAAAACTTACATTCATTTACACTAGTGATCTACATCCCTTTTAAATCTCTCAGTGTAAAGTAGCTTCATATCGACACCTGTGATACAAATAAACTTGAGTGGGTCAGGTTGGGAAACCTGGTGAGTACATAGGGTTTTCAACCCACAATAATATAATTATTATGTTTAAACATCAAACAATCAACCCAATTACCCAACCCCATTATCTTCTTTACCCTTAAGGATCTACCCTAAGAATTAGCTATTCCTCATTTATTCATTCCTAAGGATCATCCTAAGGAATCGGCATGAAATCCATCGTTGCCAGGGTTTACTCAACAGGAACTAAGCCGCATAGTCACGAGGGTTTAGGCACTAAGTCTCATAGTCGCCAGGGTTTATACAGCAGGCACTACGTCGCATAGTCTCCAGGGTTTATACAGTAGGCACTAAGTCGCATAGTCGCCAGGGTTTAGGCACTACGTCTCATAGTCTCCAGGGTTTGTTTATCGACAGTATCGTTTCCGAGAATCCACTCGCAATACATGTCAATGGGTTTTTAGAGTACACCTGGTGAATACACAGTTCAAATAAACACCTACAGGTTGCGAGCCTGCTAGCGTTCCACTGGACTGTCTAGAATAGTCAGTGGTTGCCATCCAAACTTTGCTGAATGACGGGGCCAACACTTAGGTAAAAGGCTTCTCTCATGGTTTACCTCTCACCCTCATCTCATGGTCTATATCACCTCTCATCATTTTTATTTTGTCACACAGCAACTATTTCATCTACCCATGTTTTACCCAACACATTTTGTAGATATAAAATACATATACAGTTTAAATCATTTAAAACTTGTATAAAATCGTTCATCCATCATAGACAGCAAGTATTCAGATAATATGCACACATAGCACGTAATTTTTATAAAATACTTTGTATCTATGTGTAAGATGAAAGTAACTATGCACTCACTTGTTAAGGTGGTGATTCTGAACTCATACAACGCTTCGTTATCTCAAAACAATTTTCCCTTGACAAAACCTAGTATCAATACCACTAGGGTTTAGTCTAACGTTAACCGCGACTAATTAATAGTCTAGCTATTATTACTATTATATAAGCGTTAAACAACACTCTATATAACTCATAATATTAGCCCAAATAATTATTTTAAGGACATAATAACATTACTATAATTATTTAAAAGCTATATTAAAAATTTCATAGGCGTAGCTCACTTACAGCGGGTTTTAAGGAAAACCGGGCTTCGCTTGGAGCAGCGTTTCCGAACCGAAAGACCCTTTTTTTTTCTCGGGACTCCGGGAGCCTCGGGGCTTCCTTCGGGTGCTAGGGGAGTTCCCTAGGGTTTAGGAGGGTTGGAATGGGTTAGAGAGAGAAAGAAGTTAGAGAGAGAAGTGAGAAAGGTGTGAAAAATCCGGAACTCTCGCCTCCCTTATATAGCCTGCGAGGCCTCGGAGTACCCTGGGCGTACTTTGGACCTACGGTGGGCGTAAGGGCTCGGCCGTACACACGTGTCGCGAAGCTGCTGGGGCGACGTGGCTACTTTCGGAACCGCACAAGGGTCGGAACGTTGGGCGTAACTCCTTCTGACGCGGGGCGTACTTCGCATGGCAAGGCTTCCTTCGGACTACGCAGGGCGTTCTCGGATTACGCTGGGTGTAGTCCTCGCACCAGCTGTCACCATCCAAAGCGAGGCGTAGGCAACAAGGAACGGCTGAGATTTGGCCACGTCATCGAGTTCGCATCAGACTTCGTAAATTCATACTCCGACTTCAAAAATTCGTATCTTTCGCATACGAGGTCCGTTTTCGACGTTCTTTATATCCACGCGTAGGCGGGAACGTACTCTACAACTTTCGTTTAGACTTCGTCGGCTAATTTTGACTTTATTTTAAAAGTTATATTTTTTAACAGGTCGGGACAGGATTGGTCCGTTAAAAATTCATAACTTCTTCATCCGACATCCGTTTTCGTTTGTCTTTTTATCGTCGCGCTACTATTAACGAGATCTTCGATTCTTATTTAGGTTGTGTCGGCTAAAAACCGCTCGATCTAATATTCCAACTTCGGGCTGTACACTGCTAAGCCGAAACTTCGAAAAATCATAACTTCCTCATACGAAGTCAGATTTGGGCGTTCTTTTTATGCACGCTCTCGGTTTAACGTATTCTACGACTTTCGTTTAGATTGCTAAGGCTAAAATCGCTTTATCATAAATTCACTATTTACGCTTCCCGGTGTCGTGCCGGTTCCATCGCGTAACTTCGACGGGTCATAACTTCTTTGTTATAACTCGGATTTCAGCGTTCTTTATATGTACGGAACCCTTGAGACATATTCTATAACTTGGTTAAGATTATTTATTCTAAATAATCTTTTGTCGAAAAGTCGATTTCGACCCCTATTATCTCTAAATTGACTAGCCCGGATCTACGGGCGTTACAATTATCTCCCCCTTAGGATGATTACGTCCCGAAATCATCAACGAAACAGGGCTCACATGATGACTCTATACGTTATATCTTCATCCTAAGTAATAACCGTAACTTCGATGTTTCTTCGAACAAGTATCTAACTCTTGGACTCGTTGACTGCAAGCGGTGCTCAATCTTGCACTTGCTCCCTATCTCACGTTAGACTCCAAATTATGACCTTCAAGTCACAATATCGATCCTAACTGGATACGAACTTAAGATAAGTTCTTTTATTACTACAATGGAACGATGTGTCATATTCTAATGACCTATCATCATATGTTGCAACGCTTAGACTTAGGTCTCTTAGAGTCAAATTCCAGAACAGACTATACCTTCCTTCATGTTCTAATGGGATATAATCACATCTTCAAAGGTAGCATTCCTAGCTACAAGCAACTATCGTGATACCTCTACTGATCGCTTTGATTGTCTTTCACTTCAAGCTTCTAGCTTAAGTCAGATGCTACATCGGACTTGGTTCTCTGAACCACGTATCATACTCACCGTAGTCGGACTCAATTCGATATGACCACTAGGGTCGGAATAACAACAATCTTCTTAGTCATTACCGAATCGATGGTCATGACATGCTTGAATAAAACGGAATCAATTACTAGTTTCTTGGTAACCTTGTGACTTTCCCTGATCCAAGTGTGAGTCATGTGCTTCCGGTAGTATATGCATCTACTACCTTTCACACCTACTCATACTCGTCCCAAGTATTGTCTCGCAGTCCCCAAGTCACCATACAAGAAAACAGTTTAACACACCAGATAACAAAACGATGGCTTTATTATTTCTTGAAACTATTACATAGGTGTTCAAGTTCACCCTAGACTATGCCTCTAATAGGCTACATCATATGATTCTATCCCCTTGGTTACTTCTTAACTTGATCTTCGGGTGTGAATTCCTCATCCTTGATTCCTCGCATGGTTTTCTGCTTCGTCAAGGATCATGTGAAATGCCCTTGGCCTTGGTGGCGTGTTTGGCCTTGCTGCCTCGTTTTTCTTTGGGCAATCTCTAGAAATATGCCCTTCTTTGTTACATCCGTAGCACACCTTCTTGTTGGACGTGCAGTTGTTGGCGTAATGCCCTGTCTTTCCATATTTGTAGCAAGTCATCTCCTTGCTACACTTTCCGAAGTGTTTCTTCTTACACTTCTCGCACCGCTTAGCTTCACTTTATCCTCCTAATTTTGAGATTTTGCTTCCTTTGTTGGTCTTTGAAGATCCCTCATGCTTCCTTTTCTCGCCAACTTCGACCTTGTTGGCGGCTCTACTCTTGATCATCTCTTATACAGACTTAGCAGCCCATATAGCTGCCTCCAGAATATGTGCCTGACGTACCGGCACCTCATACTCCCATGGGAGTCCCTTGGCATACTTGTCGATTTTCGTTAATTCATCCGACACAAGACGCAAGGAAAACTCCATCTTTTCTATGAAGTTGTTGGTGTACTCATCAATTGACATGCTTCCTTTCTTCAAGGTCAGGAATTGGTTCTCTAGCTCGAGCAGGTTTTGGGCCGATCAGTACTTGCGTTTGAACTGCACCAAAAACTCTGACCATGTCAGTTGCAGGGGCTCATTGGGGCTTAGAGTCTTCCCCAGGGTATTCCACCAGCGCACAGCGCTTCCTCGGAACTGACGTACTACAAAGGTGGTCTGTAACTTGCCTCTGCAACCACACGTCATGAAAGCTAACTCCATCTCCGAGATCCAATCCATGACTCCGATCGGATCTTCCTTTCCAGTAAAAGTCGATGGCTTGCAAGTCAGAAAATCCTTGTACTTGCATCCATTCCTCTCGACTCCGTCATCCTGATTGTTTTGTCGAACTATTGGTGGGTTGGCTTGACCAACGGTCCAACTGTAGTTCCCCTCCTCAGACTGCCCTTCGTTCAACTCGGGCTGTTCGATCGGTATGGTAGCTTCCTCTCGATTATGTTGGAGCAAATGCCTGGTTTCCTCCATTTGACGATCGAACATCATCTGGATCATCGCTTGCACTCCGGCCATCGTTATTGGCTCAGGAGAGGCTACCACAACCGGTATTTGCTCAATCATTGGAGGTTGGTTTCTGTTTCCATTTATATTCCCGGCTCCACTGCGAGTTCTTGCCATTTTGATCTATACACCGGATAAGGTGAATTTAGATCTTTATTTAGGATAGTCGTTTAAACCGTCCTTATCACTCCGAAACGTTTACATGTTATTTCTATTATCGTAGTCGTACGTTTAGAATCCTAAACACATAAGGTTTCCAGATCCGGTCGGCAACAGACCATAGATCCGAACAAATAACAACATATCAGGCATAAAGCACTTAGCACATAAAAGCATTTTAGGCATAATTCCTAAAATAAGTTAGTGCTCACACCTCACAATCATTGCTTAGTTTCTAAGTTTAAGTCTAGAAATCCTACAAATTCCTAGTTCGCTTAAACTAATGCTCTGATACCAACTGTGACATCCCCATTTTCACGGCCAGAAAAGACCGATTTTGTTTATGCTTTATAAAAATCAGAGTATCTCTTTTAATAAAAATGTTGCGGAATTTGTTCCTAGAAAAACATGATAAATACATTATCAAAGCATTTCCGAAGAAATGTATTTTTATTCATTTTAAAACATTTGAGATGTCATCGTCAATATAGAAACATAAGCATAAACAAAACTTACATTCATTTACACTAGTGATCTGCATCCCTTTTAAATCTCTCAGTGTAAAGTAGCTTCATATCGACACCTGTGATACAAATAACCTTGAGTGGGTCAGGTTGGGAAACCTGGTGAGTACATAGGGTTTTCAACCCACAATAATATAATTATTATGTTTAAACATCAAACAATCAACCCAATTACCCATCCCCATTATCTTCTTTACCCTTAAGGATCTACCCTAAGAATTAGCTATTCCTCATTTATTCATTCCTAAGGATCATCCTAAGGAATCGGCACGAAATCCATCGTTGCCAGGGTTTACTCAACAGGAACTAAGTCGCATAGTCGCGAGGGTTTAGGCACTAAGTCTCATAGTCGCCAGGGTTTATACAACAGGCACTACGTCGCATAGTCGTCAGGGTTTATACAGCAGGCACTAAGTCGCATAGTCGCCAGGGTTTAGGCACTACGTCTCATAGTCGCCAGGGTTTGTTTATCGACAGTATCGTTTCCGAGAATCCACTCGCAATACATGTCAATGGGTTTTTAGAGTACACCTGGTGAATACACAGTTCAAATAAACACCTACAGGTTGCGAGCCTGCTAGCGTTCCACTGGACTGTCTAGAATAGTCAGTGGTTGCCATCCAAACTCTGCTGAATGACGGGGCCAACACTTAGGTAAAAGGCTTCTCTCATGGTTTACCTCTCACCCTCATCTCATGGTCTATATCACCTCTCATCATTTTTATTTTGTCACACAGCAACTATTTCATCTACCCATGTTTTACCCAACACATTTTGTAGATATAAAATACATATACAGTTTAAATCATTTAAAACTTGTATAAAATCGTTCATCCATCATAGACAGCAAGTATTCAGATAATATGCACACATAGCACGTAATTTTTATAAAATACTTTGTATCTATGTGTAAGATGAAAGTAACTATGCACTCACTTGTTAAGGTGGTGATTCTGAACTCATACAACGCTTCGTTATCTCAAAACAATTTTCCCTTGACAAAACCTAGTATCAATACCACTAGGGTTTAGTCTAACGTTAACCGCGACTAATTAATAGTCTAGCTATTATTACTATTATATAAGCGTTAAACAACACTCTATATAACTCATAATATTAGCCCAAATAATTATTTTAAGGACCTAATAACTTTACTATAATTATTTAAAAGCTATATTAAAAATTTCATAGGCGTAGCTCACTTATATCGGATTTTAAGGAAAACCGGGCTTCGCTTGGAGCAGCGTTTCCGAACCGAAAGACCCTTTTTTTTCTCGGGACTCCGGGAGCCTCGGGGCTTCCTTCGGGTGATAGGGGAGTTCCCTAGGGTTTAGGATGGTTGGAATGGGTTAGAGAGAGAAAGAAGTTAGAGAGAGAAGTGAGAAAGGTGTGAAAAATCCGGAACTCTCGCCTCCCTTTTATAGCCTGCGAGGCCTCGGAGTACGTTGGGTGTACTTCGGACTTACGTTGGGCGTAAGGTCTCGGCCATACACACGTGTTGCGAAGTTGCTGGGGCGACGTGGCGACTTTCGGAACCGCACAAGGGTCGGAACGTTGGGCGTAACTCCTTCCGACGCGGGGGCGTACTTCACATGGCAAGGCTTCCTTCGGACTACGCGGGGCGTTCTCGGATTACGCTGGGTGTAGTCCTCGCACCAGCTGTCACCATTTAAAGCGAGGCGTGGGCAACAAGGAACGGCTGAGATTTGGCCACGACATCGAGTTCGCATCAGGCTTCGTAAATTCATACTCCGACTTCAAAAATTCGTATCTTTCGCATACGAGGTCCGTTTTCAACGTTCTTTATATCCACGCGTAGGCGGGAACGTACTCTACAACTTTCTTTTAGACTTTGTTGGCTAATTTTGACTTTATTTTAAAATTTATATTTTTTAACAGGTCGGGACAGGATTGGTCCGTTAAAAATTCATAACTTCTTCATCCGACATCCGTTTTCGTTTGTCTTTTTATCGTCGCGCTACTATTAACGAGATCTTCGATTCTTGTTTAGGTTGTGTCGGCTAAAAACCGCTCGATCTAATATTCGAACTTCGGGTTGTATACTATTAAGCCGAAACTTCGAAAAATCATAACTTCCTCATACGAAGTCAGATTTGGGCGTTCTTTTTATGCACGCTCTCGGTTTAACGTCTTCTACGACATTCGTTTAGATTGCTAAGGCTAAAATCGCTTTATCGTAAATTCACTATTTACGCTTCCCGGTGCCGTGCCGGTTCCGTCGCGAAACTTCGACGGGTCATAACTTCTTTGTTATAACTCGGATTTTGGCGTTCTTTATATGTACAGAACCCTTGAGACATATTCTACAATTTGGTTAAGATTATTTATTCTAAATATTCTTTTGTCGAAAAGTCGATTTCGACCCCTATTATCTCTAAATTGACTAGCCCGGATCTACGGGCGTTACAGTGTAGGTGTTCGTTTGGCCAGAAAAAGACCCAAGAACCCACCTTGGCTGCCGCCCATGGTGGCTGTCGCACATAACGCCACTGCTGCCCGCCACTTCGAGTTGTCGCCGCCGCCGTACGCCACCAGATGGGTGGCTGGGTTCCGTTTACAAGCAGAAGACATGTGGGTGTGTTCTTCTGTTAGTGTGTGTGTCGTGTGTGTGTGGGTGTCTTGGCCGGACTCGTAAAAGGGCCACCACCACCACCGTGAGGTGGTGGCTGCCACCATATACCGCCACCGTCTGCCACAAGGGTGGTTGTGTGTGTGTGTTTATCAATTAGTGTGTGTTATTTTCTTGATTAAAGCATTGTAACATGTAATTAGATATGTGAATAATGAAAAGAAAACTCAAACCACCATCGTGAGGTGGTGGCTACCACCTCCTGCCGCCACCAGCCGCCGTGTTGGGTGGCGGTGTGCCTCGTTTGCGCTTTGACTCGTTTGGGATGCTTGGACAAAGTGGGCCCAATGAAACCCTAGTGGGCCCAATGAAACCCTAATGGGCCCAATGAAGCCCAAATTGAGCTAAAAGTCCAACCAATTGACTAATGGGTTAGTATTGGGTTGGAAACCCTAATTAGGGTTTGTAAAACCCTAATGCCATGAAACCCTAATTTTTGGGGATTGATCGGGACCCGTACTGGAATTAATTTATAAACTTAAAATATTAAATTATAATCATTGGCAAATTAACCTAAGGAAATAATGGACTTAATGGATTAAGTCCTTAATGGGTTAAGTAGGAACACTTAACCCTAGTTGTCATTTCATGTGAAAACCCTATTTTCACTTGGGCCTTGAGTTGGGCCTTCCTATTGGGCTTTGGTGATTGGACTATAGATGGGCTATCCAAGAACAAGTTAATGGACCAAAATAATTAGATGGGCTTTAGGGTAAGGCCCATGTGAAGGGTTGGGCCCAATTTGGAAAATTGGGCCATATGTTGGGCTTTGGCCTATTACTTGACTTTTGGGCTTTGGAGTGTGTGTTGGACCTTGGGCTTGGAACCCATTTATTAATTGGGTATTGTTTGATGTTGACAGTTCGGGAATCTATCAACCAGCAGCTGGGTTTTATCCGCGGGACTTCAGCAGTGTCAGGTGAGTTCTCCTCAATATACCGACTAGGTCTACGACATTAGGTCGGTCCCTTTGGATTTGATATCCTAGTAGTTATTGATATGTTGAGTATGAGTTAGTGTTATATGTCAGTTGATATGCTAGTCTGGTAGGTCTGTAGGACTACCTGTGTTACTACCTGATTACATGTATGTGCATTGGTTATGTTATATGTTGATATGTTATGTGGGTTAGGTGGAGGTTGTACTGCTCCGTACGGTAGCCAACAAACCCTAGAGTATTCCAGATATGAGCTGAGGGCCGGGCAAGGCATGCCAGACTCATACTAAGGAGTCGGGAGTATTCAAGATATGAGCTTAGGGTCGGGCAAGGCATGCCAGACTCATACTGAGGACTCGAGAGCATTCCAAATACGAGATGAGGGCCGGGTAGGGCATGCCAGACTCGTACTGTGGGCTCAAGAGCATTCCAAATACGATATGAGGGTCGGGTAGGGCATACCAGACTCATACTGTGGGCTCGGAGGCAATCCATAAGTGAGCTGTGGACCTGGAAGGCAATCCAGACTCACACTGTGGGCCAAGGGTAATCCAGTCTGTAAAGCTGTGGACCCGTTGCATGATGTTATGTTTCGTTTTGTTATGATATTGCTGTTATTGTTATGTGGCTGGTAGGTGTATCGGTATTTTGGGGGTAACTCACTAAGCCTTATAGCTTACATTTATCGATTATTGTTTCAGGTACAACGGATGACCGCGGGAAAGCGAAGGCGTGGTCGTACAACTCCTCATATTTCATGATTTCACGATTTGATTCTGGGAATACTCTGATGCTTAAACTATTTTGACAACAAACTGTAATAACTTAGTGGTTTTAAATTTTTCAAAAAGTTTTAATTGGCTTGAATTTTATGGATGTTACAACTTGGTATCAGAGCCTTGGTTTGAGTGAATTGGAGGAACACTTGTGTGAATCCAGTCTCAAACTAAGGAAAAGATTTTGAAAATGATATTCAAAAAGGTTTTCAAAATATCAAAGGAGGATGCAGGGTGTACAATCAACCAGAGCCAGTAAGTAGACCCCAAAATACCATACGATTATGTGATATTGTGATATGTTAGAATAGCATGCTAGTACTAGGCAATGGATCTTCAGGAATTGCATGATAGAATTGCCTGATTGTTTGATGCCTGATAGCCTAGGGTTTTCCTTATATGAAATTGGCATCATTACTGTAGTTGCTTAGTGTATGCATCGCGACTGTACATAATTAAGATCTTATAGCCTGAGAATGTTTGGTTTGGCCTTATATATTGTTCTTGTTTGATGAAGGGCTTAGGGTAGGATCAGGTATTCGAAAGTCTATCCGGTCCAGCGTTATGTATGGTTAGCATACACTAGTGCTGCAGGGTTAGTGGAAGTTTCATGGGTGGGTTGTGTGAGGTCGGTAGGCAAGTTATGGGATATCTAGCATTCCTCTAGGAGCGAGGATTGAGCGCTCTCCATGATCATGTATATGTATAGGGTGTTGTGATGATACTTGAGACAAATATGGGTAGGTGTGGAAGGTAGAATGGGCCCGTACTACTGAAAGCACAGGACCCATACGCGTATCAAGGAAATCACAATCCCTAGGGTTTGGTTGGGAGTTGGTTCCCTGTCATCATATGGATTATCCGAGATCTCTTTGAGGTATTATCAGAATGGTGGTTACGAGACTTCTTGAGATCGGATCCAGGTTAGGATCGGGAGCTGGCAGCCAGGATAGGCCAGTATTATCAGGGGATCGTGTTAGTGAGATCATCCGGGAGGAGGTGATCGAGATTGTCCGGGGACAGTTGTCGGAGATGTTTGGGGTCTATCAAGACTGCCATGGTTGAGTGTTTCGACGAGCGCTATGTAGCCATTGCCGAGACGGTTGCCGCGGTAGCTATATCAGCTGTAACGGCGACAGGGGGAGGAGCTGGTCGAGCTTTCCAGTATCGGGATTTGTTACTGGGGCGTATTATGATGAGCAGAGGGCTACAGTTACTTGGGATTAGAGAGATGTTCTGTACTCGTTACATTCCGAAGGTTGAGCGGGAGAGGCTGGCATAGGAGTTCTGGATTGGAGGCTTCGGGGGTTTTGTTCGAGGCCGAGATTCAAGTCGCGGGGACTCTGTAAGGGAGTAAAGATTATGATCAGCTTGAGTTTTGCAGCTGGAAGTAGAATGGTTGATTGATAGATTGTAATGTCGTTTTCTAGGGCAAGGATTTTGCCCTTTCAGTTTTCGAGCTCGAAGGAGTGAGCAGGCATGTGACCCCAGGATTAGGTGGTATTCCAGCTCGGGGTCAGTTAGTCGCAGCGGTTGGCTACAGTGTCTCAGCGCTGGTGAGCGCAAGTGGGTCGATGTGGAAAAAAAATCTTATGAGGTGTACGCGATTACCATTCCGACCCATAGGAGTTACGATCTGATTCACCTTGGATCTCTTGTATTGGACGGTAAGGATTGATTGTGCGATCTTGTAACATCCCAAAATCGAGACCCAAATTTTTTTGTTAAATTATATTACTTTAGAAATTGTTCACGGAAAACATAATTAATATCATTTCAAAACATCAAGTCACAGATCACAAGTCTCGAAAACATAATAGCAATTAGTAAAATGTCAGAGTACAATCCCAGGGTTCTCAATACGGAAATCATGTGTGTATGTGATACGCTGCTACCTCGCCGGCTCCTTCCCCTTGGATGAAGAGGTACCTGAAACCAAAACTGAAAACTGTAAGCACAAAGCTTAGTGAGTTCCCCCATCATACCACATACCAAACAACATACATATTGTCGGGCAATTCTGGGGAGCCCGACCTACCCATGTCAAGCAGTTCCGGGGTGCTGACCAACCCATGTCAAGCAGTTCTGGGGTGCTGACCGACCCATGTCAAGCAGTTCTGGGGTGCTGACCTACCCTCCGGTCTATCTCAACCGGCAACGGGGACTATTTCACCCCTACTACTAGCGAATCATAATCATACTATCATAATCATGCTGTCATAATCATACTGTCATACTCATACTATCAAGCATTCCTGGGGTACTGACCTACCCTTCGGTCCTATTGACCGAGGCAGGGGACTATTCCCCTCCTCTTACCGCTATCACATACAACATATCATACAGGAACATAAAGCACATCTGGTAATCGCAACCTAGATAATTATCACAAAGATAATCATCTAAAGACAATCCCTGCTGGTGGGCCGGCATTGTGGTCGTAGACCCACCTCTACTGGAAGGTAACTCACCTCGAAAACTGTGTGTCGAATCTCGCGGAAAGTAGCCTCTAACAGCTGCTCTGATGACTCCCGGCTAACATAAACACATTAACACCCGATCAGAGTCTATAACACAACTTAGGGTAAAATGACCATTTTACCCCTTGGTCCAATTGGGACATCCAAGAGTCCCAATTCTGACCTATTAAGCCCAGTCCTCCAATGGCCTATTAAAGACTCCTTAAGGCCCACTAATTGCCCAATTCCTGAATTGGGCCTTATCCCCCTAATTGGACCCAAAAGCTCCAAGTCCAATGTAATAATTCCAAAGGGTCCAATCTTGGCCCAATAGGCCCAATGCTCTAGTTCCAGATTTCTAAGTCCAAATTTATACTTCTCAGTGGGCCACAGGGCCCCAAGCCCATGCCCATATCCTTAAGGCCCAAAAGCCCATGGTTGCCATTTTGCATACGTACGTGTGGCGTACCTGGCAAGTACACCCATCGTACTCTTGGCCGTAAATGGAGGTTGACCGTAAACGGTTAACTGACCGTGAACGGTAACGGACCGTGAACCACAATGGACCGTAAACCACCCCAGTACGCGCAGCATACCAGGGTGTACGCTTAGCGTACAACCCAGTTTCCTTGGGACTTCACTTCTGACTTAATCCATTAAGTCTTTACGTCCAAAATGTAGATCCATGTCCTTTAAGGCCTCCTAAGCCATAAAGTTACGAACTTTAGGTGCTTGCATGCATGGTTGGGGTCAAAACATGATTTTGGTCCATTATACAAGCTTTAAGACCATCTAACCCTTGCATGGTTTTGGCTTAACCACCAAGATCCGATTTTTATGACCCTAGGTACTTCTAAGAGTCCAAAAGGACAGCTCTTATGCTTTGGAACCAACAATATTCAAGCACTCCCAACAATGGGGTCAAAAAGGACATAAAAACCCCAAATAAACAAATCTAAGCATACAATGGTCAAGTATGAAACTTGATACCTCAAAAGAGTCAGAAATGGTGTCAATCCTCTGGATCTACAAGATCTTGGTGGGTCATTGCTTCTTCTTCAAGCTCCTTTCTACTTTTCTCACTAAAACAACACACAAACACTCTTAAATGGCTTCTAGAACACAAAGGCACACAAAGGGAGCTAGGGTTTTCGTGGTGGCTGGATAAGAGTGAAGGGAGGCTGAACCAATAGGGGTTATGTTCTTTATATAGGGAGCAAACTCTACTTTTAGGGTTTAAGGACATGCCCACGTACGCTGGGCGTACTCCTGGTAAGCTGGGCGTACGTGCATGGCTTTCGCTTTTCCTTCTCCTGAGTATGCTGAGCGTGCATAGCAATGTACGCCCCGCGTACAAGGTTCCTCAGCCCACTCTTAAGGGCCCAAAGTCAAAACCCAACAAAACAACCCATAAACTAATTAAGGTAAATACTCATAGTACCTGGAAAAATCCCGAATGTTACAGATCTATTGCACTTTCAGGATTGGAGACTATTTCTTGGAGTAGTTGTAGCCCGGTTTAGGGCAGAGGTTGTTTCAGCTACTTCAGTTTAGCTGTGGACGATTGAGCTGGTAAGCGAGTCAGGGTGCGAAACCCTGAGTGATATGATTTCTAGAGCCCGAGAGCGAGAGATGTTTTTAGAGCACTTTGGGAAGAAGGGTATTATGTGGGAGGTTGCGGATAGGGACTGATACGGGCATATTTAGTTATAAAATTCATGCATTATTTTAATAATTTATGTTGATTTTATCTCATTTAATAAACAAAAGATTCTTAATTAGTTTTAAAATTTATTTTTCAGCGATAAAGGCATGCTTGGAAGGAAAAGGAAGCGGAATTGACGATTGGAAGCTTGGATCTTGGATTTTGAAGAAAGAAGGATGTTGCTGGACAGCTTGACCCATTTTCCGTGTTTTGGACATATCTCATGAACCGTAACTCCGATTGACGAGATTCAAAATGTTCTGAAAACTAGACAAAATTTCGGACAACTTTCTTGTTTTGAGAAAATACTGATTCGAAATGGAATCGACAAGTTGGGCCTCAACTCTACGAGTTGATCAGAAAGTTCGCGATTCTCGATGCTGACTTGCCGTACACGGGATTTTAATAACCAACTCGATGAGTTGGGTCACAAACTCGTCGAGTTGGCCCTATTTTCCGAATTTATATATAGAAATGCTTCTCATTCGAACCCTAATTAATTGGGGAAGGTTTGGACGATTTTTGGAGGCCAGAAGGGTTCTTAGAGCTGTGGTTTTGGAGATTTCAACTTAGATATCATTTGGAAGAAGATCAAAGGCAATAACACATTACTTTTATCCTAATCTTTTGCATGAACCATGTTTCAATCATTAGATTTCGTTTTTAGTTTGTTATTTGCTGTAGATATGAGCTAATAACTCATTACTTCTGTTTAGACTAGATGAATTTATGAATATGGTGTGATTTTATGGCTTGGATTATTTAATTTGGTGAATTTTGTTTTGTCAAGCTTGTTAAAGATCCTCATGTGTTGACAATAACTATTTTCTGTTAATTATTAAGTCTATTAAGCTGTATGAACGTCTCTTAATTGTTTGTCTCATATAATTTATGTGAAAACAATATTATATGCCTAGGAATAGTGAACATGAAACTAGGGGTTAATTAGAAAATAGGTAAGTCAATATGTGAGCTTGCGTGACGAACAACCATACAAGAAGTTCATTGAATTAGTAATTTAATTAGCTAACTACAAGTTTTACTTAACCCGAATCAATAAACTAGGAAACTCATTAGTTTAACCAATTGGCCACTGTTTGAATTGATTTGTTTTCTAAGGATTAGTAATAGTGAACATGAACCTAATCACATTAATTGGTAGCCAATGACAATTAATCCACTGCATTTGCCATAAATTCTACCATAGGAATAAGTGAGTCGAACCTGAATAGAAGTCTCCTTTATTATTGAATTTAGTTGATTTTTTATTTGCCTTAGTTGTTAATTATCCTTTGTTTAAGTGTTTAAGTAGTTGCTTAAGTTTCTAGTCTTGTAAAACTAGAGAAAAACCCTTCTTTTTACTTGTTTTATTTGGATAATATTAGTAATAATCTTAATTGTTTACCGTTCCCTGTGTTCGATACCCTACTTACCTGAACTAAGCTGCTAATCGATAGGTATACTGCCTTTCGTGTGTTTGTTTCTGTGTCTAGGTTAGTAGGATTAAAACTAGTGCGTTTAACACACATCAGGGCCCCACAGGATGGTTATTCAGCATTGTCAGGATTCAGCGGTTTTAGTAACCGTTATTGATTGGCGGATGAAAGCGCCAAGGGAAATAGCTCGTGCTGAAGTATTAGTTGGAGCATCTATCTTTTGGTCTTTAAGATTTGAGTGTGGGATCATTCAAGCATCAGGGATTGTCGGTTAAGTTATGTTTAGGTTTTACACCAGTGGGTGGTGGTTAGTGTTCTAAGTGGGGGAGAATTGGGAATTCTCGGGTTGAGCGTCAGCCGTTGAAGGTTTTGTCTGTTGCGGTTCAGGTTGCAGTTTCGAAATGGTTGGAGAGGCGTTAATCGGTGAACCTCTCAAGAAGTGGGAATTGTCTGAAGGAATTCAAGAGGCGACAATTGAGAAGCTAGGAACGCGTCACCAATTCCCTTGTGCATTGTGCTTATATTTCATAAGTCTTGGGGTATGTTTTCCCTCGATGATGGAATAGAATTTTGATTCGTACCAGACTCGGGTTTCGGTAACCTTCGGGATAATCGTGGAAGTCTTCTCGGACTAGTTTTGTATTGTAGAATCGGACCAGTCTCTACAGGTATGGGCTTTGTGGCGAGTAAATATGGAGTTAGGGATTCCCAAATATGTGCATGGTAATGATTCTTTGTGTGTATCTGTGGGTATTCAAGGTGGCAATAGGGTTGGTTTGGCTTACGTGCTTAATCAGGTCTGGATTATAGTTTGCAAATTGGATCTAGAGTTCGAATATCACCCTATTCTAGGGTCACGTGCAACCATGGCTATGTAGGATTTTGTGACAACCGTCAAATTTCGGTCAAGTCAAAGTCAAACAAAGTCAACAAGTCAAACCGGTCAACTCCAATAACCCTTGTATGTTAGGGTTTACGTTATGTAATCACTATACAATTCGCTATTTTAATGAGAAATCATCATTTGGAAAGTTCATGTGTTTGATTTTCCTTAGCCTTAACAGTGCTAAACAACGAACCAAAGCGATAAAACACTATTGCACAATCATCGAGATTGTGTAGGACACTAAATCATGGCTTAAAGGGGGTTTATGGACCTTGCGTTGCGAAGCCGGACACTCAAAAAGATCACAAACGAAACCTCTCTCAATCTCTTTCACTCAATCTCTCTCTATTAAAATCTCTCCCAAATCTCTCCCGAATCTCTCTCAAAAGTTACTTTAACTTTTTGTAATCATTTGGGTCATCTCGACCCTTAACCGGGTCAAACACCACTTGAAACGGGGTAAAAACGGGTAAAATAACCTTAAGGAACCAAAACCCTCCTATTAGAAGCGAAAACTCTCATGAGAAGCCTCTCAGGACCGAAGCCTCTCATGAGAAGCCTCTCAGGACCGAAGCCTCTCATGAGAAGCCTCTCAGGACCGAAGCCTCTCATTAGAAGCCTCTCAGGACAGAAGCCTCGCATGAGAAGCCTCTCAGACAGCCCATGCGAGAGGTCTCGCAGACGACCCCTTTTTACCGGTTTTTCGACTACGACTTCGTTTTAACTCCGTTTTTCATTATTTTAACGTGGGATTTTCACCCAAAACTTTATTTTATAAACTAAGGCCCCAAAATATATAAATCTCCAGGGTTTTTATAAAAATATATTAAAAGAATTAGTGGTTGAACCAATTATTGAGGGAATATTTGCTTTTCCTTAATTTATGGCAAAAGCAAACCACTACCACCTCACTCTATGATCAGCCACTCTTTCCCACTACTCCTTGTCACCTTAGTGGACCTTTACACCCAATCTCCAGCTCTTCCCACGTTCTAAGAGCTGGAGGATTGATCCTCTCTCCTCATTCTCCATAAAGTCCTTTCATTCTACACTTAACAACCAAAGAACACTCTCCAAAATTCTCTCATCTTTTCTCTCAACTTCAAGGCTTTCTCCAGGGATTTCTTTCTTCAATTAGTAAGTATCTTCATCATTCATATAATTATTACACTCCATTATACTCAAATCAATGATATCTTACACAAATTCCATCTTATTCGGTGTTAGATTCTCGAATCATCAAGACATCTTCTTAGTGTTCTTGGGTTGAATACTTCCTCTCTCTCACTTTCATCTACTGAAACCACATAAGGTGAGTTCATACCCCTACATTTACATGTTTTTATTAAGTTTTAAGGGGGGAATACAAGTAAAATCATCAAGAACACAATTAAACTTTTTCTATCAGATTACATCAGAAAAGATGAACTTCGATCACGGACTGTTTTGGTCAACTTAAATATTTTAGTTTTCAAAACTGTTCCAGGTGCAAGTAGTTCAAACTCTTAGCTTTAAAATGGCTACATGCACATCTCCATATGATTTTTCTACAATTTATGGTGATTTTTACAAAACTGCCTATCATTTCAGAGGCAAACCCGGACCAGTCTGTGATTATGAACATTTTCACCTCTGTTAGAGATCACTAAAAACCATGATAAAATTTACGAACAAACTAGACTCATATTCCAAACTCTCAGAATTTTCGGATTTGGATTTAGAGCTTTGATGATTTTTCTATAAATTTTCTAAGAACAGTAACAGAAACTGTATACAACAAAAAGTTGCTGTCAATTTCATTTCACCTTGTAACATGTTGAGCAAGGTGTATATCTTTATGTGATTATATGTTATTGCAATATATGACATTTTATCTTAATATTTAGACACACATCAGTTTACAAATGGATTTGGACATATAAAATATAAAGAATAACAAGTGATTATAATCAAAGTACAACCGATACATTCAAACATTTAATAAACTATTTTGAATATAGTTTGCATACATTACTACGTACTACCCTTGGTTGATAAACTATAATAGGTATAGTTTATGATACATTACATAATACATACATTTAAAAAGGGTACATTTATACAAATGATATTTTCATTAAGCAAGGTACGGCCATACGGTACCAAGTTTTTCATAACACGAAATTCCGTTAATGACTTTATGAAACATTACATAACACATACATTTAAAAAGGGTACATTTATACAAAGGATATTTTCATTAAGCAAGGTACGGCCATACGGTACCAAGTTTTCATTACACTACACGTAAATTCGTTAATGACTTCTGTGAGACATTCGATTCAATTTATAATAACTCACATGTGGTATTAACAAACATAGAATTTACGGGGATTTCACTAAAATCAAACGAGTTTATGTCGATTTAAACTTGCATTGTTTTACTATAAGGAACGAACACTACTTTTACATTTCGGTCTTTGGGTTTTAAGACTACATTTACACATTAAGGAAAATATTGGATTTTCTGGAACGAACACTACTTTTACAAGAAAAGGCTTTAATAAACTCACATAAAGTATTAATGAATATTGGAATTTACGGGAACTTCATTAAAATTAAACGAGTTTATGTCGATTTAAACTTACATTATTTATTATAAGTAAGAAAAGTTACTTATACATTTCGGTCTTTGGATTTAAGACTACATATACATTTTAAGGAAAATATTGGATTTTTCTAAAACAAATACTACTTTTACAAACGAAAGGCTTTTAATAATACCAAACAAAAGCTTATGAACTCACCAACCTTTGTGTTGACACTTTTTCAAACAACTTGTATTCTCAGGAAATCATTAAACAGGTAACCAAGTGCTTTTGAGGATGGGACGCTAAGGCGTCTACTATTTCATATTTTGTCAACATATTGTAATTGATTCGTAAACATGTAATTCATACAATGATGTGACTTTTTCAATTATATATATGTTGGTTGTGTTTGCTTGAATTACTATTACAATTGTTGTTATGATACTATACATGAAGTCCTCCACCCCCGGACATTTCCGCCATCCTTGGTTTGGGGGTGTGACAGATTTTGCTTGGGTAGCAACTTATTCTATAAGTGAAACGGGCATGGTAGGGTTTCAGCATCATGGCGTTGGTTGGTGTTGTAAAGGACGTTGGTTAGGCCTTTTCTTTTGGACAATGTTGATAGTTTATCAGGAGCATTCCAGTCATGAGCTGAGGGCCAGGCAGGGCATACCAGACTCATTTTGTGGGCTCAGAGGAAATTCAGACTTATGCTGAGGACCTTGTAGGGGTATTCCAGTTATAGGCTGTTGTCACACCCCCAAACCGGAACGGCGGAAACGTTCGGGGTGGAGGATGTCATGTCAAGTATCACAACACATGCATTATAGTAATCAAAGTAACAATAACCATCGTATTGATAATGTAATATTTACACCAACTCGCGCTCTCCCTTATGAAGACTCTGGTTATAATTAAGATTCGACCGGGTACCCTGAGTGGTACATCTAGTGGTTCACAATCCTGTATTAATTATTTACATAAAATGTAAAACCTTTTTTATAATTAACAAGTAGTTTTGTAAAAAGATTTCCTTTCGTTTCATAAACCATGTTTATAAGTTCATTTCCATATTTTAACCTGGATTTTTGTAAAATAGCTCCTATGATCCATAAACCATACCTATTATAGTTTATAAGTTGATTTCTATGATTTTATCAAGTTTCAAATTCAAATACATTTAAACAGTAAGAAAACATAATAAGTAAATTATGTTTTTAAACACAAGCAATCTTGTGTTTTACTTGTATTCCCCCCTAAAACATTTTAAAAACCTTGGAAAATATGGGGGTATGAACTCACCTTATTTGAGGGATTCAAATAGAAGATTTGGTATAGATTGGTAAGCTTCCTGAGTGAAATCCCGAAGCACAAACGAGCCCTATTTAGCATATTATGATACATATAGACATGTAATTAGTGAATCTAACTACAAAGGTGGTTGGGAAACAACCTAGGATTCTAGAATAACTCACCAAAAGAGTATTAGAAGCAAGTTAGGAGGCTGAAATGGTGTTCACGGCAACCTGGAGGTGTTCACGACCCAAGAACAGCTTGTGTTCTTGAGTTCACGGCCAGCTGGAGGTGTTCACGGCCAGCTGTTCTTGAAGGATGATGAAGATTCAAGTGTTTTAGGCTGGAGATTTGTGTGTGTTCTTGGTGTTCTTGAAGGAATGATGTAACACTCGTGTTTCTAGCCTAGGCATTAATATTAAGGTGATAGTCTAGGTTAACCTTTGTAACTCATTTTGAAGAAATGAAAAAGGAATTATGTGAATTCTATGTGTTTTATGCTTAATTACTAGGAGTTAATTAATTAAGAATAAAAATAAGCGTCAAAACTAAATTTTAGATAAAGCCGATATCTATTAAGAAAGTTGTAGTGGTCCTGACAAGGATTATGGATATATAAAGAATGCCGAAATCCGAGTTATAACGAAGAAGTTATGACCTGTCGAAGTTTCACGACAAAACCGGCTCGGTGCTGAATGTCGTAAAAAGTGAGTTTTCGATAAACTACTTTTTAGCCTTAGTGATCTAAACAAAACTCGTAGTGTTCGTTAAACCGAGAGTAGGTATAAAAAGAACACCCAAATCTGACTTCGTATGAGGAAGTTATGATTTTTCGAAGTTTCAGCTTAGCGGTAGACAGCTAAAAACTCGAATTTTAGATCGAGTGATTTTTAGCCGACACGACCTAAACGAGAATCGAAGGTCTCGTAAATAGTAGCACAACGGTAAAAAGTATGATGAAAACGGACGTCGGATGAAGAAGTTATGAATTTTTAACGGATTTCCTGTCCCGGTCTGTTAAAAATAATAATATAAAAATTAAAGTCAAAATTAGCCGACGAAGTCTAAACGGAAGCTGTAGAGCGTAATTTTACCTACGCGTGCATATAAAGAACGTAAAAAACGGAGCCCGTATGCAAAAGTTACGGATTTTAGAAGGTCGGGGCACAATTTTCGAGAAATCTCGCAAGGATAAGGCTGATTTCGGTGAGTCATAGCGCCACGTGTCCGAGCCGAAGACCCAGCTGCTGACGCGTCGCCTTCTGATTCGTCCGAGCAGCGGCCCAATCCATGACTCATCCTCGCATGAACAGTACCCGCGGTCCACTAAGAATCCGACGCGTGCCCTTTGGTGCGTGTCCAAACCCTCGCAGCATGCCACAGACCCCTCTACTTCGGACCCTAGAGCTCGGTCCAGTAGGAAGCTGCCAGCAAGCCTTCGCAGGTGCGAGCCATGTGCGAGCCATCCCCTGCGAGCTTCGGATCTGCGACGCGTGGCTTCTTCTCAACGGTTGGATCAGGAGGCTCGCTCCTATAAATAGGAGGGTGCGAGACCTCCCGGGTATACTTTGGAAAATTGTCTATTTTAGCCCCTAAACTCATATTTCTTTCAAACTAACATCCCCCGAAGCCCCGGTATCAATTATAAGCCCCGGAATACGCCACGAAGTGCCCGTGAAGCCCGAAAAATTTATCTTTTCGGTTTCGAAGCCCGACCTTTGCAGAGCCCGGTTTCTCAATAAAACTTCCGGTTTTATTAGAAACGAACGTTTTAGGAAACGAATTGCTGCCCGATTTTCATCAAAACATGTGAGTGTATAGTTACTTTCAATTTACACATAGATATGAAGTATTTACCTTAAAATACGTGTTATGTGCAAATATGTTAATTGTTTATTTGAGGTGACTGTTGAATTGATGTTTTATACAAGTTTTAAATTGTATATGTATTTTATCTACAAATCTGTTGGGTAGAACATGGGTAGACAAAATAGTCGGTGGGTGTTAAAATGATGAGAGGCCTCGGTGTCGGTGTCGGTGTTGTTGTTGGTGTTGTTGTATTCGTCTAGCGGAGTATAGATGACGATCACAGACCTTTCTAGACAGTCCAGTGGTACACTAGCAAGTTCGCAACTTGTAGGTGTTGATTAACTAAATGTTCATTGGTGTACTCCAATCCCCCTCATGGTTGCCTTTAGGACATGTATGGCTGAGGAGTCCCCTTAGCAGTAGTGTCCAACCCGATGATATTCCTTAGGCTAAGTCCCTTGTGTTAGGTGTTTAGGGACGTAAAGTGAGGACAATGGGAATGGGTAATTCAGGGTTATTGTTGATTGGTGAACTTAATAAGTTATTATTATTGTGGGTTGAAAACCCTATATGCTCACCAGGCTCCCAAGCCTGACCCACTCAGCTTTTTATGATTACAGGTAGTGGACCCCGAGCATAGTCGGAGGACGATGAGAGATTTTTGATTATAGGCCAGTAGTTGTAAATAACTGTAGTAAGGCTTATAATGTCTTGTTTATGCTTTTGATCTGTATCGGAACATGACATCCCGAGGTTTTGATATATATGGAAAATATATACCTTCTTAAAGAAGGGTTTTGATAAAATTTTATCATGTTTTATTTTGGGGACCTATTCCGCAACATCTTTTGAAAAGATTTCTCTGATTTTATTTTAAAAAGCATAAATTAAATCGGTTTTTTCTGGCCGAGAAATTAGGGGATGTCACAGTTGGTATCATAGCATTAGTTTAAGCGAACTAAGAAATTGTAGGATTTCTAGACTTAAACTTAGAATGCTAAGTGATGATTGTGAGGTGAGTGTCTACCATATTTTAGACACGAGCACTAGTTTATTTTTGGAAAGGTGCCTAAAATGCCTTTATGTGCTAAATGCTATATGTTGCCATATATGCCATTATTTGTTCGGATCTATGGTCTGTT
The DNA here is from genome assembly GCF_052849685.1 of Lactuca virosa. Classification (NCBI taxonomy): domain Eukaryota; kingdom Viridiplantae; phylum Streptophyta; class Magnoliopsida; order Asterales; family Asteraceae; genus Lactuca; species Lactuca virosa. The sequence goes on along the minus strand of NC_136431.1, from coordinate 275,963,085 downwards.
GCCGACCGGATCTGGAAACCTTATGTGTGTAGGATTCTAAGCGTATGATTACGAGATTAGAACTAACATGTAAACGTTTCGGAGTGATAAGGGAATTGACATGTCTAACAAGGATAAAGACCTAAATTCGCCTTATTCGGTATATAGATTGTAATGGCAAAAACTAGAAGTGGAGCGGGAAATGCAAACAGAAACCAACAACCTCAACCCCAAGTGGTGGAACAGGTGCCGATAGTAGGAGCTGCACCCGAACCCATCACCATGGCTGGAGTATAAACTGTGATTCAGACCATGATGGCTGAAAGAGGGAGGAGTTGAGGCAAATGTTGCTGAACAACAGGGATGAACCTTCAGTTCCTGTTGAACAACGTGAACTAAATGACGATCGATCTGAATAAGGGAACAACAGCAGATCGGTTGGTCATAGTGAACAGCTTGTGGTTGGGAGAAATAACCACGATGGTAGAATGGAGAGAAATGGGTGCAAGTATAAGGACTTTATGACTTGCAAGCCATCGACCTTCACTGGAAAAGAAGATCCTGTCGGAGTAATGGACTGGATCTCGGAAATGGAGTTGGCTTTCATGACTTGTGATTGCCAAGGCAAGTTACAAACCACCTTTGCAGTGCGTCAGTTCAGGGGTAGTGATGCTCGTTGGTGGAACACATTGGGGAAAACCCTAAGCCCTAATGAGCCACTGCAAATGACTTGGGCAGAGTTCTTGGTGCACTTTAAGCGCAAGTTCTGCTCGGCCCAAAACATACTCGAGTTAGAAAACCAATTTCTAACGTTGCAGAAGGGGAGTATGACCGTTGACGAGTATACGAATAACTTCACAGACAAAATGGAGTTTGCTTTGCGTATTGTCTCAGATGAGCTGGCAAAAACTGACAGGTACGCAAAGGGACTTCCATGGGAGTATGCAGTGCCAGTACATCAGGCACTTACTTTGGAGGCAGCTATATGGGCTGCCAAGTCTGTTGAAGATATGATCAAAGGGAGAGCCGCCAGCAAGGTTGAAGTTGGCAAAAAGAGAAAGTTTGAAGGAACGTCAGGTTCCAATAAAAAGAACAAATTCTCGAAGTCTAGTTCGAGAAAATTCGGAGGAGGAGCCGAAGCCAAGTGGTGTGACAAGTGTAAGAAGAAACATGCTGGGAAATGTAGCGTGGGAGTCACTTGTTACAAGTGTGGAAAGCCAGGGCATTATGCCAATGAATGCACCTTCACTAATAACGTCTGTCATGGGTGCCATGAAGAAGGGCATATTTTGAGGGATTGCCCGAAGAAGAAGGACGCAGCGAAACCCAATCTGCCACCAAAGCCGAAGGCGAGAGCCTTTCAGATGACACTCGAAGCTGCGAAAGAAGAAGTCGATGTCGCTTCAGGTACCTTTCTCGTAAACGAATTGCCTGCCCAAATTTTGTTTGATTTTGGAGCCAATTACTCCTTTATATCACATTAATTTGGTAGAAAACTAGCTTTGCCTGTTGATAGACTAGTTAATGCCTTATTAGTCGAGATTGCTAGTGGCAAGTTTGTACCTGTTAGCCATCGTATGAAGAACATCATCATTGACTTGGATGGGAATAAGTTCCACGAGGAATTATTGCCTATCGAGTTAAATGGTTTCGACATAGTTTTAGGAATGGATTGGCTTAGCGCCAATGATGCCGAAATAATGTGTAGGAAGAAGATAGTTAAAGTAAACCCGCCAGGGAAAGAGTCGTTTATGGTGTATGGAGACAAACGCAGAGTAAATTCTGGAATCATTTCCCTAATGAAAGCCAGAAAGTGTTTGGCCAAGGGGTGTACATCATATCTAGCGTTCGTGATCGATGCTCAGAAGGAAAAGAAGGAGGTGCAGGATATTCCGGTGGTGTGTGATTATCCGGAAGTCTTTCCCGAAGATCTTCCCGGATTGCCCCCTGATCGACAAGTGGAGTTTCGTATCGACTTGTTACCAGGAACGACGCCGATAGCAAAATCACCTTATCGATTAGTGCCAACCGAAATGAAAGATCTTATGACACAAATTCAGGAGTTATTGGACAAAGGTTTCATTCGACCTAGTTCATCACCCTGGGGAGCCCCTGTGTTATTTGTAAAGAAGAAAGACGGGAACATGAGAATGTGCATCGATTACAGAGAGCTGAATAAAGCGACGATAAAGAACAAGTACCCGCTGCCAAGGATCGATGACCTGTTCGACCGGTTGCAAGGTTCGAGCTATTTCTCGAAGATCGATCTTAGGTCCGGATACCATCAACTAAATGTGAGGGAGCAGGATATCGAGAAGACTGCGTTCAGAACAAGATATGGACACTATGAATTTTTGGTTATGTCGTTCGGATAAACCAATGCCCCAGCAACTTTCATGGATTTGATGAACAGGGTTTGTAAACCATACCTTGATAAATCCGTGATAGTATTCATAGACGATATCTTGATCTATTCGAAAAGCAAGCAGGAGCATGAGAAGCATCTGCGCGAAGTGCTAGAAGTCCTGAAAGAGGAGAAGCTGTATGCAAAGTTCTCCAAATGTGAATTTTGGATTCAAGAAGTCCAATTTTTGGGTCATGTGGTTAACCAAGATGGAATAATGGTTGACCCAGCAAAGATTGAAGCTGTGATGAAGTGGGAACAACCAAAAAGTCCCACGGAGTTTCGAAGCTTTTTAGGATTAGCCGGATATTATCGCCGATTTATCCAAGGCTTTTCTTCGATCGCTACTCCATTAACAGCTTTGACCCACAAAGGAGCTACTTATGCTTGGAATGAAAAGCATAAGGAAGCCTTTGAAAAGTTAAAGAAGAGATTGTGTGAAGCACCGATTCTTTCGTTACCTGAAGGAGTTGATGACTTCGCAGTCTATAGTGATGCCTCTGGAGTTGGGTTAGGATGTGTTCTGACCCAAAGGGATAAAGTGATAGCGTATGCATCGAGACAGTTGAAAGAACATGAAAAGAACTACCCCACTCATGATCTGGAGTTGGCAGCGGTAGTATTCGCCTTAAAGATATGGAGACACTATCTTTATGGTACTAAATGTAAACTTTTCACTGATCATAAGAGTCTTCAATATCTCTTTAATCAGAAGGAATTGAACATGAGGCAGCGGCGCTAGCTAGAACTACTCAAGGACTACGACTGTGTGATACTTTACCACCCTGGCAAAGCAAATGTTGTTGCTGATGCTCTCAGTCGGAAGGTAAATTTTGAAAAGAGAGGGCCAAGAGCGCTGAAAATTGAAGTTGTCTCTACAATTGTGGAAAGTATAAAGAAAGCTCAAGAGGAAGCTTTAGAGAAAAATGACTGGAAGGAGGAACGTTTGGATAAAACGTTGGTGTTTGATACAAACGGTCAAGGATTGAAGGTATTCAAAGATAGGATTTGGGTACCTAAGACGGGAGGAGTAAGAGGTCTTCTGATGGAAGAAGCTCACAAAACCATGTACTCGATTCATCCCGGCAGTACGAAAATGTATAGGGATCTAAAACCCTATTACTGGTGGCCGACGATGAAGCTCGATGTTGCTAAATATGTGGCCGAGTGTGTAACTTGTGCTAGGGTTAAGGCACAACATCAGAAACCGTATGGGAGTTTAGAACCTTTACCTGTACCCATGGGTAAATGGGAGGACATTACCATGGATTTTATGACTAAACTGCCCAAAACAAGGAACGGTCACGACATGATTTGGGTGGTCGTTGATCGCTTCACTAAGAGTGCGCATTTCATAGCCGCTAACGAGAAATGGACTATGGATAAACTTGTGAATTCTTACGTGAAAGAAATTGTGAGGCTACACGGTGTTCCGTTAACGATCGTATCCGATCGTGACAGCCGTTTTACCTCAAGGTTTTGGAGGAGTCTACAAGAGGAATTGGGTACCAAGTTGTGTTTGAGTACATCTTACCATCCGCAAACTGATGGTCAGAGCGAACGAACGATTCAAACATTGGAGGATATGTTGAGAGCATGTACCCTAGAATTCCAAGGTAATTGGGATGAACACTTACCTTTAGTAGAATTCTCCTATAATAATAGTTTCCACTCAAGCATTAAGATGACACCTTATCACGCTTTGTATGGGGAAAAGTGTCGAACGCCATCATGTTGGCTGGAAGCTGGGGAAAAGCAGTTTATGGGACCTGAAATAGTCCATCAGACCGCTGAAAAGTTGAAGGTGATAAGAGAAAGGATGTTAGCTGCTCAAGATCGACAAAAGAGCTATGCTGACAAGAAAAGACAACTGATATCCTTCGAAGTTGGAGATTCGGTTTTACTTAAAGTCTCGCCGTGGAAGGGACTTATAAGATTTGGAAAAAGGGGAAAGTTGAGTCCAAGGTTTATTGGACCATTTAAAGTTCTTCAGAGGATCGAGAATCAAGCTTACAAGCTAGAATTACCGGAAGAACTGGAGGGTATTCATAACACATTTCATGTGTGTTATTTGAGGAAGTTCACGGGAGATGTGCCCGACATAATTCTGATTTCTGAGTTAAGGTTGGATGAAAACAAGAGGTTGATTGAAGAACCTGAAGCGATCGTTGACCATAAGACTATGAAGTTGCGACGCAAGATGGTTGATTTAGTGCTTGTGCGCTGGAAACATACGAATGGACCAAATCTCACCTGGGAAACGGAGAGTGACATGATGAGTCGCTACCCGCAGTTGTTTGGTGATATGTGATTCCGGGGACGGAATCATCCTAAGAGGGAGAGAATTGTAACACTCGTGTTTCTAGCTGATCACGTGCCTAGGGCAGCACGGCAGGAGCACGAGCCGGACACGCCAACCGGGCTCAGCCCAGCAGGCTTAGCGTCCGATGGCACTCTCGAGAGTGGAAGGCACAAACAAAAGGCTCGCGCACGCCAACCCGGCCCAGCAGGTTTAGCGTCCACTGGTGCCCTTGGGAGCGGAACGCACAGGCGAAAGGCTCGCGCCCGCCTAGAGACGCTCCCAGCTCCAAGACAAAAGAAACGGTCAGGAGACAGGCAGAAGGGTCGCTCCATTACCGTCAGAGCCAATAAGAGCGCCCTAACGGTTAAAGGCGCATGACCCTCCAATCAGCGCCCCTGATCCTGTCTCCCCAAAAAGCGATCTTGTCTGGTACGGATCAGGCAAGGGAGCTAGGTATAAAAGGGTACGCTCTCAGACCTACGAGGTAAGTTCTCTCGACTCTTTGGAGAGAATACACACAAACCCTAAAAACACTCTCTAACTTGACCGTCGGAGCGTTCTTCCGCGAGCTCCTCCCGGAAAGCGGCTGACGGCCCTTGTTCTTTGTGATCTTGCAGTGATAGCTGAACATTCAGGAGGATTTGGCGAATAGAAGAGTAGCAAGGTCGCATCATTTGGCGCCATCCATTTGTGAGACAAAGAACACAAACAAAAAGCACAAAAGTAAACATCAATGGCGTCCAACGGCAGTGAGGGACGACCGATCAGTCCCATACGTCCCATGACGGCGTTGGACGAAACACCGCTGTCTACAACGGTCAATAGGGCCATTTTGGGCGAAGGAAGTTCCACAACAGTCGCCGGAAACGTTCCACAACCGTCGTTTTCTCAGCAAGGAATGACTTCGGTGGGGCCACTTCCGTCTACACAACTTCGGATGCCACCATTCTTTTCACCGCCGCTGCAGCAGGCACAACTGGCTCACTCAACAACGCTTCCGTCGAGTCATGTTTTCAACATTTCACCGTCGTTTGCAACGCCGTCGTCTTTCCAGATGACGGGTGGACAGAGTTTAACGACCTTGTTGCCGCCGCTGGCGCAAACCATGATAAACCACCCATCACCCATCTACCCAATGGCCGGCGCATGGACTGGACCGTCTATCCCCGCCAACGGCAGACTGCAGCAGCCGGTAACGATCAGCCCCATAACCCCCATGCACCCTTTCTCCGCCAGTTATCCCCTCCAGCTGCCATTCCAGCCGTACCCCTTCTACGGACCAAGTCCTGGCTACCTCACACCGCCATCGCATGGCATGAACCATCAATACCAACAGGGAGCGTCGACTGTCCCAGGTCAAGATGGCATTTCCCGTAGTGTGACGTCTCCGTTTGTCAAAGAGCTGTTGGATTATGAAATACCGAACACAGCAAAGCTCCCGACGCTCAAAACTTACAATGGAACCACCGACCCGGATAGCCACATTGACACATATGAATGGACGATGACGTCGTTGAAACTTAACGAGAAGTTCTGGTGCACATACTTCCCAACGACCCTTGATGGCAACGCCGACACGTGGTTCAAGACGTTGCCACCAGGCAGCATTTCAAACTTTGCTCAGCTTAAGTACCTCTTCCTTACCAACTTCATGCAGCTACGTAAGTACAAGGGAGATTCTCATTCAATCATAGGCTGTAAACAGAAAGAGGGGGAAACTGTACGAGAATATTTCACAAGGTTCATAAATGCTACGTTGGATGTACCGGGACATGATGAAGGGCTCATAGCTGGCGCCTTTACATGGGGACTCCTGCCAGGCCCTTTGTCGCAAAAACTCATGGGAAAGAAGCCCCTAACACGAGCCGAGTTGAAGGAAAGGGTAGAGCGATATTTGCGGCAGGAAGACGGTGAGGCAGCCAAGCAGGCCTACTTGAATGCCATGGCGACCAGACATCACAATCCGAGTCACATGGATTTTCGGGGGGGGGGGGGGGGGAATAGGCACTATGGCCAGGCAAGAAGACCACCGACGCGCTTCCGACCATTTGCCAAAGACGACAGACGCGGTCGCCGCCCAGAAGTGTACACGGTGTCCGAGAAACAGCAGCCGGCCAAGTCGCCCAAGAACCGATACTGTGAGTATCACAAGAGTAAGACACACGATACGGCCAACTATTCGGTATTAAAGAAAGAGATGGAAGAAAAGCAACTCAAAGGAGATCTGGTGGAAGTAGCGCGAAGCCTGCGCGCCAAGTTTGACGCTGAAAACGCCAAAGGTACACCTCGTGAGGGCACCCAGCCCAAGGAAATATTCATGATACGAAGTAAGAGAAGCAGGGAAGAACAACAGGGGGAGAGGAGACCGCCAAACTTTCAGCACGCACACTCACGTTCTCCGTGCAAGACCCCCGACCGGAAGGATGGAGGGGCGACAACCCACTGGTGATACAAGCCTCCATCAGGGACGTAACCATACATAGGGTCTATGTCGACACCGGGAGTTCGACGGACATCATCTATGAGCATTGCTTCGGACTCCTCCCCGACCGCTGGAAGGATAACTTACGACCCACGACCGGGAGGCTAGTAGGATTCACAGGTCATAGCCTATGGCCGCTGGGCACAATTCACCTCCCTCTGACCATTACTAGCCACGACAAACAGCGAAAGAAAACCACCTTGATAGACTTCGTGGTCATTCGGCATTCGGCGGAACACAATATCATTCTGGGAAGAACAGCCCTCTTGAAGCTGGGGGCAGTGCCATCAACTATGCATGGCATCATGAAATTCGACACCCCAATGGGCGCGGCTACGGTGTTGGCCACTCCACCCAAAGAATTACAATGCTATACAGTCATGAAGCCGGCAGAGATAACCAAAGAGACCAAGAGACCCAAACGCAACCCCGGGAAAGGCAAGGAAGTAATCAATGAAAGACACCCCGATCAGCCAGTCAGCGTTGGATACGATCTCCCAAGCCGCACAAGAAGAGCGCTGGTCGACTTACTCAAACGATACAAACATGTGTTCGCATGGACCCCTACAGACATGGTAGGGGTGGAAAGGAAGGTCATCGAGCATAAGCCTGTAATTAAACCAGGCGCAAAGGAGGTTAAGCAAAAAAGGAGAGTCCAGGGAGGAGACCGTAATAGGGCAATTAATGCAGAAGTGGCCAAGCTGGCAGAAGCCGGGATAGTGCGGGAGGCAATATTCCAGACGTAGATCGCGAACCCAGTTATGGTCCGCAAGCAAGACGGGTCGTGGCGTATGTGCATCGACTTTTCCGACTTAAATAAGGCATGCCCTAAAGATTGTTACCCCCTCCCGGAGATTGACCAGAAAGTGGAATCGTTACAAGGGTTTAAGTTAAAGTGTTTTCTGGATGCATACAAAGGGTATCACCAGATCTTGATGAGCAAAGAAGATGAGGAGAAAACGGCCTTCTAAACGGATCATGGCACTTTCTGCTACACCAAGATGCCTTTCGGCCTAAAGAATGCAGGGGTCACATATCAGCGCCTGGTCGACTCGATATTTGCTAAACAAATCGGGAGAAACATCGAGGTATACGTGGACGACATGGTGATCAAGAGCCCACATGAAGACAAGATGTTACAGGATATTGAAGAAACTTTCCGAACCCTAGAGACGGTGAAGATGAAATTGAACCCAGCCAAATGTACGTTTGGGGTGGAAGAAGGGCAGTTCCTGGGGTACTACGTCACCAGGCAAGGTATCCAGCCCAGCCCGTCCAAAGTCGATGAATTCATCGAGACACCAACACCGAACTCCCTCAGGGATGCATAGGGTCTGAATGGGAAACTCACAACTCTAAGCAGGTTCATTTCGAAATCCGCTGACAAGGCCATGCCGTTATTCCACACGTTGAAGGGTTGCATTGAGAAGAGCAATTTCCAGTGGACGAATGAAGCAGAAAAAGTGCTCCAAAGAATCAAGGAAGCGCTACATGAATTACCCACGCTGGCCAGCCCCGTCCCTGGAGAGACGCTACAAGTCTACCTCTCGACATCAGGTGAAGCGATATCTTCAGTATTGACTGTAGAAAGGGAAGGGGAGCAGAGACCGGTATACTTTGTTAGCAGAGCGCTGCAAGGACCAGAACTCAACTATCCCACGCTGGAGAGGCTGGTCCTGGCGCTCATTTATGCGGCTCGACGACTAAGGCGATACTTTCAAGCACACCAGATCGAGGTGCTCACGAGTTATCCCATCAAACAGATACTGCTCAAGCCGGAGACGTCGGGCCGGCTGGCGAAGTGGGCGATCGAACTAGGAGAGCACGACATAAACTACCGCCCAAGGACAAGTATCAAGGGACAAGCGCTAGCTGATTTCTTACTAGAAATTCCGGACGGAGGGGACCCGACCAAAGAGAAAGTGTGGGCAGTTGAAGCGGCCCGGGCTGGCAACAATTCATGGACCTTGTATACGGATGGGGCGTCCAACGGGGAAGGCTCAGGGGCGGGTCTGATCCTAACCAGCCCAGAAGGAGAAGAGGTAACCTACGCCCTTCGTTTTGATTTCCACACGTCAAACAACGAAGCGGAGTACGAAGCGTTGCTCGCAGGATTACGTCTAGCCAAGCAGATGGGCGCGAAAGCTATAACGGCCCTAACCGACTCGAGGCTAGCAGCAAACCAGGTTAATGGGAGTTTCGAAGTGAGAGATCAGAGGATGGGAAAATATGTAAAGATGGTGAAACAATTGGTAGGATCATTTGGGCAGTTTACAATCAAGCAGATACCTAGGAGTGAAAACAAGAGGGCAGATGCTTTAAGTAAGTTGGCATCTACATGCTTCGACCATTTGTCAAAGAAGGTCCTAGTAGAGGTACTCCGCGACAGAAGTATAGATGAGCAGAAGGTGAACGCCCTAGCCCCAGCAGGACCCACGTGGATGACACCGTTCAGGGAATACCTACAGAGGGGGGTATTGCCAGACGATCATGGCGAAGCTAGGAAGATACGTATAAAAGCGCCTTCATATGCAATGGTTAACGGAGAATTATACAAGAAAGGGTTCACGACCCCATGGCTGAAGTGTGTGGACCAAGCCAAAGGGAGAGAAATGCTATAGGAAGCACACTCAGGCCAGGTAGGTGCACACGAGGGGGCACGGGCCTTAACGGGCAAGGTGTTGCGAATGGGGGTATACTGGCCAACGATACAGCAAGATGCGATAGAAATGACCTGGAAATGTGGGGAGTGTTAGTCTTACGCCCCAGTTCAAGCGAATCCCCCGGTGCCACTACATAACATATCCAGCCCGTGGCCATTCTACCAATGGGGAATAGATATAGTGGGTCCATTCCCAGAAGCACCAGGAAGGCTAAAGTATATGGTGGTGGCCGTGGACTACTTCACAAAATGGATTGAAGCGGAACCACTGGCGTGCATATCGGGGAGACACATGATAAAATTTGTATGGAAGAACATCATGACAAGATTTGGGACACCCAAAGTTCTTGTCAGCGATAACGGCCTACAGTTTGCTAAGAACCCGTTCAGAGAATGGTGCACCACCAAAGGGATAAGCCAACGTTTCACATCGGTAGCACACCCGCAAGCGAACGGACAGACGGAGGTATCCAATCGAACCATTATGAATGGAATCAAGAAGAGGCTAGGCAAAGCAAAAGGGAATTGGGCGGAGGAGATACCGACGGTGCTGTGGTCGTACAGAACTACACCACGAACAAGCACAAAGGAAACCCCTTTCAGCCTAACGTATGGAACGGAGGCCATGCTTCCCATGGAAGTGGCAATGAACACACTGAGGGTGACCAATAAGGATGAGGAAAGCAATGCACAATACCTAAGGATAAACCTGGATATCCTAGAGGAAAAGCGTGAGAGGTCTGAAATACGCCAAGCTGTTTACAAGCATGCGACATAAAGATACTACAATCAGAGGGTAAAGGAAAAGGCATTCAGAGTTGGTGAATACGTTTTGAGGAAAAATGAGGCAAGTCGAGCCCAGCCCCAAGGCAAGTTGGACCCAACATGGGAAGGCCCTTATAGAGTCACAGAAGCAAACAGGAATGGTGCATATGTGTTAGAAACGATGGAAGGCAGGCAGATTCCAAGAACGTGGAACGCCAGGAACTTGAAGAAGTATTTCTTTTAAACAAGAAAGAGGGAAGAGACGCAATCCCAGCTGATCGACATGCTGCTTAGTGTAGCACATCCTAAGTACTTAGAGTACACATGTCCATGCTTAGTGGCATGAGTTTAATACTTAGTGTATTTAAAAATCCGCGGTCAATGTAGAATGATAATGCAATTGCTGATCTTTGATACTTAGTGTATTAATTTATAACGATTGAATGTTCGCATGCAAAACTCGATCGTTGGTCGCTAAGAGCGCCCAATACCGACACTTAGTGTGTCGACGATAGCAGGAGCAAAACGAAATATCTTAGCGCACCAGGGCGCTGTATCTCCCAAACAATGTATAATAAACAAGCAGGCAAAACGATAAGCAAAGTGAGCAAAGAACAGACAATGCTTAGAACACACAAAATACACATCCAGGAAAATAAAACATTGTTTTTTAAAGTTCGAACATTACACAAGTCAAAAGCATCAAAACCTAAACCAACTAAGCAGAGAAATTTTCACACCCCGGGAGGGGTAGCACACGATTCCGGGGCAACCTCCCCAACATCCCCTCCAGCACCCACAGCCACCTCACCGATATTACCATCACCAATAATTGTCTCAACACCGCAATCACCTTCACCAACAGCCTCACCATCCTTACCATTCCCCTCCACATCAACCTCAACTACCGGCAAAATTTCCTGACCCACCATACTTTCTGGAGTACCCTCAGAACCACCAAAAGAACATAACTCCCGAAGACCTTCAATACCCAACTCCCCCAAACCCAGCAGAGATGCATGGTCCATACTGGCAAAAGACAAAAGAGCATCGTTTACACTACCCGAAGGACCAGCCAAAGAAACACCAGCAACTGCCTCCCCACCCCCACCACCAGCAGAAATCTTCTGAAGGGACTCAACCCCAGACACAAACGCAACATGACGAATGAGGCTTATGGCATTGGTAAAATCGGGATGCTCGATCAACTTATCAACAATGCGAACCACGCTAACATGCACCAACCAATCTAAGTCTCGACGAGAAGCGTCCATATCCGACTGTAGCGATGACACAAGGTTGTCACGGTCAGCGGCATCACGCTTAAGACTCTCTACCTGAATCATCAAACCCTCATTCATCTGCGTGAGGGAATCAACCTTGGCCTCCAGTACAGTTCTAGCTTCATCAAGGACCTTCTTCTCAGACACTAGCAATTCACACTTCTTCTCAGATAAGCAAAGATCATCACCAAGCTCACTCAGACGGCGCTCCAGACTTGCCACACGTGATCCATAGGCGGCATGCGCAGTCTCCATCTCGCCGGAGGCATGGACACATCGGGAACCTGCAACAAGATAAAACATGGCCTGCGCGGCAGCGTAGGCCATATTGTGAGAAAGGGCAGGGTTACCCATTGCCTCCATATCTCCAACTACAGCGGGAGGAAAGGCGTGGCGCGAAAATTCCAAAGCATTTGCGCGCACAGAAAGTCAAGAGTCGTTGCGAAGATCCCAGGATGGAACAAAAACAGCAGACTCAGAAGCACCATCTCCAGAACCACCATCCTTGGAGACTACAGCCTGTCGAGAGACACCAAAACCCTTTGTCGGGGAAAGCTTTGAAGGAACAAATGGAACACTGGGAGAAGGAATAGAAGAGAAATCTGAAATAACGGGCTGTTCAGTCGCCCTGTTGATCCCTTCGGACTGTTGCGTGTCGTCATCAGGGATCACTACCACACCAGTTGGTGTGGAACTCATGGAACTCAGCAAGCGAGAGAAGCTGCGCCTAGTATGCACTCTCTTGGTAGCAGTAGGCGCACCAGTAACTGGCTCACCCATGGCCTGTACAGCTTTTCGTTTTGCCTACATCCGTCGGACGTCAGCGATGATTCCCTCCTTGCTGTCCTCATTATCCTCCATGGAAGAAGAAGGGACGCCACCCAAGGGCATGACAACAGAAATGGGGCGAGCATGCAGCAGGTTCTCCTCGGACGCCGATGAACCCGTTGGAGGAACAGGAGGGGCAATGGTTAGAGCAAGCTGGTCCATCCGGCGGGGTGGAGGAAGCCGATCGACCAGATCCACCTCCCGAAACTCCAACTTGCCCCGATAACGCTTGCGCAGCACCTCATCCATGGACAGAGAAGACTCGACACCTAGGGAAAGCAGAAGGGAAATATAAATAACATAGGAGTAATAGGGGGACGAAAAGGAAAAGAAGGATACAACACTCACCATCAACGACGGAGAAGAACACCGCCATCTTGCCTCGCCGCCTCCAAGAGGGGCTCATCCCTACCCCAGAAAGAAGCGCCTCGGAGTAATATTCAGCAGATACCTGCACACTCTTCAAGTAGTTGGCGACACCCTGGTTGTGGGGAAAGAGCTTGGGGATGGTATCGGCGAAAGCATTGGCACGATAACGACCACTCCCAACCAACCCCTGATTCACCCACAACCATTTTTCCTGCCAGTTTTTTGGGGTGCGCCCGTCGGGAACCAAGACGTGTCCCCCTCGCCGGACCGAGAAGGTGTATTTATCACCGGTAACACAGAATCGGAAGAAAAACTTGAAGACGAAGTAGTCTGGAAGATACCCATTGGCTCTGCAGATCATTTCAAACGCAACCACTTTGTTAACTGCAATGGGAGTCAACATCTGAAGACTGCAGCCATCTTTCTGGAGGACTTCCTCCTGAAAATCGGTCAAAGGGAAGCGGATCCCAGCGTCTAGGGTTTTCAAGAAAACCCCAATCTTGTCGGGGGGAGGGGATGAGATGCTAGAACCAGGTGCAGGAAACTCCACACCTTCCAGAGAAGATAAGCCATAGGTGGCCTCCAGTCGACGGTACTCAGCGGCGGAGGGGAGGATACCGGGAAGGTCTGTCATGAGGAAAGAAGAAACAAGAAGACGAAGGAGGAAGAAGGAAAAGATAAAGATAAACCGTTCAAAGGCCCTTATAAAGAAGAGGGAGAGGCGGGACATTTAAATGCCTGACACGATGACGTAATTACCAGACATCATGCGCAGTCACGTCGTCATTAAAGACGGAACGGCGGGCAAAGAAAAACCGACACACGTAAGCTATCTAAGTCCAAAACACCGTAGCTAGCGCTGCAGCGCTACGGCTACAGGACTGGGGGACTTGATGACGTGCCTAGGGCAGCACGACAGGAGCACGAGCCGGACACGCCAACCGGGCTCAGCCCAGCAGGCTTAGCGTCCGCTGGCACTCTCGAGAGTGGAAGGCACAAACGAAAGGCTCGCGCACGCCAACCCGGCCCAGCAGGCTTAGCGTCCGCTGGTGCCCTTGGGAGCGGAACGCACAGGCGAAAGGCTCGCGCCCGCCTAGAGACGCTCCCAGCTCCAAGACAAAAGAAACGGTCAGGAGACAGGCAGAAGGGTCGCTCCATTACCGTCAGAGCCAATAAGAGCGCCCTAACGGTTAAAGGCGCATGACTCTCCAATCAGCACCCCTGATCCTGTCTCCCCAAAAAGCGATCTTGTCTGGTACGGATCAGGCAAGGGAGCTAGGTATAAAAGGGTACGCTCTCAGACCTACGAGGTAAGTTCTCTCGACTCTTTGGAGAGAATACACACAAACCCTAAAAACACTCTCTAACTTGACCGTCGGAGCGTTCTTCCGGGAGCTCCTCCCGGAAAGCGGCTGACGGCCCTTGTTCTTTGTGATCTTGTAGTGATAGTTGAACATTCAGGAGGATTTGGCGAATAGAAGAGTAGCAAGGTCGCATCACTAGCCTAGACATTAATATTAAGGTGATAGTCTAAGTTAACCTTTGTAACTCATTTTGAAGAAATGAAAAAGGAATTATGTGAATTCTATGTGTTTTATGTGTTTTATGCTTAATTACTAGGAGTTAATTAATTAAGAATAAAAATAAGCGTCAAAATTAAATTCTAGATAAATTCGATATCTATTAAGAAAGTTGTAGTGGTCGTGACAAGGATTACGGATATATAAAGAATGCCGAAATCCGAGTTATAACGAAGAAGTTATGACCTGTCGAAGTTTCACGACAAAACCGGCTCGGTGCTGAATGTCGTAAAAAGTGAGTTTTCGATAAACTACTTTTTAGCCTTAGTGATCTAAACAAAACTCGTAGTGTTCGTTAAACCGAGAGTAGGTATAAAAAGAACACCCAAATCTGACTTCGTATGAGGAAGTTATGATTTTTCGAAGTTTCAGCTTAGCAGTAGACAGCTAAAAACTCGAATTTTAGATCGAGTGATTTTTAGCCGACACGACCTAAACGAGAATCGAAGGTCTCGTAAATAGTAGCACAACGGTAAAAAGTATGACGAAAACGGACGTCGGATGAAGAAGTTATGAATTTTTAACGGATTTCCTATCCTGGTCTGTTAAAAATAATAATATAAAAATTAAAATCAAAATTAGCCGACGAAGTCTAAACGGAAGTTGTAGAGCGTAGTTTTACCTACGTGTGCATATAAATAACGTAAAAAACGGAGCCCGTATGCAAAAGTTACAGATTTTAGAAGGTCGGGGCACAATTTCCGAGAAATCTCGCAAGGATAAGGTTGATTTCGGTGAGTCATCGCGCCACGTGTCCGAGCCGAAGACCCAGCTGCTGATGCGTCGCCTTCTGATTCGTCCGAGCAGCGGCACGATCCCCATGTCCGATCCATGACTCATCCTCGCATGAACAGTACCTGCGGTCCACTAAGAATCCGACGCGTGCCCTTTGGTGCGTGTCCGAACCCTCGCAGCATGCCACAGACCCCTCTACTTCGGACCCTAGACCTCGGTCCAGTAGGAAGCTGCCAGCAAGCCTTCGCAGGTGCGAGCCATGTGCGAGCCATCCCCTGCGAGCTTCGGATCTGCGACGCGTGGCTTCTTCTCAGCGGTTGGATCAGGAGGCTCGCTCCTATAAATAGGAGGGTGCGAGACCTCCCGGGTATACTTTGGAAAATTGTCTATTTTAGCCCCTAAACTCATATTTCTTTCATACTAACTTCCCCCGAAGCCCCGATATCCATTATAAGCCCCGGAATACGCCACGAAGTGCCCGTGAAGCCCGAAAAATTTATCTTTTCGGTTTCGAAGCCCGACCTTTGCAGAGCCCGGTTTCTCAATAAAACTCCCGGTTTTATTAGAAACGAACGTTTTAGGAAACAAATTGCTGCTTGATTTTCATCAAAACATGTGAGTGTATAGTTACTTTCAATTTACACATAGATATGAAGTATTTACCTTAAAATACGTGTTATGTGCAAATATGTTAATTGTTTATTTAAGGTGACTGTTGAATTGATGTTTTATACAAGTTTTAAACTGTATATGTATTTTATCTACAAATATGTTGGGTAGAACATGGGTAGACAAAATAGTCGGTGGGTGTTAAAATGATGAGAGGCCTCGGTGTCGGTGTCGGTGTTGTTGTTGGTGTTGTTGTAGTCGTCTAGCGGAGTATAGATGACGATCATAGAACTTTCTAGACAGTCCAGTGGTACACTAGCTAGTTCGCAACTTGTAGGTGTTGATGAACTAAATGTTCATTGGTGTACTCCAATCCCCCTCATGGTTGCCTTTAGGACATGTATGGCTGAGGAGTCCCCTTAGCAGTAGTGTCCAACCCGATGATATTCCTTAGGCTAAGTCCCTTGTGTTAGGTGTTTAGGGACGTAAAGTGAGGACAATGGGAATGGGTAATTCAGGGTTATTGTTGATTGGTGAACTTAATAAGTTATTATTATTGTGGGTTGAAAACCCTATATGCTCACCAGGCTCCCAAGCCTGACCCACTTAGCTTTTTATGATTACAGGTAGTGGACCCCGAGTATAGTCGGAGGACGATGAGAGATTTTTGATTATAGGCCAGTAGTTGTAAATAACTGTAGTAAGGCTTATAATGTCTTGTTTATGCTTTTGATCTGTATCGGAACATGACATCCCGAGGTTTTGATATATATGGAAAATATATACCTTCTTAAAGAAGGGTTTTGATAAAATTTTATCATGTTTTATTTTGGGGACCTATTCCGCAACATCTTTTGAAAATATTTCTCTGATTTTATTTTAAAAAGCATAAATTAAATCGGTCTTTTCTGGCCGAGAAATTAGGGGATGTCACAAATGAAGAATACATTGAAGATCCAAACAATAATCTAAGAAGATTTGAAGGTTTGGAAGATGATACTTGAGAGAGAATTGGGAGGATCACGGCTGGAAGATGAGAAATGAGAGAAAAAAATGGCTAACACTCATTGATATATGCGAGGGTTCACGGCCGAGGGGTTCACGGTCCGAAGTTGGCAAATGGTTCACGGCCGAAGCCTCGTTCACGGCTGAAGCTTCGTTCACGGCCGTGAACCGAGGGTTCACGGTCCGAAGCTGTTTGCGGCCATGCGAAGCTTCTCAATTCCTTTTGCTTTTCTCTTCCAAACTATTTCACACTTAGTTAACTACGCTTCAACACTTATAACCCATCTAATTTTAAGAATCATGGAAGGAATAAGCTTGACTAAAGTTGACTTTACGAGACTAAAATTTTCGGGTTGTCACATTATCCCCCCCTTAAAGAGAATTTCATCCCGAAATTCAGAATTCTAAGTGGTTACTCATGAATTTGGGAAAAAGATGGGTACCTTGGTTCTATCTGATCTTCTGTTCTAAATGGTAGAGAGTGTGCGGGTTTGGCTTACTTGACTACGTTTATCCAACTGGTAGGATGTCCACTCGTAGTTCTGGACAGCTTTGTCCTGAAGTTCATGGTAAGACTCATACTTGGTTCATCCATCATCGTCTCGTGTATACAAGTTATCTATAATTAAGATTAGTAAAATAGTCGGATGTGCGACTCTGCCCTAGGTCCACAACCAAACAAGGAACAGGAGATAGGTCGGAAACACACATCCTAGGTCTATAGAATCTTAATTATATACCACTCTCGCGTATACATTTAACAGTGATAGGTTAACCGTATTTGTCCTTAGCCTCTGTGCTTGAACTTGACTTGCTGTATAAGTGGTGTTCCTAGGAGATCTATTGGAAATACTTCGGAAGAAATAGAGACTTTCAGAATATCCTCGGTGTCTCCCTTCAAGTTCCTTGTCTACGGAGTAAACTAGAAAGACGTGGTATCCCTCGCGTGGGTACTTCTAAGTTTTGAAACGATATATGATACGAAGGTTCGTGTCAAGTTTGGTGTTCTAGATTGAAAGGATTTCGTTATACGGTTGATTAAAGAGAAGGGTCTTTATGTAGCACAAGAAATTGGTATGGTAAGGACCAAACCAATATATTTATAAAGACGACATCAGAATTTCTTATCTTGACGGCTGTTAAGTCGAATAGAACGACGTACTATTCTATGTATGTGTTTTCAGTGTCCTCCGATTTTATCCTTGTTATTATTACTGCGAACAATTTGTACCGCATTAAGCGAGTACTAGCAGTATGAGTGTTATGATATTTGAGACTGATTAATTTTCGTAAGATAATCCCTAACAGATCTCTCTATAATCGTTTGGTGTATACAAGTCATGTATAATTAAGATTGGAAAGACAGTTGACTAAGCAATTCTGCCCTAAATCCACAACCAAACAAGGAACAGGAAATAAGGCGGAATTACTCACTCTAAGCCTACAAATCTTAATTATAAATGACTCTAATGTATACACTAAGCCATCACAACTTATCTGCAAAGAGTTCTTAGTTTCTTTTATGAATGATGTATTTTGTTCAATTGTTTATAAAAAGTCTTAAGTTTTAAAAATATTTTCATTGGGAAAACGTACCACTGTTCACAGGGGTTCCGGGACAGTCTCTCATGTGGTAATCATCAGTACTCTTCCATTCCCGCTAGCATTCTTAATTATTGGACAATCCCTCTTGAAGTGTCCAATTTCACCGCACTGGTAACAAGCCGGGTTTACTCCAATATCGGGGACTTGGTTAAGGGGTGTGCTGGTGCCCTACAGAAACGGGCAGTGTGCCCCTTCCTGTTACAATTTCTACAGTGTAACTCTTGGCAGGCTCCATAATGATGGAAGTTACACTTATTGCATTTTAGGCAATTCCCCGCATATTGTCGTGTTGGCGTTGGCGTGTCAGGTGTTGTAACAGCATGAACAGTTACAATTTGTTGTCTTTTCGAGGCCTCTTGTGTTAACTGTCCTTTCTTCTTGTTCCCATATTTCCTCTTATTGTTGCCCTCTTTTGTTGGCTCAGGAACGGGAGTCATTATTCCTTGGCGAACCCCATGGTCCACGAGACTCTGCGCCAATTGTTTAGCGCTATCGAAAGTAGTTGATTTGGAGGCTAAAACACTTGCTTGAATCTGGGGAGATAATCCCCAGATGTACCTCTCTATCTTCTTGCTCTCCGGGGTAACCATTTCAGGGCATAGTGCCGCTAGGTCACTAAATCTATTAGTGTAGGCCACTATGTCTGAGCCCGTCATGGTGAGACCCCAAAGCTCTTCCTCTAGCTTTTGTATTTCGCCTCTCGGGCAGTATTCTTTCATCATTATTGTCTTTAAGTTCTCCTAGCCCATCGAATTAGCCACTGCAAGGGTTAGTGACTTGACATGGCCATTCCACCATGTCAGGGCTCTATCGGAGAAAGTGCAGGCAGCAAATTTGACTTTGCTCCCTTCTGGGCACATGCAAATTTCAAAAGTTGACTCTATTTTCTCGAACCATTGCATTAAAGCAATGACTCCTCCACTTCCACTGAAGGATTTGGGTTTGCAATTCATGAAGTCTTTATACGTACACTCCCTAAGGAGTCCGTGGGTATTTCCGTAGTTAGACGGGTTGGCTCCACTTACAGTTCTACTGGTACCACTTGCATGGATATGAGACATGGCGGCTGTTACGGCGACAGTCATCGTAGCCTGGAACATAACAGGATCATATTGTGGAGGTGGTGGCGGTGGATTTGTGGTTGTGTTGTTATTATGCCTGATATTTCTACGAGGCGGCATCTTTCTGTCATAAAGTTTAAAGATGGAAGGTTGGCAAGATATTGGTCGTATGAATCAAATGACATCATACCAAAATATCGAGTGTATCATGTTCCGAAAGTGTTTTGAAATCAAATCATAATAGAAGTCTATGTGAACATAAACTTATGAATTTTTCAATAATTAATACCCTTACTAAAGTTTCGTGACTTGATTTGCAGGTACTAGTTGTGATGAAATACGTGATAAACTTAACACATGATGTGAGCAGTGAAATCACTAACTCACTAAGTTAAATTAGTTTCTTACTTATTAGTATGATGTATACGATACTTTCTAGTTTGTTCCTGATAAGGTAAGGTTTGATAATGATCTCTCTAGGACCTTTATCTTCGTTTGATCCTTTCTCGGAATTCTCCCTGTAAACCCTCTTTTGGTTCCGTCTCGACTCCTCTGTTGGCTGATTGCGAGGTCTAGGTGTATCGGTTGTGCGAGAATAGAAGTGTCTAAAGAATCTACGAGATTACTAAAACACTTTTATTATTAAAATAGATTCTTACAAGGATGATCCTTACTAGGTCTTTCTATAATCACTTAGTGTATACAGATTATATATATTCCAAATCAAATAGACCTTCGAATAAGTGAGCCTACTCTAAAACCACATCCAAACAAGGAAAATGAAGTAGAGTGAAAATCACCAATTCTAAGTCTATAAAATCTCAATTATATATAACCTTATGTATACACTCAGTAATTATAACCTTACCAGTAGAGATCTTTTAGTTTTCACACAAGTTATTTATAGTACCTAAAATACTCCTATAGTATTTTATGTTTGATTCTAGAATTCCTTTGTGTATAGGGTTGGTAAGTTTTAGACTTGCTGCAACACCACTATCACTCCCAAACACATGTTGGTAATATCTCAAATAAATATAGTTGATCGGGCTATATTGATCATAGATATAATTACATAACTGTCCATGTTTGACTGCAATGTCCAACATCCAAATACTTTTGTTTTGTTCTTCTTGTGATACTTGTTCTAGTATATATACTTTTAAAAAATATTGTTATATTTTAAAGTATAATTCTTGGTCAGAGTGTTTTATTCCTATTATATTTATAGTTGTATATCTTTTATAGGTTGATATACTTAGTTCACTATAAACAATGCTCTGATACCAATCTGTCACACCCCCAAACCGGAACGGCGGAAACGTTCGGGGGTGGAGGACGTCATGTCAAGTATCACAACACATGCATTATAGTAATCAAAGTAACAACAACCATCGTATTGATAATGTAATATTTAGATTATGTTCAAAACATTACTTGAAATACATAAAAAGTACAACAAAAGATAAGACGTAAAGCTCCGTCTTCGCAACACCTGGGAGAGAGTACCTGTCTACTAACGACCCTGAGAATACAAGTGGTTTGAAAAAGTGTCAACATTAAAGTTGGTGAGTTCATAAGTATTTTTGTTATAGAAAGTATATCCTTTATTCTTTTCAAAAGTTCGTTAGTTCCTCCAGAAAATCCTATATTTTCTGCTGTTAAATGATAAGTAAAAAAACTCATGATTGTTCCTTCTACGAGTACTTAGTGAATACAAGTCATATACATTTAGATCGAACAGATAGTCGACTGTGTGGTTCTGCCCCAAGCCCACAACCAAACAAGGAACATGAAATGAGGTGGAATCCACACATTCCACTGTCTGTCGGATCCTCGTGTATCTAACCCTGACGTATTCACTAAGTAAATTTAATATTAAGTTTAATGATCCTTTAATTTGAAAACGTTCCTTAATAAAATCCTATATTTTCTTAATAAGTGAAATGACTGTAGTTAATCCTCTTGTAATCAATCAGTGAATACTAATTATATACTCCCTCTGTCCCAAAATTATAGTCCATCTTTCCTTTTTGGTTTGTCCCAAAATAATAGTCCACTTCTAAAAATAAATAACATTTTTACCAAAATACCCCTCATTATTACTTAACCAACTAAGCATTGAATGCAACATTAAATGGAAAGTAAGGGCAAAACTGTCATTTTATTATATAAAATTAGTGGTAATTAATGCTTTTCTTAATCTGTGTGTTTTTTGTCTGTGGACAATAATATTGGGAGGGAGGGAGTATAATACAAATCGATTAGACAGTTGAATGTATGAATCTGCCCTAAGTCCACAACCAAACAAGGAACAAGAAATGAGGCGGAAGTCACACATTCCACTGTCTACCAGATCTTTATTATATATAATCCTAATGTATTCATCAAGTAATTACATAATTAACATTAACGAATCTCTGGTAAAATGGTAACCAAAATAGTTCGTTCTATAATCACTCAGTTTATACTAACTATATATAACCTAATATCGAACGGAGAGTTGAATGTGTGAATCTGCCCTAAGCCCACAACCAAACAAGGAACAGGAAATGAGGCGGAAGTCACACCTTCCACTGCCTATCGGATATTATTTATATATAATTTGAATGTATAAACTAAGGAATTATAGAATTAACCATAAAGGTCCTTTATGTAATACTAGTTTAATAAGAAGTATTAATCCTTTTGTAAATAAGTTTCTAGTTTCACTAAATCTATTGTGAAAAATTGATTTCGGAAAGTTCTATCGGAAACCGTTTATCTTCCAAAATAACGATGTAAACCATAAAAAATCCTATATTTTTTATAAAACCGATTTGTAGTCTTAAACGCTCCAAGACCGAGAAGCACAAGTATAATTACCATACTTAGCTTAATGATACCCAGTTTTGTTTATCAGTAACCCTATCTGAACATGTAATTACCTTGAAAACTCGGCGTGACGATACTACCCTCCTATGATCACTTAGTACACACGAGTTGTATAATACCGCGATCGAATAGACAGTTGAATGGGTGAATCTGCCCTAAGCCCGCAACCAAACAAGGAACAGGAAATGAGGCGGAAGTCACACATTCCACTGTCTACCGGACTTCAATTTTATCTAACCCTATTGCATATACTGAGATATCATATAGTTAGTATTCCTTGGGAAATAAAAGTGTATATTTATGTAAATAATTAGTTAATACTATTGTGAATATTCATTATAACCATACTAATACAAAGTTAGTCCCGTATAGATCTATACACCAACTCACGCTCTCCCTTATGAAGACTCTGGTTATAATTAAGATTCGAACGGGTACCCTGCGTGGTACATCTAGTGGTTCACAATCATGTATTAATTATTTACATAAAATGTAAAACCTTTTTTATAATTAACAAGTAGTTTTGTAAAAAGATTTCCTTTCGTTTCATAAACCATGTTTATAAGTTCATTTCCATGTTTTAACCTGGATTTTTGTAAATAGCTCCTATGATCCATAAACCATACCTATTATAGTTTATAAGTTGATTTCTATGATTTTATCAAGTTTCAAATTCAAATACATTTAAACAGTAAGAAAACATAATAAGTAAATTATGTTTTTAAACACAAGCAATCTTGTGTTTTACTTGTATTCCCCACCCCCACCCCTTAAAACATTTTAAAAAGCTTGGAAAATATGGGGGTATGAACTCACCTTATTTGAGGGATTCAAATAGAAGATTTGGTATAGATTGGTAATCTTCCTGAGTGAAATCCCGAAGCACAAACGAGCCCTATTTAGCATATTATGATACATATAGGCATGTAATTAGTGAATCTAACTACAAAGGTGATTGGAAACAACCTAGGATGCTAGAATAACTCACCAAAAGAGTATTATAAGCAAGTTAGGAGGCTGAAATGGAGTTCACGGCCACCTGGAGGTGTTCACGGCCCAAGAACAGCTTGTGTTCTTGAGTTCACAGCCAGTTGTTCTTGAAGGATGATGAAGATTCAAGTGTTTTAGGCTGGAGATTTGTGTGTGTTCTTGGTGTTCTTGAAGGAATGAAGAATACCTTGAAGATCCAGACAATAATCTAAGATGATTTGAAGCTTTGGAAGATGATACTTGAGAGAGAATTGGGAGGATCACGGCTGGAAGATGAGTAATGAGAGAAAAAAAATGGCTAACACTCATTTATATATGCGAGGGTTCACGGCCAAGGGGTTCACGGTCCGAAGTTGGCAAATGGTTCACGGCTGAAGCCTCGTTCACTGCTGAAGCTTCGTTCACGGCCGTGAACCGAGGGTTCACGGTCCGAAGCTGTTTGCGGCCATGCGAAGCTTCTCAATTCCTTTTGCTTTTCTCGTCCAAACTATTTCACACTTAGTTAACTAGGCTTCAACACTTATAACCCATCTAATTTTAAGAATCATGGAAGGAATAAGCTTGACCAAAGTTGACTTTACGAGACTAAAATTTTCGGGTTGTCACAGCTGTGGGCCTAGTGATCTTAGTAGTTCATTTCTTCTGTTGGAACGCTTTCGGAATGAACACCTTGTTGAGGTACGGGCGAGCCGTAATCAGCTTCGAGGAATCGGAAGATTTTGAGCGAAATACAAGGGCAGACCCTTGAACCTCAAGTTATGAGTTTAGAACTGAGTTTCATAGATAGTGGTATTCTGATCTGGGGTATTCCATCCCGAGGATGATCGGACCCTATGATCGATTGGACCTGACGTGTTTGGTATTCCAACCCGAGGGTTGATTGGGCCAAACATGTGTAGAATACGAGGGTATTCATCCTGAGGATGACTGGACCGGTCGTGGGCATGCCTGGTATTCCAGCCCGAGGCTGATTGGGCCAGATATGAGTGTTTGTGTTTATGAGTCGGTCATTATATGTATGTTGGTCCTAGGGATAAAGGAAGCATTGTCTTGACAAACCTATAAGGATTTATCTCCAAGTTTACATCCCGTTGTTCATTATATCCCTGTGAATTGGTTATCAAAAACGAGTTTTTCTTGAAGGAGTACCTAATTTCTTGTCAAGAAGAGAATTATAGATTGCAGTGTGGGAATTGTGATTCTGTTTTCGGGTGGGGAACCCAGGTTATTAGCAGTTGAGTAACCAATTGGGAGATAAGTGCAATAAATTCAACAATAATGATCCAGTATGGGCAATCTGTCAGGGTGTCAGGCCATCTTGAGACTTCGGAATTTGGATTGAGTAAATGTGATCATATAGCAAGGGATTCGTTTATTTTCAGGTTTTAGAACCCGGCGAGGGTTGGTTACGGTTGCCTTGGAAAGGCTAGGGTTATTCTCGGGATTGTAGACATGTAGTTCAAGTTGTTTGGCGTGTAGGGAATGATAAGAAACGATTTCGAGGACGAAATCAAATTTAAGTGGGGAGAGTTGTAACATCCCATTTAAAATATAATAATTAAATAATAAACCCGGAACCCCGAAAAACAATTATTATTATTATTATTATTATTATTATTATTATTATTATATATTATTATAGTCCAAAATTAATTAATAATTATCGGAATGTTAGTTTCGGGGGTTAAAGAATAATATTGGACTTAAATTGAAAGGATTCGAAGGCTTAGGGGGCTGATTGGTAATTTCGGGACTTGATTTGAAAGGATTTTCAGAAGGAGGGGTTTAAATGGTAAATTAAGGATTTATTTTGAAAGAAATGGGGGAAGGAGGGACTGTTTATGTTATTATGGGATTAAGTTGAGACCCGTGTACATAACTGTGCTATCCCCCGTCACCTTGCAACTCTAACCCTAAATCTAATGTCAGCCGCCACCCTCTCCATCCTCCTTCTCCAGCCGCCGCCATCTGTAGCATCACTGGGAATCGGGTGTCGCCGGGGGAAACCACCAAGACCGCTGTTGTATCGGGGAGGGCCGATCGATGGTGCTGGGTCGAGCCTCATCGCTGCCACTACCACCATACGGCTGTTTCACCGAGTTGTTGCCGCCACCTCCGTTTCTACGATCTCCGGTGCCGCCACCGCCAGTGTTGAGGTCTCCAACTAACCACTGGCGACTCCTTGTGACTCCAACGACGGGCCTGAAGGCTGGTACCACTACTACTGTTGCGTTTTCCTTCCTCCGTGTATTCTTCTTCTCTTCTCTCTTCTCCGTTCGACTGCCTCACGCCACCACAGGGGTGGCTGGGATTGGATGCTTCTTCTGTGTAGAGCTCACCGTGGTTAGAAGGGATGCGGGTGTAAGTGTTCGTTTGGCCAGAAAAAGACCCGAGAACCCACCATGGCTGCCGGCCATGGTGGCTGTCGCAGATAACGCCGCTGCTGCCCGCCACTCCAAGTTGCCGCCGCCGTCGTACGCCACCAGATGGGTGGCTGGGTTCCATTTACAAGTAGAAGATGTGTGGGTGTGTTCTTCTGTTAGTGTGTGTGTCGTGTGTGTGTGGGTGTCTTGGAAGGACTCGCAAGAGGGTCACCACCACCGTGAGGTGGTGGCTACCACCATATACCACCGCCGGCCGCCACAAGGGTGGCTGTGTGTGTGTGTTTATTAATTAGTGTGTGTGTGTTATTTTCTTGATTAAAGCATTGTAACATGTAAATATAGATGTGAATAATGAAAAGAAAACTCAAACCACCACCGTGAGGTGGTGGCTACCGCCTCCTGCCGCCGCCAGCCGCCGTGTTGGGTGGCGGTGTGCCTCGTTTGCGCATTGACTCGTTTGGGATGCTTGGACAAAGTGGGCCCAATGAAACCCTAGTGGACCCAATGAAACCCTAATGGTCCCAATAAAGCCCAAATTGACCTAAAAGCCCAACCAATTGACTAATGGGCTAGTATTGGTTTGGAAACCCTAATTAGGGTTTGGAAAACCCTAATGCCATGAAACCCTAACTTTTGGGGATTGATCGGGACCCGTATTGAAATTAATTAATAAACTTAAAATATTAAATTATAATCATTGGAAAATTAACCTAAGGCAATAATGGACTTAACGGATTAAGTCCTTAATCGGTTAAGTAGGAACACTTAACCCTAATTGTCATTTCATGTGAAAACCCTATTTTCACTTGAGCCTTGAGTTGGGCCTTCCTATTGGGATTTGGTGATTGGACTATAGATGTGTTGGATTAATGTCTAAGTCCATAACTATATTTGGCATGTACTTGACCCGACCCGGCATGGTCCATTTGAGTTGCACTTCACCTGTACAATTTATATGGATAGTCTTTTGAGAATAGTATATTTATGATTTATATTAATATATTATAAGTTCTAATATATTAATATGGAATCATATTATTTAATTAGTATTGATCAAGAATTAATTTAGAATTAATTAAGTGATCAAAAGGAACTAATTAAATATGGACTCTTAGATATATATGTGTAGTGGGCCAAGTTCATTTAGGTTGGGCTAAGTCTTCATGGGTAGTCCATGGAGCTTTAACCCATGGATCCTAGGAAATGAAAGGTCATGGGTATTAGGGTTTAACCCTAATCCTCCACACTATATAAAGGGTCTTATGGTTCATGAAATTAGGCTAGTGGCTAGTGTGGATACACTAAAGAGGGCAATAACCGATTTCATAGTGTGAGCCAAGTATCCATATTCTCTAAAGGTTTTCCAAGGTGTTTTGGTGATTTGTATTCCACTTGAGGCTTCCACACTATTGGGGCTAAGCTCTTAAAGCTTGAACACATCAAGCTACATCAAAAGGTATGTCATCTAACTAGAACTTTGTAGTATAGGTGCTTCATAATATGCTAGTTAGGATGAAACCTTGGAATATTTAATATTTGCATGTATAATAGAGAAAACATAGATCCAAGGTTTATAGGGTTGCATATACACCATAGGAGTGTTAGAATGCTCAAAACCCAACAGTGGTATCAGAGACATGTGTTGTTTTCTGTTATATTGATGCAAATGTTTTATTTTCAAAGTTGGAAAAAAAAAGAAAAAAAACATGACGTTTGTCAAATTTTAAGATAATTACTTGTTTTTGTGAAAAACTAATTATTTGTAAAATTTTGAATCATTTGCTATATGAGTTGAATTAGGTCAAATTTAGTAAAAGATAAAATGATATGATTATTTTATTAGTTTTAAAAGTTTGATTTAAAGAGTTTTTTGAAACCTCCATAAGTTATGGATATGAAAAGGTTTTAAAAAAAATTGATTCAAAGTTTTTTATGGAGTTACAAAACTTAGTCTTAATGTTTTAAAGAATTCCATAACTTGTTCTTAAGTTATGGAACATGAAAAGTTTCATCATAAAACAAGTATTTAACTCCATAAGTTATGGAATCCAAAAGTTTTCAAGAGTTACAAAACTTGCCCTCAAGTTTTGGAATTTGGAAAAAGTTTTTTTATGATAAAAAAAAGAATTGAATTCTAAAACTCTTGGGTTCATAACTTAAACAATTAATTAAATGGTTTTAATTTTGAATTTAATAATTGGAATTATGATGTTTTTATTGAATAATTCAATTAACTCTTATGGACTTTATTAATAGATAATTAAAGTGTTTAATTAAAAGAGAATTAATAATTCCATAATGACATGGTTTAAATTTAATTAAATTAAGAGTATAGTTTAATTAAGAGATTAAACCACCAAGTATTTTAAATGTCTAAAATACACCCTTATACTATTATAATATTAAAAGTTTAATATATTATATGTATAAGAGCAAGTCGTCTTACCATTAGTAGGCCTCATTCACGAAGCCGGTCTATAAGGGGGGTACAAGGTTACTGCCTATAAAATGGCAGTTTAATGGGTGTCCACTCTCACCCACCGCTTCCTTGACTGGTGGAGGGTCGTTAGCCGAACAGGTAGGACAAGGACTATAATTCTCCCTTCATTAAAAGTATTAATGATAAATACTAAGTAACTAAACCTTTTATAAATTCTCAATCTTAGTTACTTAGGAAAATGTGAATAAGGTGCTAATCCATGAAATTACACTTTGCACTTTGTTTAAGCTGTTAGTGGAGCGTGTGTGGTTAACCGGCACACTAACCTGGACTTAACAAGGTAGGCAAAGGGTAACTTAATGTTTATCATAGTATCGTTGGAGCATGTGTGGTTAACCGGCACATCGATTGAGGGGTAAATATTAAGGGTACCAAGTATATTTGCATGGTTACTTCACACCTTGTTTTGTGATCCTCGGCATCCCAGTCACAAAACCTGAAGGGCACACTCGAGATTGAAACATGCCATTGAAAAGTTCAATGAATCTCAAAAGAATCTAGGAGTTTCAAAACCAATTAAAACCTAATAATACATTTCATTTATGTTGGTGGAAATTGGTGAATCGTCATTCACCTACCTTCAAATATTTTATAGCTTGGATTACGGCATCCCTCTTCCAAGTTATAAAATAGTTTGTTGGGTCCTAGCCTTAATATATCATATTGGGTGTTATATTAAGGACTTAAATCAACTTTACGTGAATTTCTCCCATTGTTGATGTTTGGTTTAGACAACAATGATCTTCCCAAACCAAGCTTTCCTAATGAATATGACTTCCCGAGTTTGGCTCATGGAAGTCATACTTCTCTTCCTCCACCTCCTCCAATTATTCTCCCTAACCCACAAGTTCAAGGTCACTCAAGCCCTAATGGCAAGCAAGGTCTATGTGTGATCACATCTTAGAGATGAAGTCACATATTGACAAGCCGGGAGAGTTGGGTGTCAAAGTCTTGGGAAAGTTGGATGTTCAATCACTTTCTAAGTCACATAGTGAGTTCCTTTGGGACTACTATGAAACAGACTATGACATGAACCTTAATGATCATATCTATTTGCTTGGTGCTGCTGAATCAGCAATGATTTAGAACGATAGTAAAGCAAATTTGATTAGAAGATCAACTTCCCAAAAACTTTATGGACAGTGACAATGGTGACACTGGAAATCCAGAAAAAGCATTCTCTTCCCAATGGAAAGGGATTGACCATAGTCAACCCGGTTGACCAAATGGTAAAGAGAAAGGCTAAGTCTGAGATAGTCCCATTACCAAAAGGTCCATATGTTTATTTTGCCAAAGGAAGGGGCGTTGATTG
Source organism: Lactuca virosa (assembly GCF_052849685.1). Taxonomy (NCBI): domain Eukaryota; kingdom Viridiplantae; phylum Streptophyta; class Magnoliopsida; order Asterales; family Asteraceae; genus Lactuca; species Lactuca virosa. The sequence goes on along the minus strand of NC_136431.1, from coordinate 275,933,356 downwards.
CAAAGCTGCCAAATTTACCTAAGGATGTTAAAGTCAATAAGTTTGACTCTACATCAGGAGAGCCCATTATCTAACTCTGTTAAGTTCTATTATGAGATCCTCATTACATGATGTGACTGGGTCACATGTTGATGTTTTAAGAATCAAAGAATAGAGAGAAATCTTAAAGGAAGTATATGCTGATTCTGATCGCGAAGGTGGATTTCGATCGCATCAGAATTTTGAGCAGTTGCTTAAGAAGTTATGATATATTGCTAAGGAATAGATAACAACAATTTTCCATGTGGATTGTAAGGATAAGTTTTTCCGCAAAGTTTTAAAATAAAAGAAAATTGTTTAATTTTATTTATTTGAAGTATCCTTACAATGGCATTTGTGGAAAATTGTTGCTTATATGATTCCACTGACAGCAATATTGGAAAATGGATTTGATTCTTTCATTTGTGGTAGTGTCTAAATTTACTAAATCAGGAAAGTTCCTCATCACCCAAGTTTCAATTGGACCGAAACTTGGAATCATGCAAGTTGAATAGTATGATGAATGAGAACTTTCAAGCATTGGAAAATCAAGACTAATTACTTGTTCACATGGATGTGTGAGTCAAGTGAAGGACTAAAGGGATCGAGTACACATTCTTGTGCACTGGTCATGTCCACCACAAAGCTCATTAAGACTATTTGATTTACTAAAGTTTAGTAAATATGGTTATACTTACAAGTTTAAGTATAATTCTGAAACATTGGAAAACTCTCAATGTATGGCAGAACGAATGGGAAGAATCAAATTAGGCAGAAAGATAAAAGTTTCTCAAATCTGAAAAGATGGGAGAGTACTTTAGTATCATGTTTGTGATCATCTTAATGATTTAGAAATCATATCACAATTATTCCTCTAAAGGTCATCTTAGTGCATTCTCATGACTAAGAAGAGGAGTCATGAATTGTTGAAATGGTTAGATCAGGAAGATGAGTCATACTTCGTTCCAAAACAATTCTTAGAGTCATACTCCAAGATTGTAACTTGAGTGACATATCTTAAAGAAAGGTTTAAAACACTTGTCAAATGTAAGAGTAAAAGTGTCCTACTCTTGTACATTTGAAATTGGTAAGTTGTGATGTTTTGGATAAAACAAAGACCAACTAAGGCCAATTGTGTGAAGTGTTTGTCTTGATAAAGAATCCACACTATCTCTTGAATATTTGGCAAGATAGTCTTATATGTCAAGAGGATAGTGGGAGTCTTAAAGATCCTAAAAAGAATTTCAAGAACTAATCAAGAATAAAACCTGAGGTTCTTCACTAGCACACGACTTGAGGTTTATAACCTATCGTGTTGACGTATTCTGTGCCCATTCCAGTTAAAGTTGGCTTTGCATAGGAGTTCTGAAAGTTCTCAATTGGTTGCATAACAACTTGGAAGCAATGGCAGGCCCTGTACTGCCAGGTGGCAAGAAGTTAAGATTGCATAAGTTCAGTCCATATGAGTTTGGATTTGTCATTATCCTTCTCTTATGACTATGGTTTTGACGATTCACATGGATAAGAACACATACACCATAAAATCTAAGGGTCATAAGGTTTCTCTCCGATTCATGAAAATGATGGTGAGGAAACACTTCCACCAAGTAGATTTGAAGCAGATGGCAAAAGGTCTAAACAATTAAGACTATGATTACGGCATCCCTTTTCATAGTTCTGAAATTGTTTAGACACACATGCATGCTATCTAAGGAAAGGTGTATGATTTTGATAAAGTTTTATCAAAGCATCTCGTATCAGAAATCTGAACTTTGGTAAGAAAGTCAATAAAGTATTGATTTCTAGAAGTCCAGCTGATTTCTGAGTACATGTCAAAGCTAGTGGGAGCATAAGTGTTATGCTAATAATCATCATGTTAGTGGGAGCATGATAATTATTGTTAGTGTTGCAAGTTAGCAATGTTAATTATAGAAAACAAAAGTTTCAATTCGTGAGGCTGCAGGGATTGAAAAAGTTGTTTTGCTATAATTAAGGGAGAGGATATACTTCATTTCAGTTCTAAAGGCTTAGATTGAGACCTTAATCATATTTAGTCAAGAATATATATATATATATATATATATATATATATATATATATATATATATATATATATATATATATATATATATATATATGAATTTCATGTTGGATTGGTTCAACTTAAGGAAATACTATATATTGCGTTCTCAAAATTCGATTATGATTACGGCATCCCTCTTCATAGTCAAATTTTGAAAACATGGCAAATAAAAATATTGTAGCAAAAGACTGGTCTAGAATCATGTCTTTATGTGAGACATCATGAATCGTGTACCATTTGCTTTGGGTACAGGATCGATTGGATGTGCTATAATATTTGTCATTTCTAAATTTTTCCAAATGCCCAGAGGCATTAAGAAGGGAAAAGGTCTAGAATTGGATATGACTAAAATGATTAAGCAATTGTCGAGGACAATCTGAGGTTTACCAAAGATTGGTTTCTCAGGGACAGTTGGAAGTATAGTGCTAATTTTGGAAGGACCATATTGACATATTCTGAAAAGAGGCATCTCTTATTCAGAAGTGATAGTCAAAATGAGAATATGGAGTTGTCTCCATAGGTGGAAGTTATCTGTGTAAGATTAGAAAACTTAATGCCAGAAGCATGTCCAAAGCAATGTACTTTGAATATGAGACTTAGTTTCCATGGAGTTGATCTCCATTGGATTACCTTATAATGATTGTTGACAAGTCTTTGTGACTTTGTACATATTCATTACAGGAGGGTCAGTGCATATAATTTAAAATCTAAGAAGATTTCGATAAATGATAGGAATTTGAAATTCTCACATTTTTCGATAAGGATTTGGGAGTGTGAAATTAGAATAATTGAAATTATGTTCAATTGGTTTATTTCACAAAGTAAGGATCATAGACAAACATAGAGTGCATACTTGGTGTATGGCAAAGCTATTGTTTAAGAAAAACATAGTGTACATGCTTGGAGCATGGGACAACTAGTGTTTTTAATTCAAGTATAAAGTTGATAAAACCGAAACAATGAATAATGAGTAATCAGTATGGTGATAAATAAAAGTGTTTATTTATATTCATAGGGTTTGATACCATAATTGATTCATTTATTCTTGTGTTTCACTTTACATGTTTTGACTTCCAGAATAACTAAGTCGCTCTTCCTGAATGATTAAGTTATTCAAACCATCCACAGTCGGTCATATGTTGGAAGTAGATATGAATCAAGACTGTCATGGGTTGGTTTGTAGAGGTCCAAGTTGGTGGACAAAGTGGTGCTACAACACTCATGAGTGCTCATAAGTTCTGAGTATTGGATTCAACCCGCGCTCATTTGAATCACTTCATGGATTTTATCACGAGTGATCATGAGACGATAATATCTTATATTCTTCAAACCTAGAGATATGAGTTGTTACTATGAGTTGGTTATACATTGATTGCACGAAAACGCATTTGGTAACTCGATGTTATAAAACGTGCCTTTGTGTATGATTCAACAAGTAGTAGAACAAGCCATATGAGTCGAAGTTTATCCATTCCTTTTACCTTCGGGATAAAAGCGATATCTGTGGGCCCCTCGATGATTTAGCGATGACACATGTGAGTGCTTGGCCCAGCCAGGACTGATTTGATTTGTTCAATCAGTCAGTCATCATAAATCAAAAATCGGGAAACAACAAATGGACAGAGAGAATGATTATAATCCATGTCTCAGTCCATATGATATCTAGAATGGAGGAATATATGATCCCTTATCTAATGGACAAGTCATTGACAAGGTCAGAGTTCGACAGCGGATTTAAGAGCTACGATTGCCAGTTAGGTTTTGAAGTCATACTCAATAATAGTTTTAGACTTATCCAAGTGGGAGACTGCTGGATTAATGTCTAAGTCCATAACTATATTTGGCATGTACTTGACCCGACCCGGCATGGTCCATTTGGGTTGCACTTCACCGGCACAATTTATATGGATAGTCTTTTGAGAATAGTATATTTATGATTTATATTAATATATTATAAGTTCTAATATATTAATATGGAATCATATTATTTAATTAGTATTGATCAAGAATTAATTTAGAATTAATTAAGTGATCAAAAGGAACTAATTAAATATGGACTCTTAGATATATATGTGTAGTGGGCCAAGTTCATTTAGGTTGGGCTAAGTCTTTATGGATAGTCCATGGAGCTTTAACCCATGGATCCTAGGAAATGAAAGGTCATGGGTATTAGGGTTTAACCCTAATCCTTCACACTATATAAAGGGTCTTATGGTTCATGAAATTAGGCTAGTGGCTAGTGTGGATACACTAAAGACGGTAATAACCGATTTCATAGTGTGAGCCAAGTATCCATATTCTCTAAAGGTTTTCCAAGGTGTTTTGGTGATTTGTGATTCCACTTGAGGCTTCCACACTATTGGGGCTAAGCTCTTAAAGCTTGAAGACATCAAGCTACATCAAAAGGTATGTCATCTAACTAGAACTTTGTAGTATAGGTGCTTCATAATATGCTAGTTAGGATGAAACCTTGGAATATTTAATATTTGCATGTATAATAGAGAAAACATAGATCCAAGGTTTATAGGGTTGCATATACACCATAGGAGTGTTAGAATGCTCAAAACCCAACAAGATGGGCTATACAAGAGCAAGTTAATGGACCAAAATATTTAGATGGGCTTTAGGGTAAGGCCCATGTGAAGGGTTGGGCCCAATTTGGAAAATTGGACCATATGTTGGGCTTTGGCCCATTACTTGAATTTTGGGCTTTGGAGTGTGAGTTGGACCTTGGGCTTGGAACCAATTTATTAATTGGGTATTGTTTGATGTTGACAGTTTGGGAATCTATCAACCAGCAGTTGGGTTTTATCCGCGGGACTTCAGCAGTGTCAGGTGAGTTCTCCTCACTATACCGACTGGGTCTACGACATTTGGCCGGTCCCTTTGGATTTGATATCCTGGTAGTTATTGATATGTTGAGTATGAGTTAGTGTTATATGTCATTTGATATGCTAGTCTGGTAGGTTTGTAGGACTACCTGTGTTACTACCTGATTACCTATATGTACATTGGTTATGTTATATGATGACATGTTATGTGGGTTGGGTGGAGGTTGTATTGCTCCGTGCGGTAGCCAACAAACCCTAGAGTATTCCAGATATGAGCTGAGGGTCGGGCAAGGCATGCCAGACTCATACTGAGGACTCGGTAGTATTACAGATATGAGCTCAGGGCCGGGCAAGGCATGCCAGACTCATACTGAGGACTCGGGAGCATTCCAGATACGAGCTAAGGGCCAGGTAGGGCATGCCAGACTCGTACTGTGGGCTCGGGAGCATTCCAGATACGAGTTGAGGGTCGGGTAGGGCATACCAGAATCGTAATGTGGGCTCGGAGGCAATCTAGATGTGAGCTGTGGGCCAGGAAGGCAATCCAAACTCACACTATGGGCCAGGGGTAATCCAGTCTGTAAAGTTGTGGACCCGTTGCATGCTGTTCTGTTTCGTTATGTTATGATATTGTTGTTATTGTTATGTGGCTGGTAGGTGTATTGATATTTTTTGGGTAACTCACTAAGCCTTCGAGCTTACATTTATCGATTATGGTTTCAAGTACAGCGGATGACCGCGGGAAAGCGAGATCGTACAGTTCCTCATATTTCATGATTTCACGATTTGATTCTGGGAATACTCTGATGCTTAAGCTATTTTGAAAACAAACTGTAATAACTTAGTGGTTTTAAATGTTTCAAAAAGTTTTAAATTGGCTTGAATTTTATGGATGTTACACTAAACCTTTTAATGATATATATTTATCCCATATTCGCAAATCAATTTAATTAAATTATACACCACTTTAAATATTGATTAATTATTTTAGATAATAAATAACACCAATTTAATTTAATTTATTTATTTTTAATATCATAATACTTAAATCATTTATGAAATAATTATTCAAATAACAGAAGCTAACATCGTTGATCGAAACAAATTCGGGTCGTTACAATTTTCTCCTCCTTAAAATGATTCTTTCCTCGGAATCATATACTAGTATGACCAAGTTATAGTAATGAACCTTCATGTCTGTTACGACCACATAGGTCATTTCTGACCTGTATCCATCCTTCCCATAGACTTTGACGAGCTTGAATCGTATCACTCCCCGTTTCTTGGTCTCTCTCTAACCAAGATATCTACCAGCTCTCCCCTCTCGTGCCTCAACTAGTCGACTCACAACTTGTCAAACAGCAAGACCTCCAGCTCTTTACTTGCCTCGATTGTCAAAACAAATAATTCTCATCCAAGGAGAGTCTTTCAATATCAACCTTTCGATGGTCTACAGTCAAAACTCCTTGACTACCTCTATAAAAAAGAAATAGCCATTGATTACCTTAAGCGCCCCATCGTATGAGTCAAGGGAACCTCACACCTCCTCGCTGGACACTTGCTCCCCACAAAGCATATAAATTATAGGACTACACCCTAGAGTTTTCTCCCTATGAACATAGACATGTCCTCCCTCGACAAGTGGAATGTGTACACGCTCTTCAATGCAGAGAACTTTGGTCTAGTTGGTGGAAAGCCAAACCAGACTGACGACAATATAAGGATTAGATTCCAAAAGGAAGTCAATGTTAAGGAAAAATGTGGTCGTCTACAAAGATTCTACATGCGTCAAACATTTTCCTACAGCGAGACTAGATCTCACGCAACCACATTACTATCTAACATCGAGATCAATGGACTCTAAGGTACATCAAAAAGAGCATATAAGAAAACAATAACACAAAAGGTATACCATATATACGTGTATTCCAACTCTAATTAATAACCACCAGGTCCTCGGATTCCTTTGTGGTTCCTCCAGTCCCAATTATATAACTTGTGCTTATGATAGTATTCGGCCCATACTAACATCCATACCTATATATAACTGTTTCTAACATTACCACAAATTCTCCTATCTCACTAGTTTAGTTTAAATATCGGTACACCAAAATCGCTTCCTAAATTCCATAACCTGCTAGAATCCTTAGACTCTATAAAGGTTCTTTGTCTAGTCCGACGTCAACCAACGATAAGCCAACAACCCGCAATGCTTACTGAATCCATCTAGTCCAAGCATCACCCTAAGATGATCTTCTATTTTCCCGATACGTGAAACAATAGTCGAACTACTAATGTTATGGGATAACTAAACTTGTAGGTCACGAGCAATTCCCCCGACATCGAGTGATATTAGCGATTACTGGATCCGTGAGCAAAGAAGAGAGGATGTTCCGATATCGAAATGAATAAGAGTCCTACATGTACATAACAAATAATATATCTCTCAACCCCCCCCCCCCCTTTAAGATCCGATAACACCTAATTGAGCTAGTCTACTCTTTGAGTCTGAACACCGACCTTTGTATTCTGTTCACTAACAGCATGGCTCTGATACCAACTTGTAACGTCATGATTTTTACCATAATTGTTTTTTTCTTTTTAAAACAATCTTTAACATAATACGTTAGCAGAAGACTTGGTTATTTATTTCAAAACATTTTCAAACCACAACGTTACTTCAAAATCAAGTCATAATTTCAAACCATTTAAAACCTAACAAAAGTAAGTGTTTATTTTGATAAAAACATAAAACATATCCAAAATGGTATCTTCTAATTAGCATAACTACCCCTTAAGTAACCCCTCTCTGTAACATCTTGTTTCGGGATTGTAGTGACCCAGATTATGATGACATGTGCGGAATAGTAAAGATCTAGTGAATCATACAAATATCAAGAACACAAGGAGTAAATAAACACGTTTAAGCTCCATTAGAATAATAAGAGTACAAGTGGGTTTTGTTATTTCTCTCAGTAAACTAAACTCTCCAAATGAGTCCTACGAGTTCTTACATAAATGGGAGTCACTCGCTTCCTATTTATAGGAAAGACTCAACCCATTACACATAGAAGAGGGTAAGCCGCATTCAAGGAGAACTTTACACCCTAACATTTTCCCCCTCAAAGTTAGGTTTCGATTTCCCGGCTTCAATTTCCAAACGAGCCCGCGCGATCAAGAACAATTCCCCCTCAAAGTAACACCGGTCTTCAAATCCGCAAAATGAATACCCGAGAAACTTCGAATACCCATTTCTACATTATCCCCCTTTTTATAATCAACAAATGATTATAAAACCCACAAAGGATGAGAAGCGCTCGAGGAATAAACTTGACGAATCTCCCCCTCGATGTGTGCCAAAAATGCAACCGCAAAAATTTTGCACGAAAAACAATCACGAAAAGCCGAGAAAATTTTCCAAATTTTGTGAAAATTTTCGACTTTTGGCTGAGAGTTGCAAGAATTTCAAAAACTGGGTAATAACTGTCAATTTTGTAATTCTGCAGGGACCCGTTGCACCAATTCAGCTTCCAATGCAAAACTTTACCCCAAATACGAAATTTGGCATAAAGTGTCAATTCGCATCAACTGCATGGACCAAATTCGAAAATTCTTATCATTTCATAGAGACAAAATTACAAAAATGGTCCCTGTGGTTTGCCAAAAGTTACAAAGTCAGTCCCTGCTAACTTTTTTTTGATGCAAATGGTCTTTATGGTTTGCAAAACTTGCAAAGATGGCCCTTTTTACTAACACCGTTAGTATTCAGCCGTCAGGGACTGAATCTGTAATGGCCATTTTCGTCTTTTCAAGTATAAATGGACTGAATTTGTGATATTTGATAAACCACAGGGAGTATTTTTGAAGTTTGTTTGAAAAAGTTAATTAATTTGCTGAAGGTAGGGGGAAGGCTCGAACTTGAGACATCCACCCCCCTTCTGTTACAAAAGCCTTACCAATTGAGTCGAATGCTCACTTGGTTATACCTTCCTAAAGCTAATTTATATAATAATGAAAATGTTAATACATAAATAATAAATAAATTACAAAAAATATTTTTTTTACATAATTTTTTTTAATAAAACAAAATGTATTTTAGTCGTATTATAAAAAAAATAGTTTTTTACAAACAATTTGTATGTATTTTTATGTATTTATTTTACGTAAAATATTTTTTTTTATGTCTTTAAAAAAAACCTTTTCGTATAAAAAATATGTTTTCGTAAAATATATTTTTTTGTCTTTGAAATAATAATAATTAACACTACTCATGACATAAAAGAAAATATATAAATTCTTTTGGGTCGCTAGTTCAAAAATACGTATTTCATTGTATTTAAAATACATACCTCATCTTATTTAAAATATGTATTTCATCTTTTTTAAATACATATAACCGAAAAACGGTTTTCAGAAAATCGATTGGACAAATCGGTTTTCTGAAAACCGTTTTTCGGTTATATGTATTTAAAAAAACATAAAAAAACTATTCGATTATATATCTTATTTAAAATACGTATTTCATCTTAATCGCAAGTTCTAAATCGTATGGTTAAAATAAAGATGAAAATAAATAGTGATATATCTTTTTGAAATAACGATAATTAATAGTACTCTTGACATAAAAAAAACCGTATAAATTGTTTAGATACATAACAAAACCGTTAAGTTGTTTTTAATAAATATAACCGAAAAAACGGTTTTAAAACTAGTGATCCAAAAAAATTTATATATTTTTTTATGTCATGAGTAGTGTTAATTATTCTTATTTCAAATACATAAAAAAATATTTTACGAAAACATATTTTTTATACGAAAACATATTTTTTAAAGACATAAAAAATATATTTTTTACGTAAAATAAATACATAAAAATACATACAAAATGTTTGTAAAAAACTATTTTTTTTATAATACGACTAAAATACATTTTATTTTATTTAAAAAAAATTATATAAGAAAATGTTTTTTGTAATTTATTTATTATTTATGTATTAACGTTTTCGTTATTATATAAATTAGTTTAAGGAATGTATAACCAACTTAGCATTCAACTCAATTGGTAAGGCTTTTGTAACATAAGGGGTGGAGGTCTTGAGTTTGAGTCTTCCCCCTTACCTTTAGCAAATTAATTAACTTTTTCAAACAAACTTTAAAAATGGTCCATGTGGTTTATCAAATGTCACGAATTCAGTTCTTTTATACTTGAGAAGACGAAAATACCCTTACAGATTCAGTCCCTAACGGTTGAATACTAACGGTGTTAGTAAAAAGGGCCATCTTTGCAAGTTTTGCAAACCACAAGGACCATTTGCATCAAAAAATTAGCAGGGACTGACTTTGTGACTTTTGACAAACCACAGGGACCATTTTTTTAATTTTGTCTCTCACAGAATTTTAGCCATCGAAACTAGGTAATTTCTGACAACTTGCATAAACTCCAGGTATTCGAAATGAAAATTCAGCATTCTTCACATTTCTGACAACTTGCATAAACTCCAGGTATTCGAAATAAAAATTCAGCATTCTTCACAGTTTATGACCCCATGTCGAAAGTGGGTGTTTTCTGCCAATTCGTTGAAAGTTCAGGGATTCGAATCGACATATTCTCTTTCTTCTCCAATGTGATACCATATGTGAACGGTAACTAGCATCACACATCGAAATTGCTATCCATAGGTTCCCAAATCGAAATTGCAAGACACAAGTCGAAATACTCCTTTGAACACATATCGAAATTGTGTTCCTGCACATCGAATTGATCCAAACACGATATCACACAAAAGTGATTTCGAGCCCAAGCAACATGAATTTCCACTTCTCAAACCAATACCAGTTGAAATCAATTCGATGCGAACAATCAGACTCAACCTTCATCAGTCGAAATTTCAAAATGCAAATTGAATTACTTCAACACCCTACACATCGAAATCAACTTCTTTTGACTCCAATACTCCATCAATCGAAATCAATATTCACCTCAAAACTTTCGATTTCAATATCATTTTCCAGATGCGAACAAGAATTCTAGTAACAACGTTCAACATCAAGAATACTAACCCCAATCAATTTCGAAATACAATTCCAATCAAATATGATTTCGACACCATACAACACTTGTTCGAACCCAACTCGATATCGGATACGAACAATCAACACCATATAAGGCAAATTCAATTTCAATACTTCCTTCCCTGTGGATTCGAACATACATCCACCATTGAAATCGAACTATAACACTATTGAATCAGTGTATCAACAACAGTCGAAGTCAATTTTGACTTTTTCATTTGACTCCAAAAACCATTCATTGACAAACACAAATTCGATTTTGTGATTCGAACTCGAACTCCAATCAACGATACTAGGATGTGAACGAACAAAATCAAACACATTCGACCCTCAAACAACTCCAACGAACACATTCGAATTAGACTCAACACCATCTGATTTCGACTAGAACCCTACATCAAACAAATTCGACTTTCGATTAAATTGAACGACTATCGAAAATCCTATTTTGACTTTGAGAAAGCGACTGGAATTGAGAGTCAAAAGCATATAAAATCAATTTCGATTCCAAGCTCTATATCGAACGAAACAACCAACATGTATTTGAAATTAACTTCTCAATATCGACACAAATTCAATTTCGACTTCAAACGTAAAACTGAATTCTTGATTCAAATCGAAAGAATTATACGATACATCGAACTTTCAATTTCAAGTTAGAATTAACTAGGGATCTGAATTTGTTTTACTTATATTCGATGAACAGTAACGATTTGTGAATGGACTTGAATTGATGAACATAAAAGAGCTAATTGATTGGGCTCAATAACGAATAGTAACAAGATGTGGTTTGGATTGGGCTTTGAAACTGAATAGTGAAAAGTAAAAAAAATTGAGAATTTAATTTTGATTTTGGTGCTTGATCTATAAAAAAATATTGGATCTACAATGGGGTTGAAATAATTTTGATCCAACGAGTCAAAACGTTCTAATCAAAAACAAAAAGCTCGATTTTTAAAAAAAAATTGAATTTGGATTTTGAGAAAAACCTTGATCGTTCATCTTCGATCTCAACATGAATTTTTCGGAATCCATTTGAGAATGTGAGAAACCTTCTTGATGATTCTTTTTCCATTTGCAACACATTAATCAATCATTGAAAATCTTGGTTCTTTTGTTGGAACAAGAAAATCTCCAATCTTCACATTGTACCACCCACGATGCATGTTGTACAACCCGTTCTTCGCATTTTTCAATGATATAGCATCATCTTCATAAGAATCTTCAACAACTTTGGGTTTGGAATTCAAATTCATTGAAACACTTAATGATTGTTGCTTTGGAACCCAAATTTGTTTCATAGATTTCGGCTTCAAGACAACCTTTGAAGACTTTTGTTTAGAAACCCAAATGTTCTTGTTTTTTATCTTCTTCTTCTTCTTTTTCTTCCTTTTCATCTTTTTGGATCTTGAAGTTTTGAATTCAAGAACAACATCATTCTTGACAACTTCAATTTTGCAAGTTTGAATCAAATCTATTGGAGTTTGATACATTTGAACTTCTTGGATTGAAGACTGTCTATATGGCACCATTCCTTCAAACGAATCACAAGAATTCAAGCATTTATCGGTTTGAACTCCAATTGAACGAAAAACTTTCACATCTTCATCAAAATCACATTGAATTACCATTTCTTGAACTTCAACAAATTTAAGAACATGAAGATCATTTGGGTCTTCAATAAGAGAAACATATTCCTTTTTGAATAATTCTCTTTCTTTTCCTTCATTTTGATTTTCACACCAAGATAACATATTCATGGTGATTTCAATCAAACTTTCAATCTTTGAAAGAGGTTGAAATATCAATCTTCCATGATCATCTTTCAAGCCACCATAAGAAATCAAAGTTTCCCATGTAATCAACTGTGACATCCCCAATTTTCTCGGCCAGAAAATACCGATTTTTTGTTTATGTTTTTTAAAATAAAATTAGAGTAATCTTTCAAAAGGTGTTGCAGAATTTATCCCCAAAACAAAATATGATAAAAATTTATCAAAGCATTTCTTAAAGAAATGAATTTTCATTATATTATAAAATCTCGGGATGTCATGTTCCGATACAGACCAAAAGCATAAACAATACCATATAGGCCTTACAACAGTTATTCATATCTACTGGCCTATAATCCAAAATCCCTCGTCATCGTCCAACTATGCTATTGTTCTACTACCAGTAATATAAAAAGCTGAGTAGGTCAGGCTTGGGAGCCTGGTGAGCATATATGGTTTTCAACCCACAAATAATAATAAATTTATTAATTTTCATCAACCAATAATAAATTTATTAATTTCATCAACCAACAATAAATTTATTAATTTCATCAACCAACAATAACCCTGATTACCCATTCCCGCTATCCTCATTTTACGTCCCTAAACACCTATCATAAGGGACCTAGCCTAAGGATCATCATTGGGGTAACAACACTGCTTAAGGGATACTTATGCTCTAACACTTGATTCCTGGTATGTATTTTATTCAAGAATTGTATGTATTTTCTCTGGGACTCGACGAGTGGGTGGCCCAACTCGTCGAGTAGAGACGGGATACGCGGGAAGTTTAACTGACCTACTCGACGAGTCGGGATACTGACTCGACGATTAGGTGCTGTTTGAGTGAAACCCTAAATTTGAGGGTTTGCACCCTAATTAAACACCTTATCTTAGCCTCCGTCGCCCTTATCGCTCCTAGAAAGTTGTGAAACGAAACCCTAGCCGTTTTTGTGTGTTCTAAGGCCAGTTTTGGTACATTTGGTGGGTGGTGTAGCTTGGAGAAGAAGAAAGAAGCTTGAGAGTTCGAGTTGGGGGTTAAAGATTCAGGGATCTAGTTCCATTTTCAGCTCAATCAAGGTAAAATGCCTCTGTCTTGGTCTTCTATGTGTTCATTCATCTTTGGACTTGGGTTTTGGGCACATTTAGGGCTTTCCAAGCCATATTCGGATTTGTGCAGTGTTATATGAGGTCTTGACTTCAGATCTGAGTCATTGGAAGGGTCTCATGGCATAAAGGTGCCAACTTTATGGCCATGAAAGCCCCATGCATCTTGTGGATCACTTTTAATGGCCTTTTGAGCCAAAGACCCCTTGCATGTGCACCAAGTTGGAAACTTTACGTGTAAAATGGACATTAGGGGACCAGATCTATGGTTTTGATGAGTTAAGACCCATCTAAATCGACTGTATAGTAATTGTCATGGATGGGCTCGACGAGTCGTTCTTGGGACTCGGCGAGTCTATGCGTATTGACCACCAAATCCTTTCTGTGGATGAACCAGTTGTTAGGGAAGGAAGTCCCTTAGTTGTTTGGACGCAAAAAGGGGGCCTGGGAATCATGGGACTCGACGAGTGGATGAACAGACTCGGCAAGTCCAAGGCAATCTCCCAATCTTCGAAAATGGACTCGACGAGTTGTTCATACAACTCGACGAGTCATAGACTGGATACATTCTTATGAGGGAGATGAACTTGACGAGTTCAAGGATGAACTCGGTGAGTCGGATGAAGATGGTCCCGATGGTTTGAATGAAGGAGAACTCGTCGAGTTCTTGCTAGACTCGACGACTAGAGTCGGGGTTGGATCGGGTTAGTGAAGTATGGACTCGACGAGTTGGTAGACCAACTCGGCGAGTCAAGTCAACTGGGTGTTGACTTTGTCCAATATTGACTTTGACTGGACTTGAGTTGACCCTAGTTAGGGTTGTATGTTCTGTTTGATGACTTGAGGGTTGTCGTGTAGGGATTGAGGAGTCGAGGAGAGCCGACCTTCACGCCGAGGACAGTTCCGACACTACACGACATCGAGGTGAGTTACCTTCCAGTAGTAGAAGTGGGTCTAAGGCACCAAGGCCGGCCCACTAGTAGTTGTTTAACTGAGATGATTGTCTTTGTGATAATTGTCTGGTCTGCTATTGCTTGATATGAGAGTATGCTAGTTTGCTTGATATGTGACTATGCTAGTTTGTTATGTTACGTGCGATAGTATCAGTAGAAGGGGACTAGTCCCCGAATCGGTCGTTAGGACCAACGGGTAGGTCGGACACCCCAGATATGTCTGACAGCATGATTGAGATATGATATTATGTGTTAGCAGTAGGGGTGAAATAGTCCCCGTGTTCGGTTGAAAGACCGGAGGGT
The DNA here is from genome assembly GCF_052849685.1 of Lactuca virosa. NCBI lineage: Eukaryota > Viridiplantae > Streptophyta > Magnoliopsida > Asterales > Asteraceae > Lactuca > Lactuca virosa. The sequence goes on along the minus strand of NC_136431.1, from coordinate 275,918,217 downwards.
AGGTCGGCACCCCAAAACAGCCTGACATGGGTCGTTCAGCACCCCAGAATGGCTTGACATGGGTAGGTCAGCACCCCAGAATGGCTTGACATGGGTAGGTCAGCACCCCAGAATGGCTTGACATGGGTAGGACGGGCGCCCCAGAATTGCCCGGCAGTATGTATGCTATGTGGTTGTTTGGGATGTGGTATGATGGGGGAACTCACTAAGCTTTATGCTTACAGTTTTAGTTTTGGTTTCAGGTACCTCTTCGTCTAAGGGGAAGGAGTCGGCGGTGTAGCAGCGCATCACACACACACATGGTTTCCGCATTGAGTTTTCTAGGAATGTACTCTAATTTATTTTACTTTTGACGATATGATTTTTAGACACATTGTTAAGTTTCTTTTTACAAATGACATGGCATGGGAAATGTTTTGGTAAACTATGTTGTGAATTACCTAATTAAAAATGAAATTTTTGGGCTTGAAATTTGGGATGTTACAAGTTAGTATTAGAGCCCTGGTTTGAGGGATTCGGACACACCCTCGGTGGTGTTCGGACTCAAACTGAGGGATTAAAAGATTTTTACAAGGAAAATGGTTTTCAAAAAAAAATTGAGTCAAAGAGTTTTGAGAAAGAACAAGGTGTGTGATGCGTGCGACCGGCCGAGCTCAAGTCAATTTTCCCCAAGATACCCATACTTGTTAGGATAAGTTATATGATATATGATTCTGAGAAACTGCATGCTAGATTAGGGCAAAGGATCTAGGAGGATGCCTTGCATGCCTGATGTATGATTATGAGAACTGCATGCTAGAATAGGGCTAAGGATCTAGGAAGGATGCCTTATATGCCTGTTGTATGAGCTGTGTGCTAGGACTGTTTAGTCAGCAGTAGGATGGCCTGTATAGGTTATGCCTGAGTTGGTTACTCAATGCATGAATGCTGCTTGGTTTGTGCTATAAGGGTTCTGGCTAACTTTAACTATCTAGTGAGCGAATATGTAACAGTATTCGCAAGCTACATAGGGAAGGATAGTAAGGACCCCTTGTGCAGCTGATGGCGGAGAGTAGGTCGGAGAGTGCCCTAGGAAAGCCTAGGACAAGATTAGTGGAAAAGGGTATCGGTAAAGGGACTTGGTGAAGTTGAAGCAATCCTTGAGGATAAGTACGGATAGATGTGGAAGGTAGTATGGGCCCGTACTACTGGAAGCAGAGGATCCGTACTCGAGTCAGGGAGGGCCGAGATGAAACCAGGGAACTTGGAGAGTGCGTGAGACCTCTCAAGAGCATGTATGATCCTGACGTTTATGTGTTTAATTGCAATATGGCAATCACACGACATGGAGCGGGAGGTTCAGGATCAGGACCAGGATCAGGCTCGGGTGCAGGATCCGAGCAGGTTGATGATGGGATACGCGAGTTCATCGCGTCTGAGATCACGAGAGGCATCCTTGAGTCGACCCCGGTCATTTTCGGGTCGATCAAGGAGGGGATTGTTGAGCTGATGGAGGATCGCCTCCGGTCATTCAGGAGCGATCTGACGTCTAGCTAGGCGAGTACGTGCACACTGTCCTTCAAGGACTTCCGAGGGAGTGGTGCGCTGGATTTTCACGGGGTGAAGGACCCCATTGCTGCCAGGAGATGGATCACAGACATTGAGTCTGCGCAGTTGACGAGCTTCTGCCCAGAAGGGTCGAAGGTCCACTTTGCTGCGGGATGTTTGAGGGATAGAGCTAGAGATTGGTGGGAGTCGATTGGTGACTCGTTGGGAGTCCCAGCCGTCGAGGCTATGACTTGGTCAGATTTCGTGACCGGATTCAGGGCTGAGTTTGCGTCGGCTGTGGAGCTTCAGCAGTTGGCCAGGGAGTTCTTGGATTTGAGGCAGACGACTGAGATAGTGGCGGAGATCACCGCCAAGTTCAGGGAGAGGTCCCTGTTGGTACCCCGGTACGCGGGGGATGAGGAGATACAGAAGACCCAATACCATGATATGTTGAGGGCTGATATTCGGGAGCATGTCAGCTATTCAGCCTGCCCGACCCTAGAGTCCATGATTGCCAGGGCGCAGGAGAGGGAGCTCGATTTGGATCATGTCAGGAAGAGGAAAGTAGAGTCTGAGCAGGTTACAGGGGTTTCGGGGAAGAAACCCAAGGGATCCGACGTTAGGTCGAAGGGCCAGCTGGGCCAGAGCCGCTGCAGGAAATGCGGCAGGCCGCATGAGGGAGCTTATAGAGCGGGATCATCAGGCTGCTACAAGTGCGGCAAGACGGGGCACTTTGGCAGGGATTGTACTGCCCCCGCCCCCACAGTGCAGATGTCAGACCTGATTTGCTTCCATTACAATTAGAGGGGCCATAAGAAGGCCAACTGCCCTAGATTGACAGCAGCGTCAGCAGCAGGGCTAGAAGTGGCGCCGACTCCAGCGACAGCACGGGTTACAGATGGCCGGAAGGCCAAGGCAGAGGCTTCGGTGGTGCGGAGCCGAGCATTTCAGTTGATAGATGAGGAGGCGTGCGTTGTACCCGATGTAGTGACGGGTACGATTTCTTTCTTATGCTTTTATGTTATGAAGCTGTGATTTTGATAGGTTATGCATGTGCTCTGTTTAGGATCGTTCCATGTGAACGGTATCCCAGTTCAGGTATTGTTTGATTCGGGTGCTACCCGATCGTTTGTCTCTCTTGCGCTCATCAAGAAGTTTCCTGAGTCTTCGGGCATGTTGGATTGCCCTCTAGAGGTCGAGATTGCGGACGACCGGTCAGTGCGAGCATCAGAGGTCTACCAAGATTGCGTTTTGCGGCTGTTCGAGGAGCGTTACCTAGTAGACCTGGTTCCCATACCTTTGCGGTGGAACAAGGTTATTATTGGTATGGATTGGCTAAGCCCCAATGGGGCAGTGATTGACTGTACGCAACAGTTGTTGTGGATCAGGACCCCAAGTGGGGGAGAGCTGGTGATTCAGGGCGAGAAGCCACACCGAGAACCAGCTTTATGCTCAACAGCGAGAGCTAGGCGCTACCTTCAGCAGGGTTGCGCAGGATTTGTCGCCTATGTTATGGATACCCGGGAGGCGGGTAAGGCGACGGTGGGCGATGTGCCAGTGGTACGAGAGTTTGCGGATGTATTCCCCGAGGAGTTGCCTGGGATACCTCTGGAGAGGCAGGTAGAGTTCAGGATCGACCTAGTCCCTGGTGCGGCTCCGATAGCCAAGGCACCGTATCGGTTGGCTCCTCCTGAGATGCAGGAGTTGTCTACACAGTTGCATGAGCTGCTAGACAAGGGATTCATTAGACCAAGCAGTTCACCCCGGGGAGCCCCTATTCTGTTCATGAAAAATAAGGACGAGTCGCATCGGATGTGTATAGACTATAGGGAGCTGAATAAGGTAACGGTGAAGAACCGTTACCCACTCTCGAGGATTGGTGACCTCTTTGACCAGCTACAGGGAGCATCTTGGTTCTCCAAGATTGATTTGCGTTCAGGGTATCATCAGATGAGGGTCAGAGAGGAGGATGTGCAGAAGACTGCGTTTCGGACGCGTTATGGCCACTATGAGTCCGTGGTGATGCCTTTCGGGCTCAACAATGCTCCTGCCGCGTTCATGGACCTCATGAACCGCGTGTGCAGACCGATGTTGGATCGGTCCGTTATAGTTTTCATCGATGACATCTTGGTTTATTCCAAGACGTGAGAGCAGCATGAGGAGCACTTGCGAGAGGTTTTGGATACTTTGAGAAGGGAGAGCTTGTATGCTAAGTTCTCCAAGTGTGAGTTCTGGTTGCGCGAGGTGCAGTTTCTTGGGAACCTTGTCAACCAGGACGGGATATCGGTTGATCCAGCCAAGGTTGAGTATGTGATGAGGTGGGAGGTCCCGAGGTCTCCATCCGAGATTCGGAGCTTCCTGGGATTGGCAGGCTACTATCGGAGATTCATTCAGGACTTCTCCAAGATAGTCGTGCCCCTGACCAGGCTGACGAGGAAAGTCGTGGTCTTTCGCTGGGGGCCTTAGCAGCATGCTGCGTTTGAGACTTTGAGACAAAGATTGTGCGAGGCACCAATCTTAGCCCTGCCGGAGGGCATGGAGGATTTTGTTGTATACTGTGACGCGTCCATCTCAGGTTTGGGTGCGGCATTGATGCAGAGGGGGCATGTTATCACTTACGCTTCGAGGCAGCTGAAGCCTCACGAGGCGAATTATCCGACACATGATTTGGAGCTGGGGGCTGTTGTTTTCGCCCTCGAGATTTGGCGTCATTACCTCAATGGGGTTCGTTGTACCATCTACACGGAACACAAGAGCCTAAGGTATCTCATGGACCAACCAAATCTGAATATGAGGCAGCGTCGGTGGCTTGATGTGGTGAAGGATTATGATTGTGAGATCCTCTACCACCCGGGGAAGGCCAATGCCGTGGCCGATGCGCTTAGCCGCAAGGCAGCGCCGATCAGGGACATCTGTCTGAGGATGACAGTTGTGACTCCGCTGTTGGAGCAGATTCGGGAGGCCCAGCAGGAGGCCATGAAGGAGGAACATCGGAAGAGTGAGCGAATTATGGGTCAGGTTTCTTCCTTCGACTATGATAGTCGGGGATTGTTAACTCTTCACCGTAGGGTGTGGGTCCCTTATCATGGGGGTGTGCGCCAGGTATTGATGGCAGAGGCGCACAAATCCAGGTTCTCTATCCATCCCGGGGCGACGAATATGTACAGGGATCTTCGTCTCGACTATTGGTGGCCCTGTATGAAGAGGGACATAGCCTGGGTTGTGGAGAGGTGTCTGACCTGCAGGAAGGTCAAGGCTGAGCCCTAGAGACCTCACGGCAAGGTCCAACCATTAGATATCCCGCTGTGGAAGTGGGAGGATATTACGATGGGCTTCATTACAAAGCTTCCCAGGACCGCGCACGGAGTGCATTCGATTTGGATCATCGTTGATCGGTTGACCAAGAGCGCCCATTTTATTCCGATTCAAGAGATTATTTCGGCTGAAAAGTTAGTCGACATCTACATCAGAGAGGTAGTGGCGTGGCACGGGGTGCCAGTTTCAGTGATTTCTGACAGAGATGTGTGGTTCACTTCCAGGTTTTGGAAGAAGTTTCATGACGAGCTGGGTACTCGTCTGCATTTTAGCACCGCCTTTCACCCGCAGACGGATGGCCAGAGCGAGCGGACCATCCAGACGCTAGAGGATATGCTGCGGGCGTGTGTCTTAGATTTTGGAGGTAGTTGGGATACTTACCTTCCGTTGGCGGAGTTCTCTTATAATAACAGTTATCACGCGAGCATCGACCGTCCTACTTTTGAGATGTTGTATGGGAGGAAGTGCAGGACCCCGATATGCTGGGGAGAGGTCCGACAGAGAGTCATGGGAAGTACCGAAGCGGTACTCAAGACTATGGAGAGGATCCAGCAGGTTCGGAACAGGCTTCAGACTGCTCAGAGTTGGTAGAAAAGTTATGCCGACAAGCGTCGATCAGACTTGGAGTTCCAGGTCGGGGATATGGTGCTCCTGAAGGTGTCACCTTGGAAGGGCGTCATTCGATTCAGGAAGCGGGGCAAGCTGGGCCCCAGGTATATTGGACCCTTCAGGGTTGTAGCCCGGGTGGGCAAGGTGGCATATAGGCTGGATCTACCAGCCGAACTCAGTCAGATCCATAGCACTTTTCACTTCTCCCAGCTGCGGAAGTGTCTGGTGGACGATTCGGCAGTAGTGCCTTTAGAGGATATTCAGGTTGATGACAGCCTGAATTACATCGACTGGCTAGTGGCAATCCTTGACAGGAAGTCAAGGGATCTGAGGAACAAGAGGGTGAAGCTGGTAAAGGTGCATTGGCAGCACCGCAAGGGGTCAGAATGGACCTGGGAGCCGGAGGACGAGATGAGGGAGCATTACCTTGAGCTTTTCTCGGATTCAGCGGCAGACTTCGAGGACGAAGTCTAAGATAAGTGGTGGAGATTTGTAACACCTGATTCCTAGTATGTATTTTATTCAAGAATTGTATGTATTTTCTCTGGGACTCGACGAGTGGCTGGCCCAACTCGTCGAGTAGAGACGGGATCCACGGGAAGTTTAAGTGACCTACTCGACGAGTCGGGATACTGACTCGACGAGTAGGTGTTGTTTGAGTGAAACCCTAAATTTGAGGGTTTGCACCCTATTTAAACACCTTATCTCAGCCTATATCGCCTTTATCACACCCAGAAAGCTGTGAAACGAAACCCTAGCCGTTTTTGTGTGTTCTAAGGCCATTTTGGTATATTTGGTGGGTGGTGTAGCTTGGAGAAGAAGAAAGAAGCTTGAGAGTTCGAGTTGGGGCTTAGATATTCAGGGATGTAGTTCCATTTTCGGCTCAATCAAGGTAAAATGCCCTTGTCTTGGTCTTCTATGTGTTCATTCATCTTTGGACTTGGGTTTTGGGCACATTTAGGGATTTCCAAGCCATATTCGGATTTGTGGAGTGTTATATGAGGTCTTGACTTCAGATCTGAGTCATTGGAAGGGTCTCATGGCATAAAGGTGCCAACTTTATGGCCATGAAAGCCCCATGCATCTTGTGGATCACTTTTAATGTCCTTTTGAGCCAAAGACCCCTTGCATGTGCACCAAGTTGGAAACTTTACGTGTAAAATGGACATTAGGGGACCAGATCTATGGTTTTGATGAGTTAAGATCCATCTAAATCGACTGTATAGTAATGGTCATGGATGGGCTCGACGAGTCGTTCTTGGGACTCGGCGAGTCGGTGTGTATTGACCACCAAATCCTTTCTATGGATGGACCAGTTGTTCGGGAAGGAAGTCCCTTAGTTGTTTGGACGCAAAAAGGGGGCCTGGGAATCATGGGACTCGACGAGTGGATGAACAGACTCAGCGAGTCCAAGGCAATCTCCCAATCTTTGAAGATAGACTCGACGAGTTGTTCATACAACTCGGCGAGTCATAAACTGGATACATTCTTATGAGGGAGATGAGCTCGACGAGTTCAAGGATGAACTCGGCGAGTCGGATGAAGATGGTGTTGGATTAGTGTCTAAGCCCGTAACTATATTTGGTATGTACTTGACCTGGTTATGCATGGTCCTTTTGGGTTGCCTTCACCAAAGCAACTTGACAAGGTAATTTAAGGAAAGAGAGAGGATATTATGGTTTATTAATATATTATAAGAATAATATATTAAAGGAGAAATCATATTTATTTAATTGGTATTAGTCATAAATTAATTAGGAATTAATTTGGTGACTAAAAGAGATTAATTAAATATAGGGGCATAAACTGTCAAGTGTGTGATGGTTGAGTTTTGGGCTGGGAAACCTAATGGACTAAGGGGGAACGAAATTATGATTAAGGATCATCATATTTTCGTCCAAGGGCCCTATTCCAGAAGGTTCCTTGGGCTGCTTGGTGACTAAGCTGTCCATTAGGGTTTAGACTGAAACCCTAGCAGCCTATAGTATAAATAGAGACCCTTGCATGCAATTTTCGGCCACTTGTTCCCAAGAGAAAACCCTAGGCCGAAAATTAGCATCCTCCTCTCTCTCAAAGTTGCCTTCTTGCTTGTGTGGTGTTTGTGATCCATTAGAGGAGTTACAATTGTGACTCTAGGCTCAAGAGAAGAAGATTCAAGCTACTATTTGAAGAGGTAAACATCTAGATCTGATGTTATATGTTAATATGATATTATGTATGCTAGATTAGGGTTTGTAAGTCTTGGATTCATTGCATGTACAATAGAGAAACCTAGATCCAAGCATTAGGGTTTGTATGAGCACATAGGATTGTTCTTACGCATAAAACCCATCAGATGGCCCCGATGGTTTGAATGAAGGAGAACCCGTCGAGTTCTTGCTAGACTCGACAAGTAGAGTCGGGGTTGGATCGGGTTAGTGAAGTATGGACTCGACGAGTTGGTAGACCAACTCGGCGAGTCAAGTCAACTGGGTGTTGACTTTGTCCAATATTGACTTTGACTGGACTTGAGTTGACCCTGGTTAGGGTTGTATGTTCTGTTTGATGACTTGAGGGTTGTCGTGTAGGGATTGAGGAGTCGAGGAGAGCCGACCTTCAAGCCGAGGACAGTTCCGACACTACACGACATCGAGGTGAGTTACCTTCCAGTAGTAGAAGTGGGTATAAGGCACCAAGGCCGGCCCACTAGTAGTTGTTTAGCTGAGATGATTGTCTTTGTGATAATTTTTTGGTCTGCTATTGCTTGATATGAGAGTATGCTAGTTTGCTTGATATGTGACTATGTTAGTTTTCTATGTTACGTGCGATAGTATCAGTAGAAGGGGACTAGTCCCCGAATCGGTCGTTAGGACCAACGGGTAGGTCGGACACCCTAGATATGTCTGACAGCATGATTGAGATATGATATTATGTGTTAGCAGTAGGGGTGAAATAGTCCCCGTGTTCGGTTGAAAGATCGGAGGGTAGGTCGGCACCCCAGAACAGCCTAACATGGGTAGGTCAGCACCCCAGAATGGCTTGACATGGGTAGGTCAGCACCCCAGAATGACTTGACATGGGTAGGTCAGCACCCCAGAATGGCTTGACATGGGTAGGACGGGCGCCCCAGAATTGCCCGACAGTATGTATGCTATGTGGTTGTTTCGTATGTGGTATGATGGGGGAACTCACTAAGCTTTGTGCTTACAGTTTTAGTTTTGGTTTCAGGTACCTCTTCGTCTAAGGGGAAGGAGTCGGCGGTGTAGCAGCGCATCACACACACACATGGTTTCCGCATTGAGTTTTCTGCGAATGTACTCTGATTTATTTTACTTTTCATGATATGATTTTCAGACACATTGTTATGTTTCTTTTTACAAATGACATGGCATGGGAAATGTTTTGGTAAACTATGCTGTGAATTATCTAATTAAAAATGAAATTTTTGGGCTTGAAATTTGGGATGTTACATCTGCAGTTTCTTAAGGTTCCACCCTAAGAATCCTCATAACGACACGATCTATACTCTCAGATCTAAATTCAACCTCTTTACCTAATCGATACTCCCGGATCAATAATTGTGCCCATTCCATACTCTCGGACTAGGGACAATTAACTATGTCTTAATCCATACTCTCGGCTTAATATTAAATAACTATTGTCTTAATCCATACTCCCGGATTAATAACAAATAACTATGTCTTAATCCATACTCCCGGATTAATAACAAATAACTATGTCTTAATCCATACTCCCAGATTAATAACAAATAACCATGTCTTAATCCATACTCCCGGATTAATAACAAATAACCATGTCTTAATCCATACTCCCGGATTAATAATAAATAACCGTCAGGGTGACAACACTGCTTTTCCTCAGCAATTTTTGTCAAATAGGCACGAAGCACATCGCCGCCAGGGTTTATACAACATACACTAAATCCGTAGCTGCCAGGGTTTATACAACTGGCACTAAGTCCATAGCTGCCAGGGTTTATACAACATGTGCTAAGTCCATAGCTCTCATTTATCAACAACATTATTCATGGGAATCCACCTGCAATGCATGCCAATGGGTTTTTAGAGTACATCTGATGAACATATAGTTCACAACACCTACAGGTTGCGAGCCTGCTAGTGTTCCACAGACCGTCTAGAATAGTCCATGGTTGTCATCCATACTCTGCTAAATGACGGGGGCCAACGTTTGGGTAAAGGCTTTTCTCACTTTTCACCTCTCACCCTCATCTCATGATCTATATCACCTTTCTTCTCATCATCCACCTTATTTTTTTTTATTACACACCAACTATTTCATCTACCCATGTTTTACCCAACATATTTGTAGATAAAAATACATATACAGTTTAAAACCTGTACAAAACATTTATTCAACATCCATCTCAAATAAACAAACAACATATATACACATAGCACGTATTTTATATAAAATACTTCATATCTATGTGTAAGATGAAAGTGACTATACACTCACTTGATAAGACGGTGGTTGGACATCACTTCGTCCCTTAAAACTATCTTTTTCGATGAAACCAGGGTGTTTTCTCAAAAACCGGGCTCTACGCGGGCAAAGTTTCGACTCAAAAACTCTTTTTCTTGGAGACTTCGGGGCTCCGGGCTTGCTTCGGGTGCTAGGGGTGTTCACGAGGCTTCGGGGGTATTTACTGAAACTTAAAAGAAAGTAGAGGGTGGAAAGGTATAAAATTTATAAACAAAAATCGGATGGTCTCGCATGCTATTTATAGTGGCCGAAGCCTCAGGTTACGTTGGGCGTAATCTTCATGTACACGGGGCGTACTGCCTTGCGAGCCACTACGCTCGGCGTACCATGATACGTGGCACCGGACGTGTCAAGGGTGCGAGATACGTGTTGCATGCGAGGATAAGGGCGACGTGGCTAATTACGGACCGTGTACACATAAGTACGCTGGGTGTACATACTTCGTACGTTGGGCGTACGGCTTCGGATAAGTCTCGAGTTTTATGTTTAAAAACTTCAAAAATTCATATCTTTTGCATACGGGCTCTGTCTTTCACGTTCTTTATATCCATGCGTAGGTGAAATTATACTCTACAACTTTCGTTTATACTCTGTCGGATAATTTTGACTTTATTTTTAAAGTGATATTTTTAACAGGCCGGGACAGGAAAAATCCGTTAAAAATTCATAACTTATTCATCCGACGTCCGTTTTCGTCTGTCTTTTTACCGTTGAAATACTATCAACAATATCTTCGATTCTCTCTTAGGTTGTTTCGGCTAAAAATCACTCGATCTAAAATTCGAGTTTCGGGCTGCGTACTACTAAGCTAAAACGTAGAAAAATGATAACTTCCTCATACGAAGTCATATTTGGGCGTTCTTTTTATGCACGCTCTTGGTTTAACAAACACTACGACTTTCGTTTAGATTGTTAAGGCTAAAAAGCACTTTATCGTAAATTCACTTTTTACGTCACACAGAGTCGTGTCGGTTCTGTCGCGAAACTTCGACAGGTCATAACTTCTTCGTTATAACTTGAATTTCGGTATTCTTTATATCTCCGGAATCCTTGTTTCGACCACTACAACTTTATTCATAGATATCAACTTATCTAACATTTTGCTTTCGACGCTTATTTTTATCCTTAATTTATTATATCATCATAATTAAATATAAGGCACATAAATTCACATAATTCATTCTTATTACTTCAAAACACGTTACAATAGTTGACCTAGACTATTACCTCATCTTTAATGCTTAGCCCAGAAACACGGGCGTTACAATTCTCTCCCCCTTAAGATGATTATGTCTCCGGAATCATACATTAGCAAACAAATGCGGATAGCGACTCATCATGTCAATCTCCGTTTCTCAGGTGAGATTTGGCTCATTCGTATGTTTCCATCGCACAAGCACTAAATCGACCATCTTACGTCGCAACTTCTTAGTCTTACGGTCAACAATTGCCTCCGGTTCTTCAATTAACCTCTTGCTTTCATCCATCCTTAACTCAGAAATTGGAATTATGTCGAGAACTTCCTCAAATAACACACGTGGAAAGTGTTATGAATACCATCTAGTTCTTCTCGTAGTTCTAGCTTGTAAGCTTGGTTCCCAATCCTCTGAAGAACTTTAAGTGGTCCAATAAACCTTCGACTCAACTTTCCCTGAACCACGTAACATACTCATCTTAGTCGGACTCAATTCGATATGACCACAAGGGTCGGAATAACAATCATCTTCTTTGTCATTACCGAAACAATGGTAACGACATACTTGAACAAAAACAAAATCAATTACTAGCTTCTTGGTAACCTTGTGACTTTCCCTGATCCAAGTGTGAGTCATGTGCTTCCAGTATTATAGGCCTCTACTACTATTCACACCTACTCATACTCGTCCCAAGTATTGTCTCGCAGTTTTCCAAGTCACCATTCAAAAATTTCACATAATCATTTAATACATCAGATAACAAAACCAGGGTTTATATTATTTCTTGAAACGATTACACAGAGGTTCAAGTTTACCCTATACTATGCCTTTAATAGGCTACACCACATGTTACTATTCACATTGCTACTTCATAACTTGATTTTCGGGTATGAAGTCCTCATCCTTAATTCCTCGCATCGTCACCTGCTTCATCGAGGATCATTTGGAATGCCCTTGGCTTTGGCTTTGGCAGTTCATTTGACTTCATTGCCCCTTCCATATTCGGGCAGTGTTGCTTGAAGTGTTCTTCTTCACCACACTTAAAGCAGACTTCTCTCTGGGTTGTGCATTCATGGGCATAGTGACCAGTCCTCCCGCATTTGAAGCATGTCACCTATTTAGGACATCTCCCAGTGTGTTTCCTTCTGCATTTGTCACACCGCCTTTCTTCGTTACTATCCCCATATTTCTTGTTGTTGGGGTCACACTTCAGGAACGTATTTTTATTTTAGGATCTTGAGGATCCCTCAAACTTCCTCTTCTCGCCTACCTCAGCTCTTTCCAAACCCTTTTCCCTAAGTTGGATCTCCACATTCTTGGCTGCTCTAACGGCTGCCTTCAAGGTAGTTGCCATTTTCACTGTTGCACTAAATTCCACTGGCAATCCGTTAGCAAACCTATCTATCTTGGAGAGTTCCGTCGGCACCAAGTAGGGAAATAGCTTCATCTTCTCACTGAATGTTGTGGCATACTCATCTACACTCATCTTCCCTTTACTCATGTTCTGAAACTCATTGTTTAGGTCTATCAGATCTATTTCGGAGCAGTATTGCATTTTCAACTGCTCCATGAATGCTTCTCAATATATCCTCAGGGCTTCTCCCCGTTGCATTGTATCTGCCTACAACTTCCACCAACTTAAAACTCCAGTCTTTAGTTGTCTGACTGCAAAGACGGTTTCATGCTTGTTGTTGCAATTGCAACTTTCCAACACCATCTCCATCTCGGAGATCCAATCCATAATCTTTACAGGCTTTGGGCTTCCTGAAAGACTTGGTGGTTTTGCGCCCATGAAATTCTTATACATACGTCAATCTCTGTTGATTCTCCCCTCCGGGCCATTCCTTGCTGTCACTGGGGGTTCCGCTTGACTGACAGTCCTACTATCGTTCCCTTCTTCTGACTATCCGTCATTCAGTTGAGTTTGTACAACAGGCATTGAGGGCTCATCCCTATTATTCAGTAATAGTTGTCTCATCTCTTCCCTTTGTTTAGCCATCATAGCCTGAATCATGGCTTGTACTCCAGCCATTGTGATTGGTTCTGGTGCAGCTTCTACCACCGGCACCTGTTCAATCACTTGGGGTTGAGGTTTTTGATTCCTATTCGTACTTCCAGTTCCACTTCAGGTTCTTGCCATTATGATCTATACACCAAATTAGGCGAATTTAGATCTCTATTCACGATAGACGTTAAATCCTCCTTATCAATTCGAAACATTATATGTTAGTTCTAATATCGTAATTAAACGCTTAGAATCCTAAACACATAAGGTTTCCAGATCCGGTCGACAACAGACCATAGATCCGAACAAATAATATCATATATGGCAAACATATAGCATTTAGCACATAAAAGCATTATAGGCATCTTTCCTAAAATATACTAGTGCTCGTGTCTAAAATATGGTAGACACTCATCTCACGTTCATCACTTAGCATTCTAAGTTGAAGTCTAGAAATCCCACAAATTCCTAGTTCGCTTAAACTAATGCTCTGATACCAACTGTGACATCCCCAATTTTCTCGGCCAGAAAAGACCGATTTTTTGTTTATGCTTTTTAAAATAAAATCAGAGTAATCTTTCAAAAGGTGTTGCGGAATTTGTCCCCAAAACAAAATATGATCAAAATTTATCAAAGCATTTCTTAAAGAAATGAATTTTCATTATATTATAAAATCTCGGAATGTCATGTTCCGATACAGACCAAAAGCATAAACAATACCATATAGGCCTTACAACAGTTATTCATATCTACTGGCCTATAATCCAAAATCCCTCGTCATCGTCCAACTATGCTCTTGTTCCACTACCTGTAATATAAAAAGCTGAGTGGGTCAGGCATGGAAGCCTGGGGAGCATATAGGGTTTTCAACCCATAAATAATAATAAATTTATTAATTTTCATCAACCAATAATAAATTTATTAATTTCATCAACCAACAATAAATTTATTAATTTCATCAACCAATAATAACCGTGATTACCCATTCTCGTTATCCTCATTTTACGTCCCTAAACACCTATCATAAGGGACCTAGCCTAAGGATCATCATCAGGGTAACAACACTGCTTATGGGATACTTCTGCAGTTCCTTAAGGTTCCACCCTAAGAATCCTCACAACAACACGATCTATACTCTCAGATCTAAAATCAACCTCTTTACCTAATCCATACTCCCGGATCAATAATTGTGCCCATTCCATACTCCCGGATCAATAATCGGGCTCCGTTTTTCACGTTCTTTATATCCACGCGTAGGTGAAATTATACTCTACAACTTTCGTTTAGACTCCGTCGGCTAATTTTGATTTATTTTAAAGTTATATTTTTAACAGGCCGGGACAGGAAAAGTCCGTTAAAAATTCATAACTTCTTCATCCGACTTCCGTTTTCGTCTGTCTTTTTACCGTTGAACTACTATCAACAAAATCTTCGATTCTCATTTAGGTTGTTTCGGCTAAAAATCGCTCGATCTAAAATTCGAGTTTCGGGTTGCATACTACTAAGTTGAAACTTAGAAAAATCATAACTTCCTCATACGAAGTCAGATTTGGGCGTTCTTTTTATGCACTCTCTCGGTTTAACAAACACTACGACTTTCTTTTAGATTGCTAAGGCTAAAAATCACTTTATCGTAAATTCACTTTTTACGTCACACAGCGTCGTGCCGGTTCTGTCGCGAACCTTCGACAGGTCATAACTTCTTCGTTATAACTCAGATTTCGGTATTCTTTATATCTCCGGAATCCTTGTTTCGACCACTACAACTTTATTTATAGATATCGGCTTATCTAACATTTAATTTTGACGCTTATTTTTATCCTTAATTTAGTATATCATCATAATTAAATATAAGGCACATAAATTCACATAATTCATTCTTATTACTTCAAAACACGTTACAATAGTTGACCTAGACTATTACCTCGTATTTAATGTTTGGCCCAGAAACACGGGCGTTACATCAACTCGCCTTTCAATATAACCCATAAAATTGTTTCTCGTTGACTTTGTATTTGACATCCTCAATCATCACGATCCAAGAATCATAATCCAAATACACCCTGATCACAAGAACTTTGAATTTTCTAGAGAGAGAAAGTGATTATAAATGAAATCTATAGAGAGAGAGAGAGAGAAACTGAATATGAAACAAGTTCTAGAGAGAGAAAGTGAAAATAACAAGTATTCTAGAGAGCGAAAATTGAATTTTGAATCAAATCAAGGGATAAATTCAATTTCTAGAACAAAAACTCTCTCAAAGATTAAGAACTCACAACAATTGAGATTCACTCAAATCATTTTGTCATTATGGATCAAATTCTTGAGAGCTTCAAGAACACCTGCTATGATACCAATTGTAGTGACCCAAATTATGATGAAATGTGCGAAATTGTAAAGATCTAGTGAATCATACAAACATCAAGAACACAATGAGTAAATAAACACGTTTAAGCTCCATTGGAATAGTAATAGTACAAGTGGGTTTTGTTATTTCTCTCACTAAACTAAACTCTCCAAATGGGTCTTACAAGTTCTTACATAAATAGGAGTCACTCACTTCCTCTTTATAGGAAAGACTCAACCCATTGCACATACAAGAGGGTAAGCCATATTCAAGGAGAACTTTACACCCTAACAGGGATGTTTCTTAATTCAGGGTTAGGGACAGTAATTCAACCACGTAAATACCTTCAGCTTCATTAGATTAGATCTTAGACTCTAGTGAAGGTGTATGTTGTTGGTTAAGTGATTCAAACCTTGGATTGTTCGTTGGAAACTGAGGGGTAAAATGGGAAAGGTAATGTTTCAGGCTTCTTGAATAAAATAAGGATTTTAGTTCTAAAGAATTTTCGTCAAAGAAACTAGATAGAGTTGTAGATCTCATCAAGACCTTTCCGTGGATATAAAGATCATCGAAAATGGAGTTGAAATGAAGAAGTTATGGTTGTTAGAAGTTAAGCTAGTAAAAGGAATCTGGTAGAACGTGGGGCATACACCAAGAGTACGTTGGGCGTACTAGCTAAGGGGATATGGGCTTTTAAGTGGTTACATTGAGCGTAACTATAGGTATGCTGGGCGTACCGCCGCAGTGGCAAAACCCTAGTTTCATGATTTTGAGCCCTATTTAAGGACTCTAATCCATTAGGGTCCTTCCTAACATCAACGTCCACCCTTTTGAGCCTCCAACTAGAAACACTGTCCCCTTAGAGCAAACCTAGAGCCTTTTATATGTTTTGGGTGTATTTTGGAAGAAGAGAAGTCCAAGCTTGTTGATTTTTTAAGCTCAATCTTGTAGATCCAGACCTTGCACTCCATCAACAACCTCCAGAAGGTATAAAGCTTGAATCTTGATGGTTCTTTTCATAGATCTAGATAGCTTATGGGTTTTTATGTGATTTTGTCTCTTGATCTTGGTCTTAAGGAGTATGATCCGCTCCAGACCTTTTGAGTTGTCCTTTCAGACGCTTTTGAGTGTTTTAGGTCATAAAAATGTGATCTTTGTCCATTCCTCTCATCAATGAAAAGGGGTATGAAGTTTGGGTTTTGTGTTATAAGTTAGGGTTTGGGTTTTGAGCACCCTTAACCATGAAAATGCATCAAGTTGATGACTTTATCAATTAATATGTTCATTGGGATTAGATTGGAGTTCTGGACATTCTGTCTTAATGGATTAAGACTTAAAAGTGAAGTTCGGTCAACACGTGAGTATGCTCGGCGTACTCTGGAGTACGCAGCGCGTACTGCCATGGGAGCCCGTAATATGTCTAGCCTCTACGTCGTGTGTAGAGGGAGGGTACGTCGAGCGTAATCCCAAAGGTGAATTTTGGGTTGTTTTGTGCACTTAGGAGCATGAGGGATGGTATGGATATCGAAAGAGTAAAATGGTCTTTTCCACTATGAATCGAAATTATGGGTTATGGCCTAATTTTAATTAGGGTTTATTTTGCTTGTGACAAGTGTGGTGATTTTCCGATTCGGCAGCCTGAGTGTTTATTTGATTATCAGTGGATCGAGGTGAGTCTTGTCACTATACTCGTGGGTCGAAGGCCCCAATGTCAGCCCACTGGATTATACTTCCCTGTGTGGTGGTGTATATGTGTGTTGACCAAGAGGGTCCTTTTTTGTTACTGTGATATGTGTTACTGCATGTACTGAGACTTTGAAGTTGATAACCCACTGGCCATGCTGTTTACCCTCTGAGAATTCAGGTAGTCTCCAGGGTTGCTAATAACCCATAGTTGTTTATTTGTGATGTGTTGTATGAATCGATGATTATCCATAGCTATTTATATGTGGTGTGATGTGTGTGGTATTCTAGGGAGCTTGTTAAGATTTGTTCTTACGGTTTGCGCTTTAAATGTTTTCAGGTTTTCTTACATTAAAGGAGGGGCACGACTTGATTGCATCACATCCATTAGAGATTTTCGCAAGACATAACTTCAATGACACTCTGTTTGATGTTTTAGCTAAAATGGTTTTTATCTAAGATCTTAGGGGTTGTAAATTGAATAAATACTTTAATTTTAAATGAAAAAATTTGGGTTGCATTTTTGGACGTTACACTCTCACCAAGGCTAAACTCCTAAGTTGCATGCACCAATCATAAGGCATAAAAGAGAAAAGACACAAGTGTCATCCCCTGTTGAGTGAGTTCATTAAAGTTGCATATAAAACATACAAACCCCAAATGGGTCAGTTATTCACTTTACGATGAAGCATAAAAATGATAGACAAATACCACGTAGGAAACAACTAAATTTCACAATTATTCAATCACATATTCAACCGCATATATGCATATATGTGCAACCGCAATTCCACCACATAACATATATGATCAACCGAATGTCATATAAACAACCGCATAGCAATTAAAAAATCACATTTCATATATAAGCAACCTTTATTTATTTATTCAACCTTTTATAAATAACTAACCTTTTGTTACATATTCAACCCTTTAATATACAACCAACCCTTTGTTATATATTCAACCTTTTAATATGTAACCATCCTTTTGTTATTTATTCAACCTCTTATTATATCTATCCAACCGACAAATAGAAAAGTGTCCCTTAGTGCTACCTAACCCAAGAGAAACACCCCGTTAACTACTGGTGTGCACGGCCAGCCGAATGCTCTGAGTGACTCATGACTTCCACCCAAAACACCAACCTCGTGACTCCACTTTCGTTACTCCAACTTTGCAAAGTACAAGTACCCCACGGTGTCATTCGGGAATCGGTACAAACAGTGCCAATTCTACAACAATACCTCCCGGCTCCGACGTGATTTTTGCGTTGGCCGCGAAACATCATTCCAGCCCACGAACACCAAAGTGACCGCAAACCATGTGTCACACGGTCATCCAGAAAGATTGGCAATTAACAACCTCTGTGGCTATAGCTCTTCCTATAGGTAGTCTTTCAACCTAGTAGGCATCCTCATTTATTCGGGTGAGGTTTTAGGCAATGATCATGAACTACCCAAACCCTCTACACATAACCCCACAATATCATTTATACATTAAGTAAATCATGTAATTCATACCATATAAGTGATTATTAAAACATGCATTATATTCATAGCCAACACATCAAAGCACATTCATACATCATTCTTTCAAGCAACTTAAACTAGCATGCCATATACATCAAGTCCATCAAACTGTAAGCAACATCGCAATTAGGTCATAACATGACATTAGCACAAAGAATATATTAGCATCACAAATATCATATCATTATCAAGAAAAAGTAATGACATGGTCATCCTAAAGTGAATCAAATCACCATCTACGGATTAAACGTTTCATTCATGTAACCTTAGTGAGTTAAAACTATGAACTCACCTTTAGCTTTGATGAAACCCATCCTTCTATTCCAACTCTTGAACATACATGAAGTTCCCAAGGCCCCACCTAAACACTACACATAACAAGCAATTAATAAATAAAGTATATGTTTCAAAAAATACAACATTATTCCAACATTTATATTATTTTTATAATTTCCCACACCGACCCCTGTTCAGTGTTTTAAGCATAAAACATAATATTAAACTCCAAATGAACGGATACTGGACTTTCGGGAAACTAGACTCGATTTTCTACAAATTCATCAGATAAGAGCATCAGCCAATTCGGCACAGATTAGCAGGTACAACTCTCGCAAAATGGGGCAAAGTTGTTGTGCAGAATTCCAACATTCACCAAAAATCACCATATACTTTAAGACTTTAGGTAAAGCGTTAAAGTCACTCAATTTTACACACAAAAGGATTATATAATAGTATCGAGACATCTATTGGGTACTTTATGAAAATATCAAAGAGATGACACAAAAATGTTGAGAGTAGAATGCCTAAACATATAGACGAACGTTTAGACCAAAGTTCCGAATTTTGACCCGTAACAAGCACATGTTAAAGGTCATTTTAACACCACCAAGGCCTATAAAATATACAATATTTTTTTATATTACAGTAGATTAGATGTTTATATTTTTAGTGACTACTCGCACAACTCCATACGATTTTTCTACAATTTTATATGGATTTCACAAATTGGTATATCAATGCAGCTAATTTCTGACCAGTGTGAAAATGAAGATTTTCACCATGGTTAGAGACAACATCAGGTCTTAGGAAAAATCACGAACAAACTAGACTCAAATTTTAAACTTTGTAAATTTACAGATCCTAAATCCGACTCCTGATGATTTTTCTTTATTTTTTTACAAAATAGGGACAGAATAGGGTGAAATACTTAAATTCACAACTTTGTCTTTTTGGGTTAATTTGGCTTCTTAACCCATTAAGTCATCATAGAATGACCTCCAAAAGCTGGAAAATAGTGAATTAACAGAGACTAATAAGTGATGAGTCAAGATGATGTTTGAATTGTGAACCACCACTCAAGGTATGATGTCTAAAGGAGAATTTCAAAGTAAAATGCTTTAATGGTAAAATCACAAATTTAGGGTTTAAGCTTGCAACAAATCAACACCCAACCAACACAAAGGACAAGGTTTTGATATTATTACCCTCACCAGCCACTGCCATCGTGACATTGGTGGTCAGCAGCGGTAGCCACCACCTCAGTGGTGGTGGTTCTAGTGTGAAATCAGACCAAAGAAAGAAGAAGAAAAGGATTTTAAGCATACCTTCGAAAAAAAAACTCACACACCTTAGCCTATACCAAAACCCATGAAATCCTTCTCTTTGCAGACCCTTTTTTCGATCGATCATCATATCTTCCTCCATTTTTACCCTTGTAGCCCCCTATCCCCCTCTTGTTTCTCACACACACCAACCTTCTCCCTCTGTCGACTTGCGGTCTTACCAATTCGTTCGCTCGTTATTTGTTTTTCTCTATCCTGTTGATCGATTGCAACTCATAAGAATTGGAGATGCTCCATGTGATCACTTAACCAGCCAAAGGGAAGAATGAAACTGACAAAACTTTTAAGGCTCATCGATTGCAAGTCTTGGGGGGTTTCATTCCGATTTTGAAATTCTAGTCCCTCACGATTTCATCTATTGCCCCTTTATACTCTAACCCTAGATACATGACATATTAAGTTTCTTTTAATGTCACTTCAGCCCCTCCACCCCATCTAAACCTTTTAAAGACATATATTTATCCCATATTCCCAAATCAATTTAATTAAATTATATACCCTTTTAAACATTGTTTAATTATTTTAGATAATAAATAACACCCTTTTTATTTAATTTATTTATTTTTAATATCATAATACTAAAATCATTTATGAAATAATTATTTGAATAACAAAAGGTTACGTCGTTCATCGAAACAAATTCGGGTCGTTACAATTCTCTCCTCCTTAAAATGATTCCATCCTCGGAATCGTATACTGGTATGACCAAGTTATAGTAACGAACCTGCATGTCTTTTCCGACCACCTAGGTCATTTCTAACCTGTATTCGTCGTTCCCTTGGACTTTGACAAGCTTGACTCGTTTCACCCCTCCCCCCCCCCCCCCCCCCCGTTTCTTGATCTCTCTCTAACCAAGATATCTACCAGCTCTCCCCTCTCGTGCATCAACTAGTCGACTCACAACTTGTCAAACAGCAAGACCTCTGGCTCTTTACTTGCCTCGATTGTCAAAAAAAATAACTCTCATCCAAGAAGAGTCTTTCAGTATCAACCTTTTGATGGTCCACAGTCAAAACTCCTTGACTACCTCTACAAAAAGAAATAGTCATTGATTGTTTTGAGCCCTCCATCGTATGAGTCAAGGGAACCTCACACCTCCTCGTTGGACACTTGCTCCCCACAAAGCATATAATTTATAGGACTAGACCGTAGAGTTTTCTCCCTATGAACATAGACGTGTCCTCCCTCGACAAGTACAATGTGTACACGCTCTTTAATGCAGAGAACTTTGGTTGGGTTGGTGGAAAGCCAAACCAGACTGACGACAATATCGACTAATTAAATTCCAAAAGGAAGTCAAAGTTAAGGAAAAATGTGGTCGTCTACAAAGATTCCACATGCGTCAAACATTTTCCTACACCGAGACTAGATCTCACGTAAACAGATTACTATCTAACATCGAGATCAATGGACTCTAAGGTACATCAAAACGAGCATATAAGAAAACAATGACACAAAAGGTCTACCATATATATGGGTATTCTAACTCTAACTAATGACCACCAGGTCCTCGAGTTCCTTCGTGGTTCCTCCAGTCCCATTATATATCTTGTGCTTATGATAGTATTGGGCCCATACTAACATTTATACTTATATATAATTGTTTCTAACATTACCACAAATTCTCCTATCTCACTAGTTTAGTTTAAAGATTGGTACACCAAATTCTCTTCCTAAATTCCATAAACTGCTAGAATCCTTAGACTCTATAAAGGTTCTCTTTCTAGTCCGACGTCGACCAACGATAAGACAACAACCCGCAATGCTTATTGAATCCATGTAGTCCAAGCATCACCCTAAGATGAAATCTTCTATTTTCCCGATACGTGAAACAATAGTCAAACTACTAATGTTCTGGGATAACTAAGCTTGTGAGTCTCGAGAAATTCCCCCAACATCGAGCGATATTAACGATTACTAGATCCGCGATCAAAGATGAGAGGATTTTCTGATATCAAAAAGAATAAGAGTCCTACATGTACATAAAAATAATATATAACTCTCAGCACACACCCTCTCCCCCTTAAGGTAGAGCACTTAATTAGCTAGTCTACACTTTGAGTCTGAACACCAACCTTTGTATTCAGTTCACTCACAGCATGGCTTTGATACCAACTTATAACGTTGTGATTTTTACCATAATTGTTTTTTTCTTTTTAAAACAATCTTTAACAGAATATGTTAGCAGGAGACTTGGTTATTTATTTCAAAACATTTTGAAACCACAAAGTTACTCCAAAATCAAATCATAATTTCAAACCATTTAAAACAAAACAAAAGTGAGTGTTTAATTTGATAAAAAAACATCAAACATATCCAAAATGGTATCATCTAATTAGCATAACTACCCCTTAGGTAACCCCTCTCTGTAACATCTTGTTTCGGGATGTTTCTTAATTCAGGGTTGGGGATCGAAATTCAACAATGTAAAGACCTTGGGCTTCATTGGATTGGATTTTAGACTCTAGTGGAGGTGCATATTGTTGGTTAAGTCGTTGAAACCTTGGATTGTTCGTTGGAAACTGAGGGGTAAAATAGGAAAGGTAATGTTCCAGGCTTCTTGAATAAAATAAGGATTTTAGTTCGAAGGGATTTTAGTCAAATAAACTATATGGAGTTGTAGAGCTCTTAAAGACCTTTCTGTAGATATAAAGATCATCGAAAATGGAATTGAAACGAAAAAGTTATGGTTGTTTGAAGTTAAGCTAGTAAAAGGAGTCTGGTAGTACGCTGGGCGTACTAGCTAAGGGGGTATGGGTTTTGAAGTGGTTATGCTGGGCGTAACTATAAGTACGTTGGGCATACCGCTGCAGTGGCAAAACCTTAGTTTCATGATTTTAAGCCCTATTTAAGGACTCTAACCCATTGGGGTCCTTCCTAACATCAACCTCCACCCCTTTGAGCCTCCAACTTGAAACCCTAGCCCCATAGAGCAAACCTTGAGCCTTTTTATGTGTTTTGGGTGTATTTTGGAAGAAGAGAAGTCCAATCTTGTTGATTTTTGAAGCTCAATCTTGTAGATCTAGACCTTGCACTCCGTCAACAACCTTCAGAAGGTATAAAGTTTGCATCTTGATGGTACTTAAAACACATCTTGATGTCGGGCGGGTGCCCAAGGAATGAGTTGCATGATAGAGTATACTTGTTGTCTGTGTGATACATGTATGTGCCTGGTAGGGTGGTGAGTGTGGGCGAGGTCCCGTATCTCACCAATAGCAGAGTGTGGACGGTGTTCCATATCTCATTAGCAGCAGAGCAGGGGCGAGCCCCAAGTTAGGAAAAGAGTGATTGTGGGCTAGGCCCGTATCTCACTATCAGTAGGAGTGTGGACGGGGTTCCACGACTCATCAGTAGCAGGACAAGGGCGAGGCCCAAGATAGGCAAGGCCTTAGAACAGGATTCAGTAGTATATGCCTCATTTATGTGTTGGGATATGTTTATGTGTTAGTATATGTTAGCGGGCGGGGCCCGGAGACAGGCGGGGCCTAAGAGAAACAGATTTGTATCCGAGCGGGGCTCGAAGCCAGGCGGGGCCTGGAGCAGGCGGGGCCTGTTGTAGCGGGCGAGGCCTGAGGTAGTGGGCGAGGCCCGAAGTAGCGGGCGTGGCCCAGTATTTGCAGTATGTGATTATGCAGGGTATGTGGTAGGTTGGCGAACTCACTAAGCTTCGTGCTTACGGTTTTCAGTTTTGGTTTCAGGTACTTCCGGTAGCGGAGGGAAGAGCTCGGGGTGATCGCATGGCACACACCATAGATTAGACAGCATGGGAATGTTTTACTCTGATAATGAAAATATGTTTTGGAATTAATACTCTGATTATGTTATGGAATTGATAAATGTGTTTTAAGTAACGTTTTATAAAAGAAATTTTTAGTCTTGAAAATCTGGACATTACAAGTTGGTATCAGAGCCTTGGTTTGAGGGATTCGGACATACTTTCGGGTGTGTCTGAACTCAAACTAAGGGATTGGTATAAAAATTTTCAAAATGAAAAGTCAGTTTTGTAAAAAGAGTTTTGAGAAACGAAACAGTTTTAGAAAAGCGAAAATAATTCAAAAGGAAAAGAACTTTGATAAGAGAAAAGGGTGTGGTGCATGCAATCAGTCGAGCTCAAGTAAGTACCCCAAAATACCCATACAAGTTTATGTTATGATTATCAGTTAGTAGAACAGCATGCTAGATTAGGACTAAGGATCTAGGGAGGATGCCTTATGTGCCTGTTATATGTGCTTTGAGCGGCAGGATAGTGCTGGTTAGACAGTAGTAGGGTAGCCTGTTTAGGTTATGCCTGAGTATATGAGATTATGTTGCATGCTAGTACAGATTCTTGATATGAGATTATGATTGCTTGAGTATGTTATGGTTTTCCCTTGTCTGAATGCTGCTTGCTTTGTGCATTATGGGATTCTGAGTGATGGGAATTAGCCATTAGGTGAATACGTCACGTCACATGTGATCAGGGTTGAATAATCTCAGAGTGCTGGATTTGGCCCTATTGCGCAGCTCTCGTTTGAGTCTAACCGTTGTAGGGACGAGTCTTCTACTCGAAGGACTATTTGAGCCTCGTCACATGTGATGGTATTCAGGTGATGGCTAATTGGCATCATAAGGAGGCCTTCAGCAGCTGAGGACTGGTTTGAGTTGAGTCAGAGGTCTCCCTAGGGTAAGCCTAGGATGAGATAGTGCTGGGAGCTGTAGTAGTAGAGAAAGGGACCTAGTGGAATCGAAGCAGTTCTTGAGGAAAGTACGGATAGATGTGGAAGGTAGTATGGGCCCGTACTACTGAAAGCAGAGGATCCGTACTCGATTTGAGAAAGGCCGAGATGAGACCGGGAAACTGGTAGTGTGTATGTGAAATCCCTCAGCAATGAGGATTATTCTGATAGTTATGTGTTATGTTTGTCAGCATGGTGACATTGCACGAGAGACCAGTAGGAGGATCAGGCGCCGGAGAGGGATCAGGCTCCGGTTCAGGGACCGAGCAGCTCGAGGAGCGTATGAGAGAGTTTATATCAGTAGAGTTTGCGCGCAGCATACTAGACCAGACTCCTGTGATCTTTGGCACGGTCAAGGAGGGTATACAGGAGATTTTGAATGAGAGGCTGGGAGCCTTCCGTACAGAGATGATGGTTTTGATGGGAGCTCGTACTTTGACATTCCGAGAGTTTAGAGCTTGCGGAGCGCCAGATTATCACGGGGCTAGGGACCCCATCGCTAGCAGCAGGTGGTTGGCCGATGTTGCCAACGCTTTTCGTACGAGCCGGTGCCCCGAGGGGGACAAGGTCAGACTCGCCTCCTGTATTCTGAAGGACAGAGCGAGGGATTGGTGGGAGGAGGTTGGTCACGCCATTGGTGATGATGTCGCGTTGGACGCGATGACCTGGAGCGATTTCTCGGCCAGGTTCAGGGCTGAGTTTTCGTCGATTATTGAGGTGCAGCAGCTGGCACGGGAGTTTCAAGATTTGACGCAGACTACTGAGACTGTGGCGGAGATCACCGCCAAGTTCAGGGAGAGGGCCCTTCTTGTTCTGCAGTATATCGCGGATGAGGAGATGAAGAAGGCCCGATATCACGAGATGTTGAGGGCTGACATCAAGGAGTTCGTGAGCAGGTCCGGCTGTAAGACGCTGGAGGATATGATCTCTCGGGCTAGAGAGAGGGAGATTGATTTGGAGTAGATCCGGAAGAGGAAGCCGGATGAGGTTCAGGTAGCCACAGGTTCGGGCAAAAGGCCCAAGGGGTCAGATTTGAGATCGAGGGAGTACCAGAGCCGCGGCCGATGCGGGAGGTGCGGCAGGACGCACGAGGGGGCATGTAGGAGTGGTAGTGGTGGTGATTCGGGCTGCTTCAAGTGCGGCCGAACTGGTCATCTTAGCAGGGATTGTACTGCTACCACCACACAGGGATCAGACCTGATATGTTTTCACTGCAGTCAGCGGGGCCACAAGAAGGCCCAGTGCCCCAGTTTTCTTTCAGCAGGACGGGTGGTAGCACCTGCCCCTGTGACATTAAGGGTCACGGACGGCCGTTAGGGCCGAGCAGAGGCGCCTACGGTAGGGGGCAGGGCTTTTCAGATGTCTACCATGGAGACACGAGCAGCACCGGACGTTGCAGGTGCGTATCTTTTATTTCCTTATTGACTTTTATTCATGATTATATTGTTATGGTTCTGCATCGTTATTGGTACGAGCATTTTAGAATAGGGTGGCCTGCTTGTGAGTAAGAAATATGCCATTTGCATACCAAGGACTTGAGAATGATAGTTAAAGGATGTTCCTTCCTAGATCAGGTTACTTAGGGTGTAGTAACTGTAGCATGTCTATGTGGGGCTCGGAGGTGTCCCGCCAGTTTCCGGAAGGTGCTGATAGATTGGTTAGATCCCATAGCTATGATAAGTTGGGCTTTACAGCAGATTGATTACGGAATGGTGGTAAGGATTGGAAATTCTTGCCAAAGCTTTGAGCAGTGAGGTATAAGCAGGATCAAAGTGGGGGAGAACCCTCCGAGTATACAAGGGTAAGAGCACGCAGACCCAGAATGAGTACGCGACCACTAAGAAGAAAAGAAAGTAGTACAGCGATTGATGGATTGAGGAGTTCAGGATTGGGAGTTTAAGGAACTTCCCAACAGTTAGTTCAGGTAATCGAGATGGTTGGCAGCTGGTTGAGAATCCAGGTTGGAGGACCACCTATAGGACTCTAGTGAGTCGGAATGAGAATCTTAAGAACGGTTAGCAAGAGATGTTTCCGTGTTAGTAGTCAGTGGTAGAGACGACATGCAGTGCATGGTAGAGCGGCAGGAGAGCCGCAGCATTTGTTTCAGCAGCAGCCAGTAGCATGGAAAGTGTTGTAAGACTACGGGGATAGCTGTAGCATTCACTAGCGGCCAGTTAGCAAGGAAGGCGTTGTAAGACTACGGGGATAGCCGTAGCATTCACTAGCAGCCAGTAGTATGGAAAGTGTTGTAAGACTACGGGGATAGCCGTAGCATTCACTAGCGGCCAGTTAGCAAGGAAGGCGTTGTAAGACTACGGGTAAGCCGTAGCTTTCCCTAGCAGCTTAGTAGCATAAATCGGGCGGAGGCCCGTATCTTCCAGTTAGCGGAGTTTGGGCGATACCCTTACCTCCTAGTGATCACGGTAGAGATCAGGAATGGGTAGTTGCTGAGAGTAGTATGGAGCTAGCCTGCATAGCCCTAGAGAGGTGAGACCTTGGGAGATGCCGCTCCAGGATGTAGCTGGGTGAGACCCGTGGGCGAGGCCCGTATGCTGGGAGCAGTATAGGTGAGACCTAGGAGCAGGGTTGCTCAGCGATATGGTTGGGTGAGACCCGTGGGCGAGGCCCGTGCGAGAGTCGTTAGGCAAGTGAGATTAGAGGAATAGACCACTTGAGGTTATAGACGGGTGAGACCCGTGGGCTAGGCCCGTGAGTTTATAGCAGCGCAGGTGAGACCTGGTAGGGACCGTAGTGTCAAGATAGGGGATCGAGGATCCCAGGACTTGTAGTGCCAGGGTGGCAGAATAGATAGAGCATTTATAGATAGTCGAAGTATATTCAGAAGTCGCTGGGAGCGACTAGGAGATTGAGTTGGGGTGTAGTAACCGGTGGGGGTCCGATCGACCCAGATATTGGCAGGTTAGTTGGAACAGGGTGGTCTCAGCGCATCCGGTAGGCGGATGAGGGGCAACATAATTTCCAGTAAGTGGTAGTAGCGGTAAGGAGAATGTAAACCCCGAGAGGGTCAGCGTAGGTACTCTGGAAGTACCAGAAGGATTGTTAGTTGAGTAAGTTGTGCTCACAGGATGGTCAGGGTGAGGGTGAACCCGTGAATATTATCCGCAAGGTTAATAATAATCAGAATGGTCAGGCGAAAGGCCAGCAGAGGTAGCCAGCGGGTGTTAGGTTTTCCAGACAGAGTGTTAGAGGCAGATCATAGATCAGTTGGCCATAGCGAACTTCGAGGACGCAGTTTAGTTTAAGTGGGGGAGAGTTGTAACACCCAAAATCAGAAAGGCCAAGAAAGGAAAGGAAACCCTAAGTCAAAGGGTCAACTCGTCGAGTCCAGGGAGGAACTCGACGAGTCGGAGCGGGATCCGCGGGGTTCGATTAAGTGACCGACTCGGCGAGTCGGCAAAGAGGACTCAGCGAGTCCGGTCTGAAGAGGGAAACCCTAAATCCGGGACTTGGTGCACTATTTAAGCGTCTTATTCTCTCCATTAGGGTTCCTTGGAGCCTCTCTCATTCAGAAACTAAAACCCTCAGCCTCCATTGTTGCACATTCAAGTCTTTTGCCATTTTTAGGGTGATTTGAAGGAAGAAGGAAGGAAGGAATCTTTGGGGCTTCAAGGATTGGATTTAGATCCAGAGTTTGGGTCACCTTTCAGAGTTATTGAAGGTATTAGGTCATTATTTTCACCCTTCTTCATCTAGTTTTCCCTTTGTTATGAGATTTGGGGCTTTTATACCATGTCCTTGAACCATTTCGAGTTAGAGCCCAAATCTGAAGTTGCTACTTCAGATCCAAATGTATTCTGGCATAGAGAGTCATAAAGTATCAGTCTTGGGGGTGTAGGTGAAGCATGGTTGTCTTAAACCCGAGTTTGGAGTGTTTTGGGCCTAGATCTCCTTAGTTACACGTAAAGTTTGCAACTTTACGTGAGGAATAGACTTAGGAAGGATGGGTCTATGAGTTGGAGCCCCTGCATGGCTCGAAAATCCACTGTATGGATTAAGAACTGAAGCTACTCGGCGAGTCACATGGGTGGACTCGGCGAGTTGGATGAAGATAGGCAGGAACTCGACGAGGTTGAAGAACAACTCGGCGAGTCTGTTGAAGATGGCCTTGGACTCGGCGAGTCTGTTCTTGGACTCGGTGAGTCAAGTCGCGAAACCCCAAAACCTTCGAGTTAAAACTCGGATTAGTGAGTTGAGTGGGGACTTAGTGAGTAGGGCAGGACAGAACTCCGAAATCGGTAGACTCGGCGAGTCAGGGGCTGACTCGGCAAGTCGAGTCGCGAATGAAAGGATTCTGAGTGTATGAACTCGGTGAGTCAGTAGGCAGACTCGGCAAGTAGGGTTGACCTGGAAGGTTGACTTTGACCAGGACTTTGACTTTGACCAGAGTGGACTTAGTTGACTTTCGGAGGACAGTTAGACTAAGTGTGATATTGATATTGGTAGCTCGGGGAGCTAGTGGAGCAGCAGTTCAGAGAGAGTTGACAGATAGCAGCCAGAGGGTTATCAGCAGCTTCAGCAGTTGAGGTGAGTTTCCCTTTGTGTGTATGGGTCTACGGCCACAATGCCGGCCCATGTAGTTATGAGTAGGAAGACCCGGGGGTTAGCCCTAGGCACTGTTTGCTAGTATGATATTCAGGACCAAGGTCCGATGTCAGGCGGGTGCCCAAGGAATGAGTTGCATGATAGAGTATACTTGTTGTCTGTGTGATACATGTATGTGCCTGGTAGGGTGGTGAGTGTGGGCGATGTCCCGTATCTCACCAATAGCAGAGTGTGGACGGTGTTCCATATCTCATTAGCAGCAGAGCAGGGGCGAGCCCCAAGTTAGGAAAAGAGTGATTGTGGGCTAGGCCCGTATCTCACTATCAGTAGGAGTGTGGACGGGGTTCCACGACTCATCAGTAGCAGGACAAGGGCGAGGCCCAAGATAGGCGAGGCCTTAGAACAGGATTTCAGTAGTATATGTTCAGTTATGTGTTGGGATATGTTTATGTGTTAGTATATGTTAGCGGACGGGGCCCAGAGACAGGCGGGGCCTAAGAGAAACAGATTTGTATCCGAGCGGGGCTCGAAGCCAGGTGGGGCCTGGAGCAGGCGGGGCCCAAGGTAGCGGGCGAGGCCCGAGGTAGTGGGCGAGGCCCGAAGTAGCGGGCGTGGCCCAGTATTTGCAGTATGTGATTATGCAGGGTATGTGGTAGGTTGGGGAACTCACTAAGCTTCGTGCTTACGGTTTTCAGTTTTGGTTTCAGGTACTTCTGGTAGCGGAGGGAAGAGCTCGGGGTGATCGCATGGCACACACCATAGATTAGACAGCCTGGGAATGTTTTACTCTGATAATGAAAATATGTTTTGGAATTAATACTCTGATTATGTTATGGAATTGATAAATGTGTTTTAAGTAACTTTTTATAAAAGAAATTTTTAGTCTTGAAAATCCGGACGTTACAGTTGTTTAGTTTGTTATGTGTTGTATGAATCACTGATTATTTATAGTTGTTTATGTGTGTTGTGTTGTGTGTGATATTTTGGGGAGCTTTCTAAGCTTTGTGCTTACGGTTTGTGATTTAAATGTTTTCAAGTTTTCTTATATTAAAGGAAGGGCATGACTTGATTGCATCACATCCATTAGAGATTTTCGCAAGTGATAACTTTGATGACACTCTGTTTGATGTTTTAGCTTAAATGGTTTTTATCTAAGATCTTGGGGGTTGTAAATTGAATAAATACTTTAATTTTAAATGAAAAATTTTGGGTTGAATTTTTGGACATTACACTCTCACCAAGGCCAAACTCTTAAGTTGCATGCACCAATCATAAGGAACAAAAAAGAAAAGACACAAGTGTCAACTCCTGCTGTGAAGATGGAGGTCATTGAAGTTGTTCTTGGAAGTCCAAGGCTTGTAGATCCAAACTATACTATTCTTCAACATCCTCCAAGAGGTATAAAGCTTGAACGTTGATGATTCATTAGATAGATCTAGTATTTTATGGGTTTTATGAGCTTTTTATCCCTTGGTCTTGGGTCTAGTGAGTATGAGCTACTCCTAACCTCATGAGTGGCATTTTCTAGCATTTCTGAGCTTGTAGAGTGATAAAATGGGAGGTTGGTCACTCCCATCCTTCCATGCATAAGTATTTAGGCATAGGGATGTGTTTTCAACTTGGGATTTGGTATTGTTCTCTTCTAAGCAATTAAAAGGCATAAAGTTAGGAACTTTATCACTCTAGACGTTTATTAGGACCAGGTGTGAGTAATAGATGGTTGGTCTTTATGGATTAAGAGCTAAAAATGGAAATGGCTTAACAGCATGGTACGCAAGGCGTACTCTGAGTACGCATGGTGTACAACTACACAGGCGTAGATTGATTACGCATGGCATGATCCCGCTAAAGTTGACTTTGACTTTTGTTCACCGTTGACTTTTTGACCAAGTTTGACTTTGGGTCAAACTTGAGGGTTTGTTTTGGGGATGTTGATCAAGGTTCTACCTGGTTTTGGTGTTAGTGGATTCGCGGGATCAATCAGTGTAGAAAGTGAGCGTGCTGCGGTATCCTTGAACTTTCCGATTAAGGTGGTTTTGGTGTTAGTGGATTCGTGGGATCAATCGGTGTATAAAGTGAGCGTGTTGCGGCATCCTTGAACTTTCCGATTTATGTGAGTTTTCCTCACTGTACCAGTGGGTCAAAGGCACCAATATCGTCCCACTAGATTATTGTTATGTATCCTCGTGTAAAGGATATTGTTGTGCGATAGTGATCCGTTATATATATATATATATATATATATATATATATATATATATATATATATATATATATATATATATATATATATATATATATATATATATATATATATATATATATATCCTTGTATGTTAGGATATAGGAGCAGTGTGTTGTGAGGGGTCTAGTAGGCGTTAGTGAGCTGTATGATTGGTAGTTACCTGTATTTATGTGCCTACTTGATCTCTTGTTTGTTTATTTGTCGACATATTGTGGTGGGTAAGCTTGAGGCGGTACAGTTGTATGTTGTAGGCCAAGATACCAGGAGCGGGCTGGCTGTAAGCCATAGGAACAGAGGCTCGAAAAGAGCGGTTGGATTGAGGCGACAGGCCAACATATCCGGGGTAATCCAGTCTGGTGACTGTGGACCAGTATGCATGTTTGTATATGTTCTGTTGTGTTCGGTAACTCACTAAGCTTTTGCGCTTACCCAATTGTTATTGTTTTCAGGTATCATCGGTTATCGTGTGAAGGCGAAGGCATGACTGTACACATTCATCTGCAGCAACGAGATTTCGTGTTTACTATAATACTCTAATTTTAAACAATGTACCTTGGAGCAAATGGTTTTCTTAACTTGTATTCTACAAAATCAATTTTACCTTAATTAAAAATGAAAATTTTTGATGTGAAAATTGGACGTTACAAGTTGGTATCAGAGCCCTAATTTGAGGGATTTGGAGGAACACTTGTGTGAATCCAAACTCAAACTAGGATCTGAGGATTTTCATAAAACGTTTTTGAAAGAGTAATTTATAATAAAAGGGTTGGGTTAGGGACATGGGCTCGGTCTCTTGTCATGTTCTTGTGTGATTGTTGGCATGGGATTGGGAATGTAGACCTTTGACTTAACCTTGGTTTTATAGGAAGATGCGGTGTGTATAGTCAGCTTGGGCCCAAACATGAGAGTGTTTCCCAAAATATCCATACTTGTTATATATGTTGAATTTGAATTTGTTGATATGTGAATTGTTAGAAAAGCATGCTAGTGGATAAGTTAAGGTTCTTTTAGGAACTGTGGGATAGTAATGCATGATTTTTGTGATGCCTTATGGTGTATGGAATTGCTTGATATATGCTATTTGATTGTGTGATTGCTAAGTTTATGTTGTATAGTTGTATACGGTCGAGATTAAATAGCCTTAGAATGATTGACATAACCTTATTTCTTGTTCCTAGTTTGGTTGTGAACTTAGGGTAGAGTCAATTATTCGACACTCTATCTGACCCCGTATTGTGTACAACAAGCATGTACAAAAGCAACCAGCGGTTTGGGAGCGAGCATAATCCTAGGAGGTGTTCCTAGAAGTTTGTTGTGGCTCGTACTAGCATGTGGGTGTTAGAGCACCTAGGGATGGTCTAGTGCAATGAATTAAGACCTTGGGATGAAGTCTGAATCAACTACAGATAGATGCATAAGGTAGTATGGGCCCCCACTACTGAAAGCACTTAATCCGTATGAGAGTCATAAGGAATCTCGAGGCTACTAAGGAACTAATAGGAAGGAGGCCTGGTGTGTTAAGCATTGTGTTTTGATGTTTGACCTTTCCATTGTATATTTTTCAGTATGGTGGCTATCAGAGGTTTAGGATCAGGTTTTGGTGGCACTGTGAGGGCAGGTCCGAGTGATGAGGAGATTCGCGGGATCATTGCTAGCGAAGTGGTTATGGAGATCAGAGAGGCAATTCCGAAGTTTTTTTGGGTCGGTTAAGAACACGTTGATCGAGGAGTTTGACCGGCGCTATTTTGTCATCACGCAGGAAGCTGCTGCTGCAACCACAACAGTCGTTGCCGTAATAGCATTCCAGAGAGGCGGGGTGATGCAGTATCGAGAGTTCAGTTATTGCTTTGAGATGGATATCTGATGTGGAGGGATGTTTCTACACGTGTTCGTGTCCTGAGGACCAGAAGGTGAAATTTACGTTGAACCTTGTTCGTTGGGGTGCGAAGGATTGGTGGGAGTTTGTAACCCAGGGCTTTTTGCATGTAGAGCGAGTCACAATGACTTGGGAGTGGTTTCTTGAGATGTTCCATGTGGAGTATGTTCCTCTTGTGGAGCGAGAGCGACTGGCACAGGAGTACCTGTCGCTCAAGTAGACTACTAAGTCGGTAACGAAAATCATCAAGATGTTTATAGATAGAGTCGTTTTCTGTCTAGAGTATGCTGCTTCAGAACAGGTGCAGATGTCACGATACTTGAGTATGCTCAAGAAGGAGATTGAGGATTTTGTGTCAACTCAACCATATCGAACCATGACCGAGTTGCAGTCAAACTCCAGGAGAAGGGAGATTGAGTTGGAGATCTAGAGAAAGGAGGATAGGACAGCTTCAGGGCAGTATCAGCCGGCGGCCAAGCGGTTCAAGTCCGCTGATTCGAGTTTAGGATTAGCTAAGAGGAGGAGTTCTGAGTGTGTCAAGTGCAGGAAGTTTCACAATGGGAGGTTTAGATCTTTTACTTGTCATAAATGTGGCGAGCAGGGTCATTTCAGTAGGGATTATAGGTGGAGTGCGTAGGTCTATTTCCATTGCGGCTAGGAGGGCCACATCAGAGCTTGTTATCCCTTTCTCTTTTTCGACGAGGTGCTGGAACCTACGCCCCTAGCTTGGCAGTTACCCTACGGACATCATGGGTCAGCGATAGTTTCCAGGGCCGAGGTTTGAGTTATCAGTCCTTCGATTTATTCGGTTACTACAGTGTTGGTATTCATCTATATTTATGTTTATGTTTCAAAGTTCAGTTGTAATATTGAATGACCGGTTGAATAGGATTGTTTTAAATTAGTTCTGGTTTTATTTTGATCTTTTTTATGCAGGGTTGATTATTGTTCGTGAAGTTTTGTATGCGTGTTGGAATTCGTAAATGTTGTGTGTGGAATCAGATTCTCCTGTGTATCTGGATGGTAGGGGTAGAAATCAAGTAGTAAAGTTCAAGTTGGCCTGGGATTTGAAGGATTGTTGAAGCTTCCAGAGTATAGCATATTCCAAGTGGGGGAGAGTGGAGACCTCGCAACAGGAAGACTTTATTCCAACATTCAGTTCTTAGCCAGATTTCTCTAGTTCAAGACTTTCAGGCAACTATTTAATCTTATGATTTTCGCATCGAGGTCATCGCCAGCTATTGAATTTTTGCTTTCAGATCTTCTCAGTCTTGGTTATAATAGTAATATGTAGGGTGTCCTCGTTTTTTAGACTCTAGGGTGTTAGGAGCCTAGGTTGAGGGTTGTGAGGAGGGCTTCCTTGTCTGTTCTTGATTGATTGGGGCTTGGTAGTATGAGTCACGGCCCAAAATCCTGGTAAGGTTAGTTAAGTCTTGTTGTTTAGGTGTGCGTTATGTTAAGCTACGAGTGCTATTATTGTCTAGTGGATCGGGGGTAAGCCCGAGTGCAGTTATTGGTTAGTAGATCAGGGGTAAGCTCAAGTGTTGTTATTGGTTAGTGGATCGGGGGTAAGCCCGAGTGCTGTTAATGCTTAGCGGATCAGGGGTAAGCCTGAGTGTTGTTAGTAGATAGTAGAGTAGGGCTTTTAGAGCCGAGTGGGAGCATGGTCTAGTTTAGTATGTGACCGCTTGGGTTTTGTTGCCTTGGTGCATTTATATGTAGGATTAGCATGACAACGGTCAACCAAGAGTTTCGTGTTTCATTGTTCAGTAGGACGGTGTTTGGCCGAGAAGGTCTTGGACCGATCAAATCTATGGATTTTCAGTCAGCTTATGTGATGCGAAAGTTGGACTAGCCTTGTTTGTTGGATTTTTGTAAAAATTTCTCACCAGTGCGTCGGTATGCGTGGTTGTTGGCTATTGCATGGGTGGTGGTTTCCTTCTTTGGCTTTTAGATGGACAGCGCAAGGTCAGGAGGTATTGATCGAGTCAGTTCAGCAAGTATTAGTCAGCATGGGTGACAAATAGGGTGGCTCTATCTACCTGAAAGTTGTGTCAGACTTCGGGATCTGTAGGTTTCAGATAAGGAAGTGGGTTTTTCCATCACGGTTTAAGGAGGTTATGTGAAGAAGTTTTCTTCAGGTCGCGTGGTATCACAAAATTTTTGGGTTGTTAGATTTTTCGAGAGATGGTCGATTGTTTGAAAGATGGTGCAATAAAGATGATTCAGATCTTGGAGTCTCTACTTGGTTTGACTTGAGCCTGGTTCAGAACCATTGTTAGCGATGATTTCAGATGTTGGCATGTCAGTGATCTCAACCTGCATTGAAGGAGTCAGGTGTGAAGGGCCCACAAGGGGTTACTTTGAGAGTGGAAGCGAGAACTGATTTTGAGGACAAAATCTAATTTAAGTGAGGGAGAATTGTAACACCCGGTTTCGGGTCATTTCTTAATTCAGGGTTGTGGATCGAATGTCGATCATGTAAAGGCTTTAGGCCTTAAAGAAGTAAAGTTTAGACATTATTGAAGGTTGACAATGTTGGTTGTGAGATCTAAACCCTTGATTTGTGTACTGGACCGAAGGGTAGAAAGGGAAAAGTTATATGTCGGTTTTCTTGCATGGATTAGGGTTTTAGTTCGATATATGTTAAGACAAAAGTAATTATATAGATTATGGGGTTCTTCAATACCTTTCTGTGCATATAAAGAACGATGAAAACAGAGTTGAAACAAAGAAGTTATGGATGTTTGAACTTAAGCCGGAAAGGGGAGTTTGGCACTATGCAGGGTGTACACTAGATACACAGGGCATAATGGCTGAAGGGTGGGACACATTTTTAGTGGTTAGGCAAGGCGTAGCCTATGTCATGCAGGGCGTAACTACATAGAGTAAAAACCCTACTTTCGGGGTTTTGAGCCTTATTTAAGGACTCTAACCCCTTGAGGTCCTTCTTATCATCAACCTCCACCCTTTTGAGCCTTTAACTCAAAACCCTAGCCATCTTGTAAGGATTTTGAAGCATTTGAGGGATTCCTTATGTGTTTTGTGAATAAGGAGGTCATTGAAGGTGTGCTTGGGAAGTCCAAGGCTTGTAGATCCAGACTCTACTCTTCTTCAACATCCTCCAGGAGGTATAAATCTTAAACCTTGATGATTCATTAGATAGAACTATCTTCTTATGGGTTTTTTGATCTATCTAGATTATCATAAATATGTATGCGCTACTCTAGACCTCATGAGTGACATTTTCTAGCATTTATGAGCTTTTAAAGTGATAAAAATGGGAGCTTGGTCACTCCCATCCTTCTATGCATGAGTTTTTAGGCATTGGGTGTGTTTTATACTTGGGATTTGTTATTGTTCTCTTTTAAGCCATGCAAAGGCATAAAGTTAGAAACTTTATCACTCTAGATGTTTATTAGGACCAGATCTAAGCAATAGATGGTTACTCTTTATGGATTAAGAGCTAAAAATGGAAATGGCTTAACAGCGTGGTACACAGGGCATACTTTGAGTATGCATGGCGTACCACTACACAGGGCGTAGATTGATTATGCATGGCGTAATCCTATTGAAGTTAACTTTGACTTTTATTGACCGTTGACTTTTTATGGGTTTTTTGAGCTTTTTGTCCCTTGGTATTGGGTCTACTAAGTTTGAGCTACTCTAGACCTCATGAGTGACATTTTCTCGCATTTATGAGCTTTTAGAGTGATAAAAATGGGAGCTTGGTCACTCCCATCCTTCTATGCATGAGTTTTTGGGCATTGGGGTGTGTTTTATACTTGGGATTTGTTATTGTTCTCTTTTAAGCCATGCAAAGGCATAAAGTTAGAAACTTTATCACTCTAGACGTTTATTAGGACCAGATCTAAGCAATAAATGGTTAGTCTTTATGGATTAAGAGCTAAAAGTGGAAATGGCTTAACAGCATGGTACACAGGGCATACTCTGAGTACGCATGGCGTACCACTACGCAGGGCGTAGATTGATTATGCATGGCGTAATCCTATTGAAGTTGACTTTGACTTTTATTGACCGTTGGCTTTTTGACCAAGTATGACTTTTGGTCAAACTTGAGGGTTTTTTTGGGCTGTTGATTAAGGATCTACCTGGTTTTGTTGTTAATGTATTCACGGGAGCAATCATTGTAGAAATTGAGCATGCTGCAGTATCATTGAGCTTTCCGATCCAGGTGAGTTTTCCTTATTGTACCCGTGGGTCGAAGGCACCAATGTCGCCCCACTAGATTATTGTTATGTATCCTCGTGTATAGGATGTTGTTGTGTGGTAGTGATCCGTTATATATATATATATATATATATATATATATATATATATATATATATATATATATATATATATATATATATATATATATATATATATATATATATGAGAATTACTAAGAGAATAGGTTGTTTAGTAATGTAAATGTATTCAACCTCACACAATTATTTTCATTTTCATGCATTCTCACTAATTCTTATTCACTTTTGTTCTCACGCATCGTTTTTCACTCATTTTCATTCTTATAGAATACGACTTAATAAACATTTTGACAAAATGAGAACAATAATAAAAAAAAGTCTATAATAACCTTATAGACGGTTTAACTAGTGAGAATGTGTTATAATGACAATAGTTATGTAAGATTGAATGTATTCACATTATCAATCAACATATTTTTTTTGTCATTCTCGCAGAATAGCAATGTCCACACGTTCGCACAATAGATATCAATCCACATTTGAACCTAGCTCTCTCTCGCTCTCTCTCTCTCTCTCTCTCTCTATCTCTCTCTCTCTCTCTTTATATATATATATATATATATATATATATATATATATATATATATATATATATATATATATATATATATATATATATATATATCCTTGTATGTTAGGATATAGGAGCAGTGTGTTATGAGGGGTCTAGTAGGCGGTAGTGAGTTGTATGATTGGTAGTTGCATGTATTTATGTGCCTACTTGATATCTTGTTTGTTTATATGTCGACATATTGTGGTGGGTTAGATTGAGGCGGTCATGTTGTATGTTGTAGGGCAAGATAATAGGTGCGGGTCGGCTGTAAGCCATAGGCATAGAGGCTCGAGAAGAGCGGTTGGGTTGAGGCGGCAGGCCAACATACCCGGGGTAATTCAGTCAAATGACTGTAGACCCAGTATGCATGTTTTTATATGTTCTGTTGTGTGCCGTATTTTGAGGGAACTCAGTAATCTTTGCGCTTACCCAACTATTATTATTTTCAGGTATCATCGGTTATCGTGGGAAGGAGAAGGCATGAATGTACACATTCATCTACAACAATAAAGATTATGCGTTTACTATAATACTCTAATTTTAAACAATGTACCTTGGAACAAATGGTTTTCTTAACTTGTATTCTAAAAATGGGTAGTTTTACCTTAATTAAAAATGGAAATTTTTTATGTGAAAATTGGCGTTACATTTTGTCCTTTTATTACTTTATTGCACCGTATTCTTTCTTTTGCATGATCTCTGGGATATGATTCCAAGATTCATGTATGGTTATTTGAGTTAGATTCGTTCATGATGGGTTGTGGTTCCTTACTGCTCGTACTGGGGGGACCTGGGTCGGTATGGGGTTATCTTGTATAACCAGCCCGGATACACCATTACTAGGGTTTTGGGTGTGAGCCATTAGAGGCATCATATTTTTGGTGCTAAGCTTTAAAAGACCATTAACCACAAGGGATTGAAGTGATTTTTTAACTACAACAACTCAAAGTTATGTAACCCTAATCCTACGTATATTTCTATTATAATAGGTTTTCCTTAGGCTTCTTAATGTTCATAGTTTATTGCTATCAATTAGAGAAAAATGGATCCTTTATAGGTTGCATGTGAACTTAAGCGATGAGATTTTCGCTTCATATGTATTTTAGTAACCTATAAAACCCTTTTATGGTATCAGAGCCATTGTTTTCTATTGATTGTGCATAATATGAATGGATCAAAAATTAAGGTTTATCGAAAATAAACCCTATCCCTTTGAAAATTTCGACTTGGCTAGGGTTTCTTGAAACCCTAGCCTCCACCCCTTATTTCCGAAATTCCCTCAGGGTTCCCTAGGGTTTTTAGTTTCCTTAATTATTATTTTAAATGCCTTAAAATTAGAATAATTAAAACTTGGTAGCCTTATCCCCTAATTTTCGAAAATTAGAACGTTATAGGATTAAATTTAAATTATTTAATTAATAGTTTAATTGAAAATAATTATTGAATCCCTAAATGATATAAATTAATTTAATTAAAAGTTTAATTAAAAGATAAAGATTAAATCTTAATTAGTTTAAATTTAATTAATTAAAAGTTAAATACTTAACTTTAAACCTTGTATTTTGAAAAGTTTTAAAATACAACTTTATATATATATATATATATATATATATATATATATATATATATATATATATATATATAAAATGTTAATTACTATATGTATAAGAAAAAGTCAGTCGAATAGCTAGTAAACCTCGTTCACGAAGCCATACTATAAAGAGGGTAAAAGGAAACGGCCTATAAAATGACCGTTGAATGGGTGTCTTTTTCACCCAGCGCTCTCTTGTGTGGTGGAGGGTAGTTAGCTGAACGGGTTCGATAGGACATGTAACATCCGGATTCCCAGGTATGTCATCTTAAGTATTTATTTTTGAGGATCATTGACCTACTCGACGAGTTGGCGTTGTAACTCGCCGAGTAGAGTCGGGATGGCCACGTGGGTTTAATGATCTACTCGACGAGTCCGGGAGTAGACTCGCCGAGTAGGCGCTGTGAGTTGAAACCCTAAATCCCCGGGTTTGGGGCCTATATAATGATAAGTATAGCCTCATTTGCGGCTCTCCATTTGTTTCCTTTCACTGAGAGAAACCCTAATCGCCCCCTTGAGCTTTTGAGAGAGTTTTGAGCCATTGTTTGAGATCTTTGGTGCATTTTGGTAGAGGGAAAGAGGATTCCAAGCAAGGATTGTGAAGAAGTTGCTAGATTTGTTACTTAGACATCCAGGAGCTTCTATTCAAGGTATAAAGTTCGTACCTTTCTCTCTTGTATGGATAGATCTCATGGTTTTAGAGTTAGGGCTTCACTTCCATCTTATTTTGGGGACCTTAAAGGTTTTGAGCACCTTCTTAGAAATAGACATCAGATCTGGACCTTGTGAGGTCCCTAGTGTCGAAAGTCCCCTGCTTTATGCAGCCATGATAGCCCCTTGAACGAGAGACTTCTTCTAAAGCTTGTTCTTGGCATTTTTAGCCCTTTAGTGCTATGCATGAACTTAAAGCTCGAGGCTTTACGTGATGTTCAGGCCTTGAGAGCTTAGATCTAGAGTGTGAGAGAGTTTTCTGCCTTGAAATCACCTGAACACAAGTTGAGATCGAACGGACTCGCCGAGTTGATGAGCCGACTCGACGAGCCGGTTAGGGGTTTGTCCCGATGAACTGAGTCAGATGGTGACCCATCGAGTTAGGGGTTAGCTCGTCGAGTTGGACCTTGCCGGGGTTGCCACGAATCGACTGGACTTGACGAGTCTCTCGAGTGCACTCGACGAGTCTGGTCAAAGTTGGACCGTTGACTGAAGTTGACTTCTGTTGACTTTAGGGTTTGGTCAAAATGAGTGAAAGAGGTCAGGGAAGGGTAGAATGGTCTTCTACCCACTTTTCAGAGATAAGAGTAGAATATTAATTAGAAATATTAATTTGTGATAGGCGGAGGCTAGACCGAGGATTTCGGGCACGAGACTTTTACTAGCTATCTTACGAGGTGAGTCTTCCCACTATACTTTACCTAGAGTGGTAATTATATGTGACCAGAGGGTCTTATGTGCTCGCTTGAGTTATGCATGATTGTGTGATATGTATTGTATGCTATATTATTTGTTGCTTAGACCGGACTGGAGGGTCCAACGAACTATGAGGCCAGAGGGTTCTCAATCAGACC
Organism: Lactuca virosa; assembly: GCF_052849685.1. Taxonomy (NCBI): domain Eukaryota; kingdom Viridiplantae; phylum Streptophyta; class Magnoliopsida; order Asterales; family Asteraceae; genus Lactuca; species Lactuca virosa. Next base: position 275,876,499 of record NC_136431.1, on the reverse strand, counting down.
GGACTGGAGGGTCCAACGAGCTAGACCGGACTAGAGGGTCCAACGAGCTACGGGACTGGAGGGTCCCGTTGAGACACATAGACCGGAGGGTCTTACAGAGTATAGCCTCGAGTGGCGAATTGTTGTATGTGGTATTTTGGGGAACTCACTAAGCATTCGTGCTTACCGTGTTATGTGTTATGTGTTTCAGGTACTTCCGATGATCGCGGGAAGGCACCGGCGTGATTGTACACACACTCTTGATATGGAGCTATGATTGTGGATCCTGGATTTGAATAATTGTATTGAAAACTTGTTGGTTGTTTTGAGAACTAATGATGAGACATAATTTTTATGAGTTTAAAATTGAAAATTTTGTTTTGAAAAAATCATGTCGTTACAGGACATAATCAAGTTAGAAGAATAATCTATAAAGTACTAGAACCTTCTTTTAAAATGTCACTCTAGTTACTTTAGGAAAAATGTGAAATGCATGCTAATCCTTGAAAACGCACATCATTTCTTTATGATTCGTTAGTGGAGCATATGTGGTTAGCTGGCACACTAATGTAGGACTATAAAGATGAAATGATGAAACAACTCGTGTTTATAATTGTTGATGGAGCATGTGTGGTTAACCGACACATCAATATGAGATTATAAATCGATCGAAGGTGTTTGAGTAGGTTTACATGCTTATTCATATCTTAATTGTGATCTTCGGCATCCCATTCACAAATCGTAAGAGCATAATCCAAGATTAAACATGACATTGATGTTTCAATGAAAATCTCAAAAGATCTAGGACTTTCATATGATTGAAATTGGTGACATGTTTCTACCTACATAAAATAGTTTCGTGATATGACTACAACATCCCTCTTCATATTACGAAATGAAAATATGGATCCTAGCCTTCATTTAATTTATGGGTTAATAATTGAGGATTAAAATCAAATAACTTGAATTCTCTCTTCTCCCAACTTTAAATGTCTTATGAAGATAGAAATGGTCTTCCTCGTTCTTATGGAAATGGTTTTCCTCAATCTTCTGGAGATGGTCTTCCACATTTGACTCAAGGTGAAATTGTTTTCCCTTCCTTAGGAAATGGTGGAATTGAACGCCGTCCACCTTTAACTCTTCCGCCTCCTCCTCATGTGACTCTCCAAATGTCATGTTTTCCTTGACTTGAAAGATATGAAACAACTCAATCCATATTGGCATGTAAACACAAAGATGGAAATTATGTTTCCGTGCATGTTCTAAAAATGAAATTGTACATTGAATGTTGAAACACGAAAGTGACCCTCGGTAGCTACAAAGTGTGTTGAAGTGTCGAAGACCTATTTTGATTGTTGCAGTAGAACTTTTGTTTAAGGATCAGATGCAAAGACTTTGAAGATCAACACTGAAGATTTTGGATACCATAGTGAAGAATGTTGACCTGAAGAAAAGCATGTTTTGTCTTTTGTATCCCGAAGTGTCAGAAAAGTAATGTTCCTTTTTTTTGTAATTGTGTGTTAGATGAGTTATGTCAATCCAGGCGTAGCAAGCATGGCCGCCTGAATTAGAAATATTTTATTGTTAATCATGTACTTGGTTTTGCTATAAATAGATGATCATGTTGATCGATCTATGTGTATCACTTCCAGACTTTCAGTGTATTACTCTTTATTGAATACAAGTCTTCATTATCTTCATTATCTCTTGCTTATGTTGTTCATCATTTACTAACTTGTGTTTAAATGCAAACCTTGTTACGATTCAACTAAGGATTATTACTTTCTTTTCTTTACTGATTAATCTTGTTGTTATATATATATATATATATATATATATATATATATATATATATATATATATATATATATATATATATATATATATATATATCTTTATCATTCCACATATTTCTTTATTATTGAGCTTATCATAAGATCCATTGAGATTAACTTACATTTTCATAAATCAATCTTATGTTCTTCTGTCAACAATTGGTATCATAGCCATAGTGGTTGCTTTTTATTTATTTTAAAGACATAACAAATTTTCAAAAGAAAAACTCTGATTTAAATGGCTTTCTATACCACTTAGCTCACCTTTTTCAAATTCTAAGGAAATATGGCACAAGCTTACTCTCTAAATATATCTAACAGTGTTGGAGGTTATAATCGAGCTCCAATACTTGTTGCAAGTGAATATCATCACTGGCCTCAACGTATGGAAAAATATTTAAGAAGAGTTGGTAAGGAAGTTTGGAGATATGTGGAAAAAGCACCACATGTACCTATCCTTACTCCCATTATCACCGATGAAACTCAAACCAGACTTGGAGGCGGTCAAGCTGCCATGACCAGACCTACCAACGATGACATTGAGAAGATGGAGAAATATGAAATTGATTTCTATGAAATCTCTTGTGGAGTTCCTCTTGATAGTTTGGATCTTATTATTAACTATAAATCAGCAAAAGAAATTTGGGATGTACTTACAAATCTTTATTAAGGAACAGAGCAAGCTCAAGACAAGAAGCTAACCACTGCCTTGAACGAGTTCAACAGCTTCAAAGCTCTTCCTGGTGAAAGTCTTAATGATTCCTTCAAAAGATTTAACCTCATCGTCACCAAACTCTCAAATGCAAGCATCACTCGACATGATCATGAAACAAATATGAAATTCTGGAATGGCTTAGGAAAGCAGTGGACCATGGAAAAGATGGTAGTTCAAGGTGACAAAAATAAATCAAAACTCTATCATTGTACAAGCTCTATGGTGAATTACAAAATCAAGAGTCTACGGTGATGAAATATTGCATGGATCTAGGTGGACCACTTTCCCTGGTCGCTCACTCACCACAGTCGGCCTACCCATCTCCTTAGTATCATCATATCGGAGTGTCATCATACCAAATCCCATATGATAACACACTACAATCATATGAACCAGAGATGCAACCTGATGACGAAGAAGCCTTTCAACATGCATTAGCCCTTGTCAGCCAACAGTTCAACAAACTTCCTCCACCTAACTATTGTAAAAATCAGCAGTTCACCAGACCTCCTTTTAACCGCAACTACAATACTTAAAACAACTCCCTATCCTCAGCCCTCCAAATATCCTAGAAATCCACCATATCAATCGCAGTCTCAAAACACACCTTTGATGATCACAAACTCCACTGAAGCATCAAAAGAAGATAAATATTCAAATACCACAGTTGGCACCAAAGAGAAGAAAGAAGGAACTCTCATATGTCATAAGTGGCATAAAGAAAATCACTTCGCAAGCGACTGCAAAGCTAACGTTGTAAAAGACAAAGCATTCTATCTTAGAATGGCCCAAGAAGTTGAAGACAAGGAAAGGGTTGAGAAAGCATTTGTAGCACAAGTAAGGAGATACCATCAAGTATGGTCTTCGGGAGATGAAGATGAAGACAATGACAATAAGAGGAAACGAGGCAAGCTATGTCTGGTTGCAAAGAAAAAGGATAACACCAAAAATCTGAAGAAAAATTACTGCTTCATAGCAAAGGAAGGTAACATCAGCATCGTTGAACAAGTAAAATTTATAATTCGTTCAAACAATTATAACATGCATGACTATGAACCACATACAGAACAACTTACTCAAACGTATGCTGACGTCCTTTTAGATTATAACAAAGCCTTAGATAAAAAGAACATAGCAACCCAAGAACTGTATCACTTGAGAGGAATACTAGAAGACAAGAAGCTTAAGGTCACTATGTTAGAAGCAGACTTGAAACTAGAAAAAGATGCTAGGTTGCTTAGTGAAACTCAGTTAAATATTGGTTTCAATCAACAGGATTTTGCTCGAGCTGAAATTGTATGCTTAAACAAATTAATATAAAAGCTCTTTAATGAAACTGAAGCAATTGAAAATCTGGTCAATAATGGGTCTGTAGACAATACTTATAATTGGGGATGGTCAAATGGATACAACACCGGAGAGAAATATCCACCTCGTTTTGATGTGGAACATCCCTATGTCCCACCTGACAGGACCTTTCACTTCCCAATCAATGACAAGACTTATCCCGAAGACATTCAATGTAATTTTAGAAAACTTCGTGTTCTAAGTAACAACTTTGTCATTTAAGAGATTATCCCAGAAACATCAGGACTCTCTAATAATCTTCATTCAATACCAATCGTTGGAACAATATATCCTGGATCAGGACCTGACATGGACGAAGAAATCATCTTGGAAGGACCAAACATGTCCCCACAGTCCCATGTTGACGAAGAGATAATCTTAGATATACCTGACTTAAATCCCAAATCAAATGTCCGAGAAAAAGTGACTATTGCACGCTCTGCAGTATCCCCTCAACAAAAGTCTCACCGCAGACTTATGTTAAGTCCACCACTAAGATTCAAGCTCTTCCTCAAGGAGTAAGAACGGATAAGTTTGAGATAGGACAGTGCTCTAAATGTCAATAACTTTATAGTTCTAATGTCTCTTCTCCTAGACCCATACCGAAGTCCAAACTTTTTAAAAGAAAAAGACTTAAACTAAACAGATCTGATACTTTGTGACCAAAAGATGAAGCAAAGCAAGCCTTAAAAGTTGAAATCAAATCTCATATTGAGAAAAGGCAAGATGAGTCAAATCTCAAGGTTACTAAAAACAAAAGGTCACAATTTTCAAAGAAAGTTTTTTCAAAAGACTTTACGGTTGGCAAATCTTTTCAAAATAACTCTGCGCAAAAACATTTTGACAAATATAACTCTTCACAGAAGTTAAACCAGGAACAAAAAAACCAAAAGTCCCAACAGGTCACCAAGTCCCAAAAGATCTCAAACCTATGAAGGCAAACCAGTCAAGAATAACAACACCGCAGTTGTTATTCCTTTGAAAAAAAGTCCAGACCAAAAACTCAAGTCAGTCAAAATTGATGACACCGCAGATGTCAATCAAAAGAACAAATAAAAGTCTGAAATGAAACAAAATCTTAAAAAAAACATATCGATATGTTCCTAAATCCAAACCTAGGCAAAAATTGTGGATAAATGAAAAAAAACTCATTTTTACTTTGTATCCACTCATTAAGAAAAATGCCCTTAGATCCAAAAGGAAGGATTTTATCCTAAAAAGAAATTGGAAGAAAAAGGAGATAAAGAACAACACATCATCAAAAGTCACAACAAAACCACACACTGCATACTTTAAATCATATTATGATGTTGCGGGCCCTAAACAAGTTTGGGTGCCCAAATTAACTAACTAATACTACACACAATGTGCGATTATGATCACGAAATAGAATGATTAATTGATAGCGCCTGCTCCTTGCACATGACAGGAAGATTGGAATACCTTCGTGACTTTAAGGTAGTCACACATGGTGGTCATGTAACTTTTGGAAATGATGTAAATGGAACCATTCGAGGATATGATGTTCTAAAAAATGGAAAACTTTTTCAATTCAAAGGGTTGCCTGTGTTGAAGGGTTAAAACACAATCTCATTAGTGTTGGGCAACTCTACAAAGTTGGTCATCATGTTGAATTTGATGATGAATACAGCTACATCATGACGAAAGATAGATCAAGATGTCTAATTAAATCAATGGTGGCTGGAACAATGTTCCCATTAGACATATCTTTATTCATTGGTAAACAACAACTATGTATTCTGTCAAAAGCAGTCTTCGAGATCAGTTGGCTCTGGCATAGAAAACTTGCTCACCTCAACTTTTGGTATATCAAAAACCTGGTTACCATAGAGATGGTGTGAGGATTGCCTCATCTCAAATTTGACAATGACACTTTATGCCCTGCTTGTGAGTGTGGAAAGCGAATAAAAGGAAGTCATCCACTGATACTTAATTCATACATCGCTGAACCTTTGGAGTTACTTCATATCGATGTCTGCGGTCCATTAATTGTGGCAAGCTTACATCATAAGAAGTATATTATGGTCGTAGTCGACGATTACACTTGTTTTGCTTGGGTGTTTTTCTTGAGACTTAAATCAGAGACACCACAGACCCTTATCAACTTCATCAAGGAAATTAAATTACAAACCAAGCTTCCCGTTCTAAAGATTCGAAGTGAAAATGGAACAGAATTTACAAATCGATTACTTAACGACTTCCTGGTGTCAAAAGGAATCAATCATATCTTTTTGTCACCCTACACCACAGCAGAATGACGTGGTAGAAAGAAGGAACATAAATCTTGTAGAAGTTTCTAGATCAATGCTCAACTTAGCAAACATGTCTCTTTACTTTTGGGCAAAATCAGTTTCAACAGCATCTTCGTATAAAACTGCAGCATCATCACAAAATGCCTCAACAAGACTCCATACGAAGGTTTGAAAATCGTAATCCAAACGTTCGTTTATTTCATATTTTTGGTTGCAGGTGTTTTGTGGTCAACAACAAGGAGCATTTGAGAAATTTTGCACCCAAATCAGACGAAGAAATATTTTTGGGATATTCTACAAACAAAGTGGCATACAGAGTTTTGATCTGAAGAACAAGAGTTATAGAAGAAATTTTTGACGTGGAATTTTATGATTTCTATGTTCGGAAGACCGCTCCTCTCAATGAAGAAAAAATATCATGGAGGATGACATTTCAATCTAGTTCGGACCTCTCAACATCATAGAATTCAACTATGATACACTCTTCGATCCTCCAAAATCTGTAAGACTATCCGAAATCTTAGTCTCTCCTTCTACGCAATTACAACATACTGAATATTATGGACCTTTAATGTCTGAAGACTCTTCACATATGACTTCCACCTCACCGGTTGAGGGGGAAAGCAATCCCTCCAATCCTGAATTAATCACAACCATTGAGGCTCAATTCATAGACGAAGAAATTCCAGTTGTCAATACCAATAGATCAAGGAACTATGAAGAATTAGAAGAAGATGTTGAAGATATAGAAACCGGTGAAGTTCCTGAAGTTTCTGTAATTCCTAATGCTTCAGTCCAGTGGGAACCATTAACTTCACATGGGGAACCTTCACCTTCAGCGGGGAAACCCATTCAAGACTTATCAATAGGATGTTCTCAAATCGAGGGGGAACAAGTTCAAGATGTTCATAGAGAAACACCTCCCGATATTGAAAATATTCCATCCAATGCAGTTGTTGAACATCATCAATCACGTCTATACATCTGGACAAAAGATCATCCGTCCAACCAAATAATAGGAAGTCATTTTGCAAGTATACATACTCGCTCTTCTGATGATTTAACTAAACATTATCATTATGCAGCATTCATGTCTTCTATTGAGCCAAGAACCATCAAAGACGCACTTCTGGATCATGACTGGATTGTTGCAATGCAAGAAGAGCTTGCGAAATTTGAAAGAAACAAAGTGTGGAAGTTGGTCCCCAAGCCAAAAGGATATACCATAGTTGGAACTCGTTGGGTATTTCGTAACAAATTGGATGACTTAGGTGTAGTAATAAAAAACAAAGCATGTCTTGTAGCTAAGGGTTACAATCAATTGGAAGGAATTGACTATAACGAACCATACGCTCCAGTTGCAAGGCTAGAGGCCATATGCATCTTCGTGGCGTATGCGGAACATAATAATGTCAAAGTACATCAAATGGATGTAAAAAAGCACTTTCCTCAATGGCGAACTGAAAGAACATGTATACTTATAGCAACCTCCAGGTTTAGAGAATCTTGATCTTCCTCATCATTGTTACAAATTAGAGAAAGTTGTGTATGGCTTGAAGCAAGCACTAAGAGCTTGGTATGAAACTTTCTCTACGTTTCCTATCAAGTATAGCTACAAGCGTGGGGTCATTGATCCTACCCTCTTTCGACGTTCAAGTGAAAAGAATCTAATGCTCGTACAAATCTACGTGCATGCCATCATTTTCGGTTCAACTGATCAAGTTATGGTAGACAACTTTTCCAAGCTCATGACCAGTAAATTTCAAATGAGCATAAACAAAGAGATTAACTTCTTTCTTGTTCTTCAAATCAAGCAAGTCCCACAAGGAATCTTCATTCATCAAGAAAAGTATACTGAAAAATTGTTAAAGAAATATTCCATGGATATCTGCTCTTCGGCAAAGGTTCCTATGGCCTTTGGATATAAGATCACCGCAGATCTCATTTGAGAGTTAGTTGATCAAAAGGTATACCGAGGAATGATTGGTTCTCTATTATATCTGACTGGAAGTGGGTGAGATATTGTCTTCGCAACGGGTTTGTGTGCTAGATATCAAGCTGATACCAAGGTTTCTCATCTGAATCCAGTCAAACAGATTTTTAGATACCTCATAGGGAATAAAGCTTTAGGTCTTTGGCACCCAGCAGGAAACGAATTTAGTCTGCAAGCCTTTACAGACCTAGACCATGTGGGATGTTGATTAGACCGCAAAAGCACTTCCGGAGGATTTCAATTTCTCGGTGGGAGACTGGTGAGTTTGTCTTCAAGAAAACAAAACTGTGTCACACTCTCCACCATAGAGGCAGAATTTGTTGTCGCAACCAGACGCTGCTCTCAAATCCTCTGGATGAAAACACAACTCATGGATTATGGATATAGAATGTTACGAATACCGATTTATTGTGGCTCAGAGAGTGAAATCACTATTTCTCATAATCCAATTCATCACTCAAAGACGAAGCACATTGAACTATGATATCACTTTCTTAAGGATCATATCCTGAAAGGTAACATTGAACTTATTTTTGTTCCACCTCAGGAAGAAATAGTAGATGTTTTCACAAAAGCACTTGACTTCACCAAACTTAATGGATTTTTAGAAATTCTAGGAATGATGAACCATGATCCTCAGATTTCTTGAAAGCATAAATTGTGAAGACCTCAAGTCTTCGCATCTAACAAATAGATATGCTTCATTCATCTTGTCATTATTCTTTGAATCACATATATTTGTCTATGGTGTAAAATTTATTTATTTGAAGTTTAACTATTGAGAACATATTTCATAAATGCCTCCTCGGTACCCTTTGGTTACCAAAGACTATTTATGATCCATGTACTCTTCGGGTCAATTTATTGTTTTTAGGTGTAACCTTGTGATCAGGTTGCTCTACAATGCTCATAATTTCGCAGTCTCTATCATCTGACATACTGCAATTCTTCCTTCAAGAACCTGAACTCTTGTTTTTCTGTTTGGCAATAAATAAAGTTTTTCAAAGGTGTGCTATTTAATGGATTGGATAAACTTTTTGAATATTTTTATTCATTTTCATTAAATTTGTTTAAACCTTAAATGGTATCTTTTCAAAAACCGTACCTTCTTTCCTTTTAAAATAAAATGAAGATTTATCTTTTCAATAAAAGAAATTTACCAAACATTTTGTGAGGTAACCAGTCCAAACTCAACCGTTGGAAGAAAAGTAATCCCTCTAACCCATGATTTCTGACAGTTAATTCCACCATCACCCCACGTTTACCCATTTCATCATAACTTGCATTTAATGCGCCCCTTAACTGCATTTAATGTTGTTCATTTCCAGATAAATACTTTTATTTAAAATAATCCAAACGGTAGAAACTCTTGGGTTTTTACAGCTGTTAAAAAACTTTTCTCGTTTGGATTCCATATTCAAATCTGGAGGTATAAAAACCCCCATTTCCTCCGAAGAAAGCTTTACGCTTTATGAACCCTAATAGACGATCATCTTCTTCCTCATCTTGGTAAAAACATTTCCTGCAAGTTCTTCAAAAACTTTTTTAAATCAATCATGGTGAAATCCGAAGTCTCTAAGAAGAAATCAAAACCAACTGGTTCAACCTCAACAGCCAAGAACACAAGCCCCACAAATACAACAAGCAACTATCGAGTAATCTTCAATGATCATGATCTCCATGACGCTGCAATCAAACTGATGATTTGTTTCTTGCCCAAACACCCATTGTTTGGGCGTTTTGATGCTTTCACTGAAGTTTTTTCCCAATCAATGCTATTCAACTGTGCCTTCTCTGCATTTTGACCACCATTAGATGAACTCGATGAAGTTCATCTCAAATCTCTCTAATGAATCAATGGCGGTCCTTACCAAACCCAAATTTCTCGAAGCCATCAACCTTAGAATTATTCCTTCAACCACCTTTAAGAACCCTAGCAATTTGTCACAATGTCATTAGATGCTTATCTGGAAGAACTGGAGGGACGGACAACATGGGGAAACAATTGCTAGACATTATCTGGAGTATCTTCACCGAAGAAGCAGTTAATTATGGAACCATCCTTTGGGATGATTTCATTCAGTATGTTGGGAAAGGATCACCCAAAGAAGGACTCACCGATATCACATCCGTAAGATTTTGGTCACTCTGCTTGTTGGACCTTCACAAAGAAGCTGGAATCAGTCTTGGAGATGAACTCAATTGATTTTCATGCAAAGATCTCAAAAGGTACTCTCTTCCTAAATACCAACCTATTTTTGGTCACATTAGACAGTTACCAGTTCATATCTTGACTTCCATTGGACTATTTGACTATGCGGTCACTGATCATATTGAGGCTACGAGTGCTACAGCACCGTATCGCTCTACCTCGCCTAGCCCCATACCGCAAACCACTGGACCAATCCCTGAGCCCAAGTCAAAGAGAGTCAATTCGGTTTCCAAAAGAAATACTCCAACAAAAACTACAACCAAAGGAGCCAGAGTCTCCAAGAAAAGGAAGACTGTCACTGAATACCCTATGGTGACTGCAGACCCAATCCAAACCGAAGAGCCTGTAAATGTGAATGAAGAAGAAGCTGAAGAAAAAAAATGTGTCTGAGGATTTATTCAGAAAGAAGAAGCTGAAACTCCCTACCCCTCTAATGATATTATGACAAAAGGAAATGATTTGTTAATATATTATGTGATTAATATATTAATTAGAAATAGAGATTGATTTGTTAATTTATTATGTGATTAATAAATTAATGTGAGATCAATAATTAAATAATTGATTTGTTAACTTATATGATTAATAAATTAATAAGAAATCAATTAGAATTAATTAATTATTAATCAGAATTAATTTGGAATAAATTCAGGATTAACTGAAACTAATTAAAGGTGCAAGGGTGAATTGTAATTGTTTAATAGTTAAACAAAAGAGGCAATTCTAGAACCATCCAAATGAGGACGGTTTTGGGAGCTCTTTTAGGGTTTCCAGAAGCCTCTTGGATGCTAATAAGGAAATAATTTGAATTGAGATTAAATCTATTATTTAATTAATTCAAATTTTGCTCTGTCCCTAAGTTACCAAAACTATAAATAGGACCCCTTGGGCATCAAATTTCATTCATGCTCTTCCCATAAGGCTTAGGAACGAAATTTCTATCCCTCTCCTCTCTCTCCTCTTCATTCTAAGCTTTCTAGGGTTTGGGTGTGAGCCATTAGAGGCATCATCTTTTTGGTGCTAAGCTTTCCAAGAACATCAACCACAAGAAATTGAAGTGATTTGTTTACTACAACAAATATGTAACCCTAATCCTATGTATATTTTGATTATAATAGGTTTCTCTTAGGGTTCTTGATGTTCATAGTTTATTGCTATCAGTTAGAGAAAACATAGATCCTTTATAGTTTGCATGTGAACTTAAGGGTTAAGATTTTTGCTTCATATGTATTTTAATAACCTATAAAACCCTTTATCCATAAATACGATTCGTAATATGAAGAGGGATGTCGTAATCACATCACAAATCTATTTTAGGTAGGTAAAGCACTGTACCGATTTCAATCAAAATGAAACTCCTATATCTTTTGAGCTATATTGAACAATCAATGGTGTGTTAATCTCAGCTTATGATATTCGATTTGTGACTTGGATGTCGATGATCATAAATAAGATGTGAATAACCATGCAAACCTGTGAGACATCCTCGAGGTCGTTTATGATCTCACATTGATGTGCCGGTTAACCACACACGCTCCATCAACAACCATAAATATCGCTTTTGTGCCATCATTTCATCTTTATAGTCCCACATTAGTGTGTCGGTTAACCACACACGCTCCACTAACGACTCACAAAGAAATGATGTGTGTTTTCATGGATTAGCATACAATTTCATATTTTTCCTAAAGTAACTAGAGTGGGATTTTTTTTATAGAAGGTTCTACTACTTTTACATAATATTTTTAATGTGATTGTGTCCTATCGAACCCTTTCGGCTAACGAACCTCCACCACACAAGAAGTGGGGGGTGAAAAGGACACTCATTCAACGGTCATTTTATAGGTTGTTTCTTTATACCTCTCTTATAGTGTGGCTTCGTGAATGAGGCCTACTCTTGATTCGTCTGACTTTATGTTATACATATAATATCATAACTCTTGTGTGTGTGTGTGTGTATATATATATATATATATATATATATATATATATATATATATATATATATGTGTGTGTGTGTGTGTGTGTGTATAAGGTGTATTTTAAAACCTTTTAAAATTACAAGGTTTATATTTAATTGTCTTAATTAACTTTTAATTAATTAATCTTTTAAACCAACTTTGATTCAATATTTATCTTTTAATTAAACAATTAACTAAATGTATCAAATTTTTTAACAATTAAATAATTATCTTTAATTAAAACTTTAATTAATTAATCTATTTAATCTTAATCCATTTCCTAAATTTGAAATTAGGGTTTTAAGTTACTTAGTTTTTAGTTGTTCAAATTTTAGGCAAGTAAAATAACAAATAAGGAAACTAGGGAAACCCTAGCAAATTTCGAAAAAAATCAGGAGGGAGGCAAAATAGAAATCTAGAGGACTAGGATGTTCGATTTTGCAGGTTTCTTTTACGGTTTTCACAAATATGCATATTATAGACAAAACCCTAGGCTCTAATACCACTTATGGATTTTTTAGGTTACAATAAAATTAATCAAACATGATTTGCACAACGGAATTTCACATGAACAATTTATGGACACATGCAACCTAGAAATCTATGGTTTTTCTCATAATATCAACATACTTTGAAAAACCTAATCTAACCTATGTAAAATCGAAATTACGTAGTTAGGGATACATACCTTTTGCTATAATCGAATATAGTAACTAACTTTCTCCAAATACTCTATGGAAAGCTAACATCCAATAGTGTGAATATCTCTAATGGTTCACACCCAAAACCCTAAAACACTATAAAGACAAGATGAGAGAGGTTGGAGGAAGAGAATATTTGTTCTCCACTTTCTACGTATGATAAGCCGCGAATATATGATGCTCAAGGGTCCTATTTATAGTTTATGCAACTTACAAATAAATCCAGATTTAAACAATTAAATATTAGATTTAATCTCTAGTTCAAATATTTTCCTTATCAGCTACCAAGAGCCTTCCAGATCCCTAGAAGCTCCTCAAAAACCGTTCATGCTCATGGAGGGTCCTAGAATTTCTTCTTTTGTTCAAATATTAAACAATTGCAATTCACCCATTGCACATTTAATTAATTCCAATTAATCCTGAATTAATTCCAGATTAATTCTGATTAATAATTAATTAATTGCAACTATTTCTAATTAATTTATAATTAATTATTAACTATTTAGAATTAATATGTTAATCATATAATATATTAACAAATCATTTTATCTCTCTCCTAATATCAATTCTAACTATTTCTAGTTATGAAGACAACCCAAAAAGGACTTTACTTTTATTCACTAAGATTATATCAATTTAGTTAAGACCTTAGACACCTTAATCCAACAGATACTTCAGTGGTTTGCAATCCATAAACTCTTTGAAGTTACTGCCTTGACGGCCAACAACCCCTCATAACAGGCTCCCTTGTAACTGACTCTTTGGGCACCACAGCATCACCCTCTGTAGGTAGTAGTCCAGCGGCTCACATTGCTCGCTGTAACTGAACAATATGTACATCTCTAGCCTCCATCTCATCATCACATCTCCTCAACTGTTACTCTAGATCGTCAATGATGGAAGCACTCCATATGCTGCTGATGTGGAGCAGACTATACCTATCTAGTTTTAAATTTATACTGTAACTACTTATCTACTATTGCACCTATAGGCAGTGTATCTAGTCGGATTATAGTATAGTAAATTAAGTTGATGTCGAACTCAGGGAACGGATTTAATTAACTAAATAATTACTAAAAATTAAACTAAAACAAGCAAAACTTAAAAGGGGTTTTTCTATCTGGTTTTACAAGTTCAAACACACTTAAACGCTTAACTAACGAGTCTAATCAATATACTAAAAACACTTCCGTTTAGTTCGAATCCACTTCTCCTTTATGGTTAGTCACTAATTATGGATTATTAAAGTTGGTTACCAATTATTATGTAATTAGCAATTCAAGTCCAAATTTACTAATATTTTCACCAACTCATGAACTACCTTATATGGTCATACATAAGAAAAACACAGAATTAGTTATTAATTATAGATGTGCTATGTAAGGTTTATCTAAGCAGACACAATTATGGTCAAAATTTATGTTCTCTAGCATAGCTAAATTTGTTACTTTTATTACTTTTCTAAGATTTTGTCGATATTAGCTCTAGCACTTTAATGGTCACTAAATCACTAGGTAATCAAGTTCATGTAATTTAATAGTCACTAAGCTACACTTAACTTGAATTTATGCAACAAAATCACAACTTTAACATGCTAGATAATGATAATCAAACACATGCACACAACCAACTATTAAAATCCATAAATTAGATAACTAAACCATAGAGTTAAAGTATCATCTAGCTAAACGAAAGCAACTAAATTCAGCAACTCATGGCTGAAAACATAAACACAAGCTCAATAGAATTCGACATGATTAAAGTAAACCAAACCAATGTAATGATGTGTTCTTCAATCTCTGAATCTCCAAGCAAATCACCTTCAAAAGAATGTTTTGTGCACTTTCTAAACTCTAAAATCGATATCTCAAAATACCTCTCCTCCAGAAAACTCTCCAAAACCCTACTCAAATCGTAAGAGTAAAGGAATATTTATAGTTTTGGAAATTTTGTTGTTCACGTCGTGAGAATTGGTGTCTCACGTCGTGAGCTCAGTAGTTGTCCGTATTGGGCAAGGATTCTGACTTTCTGCATGCTAATCTTCTAGAATACCCTTCTCACGTCGTGAGGTTGAGTGACACGTCGTGATTTGGGTTTTTAGCTGAAATTTCCTTCTTTTAATCTACAATCCTCCAAAGTTCCAATGCTTGTCAATTCTGGTCCATATTCTTCAAGAGTGTTCCTTTTGGCTGCAAAATACAATTCAGTCCAATAAGTATCATATATCTTTGCAAATAATCAAAATATTACTTAAAATGCATTAAAATATTGCCTAAAAATATGTATAAATATGGCAATATCAAAATACCCCACACTTATCTTTTGCTTGCCCCCAAGCAAAACTAATTAATTTCAAGTAAAACTTTCATCACCAATATCACATAAGACTATCCATTTTGAACTTAACCATTATACCAAGACCTCAATGCGTATTTTTGTGTCTAAGGTTCCTAAAAACTTCCCAATCTTAAATACTCACAGTCCTTATGAACCTTCGCCCCTTAGCTTATACTACACCCATTTCTGCAACCCTCCGAATCCATCCTCATAAATCTTTCTTAACCTCATTGTATTTTTGGTCAAGCTACCCAAGCATACATAATCTAGAAAAATTACAACTTTGATACCACAATGGAGCTCTTGGAATTCTTCACTTCTTTGATATTTACTCTTTGATTTCTTCGAATTCAACACCTTTTTGTTTGATTTTTGGTATCTTCAACTTTTTGATGCTTCAGAATTTTTGATCTTTTGATCTTCATACTTTGATAGCTCCAAAATTCTTACAACTTTTATTTTGTAACTTCTCTCTCTCTTTTTTAATAAATATATCTCACTTTTTTCACTCAAATCCTACATGCTTAATCAATGGAGCTTAACTTCAACCTTTATTGGTTAGAGGTACTAGTCTAAGTGTAATGACTACATAAGCTCTCCTGGATAGATTCCAAGTGCAGGCTGTAAAAATTATTATGCCATATAAACTACCAGATTACCTTGCATATCTCATGGTTTTTCACTAAAACTTGGGAAGCCACAAATATACTATAACATATGTTGGCTCAGTTAAACATTTGAGCTCACATTGGATCATCTCACGCAACACTAGCAACTTAAGTTTTTATTTATCACTAGACTTAATTTTAAGATTATTATTTCAAATCTATTAGAAAATTTTATTTTCTAGCAATTTTATTTTTCAATTTAAACTTAAATTTCTTTTTCGACCCCCTACCCCACACTTATTTCATACAATGCCCTCATTGTATGCATAAAATAATTTAAAAGCAATAAAAGGGATAAAAATGAACAAACTCCCATGGGGTAGTAGTAGCGAGATCGAATTATGCACGCGTGTGGAAAACTTGAACACCTTGAGTATGTGACTGAAACTTGGATCTTCTGAGGCATGTGAATGTGCCGAAAAAATTTGAATCAAAAACTTGCATCTTCAAAAAGTGTGGTGCATAAGATCTTCAAAGCATAGCATCTTAATGTGGGAAAGCATACACCACATTGTAAGGTTGGAAGAGTAGAATAAAAATGTCATTTTTTACTGCTCACGACGTGATAAGAGTGGGCACGACGTGGTGTCGAAATAAATTGAAGTCTGAATCTTGATAGCATCAAGCTCACGACGTGAGGAGTAAAGGCTCACGTCGTGAGAAGTGGGTCTACACAGAAAACGGTTTTGCAAAAACTCTTCTATTCAAGTGAACTTCTTAATGAATTAAGATTCTTATAAACTCTTATGTTCTGGACCCTCTCTTTCTCAAATCTTTTTCCTTGCACAAAATTGACCCCACACTTATTAAAGATTAAGGGATTCGAATCGTATCTCTAAATCACATAGCTCTTCTCATACGCTCCTATCTCTATTCTCTCATTTTTTCTCTTCTCTCACGATATTCTAAAAAAATCTGCAACAAAACAAACTTATGGTGGAAAATAGAAAACAACCATCGCACAATTCGGTTACAAGTTTTTAAACATACCAAATAAAAATGCAAAAACTAAAACACACCAAAAATAACAAAGAAAATAAAAACAACTAAAAATAAAAAGATAGATATCAATAATCATCATCGTCCTCTCGTACTCCACTTGTCCCGGCTCCGTCTCCTTTCCTTGACCAGTACTCGCTTCATGAAGGGCGAAAATTAATTTACCACGTCATGGTATCGAGGTTTTTTTTACCAAAATTTCATTTTTCTAAAAAAAAATCAACCACTCTTTAATTGAAACACCACACTTGATTTTTACTTTTCTTTAAAAAGTAAGATGGCTTTGATGGTTATTTATCCTAAAACTTAATAAAAATACGAAACTAAAAATGCAAAAACTAAAAGAAAAACGAAAATAAAAACACAAACTGAGCTCGGGTTGCCTCCTGAGAAGCGCTTCTTTTTGTTGGAGAGTAATGACCCAAAAATCAAGGGTAAAAATTTTATTTTTAATATATCCAAAACATAGATATCATTTATTCCAAACATTCCAAAACATCGCTAATTAAAACATTTATCAGAGTTCATCCCAAAATCACTCATTGCGGATGTTGGATTATGTGTCTAAGCCCATAACTATAATTGGTATGTACTTGACCCGATACAGCATGGTCCATTTGGGTTGTAACACTCTGGAACAATTTGATAGGATGGATACTTGAGAAAGAGGTTATTATGATTTATTAATATATTATAAGTATAATATATTAATTGAGAAATCATATTATTTAATTAGTATTGATCAAGAATTAATTTAGTGATCAAAAGATACTAATTAAATTAACGGGGACTGATTAAGTCAATCAGTAATATTTATAGTTTGGACCAATGATCCATATTGATTAGGATGGACTAATTCTATGTGTAAGTCCATGAAAAGTTAGTCCATAAGGCCCATCATATGGATTATTGGATTTCTTAAAGGCTTAAGTACATGGACTAGGGTTTACAAGTTAAACCTTAGGAAGCCCACACTATAAAAGTAACCCTTCTAAGCCAAAATCGTGTACTTGTGTGTTCCTAGAAGCCATGAACGATTTTGTGTCTCCAAACCTCTCTCTAAAAGTCCTCCTCTTGTTCTTGGTTTGTTATAATTCCATTTGAGGCATCACACTTGAGGTGCTAGGCTCTTGAAAGACCAAATTCTACTAGCTACGACAAAGAGGTAATCTTCTAACTTACTTTTATGATTTATATGTCAAATTGTATGCTAGTTGTAGGTTTGAAGCTTTGGAAACGTTTGTTTCATGTATAATTAGAGAAAACTTAGATCCAAAGCTATTAGGGTTGTATGTGCACCATACTAATGTTATAGTACATAAAACCCAACAGTGGTATCAGAGTCATGGGTGTTTTCTATTGTATTGATGCAACTGTGTAAGTTTCAAAGCTGGAAAAACTATAAAACTGGATTCTGCCAGGGCCTACTCGACGATTCCATGTATGAACTCGACGAGTAGGTGCCTTATGATGATGAACTCGTCGAGTTCATAAGTGCACTCGACGAGTTGGACTGTCAGTGGGCAGAATCTTCGAGTTTTTGGCCTGTTTTGGATTAGGAACATTACCACAAACTGTTTTGGTTCATAAAATTCGATTTTGATGATATGGTAATGTGTATCCCCATCCAATAACATGATGATTCTCAAATTTTAAGATAATTACTTGATTTTGTGAAAAAACTAATTATTTGTAAAAAAATTAGATCATGTTGCTATATGAGTTAAATTAGGTCAAATTAGTTAAAGATAAAATTATTTGATTATTTTATTAGTTTAAAAGTTTGATCTAAAGAGTTTATGAAACCTCCATAAGTTATGGATATGAAAAGTTTCACTCATAAAACAAATTAACTCCATAAGTTATGGATATGAAAGGTCTTATTCATAAAATAAATTAACTCCTTAAGTTATGAATTCCAAGGTCTAAATACTTTTAAAGAATTCCATAACTTGTCCTCAAGTTATGGAAAATGAAAAGTCTCATTCATAAAAAAAATGCATTAAACTCTTAAATTATGGAGTTCAAAAGTTTTTCAAGAATTACAAAACTTGCCCTCAAGTTTTAAAAGTTGAAAAGTCTCAATAAGGAAACATTGAATTCATAGAAATCCTAGTAATTTGAAAAGTTTTCAAAAATGTAACTCATGGGTTCATAACTTAAAATTAATTAAATAGTTTTAATTTGATGTTTTTGAATAGTTCAATTAAATCTTATGGACTTTATTGATAGTTAATTAAATGTTTAATTAAAAGAGAAGATTAATAAATCCATAATAATAATATGGTTTAAGTTTAATTAAATTAAGAGTATAATTTATTAATAGATTAAACCATCAAGTATTTTAAAAGTTTAAAATACACCCTTATACTATATAAAACTAAAAGTCTAATATATTATATATGTATAATTAAAAGTCAGTTTTACCGTTAGTAGGCCTCATTCACGAAGTCGGTCTATAAGGGGGGTATAAGGTTACTGCCTATAAAATGGTGGTTTAATGGGTGTCCACTCTCACCCACCGCTTCCTTGACTGGTGGAGGGTCGTTAGCCGAACGGGTAGGATAGGACATTAACTCTCATTAAAAGTATAATAAAAATACCAAGTAACTAAACACTTATAAATTCCCAATCTTAGTTACTTAGGAAAAATGTGAATTTGGTGCTAACCCATGAAATTGCACTTTGCACCTTGTTAAGTCGTTAGTGGAGCGTGTGTGGTTAACCGACACACTAATTTGGGACTCACAATGTATGGCAAAGGGTAGCTTGATGTTAATCATGGATCAATGGAGCGTGTGTGGTTAACCGGCACATTGATTGGATGATTTGTAACATTAAGTGTACCAAGCTAATTTGCATGGTTATTCACACCTTGTTTATGATCCTCGGCATCCCAGTCACAAACTTGAGAGAACATTATCGAGATTTAAACATGCCATTGAAAAGTTCAATGAATCTCAAACAATCTAGGAATTTCAATTCATTTAAAACCTAAAATTCATTTTCGTTTTTCATGGTGGAAATTGGTAAATCGTCATTTACCTACCTTCAAATATTTTGCAATTGGATTACGGCATCCCTCTTCCAAATTGTAAAATATTGTGTTGGGTCCTAGCCTTAATATTTCATTTTGGGTGTTATATTAAGGACTTAAATCAACTAACTTGAATTTCTCCCTTGTAGATGTCTAGTTCAGACAACTATGGTCTTCCCAAATCTTTTGGAAAAAGGTTTCCTCATGAAGATGATGTTCCCAAAAATCATACTTCACTTCCTCCACCTCCTCCAATAGTTCTCCCTAACCCACAAGTTCAAAGACTTGAAAAGTTCAAGGTCACTCAAACCCTATTGGCTAGCAAACATCAAGATGGAAGGTCTGTGTGTGCACATGTCTTGGAGATGAAGTCACACATTGATAGGTTGGGAATGTTGGGTGTCATTTTCCCAAGGAAGTTGGCTGTTGACTGGGTTCTTCAGTCACTTCCCGAGTCGTATAGTTAGTTTGTTAAAGACTACTATATGACAGACCGCGACATGACCCTTATTGATCTTACATATTTGCTAATTGTTGTTGAATCAGCAATGATTTGACGCACTGGTAATGCAAATTTGATTGGAAGATCTACTTCCCAAACTTCCATGGACATTGACAATGGAAACATTGGAAGTCCAGAAAAGATTTCTCTTTCCAAGGGAAAGGGAAAGGCTACGTCTGAGATTGTCCCGTGTACCATTCCAAAAGAATCTGTTTGCTTCTATTGCCAAGAGAAGGGGCATTGGTTGCTAAGCTGTCGTATCTACCTGAAGGACCACAAGGATAATAAAGTTAAAATATATGACTCTGCTTCAGGTAAGTCAACTATCTAACTCTACTAAGTTCATATTTGTAGATTCTTAATACATGATGTGATAAGATTACATTTTGATGTTTTATAGGATCGAAGAAGAGAAAGGAAGCTTAAAGAAAGAGCAGGTTGAGTCTGATCGCGAAGAGATGGATTTCGATCGCATGGTTCGATGATTAGATTTGTGAGCTGCTACTAGGAGTTATGAAAGATTGCTTAGGAATATCTAATAACATAGTTTTCATTTTGTAATTGCATTGTAAGGAAAAGTTTTTCCGCATTTTATAAATAAATAAAATTTTGATTTTATCTTATTTTATATTTATCCTTGCAATGGCATTTGTGAAAATTGGCGTTTGTATATTTCTATTGTTAGCAATATTGGAAAACGGATTTGATTCTTTCGTTTGTGGAAGTGTCAAGATTTACCAAATAAGGAAAGATTCTCATCACCCAAGTTTCAGTTGGATAGAAACTTGGAATCATGCAACTTGTATTGTGTGATGAATGAGAACCTTCATCTTTGGTAAATTTGACTAGTTCCTTGTTCACATGTATATGTGAGTCAAGTGAAGGACTAGGGGATCGGGTGCACACATTTGTGCAATGGTCAGGTCCACCACAAAGAACAATAAGACTATCCGTTATGATTTACTAAAAGTTTGGTAAGTATGGTTATGCTTACAAGATTAAGTGTGATTCTGAATCACTGAAAAAGTTTCAATGTATAGCAGAACGAATAAGAAGAATAAAATTAGGCAGAAAGATAAAAGTTTCTCCAATCTGAAAGGAAGGGAGAGTACTTTAGTATCATGTTTTATGATCATCTTAATGATTATGAAAACCATATCACAATTGATCCTCTAAGGACACCTGAGTGCATTTGTATGACTAAGAAGAGGAATCGAGAATTGTTGAAATGGTTAAATCAATTAAGGTGAGTCATACTTCGTTCCAAAATCAAAGTCTTAGAGTCATACTCTAAGATTATGACTTGAGTGACATATCTTAAGTAGGTTATAACACATTAAAATTGGTGGTTTTGATGTTTTGGATGAAAACAAAGACCAACTAAGACTAATTGTGTGAAGTGTTATTCTTGATAAGAATCCGCACTAACTCTTGAATATTTGTTGTCAATGAATGTTTCCTGACAAGAGAATCTTATATGTCAAGAGGATAGTGGGAGTCTTAAAGATCTTGAAAAGTTTCAAGAACTAATCAAAAATAAACCTGTTATTAATGACTAGCACACGACTTAAGGTTTGTAACCTATCGTGTTGACATATTCTTATTTCCGTGCCTATTCCAGTTGAATTTGACAATGCATGACAATTCTATGAGTGCTCAATTGTTTGCATAACAACCTGGAAGCAATGGTAGGCCCTTGTGCTGCCAGGTGGCAAGAAATTAAGATTGAACAAGTTCAGTCCATATGAGTTTGGATTTGTCACTAACCTTGTCTTGTGATTATGGTTATGACAAATTCACATGGATAGGAACACATACACCATTAATCTAAGTGACAAAGGTTTCTCTCCGTTTCATGAAAATGATTGTGAGGAAACATTTTCACTAAGTAGATTTTAAGGAGATAGCATCTGTGATATTTGCATTCTCAAATTTGATTATGATTACGGCATCCCTTTTCATAGTTCGAATTGTGAGAAATGGTAAAAGGTCTAAACATTTGAGACTTATTACTATAAGTTCTGAAATTGTTTAGACACACATGCGAGCTATCTAAGGAAAGATGTATGAGTTTGAGAAGCCTAGATAAAGTCTTATCGAAGCATCTTGTATCAGAAATCTGAACTTTGGTAAGAAAGTCAACAAGAGTATTGATTTCTAGAAGTCTAGTTAATTTTTGGGTACATGTTAAAGCTAGTGGGAGCATAAGTGTTATGCTGATAAGAATGTAATTGTTATGCTAGTGGGAGCACAATTATTACATTAAGTGTTGCAAGTTAGCAATGTTAGGTATAGAAAACAGAAGTTTCAATTCGCAAAGTTGCAGAGTTTGAAAAGTTTGTTTTGCTATAATTAAGGGAGAGGAACTTATACTTTATTTCAAATCTAAAAGCCTAGATTAAGATTTTAATCAAATTTAGTCAAGAACATATATGAATGTTATGTTAGAATGGTTCAACATAAGGAAATTCTATATATGGAAATATTATAGCAAAAGACATTATGAATCGTATCCCATATGCTTCGGGTATAGGATCGATTGCATATGCTATAATATTTTTGTGTTCTGTTTTTCCAAATGCCTAGGGCATTAAGAGGACTAGAACCAGATATGAATAAAGTTATTAAACAACTGTCAAGGACAATCTAAGGTTCGCTAAGGATTGATCGCTTGTAGTTGGAAGTATAGTAATGGATGGACCATATTGACATTATTATGAATAGACAAGATTCTATTAATAATGAGCTGTCATATGGAAAATATGGAAATGTTTCCATAATGGTAGTTGGATATTAAGAATCTATGTGTAGGTTGGAAACTTTTATGCAAAAAGGATGTTCAAAGGAATGTACTTTGAATTTGAGACTGCGCTTCCATGGAATTGTTTTGTTGTCGATCTCCAGTGGAATAATTTGTAATTTCATTGTCCATGTCTCTGTGGCTTTGGTGCATTGACATTACAAAAGGATCATTCCATAAAGGTTAGAACCTAACACATTCTAATAGTGGCAAGTATTTGGTATTCTTATGTCACACCCCCAAACCAAGGATGGCGGAAACGTCTGGGGGTGGAGGACTTCATGTATAGTATCACAACAACGAGTATAATAGTGCCTAAAGTAAATACAACCATCATAAATATAATTGAAAAAGTTATACAATAGTATATGTTTACATGTTTCCAAACAATTACACTTATGATGACAAAATGAAATGTTTGACGATTTAACGTCCCATCCTCAAAAGCGGTTGATTTCCTGTTATCACTGAATTCCTGAGAATACAAGTAGTTTGAAAAAGTGTCAACAATTAAGTTGGTGAGTTCATAAGAGTTTTGTTTGAGAAAGAAAGTGTTTTCCTTGTAAAAGCAACAAAGTATGTTTCCAGAAAATTCAATATTTTCTTTATTAAGTAAAATGAATGTTTCTATGTTACGTGATAATGAACCCTAGAGGCACCCATAGATTCCTTCTATAATCGCCCAGTGTATATAAGTTATATAAAATTTAAGTTGAATAAACCGTTGAATATAATGGGTCTGCCCTAGGTCCACAACCAAACAAGGAACAGGAGATGAGGCGGGCCCACCAATTCTAAGTCGATTGTGACTAGATTCTTATATAACTCTATCATATACACTTAACAATTGTAGCTGAAGTCTAACAAGTCTAGCTTTATGTAGTTTTAATAGAAATATGTTCCAAAGAAAATCCTATATTTTCCTTATAAAAAGTTAGGTAGTCCTAAATCCCAGTACCGAAAATAAACAAGTATTTTCCATACTTAAAGATATAAAAGCGATTTTAAATCGGCATAAAACCCTTTTTAGAGTTTGGTAGTCCTAAATCCCAGGACTGAAAACAAATAAGTATTTTCCATACTTAAAGACATAAAAACGATTTTAAATCGGCATAAAACCCTTTTTAGAGTTTGGTAGTCCTAAATCCCAGGACTGAAAACAAGTATTTTTCCATACTTAAAGATATAAAAGCGATTTTAAATCGGCATAAAACCCTTTTTAAAGTTAGGTGGTCCTAAATCCCAAGACCGAAGATAAACAAATGTTTTTCCATACTTAAAGTATTTCCTGTGAGTTAAATCGACATAACTCGCTAATTTAAAAGTAAGAACCTGTAAATCTTATGATTTGTTAATACCACATGTGAGTTATTGTAACCATGCTAAGACCCAGACGGCCTTGTAATACGACGTTCTTCAGGCGTCGGAAACGAAATGACATTTGTCACCACAGACCTGCCGGTCTAGCTGTTGCAAGCAGCTTAGGTGCGGGCTTGTCAGACCCAATATAGATCTATACACAACTATCACGCTCTCCCTACAAGAGACTCTGGTTACAATTTACAGGACTTTTGATTTTGCTACCATGAAGGTAACACAAAGGGAACATCTCACAAATTTATTCATTAACACATTTACGTGAACTGAACTGAAAACCTTTGGTAAATAAGTTTGAAATGTAAATGATACATAAACTATACCTATTATAGTTTATCCAACGTATGTAATGTAAAAGAACTCTTTTATGAAAATACATTAGTACTATGAATCCATAAACTATGCTTACTATAGCTTATTATATGTGTTCTAAATGAATGAAGAATCTTATCATGAATGACTAAATTTCAGTTTATGATGATAAACTAACAAGCAAACAAATTCAATATTTAGAACTTATTGTTATACACTTTGCTCAACATAATACAAAGTGTTATGAAAGTTATAAGCTGTTAACTAGTTTTTAAGCTTTCTGCACTGTTTTTAGAAAAATCATACGAAGTCGAAAACTGAATCCGTAAATTCTGAGAGTTCAAAAAATGTGTCTAGTTTATTCATAATTTTTATTATGATTTTTAGAAGTCTTTAACTTGTGTTAAAATGTTCATATTCACAGACTGGTCCAAATTTGTTTCTGAAATGATAGGCAGTTTTGTAAAAATCACCATAAATCGTAGAGAACTCGTATAGAGATGTGCAAGTAGTCATTTTAAAGGTATGAACCTGAAATATTTGCATATTAAACAGTTTTGAAAGATATTAAGTTTAAGACAGTCAAAACTGTCCGTGAATAAGACTCAACTTTTCTGATGAAAGTTGTTGTTTGAATTTAGTTAAGTGTTTGGTATTTTAACTTGTATTCCCCCCCCCCCCCTGAAAACTGAAGAAAACATGAAAATGTAGGGGTATGAACTCACCTTGAGTGATGACTTGAAGAGTGGAAGGTCGAAGACGAGGAGTATCGAATCAAGAACACTTGATGAACACGTGAGAGTTTGGATGATCCTAAGAACGATTTTTGGGTGTTAAGATATGAGTCAATGATCCAAGGGCGTTATGAAATTATGGAATGACACTAGAGTTTAGATGGAATACTTACCAAAAAGTGTTGTAGCAACTCAAGAACACTTCCACAAGGTGGTGGAAAGTAGAGAGAAAGAAGCTTTCTTTAGTGGTGATATGAGAAGTGTGTGTGTTTGAAATGAGCAAGTAACTCAAGAAATCCTCCAGGGATTTCCTTATATGGAAGGTTGCTGGAGCAACTTGTGAGCTTGAAGTGATGTGTGCATTGGTTTGTGTGATGTTGATAAGGTGGCAAGTGAGAGGGTGACACATGGAAGGCAAGTGGGCACACTTGACCCACTTGTGGGGTTAATATCTTCTTAATATAAACTAATGATTTTTAATTAATAAATACAAAAAAAATAATTAAAATAAGAGTTCTGGGGTTCTAAAATGGTAAAATATGGATTTGGGTGAAATACCCACGTTAAAATCATGAAAAACGGGCTTAAAACGAAGTCGTGGTCGAAAACCGGGTGAAAAATGGAAAAATCCGAAGTCAGGGCTTGGTTACTGGAGTGGAGCTGAAGGGAAGAACACCCGCGGTTCGGAGGTTGCGGTCTGCCTGGCTGCAGTTCGCCTGGCTGCGGTCGGCTCGGCTGCGGTCCGGCTTGGCTGCGGTCGGATTGGCTGCGGTCGGCTGGGCTGTGGTCCGGTTGCGGCTAGGTGGCTGCGGTCTTCAGCAGCCTTGGTCCTTAGTAGTCCCACTCCGGTCCAAGTAAGGTTTGGTCCCTATAGGGGGACTCCGGTCCAAGTAGGGTTTGGCCCCTAGAGAGGGACTCCGGTCCAAGTAGGGTTTGGCCCCTATAGAGGGACTCCGGCCCTAAAATGCTATTTTCCAAGGTATCTTCCCGTTTCGCATTGTTTTTCACCAAGTTAAGGGTCGGGATGACTATAAAAAGTTGAAAGAGATTTTGAGAGAGATTTGGGAGAGATTTCCCATACTTGGAGAGATTTGGGAGAGATTTCACATACTTGGAGAGATTTCACACACTTAGAGAGTTTTAGGAGAGATTTCACATACTTGGAGAGATTTGGGAGAGATTTCACATACTTAGAGAGTTTTGGGAGAGATTTCACATACTTGGAAAGATTTCACATACTTAGAGAGTTTGGGGAGAGATTTTACATACTTGGAGAGATTTGGGAGAGATTTCACATACTTGGAGAGATTTCACATACTTAGAGAGTTTTGGGAGAGATTTCACATACTTGGAGAGATTTGGGAGAGATTTCACATACTTGGAGAGATTTCACATACTTGGAGAGATTTGGGAGAGATTTCACATACTTGGAGAGATTTCACATACTTGGAGAGATTTGGGAGAGATTTCACATACTTGGAGAGATTTCACATACTTAGAGATACTTAGAGAGTTTTGGGAGAGATTTCACATACTTGGAGAGATTTGGGAGAGATTTCGCATACTTGGAGAGATTTCACATACTTAGAGAGATTTGGGAGAGATTTCACATACTTGGAGAGATTTGGGAGAGATTTAATCTTAGCCATTATTATCGTGTAATCTCGTAATGCAAGGTTCGTGAACCCCGTTATGTTTCGTTTATGATTGTTTTAAGTCCCCGAAAGGGTCCTTAGTCGTGTTTTGATGCGTTTAACTCCCTTTTTAGGGTTTTTACATTATTAACACATAGATTCTTCGTGACACTTGAATTTTTGACATAAAGATGCACATAGAATAACTTTTAACATACAAGTACTAGTTAAGTTGACTGCTTTGACTTGTTGACTTTGACTTTGACTTTGACTTGAATTGACGGTTGTCACATTATCCCCCCGTTAGAAGGAATTTCGTCCCGAAATTTGTATTTGAGTGGGACATCAAGGGTTGGGGAATAGATGTGGGTATTTTTGCTTTATTTGGCCTTCGCGTTCTCAGGTGAATTCGGGTCCTTGTTTCACGATCCAACAGATCTTCACAACAGGGATGCGTCTTTGGTTTCGTCGGGAGGTTTCACAAGTCTCGTCGGACATACCTTCCTTTAAATTTGATGCGCAGATGGTTAGATGTACATTATTAGGTTCTTGGGGCAGTCGGAGTTTGTATGCTACTGGGCCAATCCTAGCAAGGATTTCGAATGGCCCGTTGTACCTTGGGTTTAGTTTCCCATGTTTACCGAAACATATCATTCTTTTGAATGGTGAGGCCTTCGGTAGAACTCGGTCGTCAACCCGCAATTCCGAGGGTTTGCGTCCCTTATCTGTGCAGTTCTTTTGTCGGCTTCGAGATGCTTTCAACCTTTCTCGAATTTATACTAAGTCGTAAGTAATAACTTCCCCCTCGGAGCGCTGCATAGGGTCTGCTTTAGTGTTCCTCGTTTGATTAGGTCGGTAGGGAGCATATGGGTTCGTTTTACGAGACTAGACTTATTTGGATGGTAGAACGTTCATTCACACTCCTGGATAGCCTTGTCCTGAAGTTCATGGTAGGACTTGTACCTGGTCCATCTATCATTAACTTGCGCATATAGGTCGTATGTAATTAGGGTTGGCAAGACAGTTGGATGGGTGACTACGCCCCAAGTCCACAACCAGACAAGGAACAGGAAGTAGGGCGGAAGCACACATCCAATGTCCATAGAATCTTAATTATATTTTATCCTTGTGTATACACTTAGTAGTGATAGACTAACCGTATTCGTCCCAAGCTTCCGTGCTTGATCTTGTCCTGTTATACGTGTGTTATTCTCGAAGGGTTCGCTAGGAATAATTTGAAAAGGTGCGGAAAGTGTAATATTCCTCTGGTGAGTGTTTTGAGGTTTCACAGCGAGAGATGGTCAGGAGATCCGTGTCGTATTTGCGTTTATAAGAGACGAGGTTTTCGAGGTTAGGTGAAGGGTCTTTTCGTAGCCGTGTAATCGGGAAAGTGAGGACTATACCAATCGACATCGAATGACAACAACAGATCCTTTTAGTAACACATGTGTTAAGCTGTATTCGTACGAATCATTCGTTAGGGAGATGGAGTATCATGTGATTCTTGTTAGTGTGCTCCGTTTCGATCGGTGTTATTGTTACTGCAAATGATTCATACCACAACAGCTAGCATTGGTAGTAAGTGTGTTCTGAATACTAGTAGTGATTCCTTATATCTTGATCCCCGATCGATCATTCTATGATCGATCGGTATATGTAAGTCGCATATAAATTGGTATTGATGAAACCGTCGAGTGAGTGGCTTTACCCTAATCCCACTACTAGACATGGAATAGGGGTTAAGACGGAATTATTCGCTTTAAGCCTTTAGTATTTTGATTATAATTAACCTTGATGTATATACCAAGTTATCCCAGCTTACTGGTAATGATCCTAAGATCATATCTTTGATTTGATTGAGTGAGAGAGTATTTTTAACTACTTTTTGATATACGGTAATTTTAGCAACATACCAATTTCATTACAAACATATGGTACTTAAACGTTTTTGTTGTTGGAAACATTACAAAAGTCCTAATAAGGTTCCTTGTTGCTCCTGCTGGTTCGTTTGTCACGTTCCTCCTGTTCCCCCGTCATTCCTCTCAGTTGGACAGTCTCTCTTGAAGTGTCCCGTTCCACCGCATAGGTAGCATACTGGACTTACACTGATGTTGGTGATTGAAGCGATGTGTTGGGTTTGTTTCCTGCAGAAGCGGGCAGTATGTCCGTCCTTGTTGCAGTTTTTACAGTGCATCACCCGGCAAACCCCATGGTGATGGTAGCCACACTTGTTACACCTTGGGAGTGATCCCTTATATGGTCTGGCCGGTGCTTGGGTGACAAACCTTGTGGCTAGTGCCGAGGCATGTGTCGTGACTGCTGTTGTAATGGTAGGGGTGGCCATGGGTTGTTGTCTTTTAGCGAATCCTTGAGATTGGTTGTGCTCCTTTTTGTTCCAAAACTTTCGCTTCTTGAGATTGGTTGTGCTCCTTGAGATTGGTTGTGCTCCTTCATGGGCAGACACCCGTCGGTGTTCCTGATTGTTCCAACGATTTGTATTGTCGGTACCGCTTCCATCTCTGCTAGCGTTGTTAACATTGAGTTGCGCCATGACGGCTGTCATGGCTGCCGTGACTGCAGCTTGAAAAGTAGCAGGATCTATCTGCAGGATTGCTGCCTCGCTTGTTGGATGGTTACCTCCTTGTGAAGACATAACTCTGTTGCATGGGGAGAAACGATTTCGTGAGTGGGGACTGTAACATCCGAAAAATATCAACTAAAAATTTCATTTTTAAATTAGGTTAATACATAAAAACATCGTTACAAAACATTCATAATATTAATTTATGTCTGAAAACCGGTAACATCATAGTAAAATATTCAGAGTACATCCCAGAAAATCCATAGTGCGGAAACAAGAGTGTGTGTGATATGCCGCTACCGCGCCAGCTCCTTTTCCCTAGCTGAAGAGATACCTGAAAACAAAACTATAAAACGTAAGCACGAAGCTTAGTGAGTTCCCCCATAATGCCAACTACCATGCAATCATATAATGAGTAACTAAGGGATACGGGCCTCGCCCACACCCATAGAGATACGGGCCTCGCCCACACTCTGCTATCCATGGAGATACGGGCCTCGCCCACACTCCGCTACTAAACCATAACATACAAGTATCACACAGACAACAAGTATAAGCAATTCTATCATACTGGCATATAACACAATCAAACTCGGCTATGAGATACGGGCTCCGCCCACACTCTGATACTAACATATCGTCTATACGGGCCGGCCTTGGTGCCTTAGACCCGTCCCTACTGGAAGGAAACTCACCTCGAGAGTAGCTGCCGAAAACCTGCTCAGACTACGCCTGGCTGCCGCACCGGTAATCCCCCCGGCTATAAATCCGTAAACATGGATTAGGTACTCATAAATACCCCTAAGGTCAAATGACTGGTCAAAGTCAACTCCTTGGTCAAAGTCAACCTTCTGATTGACTGGACTCGCCGAGCCCATATGGCGGCTCGCCGAGTCCTTCTATGTCTAGCCCGACTCTGACTCATCGGGTCCCTGTTCCCACTCACTGAGTCAGCCTGACTTGCTAGACGGGGACAACTAGCAAACCCGCGACTGGACTCGCCGAGTCCAAGGGGGAGCTCGCCGAGTCCGACGAGCAGATCTCACAAATCGCTCCAATCTTCCATCCGAACATCAACCTTGGAGGTTTGGAGATTCTGGGACTATAGCTACACGTTAAATTGCTAATTCCACGTGCGACTACGGAGGGTTGGACCTCCTACACTTAAACCCTTCCTATCCTAGTGACTGATCATATGACTCGCCGAGTTGGAAGAACAACTCGTCGAGTTCAAGGCTATATTCAAGGGACTCGCCGAGTTTGAAGAACGACTCGCCGAGTACCAGACAATCTTCATAGGACCCGCCGAGTTGTTTATCCAACTCGCCGAGTCTAAGGCCATCTTCATGGAACTCGCCGAGTGCGCTTTGGCACTCGCCGAGTACCCTTCGACTCTTCACCCACTCTGGCCAATTCTGAGACATGCAATGGTTCCAAACCATAAATCTAAGCTCCTAGGGCATAAACACACGGAGTTTGGGAGGTTTAAGGTCTTGCAATCCACATATAAGGGACAAAAAGGGAATCTATTATACTAAAGATCAAGAAGGAGCTTTCTTACCTGGTTAGGAGCTTCTCCTAGGGTAGATTTCGGATCTACCACACTTCCTTGCACCCTCCAACTTCCTCCTTCTTCTTTTAAGCTTCAAACTTCCTTCACCAAGCCAAAATCACTCACAAGGATCAAAATGGGCTAGGGTTTCGCTCTACAGTTCTTCTGGAAGAGAATGGGACGAAATGGGTGTTTTAGAATGGGTAAAATAGGGTGCAATGTCTGGAAATAGAGTTTCATCCAGATAGGTGGACTCGCCGAGTCCATGCATCGACTCGCCGAGTTCACCGCTCAAATCCCGTGTCCACCCTGCTGCTACTCGGCGAGTCGGGACGCAGACTCGCCAAGTTCGTGGCAAAAATAAGATAAAAACTTAAATAAAATCATACCATGAACCCGGTGTTACAAATCTCCCCCACTTATTTTAGACTTCGTCCTCGAAGTCTGCCGCTCCCTTTCAGAAAAGCTCCGGATAATGCTCCATCATCTCATCCGCGGGCTCCCAAGTCCATTCCGAGCCCTTCCGATGCTGCCATTGCACCTTCACCAGCTCCACCCTTTTGTTCCTCAGTTCCTTCGACTTCCGGTCTAGGATAGCCACAGGTCGCTCGATATAATTCAGGCTGTCATCAATCTGGATGTCCTCCAAAGGTACCACTGCTGAATCGTCCACCAGGCACTTCCGCAGCTGGGAGACGTGGAAAGTGTTGTGGATCTGATTGAGTTCGGCTGGCAGGTCCAGCCGATATGCCACCTTGCCCACTCCGGCTGCAACCCTAAACGGTCCAATATACCTGGGACCCAACTTGCCCCGTTTCCTGAATCGGATGACGCCCTTCCACGGCGACACTTTCAGGAGAACCATATCCCCGACCTGGAACTCCAGGTCTGATCGGCGCTTATCGGCATAACTCTTCTGCCGACTCTGAGCAGTCTGAAGCCTGCTCCGGACCTGCTGAATCTTCTATGTCGTCTTGAGCACTACTTCGGTGCTCCCCATGACTCTCTGTCCAACCTCGCCCCAACATATCGGGGTCCTGCACTTCCTCCCGTACAACATCTCGAAGGGAGAGCGGTCAATACTCGCGTGATAGCTGTTGTTATATGAAAACTCGGCTAAAGGAAGATAGGTATCCCAGGTACCACCGAAGTCTAAAACACACGCCCGTAGCATATCCTCCAGAGTCTGGATGGTCCGCTCGCTCTGGCCATCCGTCTGCGGGTGAAAGGCTATACTAAAATGCAGACGAGTACCCAGCTCGTCATGAAACTTCTTCCAGAACCTGGAAGTGAACCGCACATCCCTATCCGAAATCATTGAAACTGGCACACCGTGCCGTGCCACCACCTCTCTGACGTAGATATCGGCCAATTTCTCGGCCGAGATGCTCTCCTGAATCGGGATAAAATGGGCGCTCTTGGTCAATCGATCGACGATGACCCATATCGAATCCACTCCCCGCGCGGTCCTAGGAAGCTTGGTGATGAAATCCATCGTGATGTCTTCCCATTTCCACAGCGGGATATCCAACGGCTGCATCTTGTCGTGCGGTCTCTGGTGTTCGGCCTTGACCTTCCTGCAGGTCAGACACCGCTTAACGTACCATGCTACATCCCGCTTCATGCAGGGCCACCAATAGTCCAGACGAAGATCTCTATACATCTTCGTTGCCCCTGGATTAATGGAGAATCGGGATTTGTGCGCCTCCTCCATCAGAACCTGGCGCACGCCTCCGAGATATGGAACCCACACCCTGCGGTGTAATGTCAATAATCCTCTGCTGTCATACTCGAAGGAGGAAACCTGTCCCACAATCCGCTCACTCTTCCGATGTTCCTCCTTCATAGCCTCCTGCTGAGCCTCCCGGATCCGCTCCAAAAGCGGAGTCACCACTGTCATCCTCATGCAAATATCCCTGATCGGCGCCGCCTTGTGGCTACGCGCATCGGCCACCACGTTGGCCTTCCCCGGGTGATAAAGGATTTCACAATCATAATCCTTTACCACATCAAGCCACCGACGCTGCCTCATATTCAGATTTGGCCGGTCCATGAGGTACCTCAAACTCTTGTGGTCCGTGTAAATCGTACAGCGAGCCCCATAGAGGTAATGACGCCAAATCTTGAGGGCGAACACAACAGCCCCCAACTCCAAATCATGTGTCGGGTAGTTCACCTCGTGAGGCTTCAGCTGCCTCGACGCGTAGGCGATGACATGCCCTCTCTGCATCAATACTGTGACAACCGTCAAATTTCGCTCAAGTCAAAGTCAAACAAAGTCAACAAGTCAAACCGGTCAACTCCATTAACCCTTGTATGTTAGGGTTTACATTATACAATTCGCTATTTCAATGAGAAAACATCATTTGAAAAATTCATGTGTTTGATTTTCCTTAGCCTTAACAGTGCTAAACAACAAACCAAAGCGATAAAACACTATTGCACAATCATCGGGATTGTGTAAGACACTAAATCATGGCTTAACGGGGTTTATGGACCTTTCGTTGCGAAGCCGGACACTCAAAAAGATCACAAACGAAACCTCTCACAATCTCTTTCACTCAACCTCTCTCTATTAAAATCTCTCCCAAATCTCTCCCGAATCTCTCCCAAATCTCTCTCAAAAGTTCCTTTAATTTTTTTGTAATCATTCGGGCCATCCCGACCCTTAACTGGGT
Source organism: Lactuca virosa (assembly GCF_052849685.1). Lineage (NCBI taxonomy): Eukaryota > Viridiplantae > Streptophyta > Magnoliopsida > Asterales > Asteraceae > Lactuca > Lactuca virosa. The sequence goes on along the minus strand of NC_136431.1, from coordinate 275,842,272 downwards.
CAAAAACCACTTGAAACGGGGTAAAAACGGGTAAAATAGGCTTAAGGACCCAAAACTGAAGCTTCAGGACCGAAGTCCCTGTCATAAAGGAAGACGACACACATTTGTCTGTCGTAACCTTACGACTCGCGTGTTGATGACACGCAATGAGTATCAAGGAAGCCCCTGTCATAAAAGAAGACGACATGCATGTTTGCGTGTCATAATTTTTCCGGTTTTTCGACTACGACTTCGTTTTAACTCCGTTTTTCATTATTTTAACGTGGGATTTTCACCCAAAACTTTATTTTATAAACTAAGGCCCCAAAATATATAAATCTCCAGGGTTTTTATAAAAATGTATTAAAAGAATTGGTGGTTGGACTAATTATTGAGGGAATATTTGCTTTTCCTTATTTTATGACAAAAGCAAGCCACCACCACCTCACTCTATGATCATCCACTCTTTCCCACTACTCCTTGTCACCTTAGTGGACCTTTACACTCAATCTCCAGCTCTTCCCATGTTCTAAGAGCTGGAGGATTGATCCTCTCTCCTCATTCTCCATAAAGTTCTTTCATTCTACACTTAGCAACCAAAGGACACTCTCCAAAATTCTCTCATCTTTTCTCTCAATTTCAAGAACTTCAAGGCTTTCTCCAGGGATTTCTTCCTTCAATTAGTAAGTATCTTCATCATTCACATAATTATTAAACTCCATTCTACTCAAATCATTGATATCTTACACAAATTCCATCTTATTCGGTGTTAGATTCTCGAATCATCAAGACATCTTCTTAGTGTTCTTGGGTTGAACACTTCCTCTATCTCACTTTCATCTACTGAAATCACATAAGGTGAGTTCATACCCCTACATTTACATGTTTTTCTTAAGTTTTAAGGGGGGAATACAAGTAAAATCATCAAGAACACAATTAAACTTTTTCTAACAGATTACATCAGAAAAGATGGACGTTAATCACGGACTGTTTTGGTCAACTTAAATATTTTAGTTTTCAAAACTGTTCCAGGTGCAAGTAGTTCAAACTCTTAGCTTTAAAATGGCTACTTGCACATCTCCATATGATTTTTCTACAATTTATGGTGATTTTTACAAAACTGCCTGTCATTTCAGAGGCAAACCCGGACCAGTCTGTGATTATGAACATTTTCACCTCTGTTAGAGATCACTAAAAATCATGGTAAAATTTACGAACAAACTAGACTCATATTCCAAACTCTCAAAATTTGCGGATTTGGATTTAGAGCTTTGATGATTTTTTTATAAATTTTCTAAGAACAGTAACAGAAACTGTTTTTTCAACGAAAAGTTGCTGTTAATTTCATTTCACCTTGTAACATGTTGAGCAAGGTGTATATCTTTATGTGATTATATGTTATTGCAATATATGACATTTTATCTTAATATTTAGACACACATCAGTTTACAAATGGATTTGGTCATATAAAATATAAAGAATAACAAGTGATTATAATCAAAGTACAATCGATACATTCAAACATTTAATAAACTATTTTGAATATAGTTTGCATACATTACCACGTACTACCCTTGGTTGATAAACTATAATAGGTATAGTTTATGATACATTACATAACAAATACATTTAAAAAGGGTACATTTATACAAAGGATATTTTCATTAAGCAAGGTACGGCCATACGGTACCAAGTTTTCATAACACGTAATTCCGTTAATGACTTTGTGAGACATTTACTTCAAATTACCATTAAGTCCTGTATTGTAACCAGAGTCTCCTTGAGGGAGAGCGTGATACTTGTGTATAGATCTATATTGGGTTTGACAAACCCACACCTAAGCTGCATGCAACAGCTAGACCGGCAGGTCTGGGGTGACAAATGTCATAACATTTCCGACGCCTGAAGAACGTCGTTTCAGGCCAACTAGGTCATAGCATGGTTATAATAACTCACATAAAGTATTAATAAACGTTGGAATTTACGGGAACTTCATTAAAATTTAACGAGTTTATGTCGATTTAAACTTGCATTGTTTTACTATAAATATGACAAATTACTTGTACATTTCGGTCTTTGGGTTTTAAGACTACATTTACACATTAAGGAAAATATTGGATTTTCTAACACAAATACTACTTTCACAAACGAAAGGCTTTTAATAATACCAAACAAAAGCTTATGAACTCACCAACCTTTGTGTTGACACTTTTTCAAACAACTTGTATTCTCAGGAAATCATTAAACAGGTAATCAAGTGCTTTTGAGGATGGGACGCTAAGGCGTCTACTATTTCATATTTTGTCAACATATTGTAATTGATTCGTAAACATGTAATTCATACAATGATGTAACTTTTTCAATTATATATATGTTGGTTGTGTTTGCTTGAATTACTATTACAATTGTTGTTATGATACTATACATGAAGTCCTCCACCCCCGGACGTTTCCGCCATCCTTGGTTTGGGGGTGTGACAGATTGGTATCAGAGCACGGTTTATAGTGAATTAAGTATATCAAACCACATAAGATATACAAACTATAAACACAATTGGGACTAATAGTCTCTGATTTGTGCATTTTTCAAATAAATATACTTTCAGAAAATAAATGATTTTTTTTATTAAAAGTATAAATACATGCATACATGCTCATATAGTGTCATAACTAGAAGAACATAAAATAAAAGAAGAGGAGTTGTACATTATGGGTATGCCTTGGTATATGTAAATCAAGTCTGGGAAGGATATAGCCTGATCAACTATATCTGTCCGAGGAGTGACTTACATATACTGGGGGATAGTCATAATGGGCAACAAATCTATCAACCTAACTACACCCTACAGAGAATACTTTAAGAATCGAATCTAAACAGCTAAAAATACTATAGGAGTATTTGGTGATACTATAACCAACTTATGTGAAAACTAAAGACCTCTATTAGTAGGCCTATGATAACTGAGTGCATATGCCAAGGTTATACATAATTAAAGATATTATAGACTCAGAATCTATGACTATTGCTCTACTTCCTGTTCCTTGTTTGGTTGTGGACTTAGAGTAGAGTCATTTATTCGAAAGTCTATTCTATCTCAAATTATGTATAACTGATATGCACTACGTGATTATAGACGTAACTAATAAGGATCACCCCTATAAGTAATTATAGGATTAGGCGTCTATTAATTATCTCTTCTACCCCTATTCTCGCAGGAGCAACATGATGTGTAAATGTTAACGCCCGTACAAAACCTACTTCTACCCACTACCATAACTCCATCTCCAAGACGTTAACAGAAACACCAAGAATAGTTCACTAAAGTGCGAAAATATACATGTGTATATAAATGGTAAGGATATTTACTAAAAGGTTTATCAATGAAATAGGCATGCATTTTATTTCATTGAATCTCACTACTTGGTATTACAAACAATTTACAACTGGTAACTCTAAGATTCTTTAGGTGTACCTCGAAGTTATGTGTAATTAAGGAATGATTGACCTAGAAATGGTGAGTCCGCCTTAGGACCTGTTCCTTGTTTGGTTGTGAACTTAGGGTAGACTCATTAGGATCAACAGTCTAATAAAATTTTAATTACACATAACTGGGGGCATGTCAAGAGAATCTTAGGAGTGGATCAGACATGGAACAAATCACAAGATTATAATCAAGTTATTCCTACTAAATTCATAAGTCTATTTATATAGACCTCTGGTATAGAGTCGTCGGCGTAGTCGTGTCGGCAATCTAAAATATGGCTAAATACATAATACAAACTATAATACCCAAATTATACAAAATTTTATGCATTAAAAATCAATAGACAAATACATAAAATGAAACTAAAAAAAAAAAAAGAGTATCAAACTATCAAGAGAAAAACACATACAATGTAGATTAAAATCCACTAATGATAACAAAATGGCTAAAAGAAAAGGTAAGGACTAAGGATTGTTAAGTCCTCTCTTCTTATAAATAGCTTTGAAGCAAGCTAGCCTAAGCTTCTTTGTTCTTTCTGTCAGTTCCATACCTGGCAATTTCTCCATCATCTTCTTGTGCCCTGCTAACGTCTCTACCTCCTCCTTTAATCCCAACTCCTAGTTTTTTTTAGGTAGATGCAATATATTTTTCGTGTGAGTTCATAAAATTTACAATGAGTTAAGTTTATGTAAATATAAATCAGAAATCGTAGTAAAACAATTGATTCGATGTGGCATATGCCTAGGGCCTATGTTTATGTTATAAAGAAACTAATAATTAAAATTTTAGAAAATACCAAAACTACTTTGGTTACCAAGTGCATGCATACATGCATGAGTAATGTATAGAAGGTTATTATCGTAGTTTACCTTGGCATTTTGAATGAGGGATTGAAGGCTCTTAAGTTTTCTATGAGGCCATCTGTTTATGTTTAGCTCTCTGCATCTTTTCTTCAACAATGTTAACCCTATCCCTAGTTCCTTTGCTGCCATGATTATCGGCATCTCAAAGTACTTCGCTATCTCTTCAAACTCCAATGGTCTCAATCTATTTGCCACCTTCCGGCCACCGTGATCAGTGGTGGCAGCACTAGAACTACCTGTAGCCTCACCACCGGATTTACAGCCTTCACTGAAACTAACCAATGGTAAATTACCATCCTCCCAACAATCCCATAAGCTTATGTTTTCAAGGGGATCAAGATCATGAAACTCATTTCTAGAAATGATGTTTTGATCTTTGTTAAGTACTGTGGAAACATTCTGATCGAGCACTTCATGCGATTTTTCCGACAACTCGAAATCCTGATGGTTGAGCAGGTCACCACTGCATAAATCAAACCATGTTTTGATCAATATAAACAAAATCACTTTTCTGTGCGAAAGATGGTGTAATGAGTGACATTTATATATACCTGAACAGATACTGATGATCAAAGTACTGAAACCGATCGAGGTCATCTATGGGGTTTTGATGATCTGCAGGCGGATCCATTTGTGAGGGAGAAGTTAAAGAGTCGCGGTAAGAATGTGCTGATTTATATAAGGGAAGTGGGAGAAGTAACGAATAACAAATAAAGAGGAAATGAATGGTCTTTGAGCCGTAACCTTCTTCTGTGATGATTTATATAAGGTAAGTGGGAGGAGTAATAAATAAAAAAAATAAAGAGGAAATGAATGGTCTTTGAGCCGTAACCTTCTTCTTCAATTCACACACATATACGTATATATTGCTGCAAATTAGGACTTTTGTGCCTCATGCATTTAATGCATCACATGCCTACTGCATATTCTTGACTTTGAAGCTACGTACCAGTTTCGAATTTCCCCAGTAGCATACTTTTCATTAGAAAGTACTCCAAGTCTTCTCACATGCAAATTATGACTTGAGTGTCGCTATAGGTAACTAATAAAACTTTATTTTTTTTTTTACCCCTTAAATATCAGTACAAGCATCTAACATCGACATTTAAATTCTAAATTTCTTTTTATTACTAAAACTAGCATCTATTCAAGTCTATAAACCATGAATCTTGGGAACACGGCAAAACCCAAATAAGTCTTATCATCTATGTAAAAACTCAGGGTTTTTTACCAGTGAATCTATCAGTAGCGGAGCTTGAATAATTAACTTGGGGGAGGGGGCCGAAAATATTATAAACTGAAATTAACAAAAAAAAAAATCAAAATCAAAATCAAAATTTGAACAATAACCAACAACTCATTTAACAATAACCAAATCTATAAGTTCATAACTTGTAAATCAAATTGGAAAATCGCCAAATCACAAATGACAGCCAAATTAAAAAGAAACTCAGTAAGACAGTAGTAACGCATAAATAGGCAACGGATTGACTGAAAACAGCAGCAGCAGTGCAATACGCCAACACCAACAATCAACAATCTTACAATCAGAAAAGAAAGAACAGCTGAACAGGATATGGGTCTCGGGATTACATACCTGATTTCTGTGAAGTGTGAATAGGGATTTGGGCATTAGGCGATGGCGATTGGCGAGAGTGAGACCAGGGGACTGACTTAGCGAGACAGCGAGAAACGAACAGCAGGCGAGATAGGCAGCGAATTGGGCAAATAGGGATGAATCGATTTTGATTTCTTGATATCGGGCTTGGTAACACTTGCCTATAACCCAAGTGGGGTAACAAAGTGGATGTTCATTTGAGTTGGCCCAGTAGGCAATGTGGGCCTGAAGAGCCGAGGCATGTTATCTATCCACTGTCGAGAGAGAAGAGTTTTTGCAGCTCTGTGAAGCCAGCCTGACGCATTGCCTCTTTCTCTAAGACCCAAGCCTAAGCTCAAGCCACATGAATCAACTCTCGACTTGGAGCGGGCAAGAGTATTGGACCATTCTGATTAGGAATCGGGAGGGGCCAAAGCCCAAGTTTGAAGATAGCAGGCTTATAACAATTTTATTTTGAACTACAATTCCTACTCCTGGCCCCAATAATACTACGCCCCTGGAATCTATGATGGCTAGTGTAAACGTTATGGTCATATATCATTAAGATTCTATGGACTTAGAATGTGTGATTCCGCCTCATTCCCTGTTCCTTGTTTGGTTGTGGGCTTAAGGCGGGGTCACCCATCCAAAATGCCCTTGCAATCTTAATGATATACGACTAGTTTACGCCAATCGACTATAAAAGAACTAGTAGGACTTATAATGCAAATTTCGTCAAAATTTGTTGAAACATTCGTAATTATGGAACTCGCTAACTATAAAATATTCATAGTGGTAATACCAAGGATAAAACAGGGAGTATAAAAGCACACATAGAATACTCTATCATCCTAAAACAATAAACTCCTTTTAAATTGACTCAGCTCAAGTTACAATAAGAAATTTCCAAGGTCGTCATGTAACATCAGGCAGGTTGTTCCTCGCCATAATCAATTTCTTGTACTACGAGAAGTTTTCCACATCTTTTTCCAAACTCTTGAAGTCCCAGTCAAAATGCAAATTTCGGGACGAAATTCCCTCTAACGGGGGGATGATGTGACAACCGTCAAATTTCGCTCAAGTCAAAGTCAAACAAAGTCAACAAGTCAAACCGGTCAACTCCATTAACCCTTGTATGTTAGGGTTTACATTATACAATTCGCTATTTCAATGAGAAAACATCATTTGAAAAATTCATGTGTTTGATTTTCCTTAGCCTTAACAGTGCTAAACAACAAACCAAAGCGATAAAACACTATTGCACAATCATCGGGATTGTGTAAGACACTAAATCATGGCTTAACGGGGTTTATGGACCTTTCGTTGCGAAGCCGGACACTCAAAAAGATCACAAACGAAACCTCTCACAATCTCTTTCACTCAACCTCTCTCTATTAAAATCTCTCCCAAATCTCTCCCGAATCTCTCCCAAATCTCTCTCAAAAGTTCCTTTAATTTTTTTGTAATCATTCGGGCCATCCCGACCCTTAACTGGGTCAAAAACCACTTGAAACGGGGTAAAAACGGGTAAAATAGGCTTAAGGACCCAAAACTGAAGCTTCAGGACCGAAGTCCCTGTCATAAAGGAAGACGACACACATTTGTCTGTCGTAACCTTACGACTCGCGTGTTGATGACACGCAATGAGTATCAAGGAAGCCCCTGTCATAAAAGAAGACGACATGCATGTTTGCGTGTCATAATTTTTCCGGTTTTTCGACTACGACTTCGTTTTAACTCCGTTTTTCATTATTTTAACGTGGGATTTTCACCCAAAACTTTATTTTATAAACTAAGGCCCCAAAATATATAAATCTCCAGGGTTTTTATAAAAATGTATTAAAAGAATTGGTGGTTGGACTAATTATTGAGGGAATATTTGCTTTTCCTTATTTTATGACAAAAGCAAGCCACCACCACCTCACTCTATGATCATCCACTCTTTCCCACTACTCCTTGTCACCTTAGTGGACCTTTACACTCAATCTCCAGCTCTTCCCATGTTCTAAGAGCTGGAGGATTGATCCTCTCTCCTCATTCTCCATAAAGTTCTTTCATTCTACACTTAGCAACCAAAGGACACTCTCCAAAATTCTCTCATCTTTTCTCTCAATTTCAAGAACTTCAAGGCTTTCTCCAGGGATTTCTTCCTTCAATTAGTAAGTATCTTCATCATTCACATAATTATTAAACTCCATTCTACTCAAATCATTGATATCTTACACAAATTCCATCTTATTCGGTGTTAGATTCTCGAATCATCAAGACATCTTCTTAGTGTTCTTGGGTTGAACACTTCCTCTATCTCACTTTCATCTACTGAAATCACATAAGGTGAGTTCATACCCCTACATTTACATGTTTTTCTTAAGTTTTAAGGGGGGAATACAAGTAAAATCATCAAGAACACAATTAAACTTTTTCTAACAGATTACATCAGAAAAGATGGACGTTAATCACGGACTGTTTTGGTCAACTTAAATATTTTAGTTTTCAAAACTGTTCCAGGTGCAAGTAGTTCAAACTCTTAGCTTTAAAATGGCTACTTGCACATCTCCATATGATTTTTCTACAATTTATGGTGATTTTTACAAAACTGCCTGTCATTTCAGAGGCAAACCCGGACCAGTCTGTGATTATGAACATTTTCACCTCTGTTAGAGATCACTAAAAATCATGGTAAAATTTACGAACAAACTAGACTCATATTCCAAACTCTCAAAATTTGCGGATTTGGATTTAGAGCTTTGATGATTTTTTTATAAATTTTCTAAGAACAGTAACAGAAACTGTTTTTTCAACGAAAAGTTGCTGTTAATTTCATTTCACCTTGTAACATGTTGAGCAAGGTGTATATCTTTATGTGATTATATGTTATTGCAATATATGACATTTTATCTTAATATTTAGACACACATCAGTTTACAAATGGATTTGGTCATATAAAATATAAAGAATAACAAGTGATTATAATCAAAGTACAATCGATACATTCAAACATTTAATAAACTATTTTGAATATAGTTTGCATACATTACCACGTACTACCCTTGGTTGATAAACTATAATAGGTATAGTTTATGATACATTACATAACAAATACATTTAAAAAGGGTACATTTATACAAAGGATATTTTCATTAAGCAAGGTACGGCCATACGGTACCAAGTTTTCATAACACGTAATTCCGTTAATGACTTTGTGAGACATTTACTTCAAATTACCATTAAGTCCTGTATTGTAACCAGAGTCTCCTTGAGGGAGAGCGTGATACTTGTGTATAGATCTATATTGGGTTTGACAAACCCACACCTAAGCTGCATGCAACAGCTAGACCGGCAGGTCTGGGGTGACAAATGTCATAACATTTCCGACGCCTGAAGAACGTCGTTTCAGGCCAACTAGGTCATAGCATGGTTATAATAACTCACATAAAGTATTAATAAACGTTGGAATTTACGGGAACTTCATTAAAATTTAACGAGTTTATGTCGATTTAAACTTGCATTGTTTTACTATAAATATGACAAATTACTTGTACATTTCGGTCTTTGGGTTTTAAGACTACATTTACACATTAAGGAAAATATTGGATTTTCTAACACAAATACTACTTTCACAAACGAAAGGCTTTTAATAATACCAAACAAAAGCTTATGAACTCACCAACCTTTGTGTTGACACTTTTTCAAACAACTTGTATTCTCAGGAAATCATTAAACAGGTAATCAAGTGCTTTTGAGGATGGGACGCTAAGGCGTCTACTATTTCATATTTTGTCAACATATTGTAATTGATTCGTAAACATGTAATTCATACAATGATGTAACTTTTTCAATTATATATATGTTGGTTGTGTTTGCTTGAATTACTATTACAATTGTTGTTATGATACTATACATGAAGTCCTCCACCCCCGGACGTTTCCGCCATCCTTGGTTTGGGGGTGTGACAAATACCGCGCCCAAACCTGAGATGGACGCATCGCAGTATACAACAAAATCCTCCATGCCCTCTGGCAAGGCTAAGATTGGCGCCTCGCACAATCTTTGTCTCAGTGTCTCGAATGCTGCCTGCTGCTCAGGCCCCCAACGAAAGACCACAGCCTTCCTCGTTAACCTGGTCAGGGGTAATGCTATCTTGGAGAAATCCTGGATGAATCTCCGATAGTAGCCAGCTAATCCCAGGAAACTCCGAATCTCAGATGGAGACTTCGGAACCTCCCATCTCATCACGGCCTCCACCTTGGCCGGATCCACCGAAATCCCGTTCTGGTTGACAAGGTGCCCAAGAAACTGCACCTCGCGCAACCAGAACTCACACTTGGAGAACTTAGCATACAAGTTCTCCCTTCTCAAAGTCTCCAAAACCTCCCGCAAATGCTCGTCATGCTGCTCTCGCGTCTTGGAGTAAACCAAGATATCATCAATAAATACTATCACCGACCGGTCTAACATCGGTCTACACACGCGGTTCATGAGGTCCATGAACGCGGCAGGAGCATTGGTGAGCCTGAAAGGCATCACCACGAACTCATAGTGGCCATAACGTGTCCGAAATGTCGTCTTCTGCACATCCTCCTCTCTGACCCTCACCTGGTGATACCCTGAACGCAAATCTATCTTGGAGAACCAAGATGCTCCCTGAAGCTGGTCAAAGAGGTCGTCAATCCTCGGGAGTGGGTAGCGGTTCTTTACCGTTACCTTATTCAGCTCCCTATAATCGATACACATCCGATGCGACCCGTCCTTCTTCTTCACAAACAGAATTGGGGCTCCCCAGGGTGAACTGCTCGGTCTAATGAAACCCTTGTCTAACAGCTCCTGAAGCTGTGTAGACAACTCCTGCATCTCAGGAGGAGCCAACCGATACGGTGCCTTGGCTATCGGAGCCGCACCAAGGACTAGGTCGATCCTGAACTCCACCTGTCGCTCTGGAGGTATCCCAGGCAGCTCCTCGGGGAATACATCCGCGAACTCTTGTACTACGGGCACATCGCCCACCGTCGCCTTACCCGCCTCCCGGGTGTCCATGACATATGCGACAACTCCTGCGCAACCCTGCTAAAGGTAACGCCTTGCCCTCGCTGCCGAACAGAAGGCTGGCCCTCGCTGTGATCTCTCACCCTGAATTACTAACTCTCCCCCACTTGGGGCTCTGACTCGTACTAACTGTTGCGCGCAATCTATCACTGCCCCATTGGGATTCAGCCAATCCATACCAATAATGACCTTGTTTCCCTGCAATGGAATGGGAACTAGGTCAACCAAATACCGTTCTTCGAACAACCTTAACACACAATCTCGGAAGACCTCTGATGCTCGCACCGACCGGTCGTCCGCAATCTCGACCTCTAAAGGGCAATCCAACATGCCCGAGGACTCAGGAAACTTCTTGCTAAGTGCAAGAGAAACAAAGGATCGGGTAGCCCCCGAATCAAACAACACCTGGACTGGAATACCGTTCACATGGAATGATCCTAAACGTATATACACAGAGCACATATCAATATCATAAATCTCATATAAATAGGTCAGAGGGAAAGAATCATACCCGTCACCACATCGGGTGCAGCGCGTGCCTCCTCGGCTGTCAGCTGAAATGCCCGGCTCCTCACCACCGGAGCCTCTGCCTTGCCCTGCCGGCCATCTGTAATCCGCAGGGTCGCTGGAGCTGGCGCCTGTACTGGCGCTGCTGCTGTCAACTGGGGGCAATTGGCCCTCTTATGGCCCCTCTGGTTGCAGTGGAAACACAGCAACTCGGACGTCTGAAATACCGGACTAGGAGCAGTACAATCCCTGCTAAAGTGTCCCGTCTTGCCACACCTGTAGCAGCCTATCGATCCTAATCTACACGCTCCCTCGTGCGACCTGCCGCACTTCCTGCAGCGGCCCGGTCCTGAATGGCCTTTCGGCCTACCATCTGATCCCTTGGGCTTCTTTCCCGAAGCCCCTATCGTCTGTCCCTCCTCTGCCTTCCTCTTCTGGATGTGCTCCAGATCTATCTCCCTCTCCCTCGCCCTAGCAATCATAGAATCCAGGGTAGGGCAAGCTGAAAAACTGACATGCTCCCGAATGTCGGCTCGCAGCATGTCATGGTAGCGGGTCCTCCTCATATCCTCATCATCTGCATACTGGGGCACCAGTAACGCCCTCTCCCGGAACTTGGCAGTGATCTCCGCCACTATCTCTGTCGTCTGCCTCATATCCAAGAACTCCCGTGCCAACTGCTGGAGCTCCACCGCAGGCGCGAACTCCGCCCTGAATCGTGACACAAAGTCCGGCCATGTCATAGCCTCAATGGCCGCGGCTCCCAAAGAGTCACAAACCGACTCCCACCAATCTCTAGCTCTGTCACGTAGACACCCTGCTGCAAATCGTACCTTCGACCCCTCGGGGCAGAAGCTGATCAGCTGTGCAGACTCAAGGTCTGCAATCCATCGTCTGGCAGCAATGGGGTCCTTCGCCCCATGGAAATCTGATGCACCACTGCCCCTAAAGTCCTTAAAGGACAGTGTGCGTGGTCCTGACTGGCTAGCCGCCATATCACTCCTGAACGCCCTGAGACGATCCTCCATCAACTCTACAATACCCTCCTTGATCGACCCGAAGATGATGGGAGTTGACTCAAGGATGCCCCTGGTAATCTCTGACGCAATGAACTCGCGTAGACCCTCATCAACTGGTTCGGACCCTGAACCCGAACCCGATCCTGATCCTGGGCCTCCCGCTCCCTGTCGTGTGGTCACCATACTGCAAAACATAGCATAACCACCATCATACTATATTCCACTAACGAGGCTCACATTCATATCACAAGTCCCCGGTCTCGTCTCGGCCCCTTTTGAATCGAGTACGGATCCTCCGCTTTCAGTAGTACGGGCCCATACTACCTTCCACGTCTATCCGTGCTTTCCTCAAGAATTGCCTCAACTCAACCAAGTCATTTCTACTAATACTGCGGTTCTCGTGCTACTCTCGCCCTAGGCTTGCCCTAAGTAATCGCCATCCCACTCTCTACCATCAGCTGCACAAGAAGTCCCTGCTTTCTTTCCCTAACTAGCTCGCGAATACTATTACATATTACTCAGACTAGATAATTCTTCGAATGAGAGGTCTTACCCTACAACGATTGGACTCAAACAAGAGCTGCGAAATAGGGCTAGACCCAACCTTCTGAAATTATTTAATCCTTGCAATATGTAACTTAGCATATTCGTTCACTAGTTAGTGAAAGACGACTAGAACTCCTAATAGCACAAAGCAAGCAGCATTCGGGCATTGAGTACACATAATCAAGTATATACTACTCTGGCTATCATACTGACTGATCTGTACTAGCATGCAATTCTCAAAAAGCCGAAACACATAAAGCAGGCACGTAAGGCATCATTCCTAGATCCTTAGTCCTATTCTAGCATGCTGTTCTACTGAAACTGAAATTGATAATCATAACGTAAACTTGTATGGGTACTATGGGGAAAACTTACTTGAGCTCGGCCGGTCGCGCACATCACACACCTTTTTCTTTTTAGAAACCCCTTTTACTTAGTCTTTAGAAAATCATTTCTTTATAAAAATCTTTTAATCCCTCGATTTGAGTCCAGACACCCCCGAAGGTGTGTCCGAATCCCTCAAACCAGGGCTCTGATACCAACTTGTAACATCCGAAAAATATCAACTAAAAATTTCATTTTTAAATTAGGTTAATACATAAAAACACCGTTACAAAACATTCATAATATTAATTTATGTCTGAAAACCGGTAACATCATAGTAAAATATTCAGAGTACATCCCAGAAAATCCATAGTGCGGAAACAAGAGTGTGTGTGATATGCCGCTACCGCGCCAGCTCCTTTTCCCTAGCTGAAGAGATACCTGAAAACAAAACTATAAAACGTAAGCACGAAGCTTAGTGAGTTCCCCCATAATGCCAACTACCATGCAATCATATAATGAGTAACTAAGGGATACGGGCCTCGCCCACACCCATAGAGATACGGGCCTCGCCCACACTCTGCTATCCATGGAGATACGGGCCTCGCCCACACTCCGCTACTAAACCATAACATACAAGTATCACACAGACAACAAGTATAAGCAATTCTATCATACTGGCATATAACACAATCAAACTCGGCTATGAGATACGGGCTCCGCCCACACTCTGATACTAACATATCGTCTATACGGGCCGGCCGTGGTGCCTTAGACCCGTCCCTACTGGAAGGAAACTCACCTCGAGAGTAGCTGTCGAAAACCTGCTCAGACTACGCCTGGCTGCCGCACCGGTAATCCCCCCGGCTATAAATCCGTAAACATGGATTAGGTACTCATAAATACCCCTAAGGTCAAATGACTGGTCAAAGTCAACTCCTTGGTCAAAGTCAACCTTCTGATTGACTAGACTCGCCGAGCCCATATGGCGGCTCGCCGAGTCCTTCTATGTCTAGCCCGACTCTGACTCATCGGGTCCCTGTTCCCACTCACTGAGTCAGCCTGACTTGCTAGACGGGGACAACTAGCAAACCCGCGACTGGACTCGCCGAGTCCAAGGGGGAGCTCGCCGAGTCCGACGAGCAGATCTCACAAATCGCTCCAATCTTCCATCCGAACATCAACCTTGGAGGTTTAGAGATTCTGGGACTATAGCTACACGTTAAATTGCTAATTCCACGTGCGACTACAGAGGGTTGGACCTCCTACACTTAAACCCTTCCTATCCTAGTGACTGATCATATGACTCGCCGAGTTGGAAGAACAACTCGTCGAGTTCAAGGCTATATTCAAGGGACTCGCCGAGTTTGAAGAACGACTCGCCGAGTACCAGACAATCTTCATAGGACTCGCCGAGTTGTTTATCCAACTCGCCGAGTCTAAGGCCATCTTCATGGAACTCGCCGAGTGCGCTTTGGCACTCGCCGAGTACCCTTCGACTCTTCACCCACTCTGGCCAATTCTGAGACATGCAATGGTTCCAAACCATAAATCTAAGCTCCTAGGGCATAAACACACGGAGTTTGGGAGGTTTAAGGTCTTGCAATCCACATATAAGGGACAAAAAGGGAATCTATTATACTAAAGATCAAGAAGGAGCTTTCTTACCTGGTTAGGAGCTTCTCCCAGGGTAGATTTCGGATCTACCACACTTCCTTGCACCCTCCAACTTCCTCCTTCTTCTTTTAAGCTTCAAACTTCCTTCACCAAGCCAAAATCACTCACAAGGATCAAAATGGGCTAGGGTTTCGCTCTACAGTTCTTCTGGAAGAGAATGGGACGAAATGGGTGTTTTAGAATGGGTAAAATAGGGTGCAATGTCTGGAAATAGAGTTTCATCCAGACAGGTGGACTCGCCGAGTCCATGCATCGACTCGCCGAGTTCACCGCTCAAATCCCGTGTCCACCCTGCTGCTACTCGGCGAGTCGGGACGCAGACTCGCCGAGTTCGTGGCAAAAATAAGATAAAAACTTAAATAAAATCATACCATGAACCCGGTGTTACAGGGACGATTCTAGTTATACCCTTATCATTTATATACACATATATAAATTTCGCACTTTACTGAACTATACTTGATGTTTCTGCTAACGTTCCGGAGACGGAGTTTATGGTAGTGGGTAGAAGTAGGTTTTGTACGGGCGTTAAGCTTTACTCATCTTGGGATTAGGTTTGTCCAAACACACTTAGTTCAGGAGTTCTGATGGGATCCGGTGCATTAGTGCTGGTATGACCGCACCCTATAGGTCTTATGGAAAGGCACCTTTCAACCTTGAGGTTTAAAAAGAAGAAATGATAATGAGTATTGAATAAGGGTTTATACGTCAGGAGTTATCTCACTCAGTTTATCGTAGTTCTGAGTGTATCGAGTTCCAATGTTTTTGGTGTCTTTTGAAAACAATTCATAATGAGAGTCTATATATAATAAACTCATGAATTTTTAGTAGTATCGCTCCCAATGAAAATAATACGCATGCCCCTTTCATTTGTATGATTCTAGTATATTTAGCTTTTAGAGAAAGGTTTTGAGCCTGATGCAGGTCTACACCACATTATTGCAAGGAAAAGTTTGGACCGCAAACAAATCTCTCGACTAGTGTAATCACTAACTTGCGGGGTCGGGTCTACACATGGAGGGGAGTAACACCAACGCACGCTCATAAGCCTAATCTACTAGGTCTTGTGAGTAAAATGGACTCTGCTCACGACAATTCGCCCCCAAATGGCGATTGTTGTTGCTGATGGCGACTCCATGCCTTGATCAATGCTGCCCAACGGGGCACAGGTTCGATGTAGTCGAGGCGGTTTGCGACAGCCCTGGCTATGTAAGGAGATGTCGATCTCTGGCTCCATCTTCGACTCTTTTCCTCATCACCCACTAACTTTCCGGGTTCGGAAAGTAGGGGTCTCCCGGTAAGTAAAATCTTGTCGTGATGTCCGTGCGAGAATAGGGGTGAGGTAAGAGGCATATAATAATTATATTCCTAGAAATACTTATAGGGGTTTGATCCTCTTTAATTATTTTTATGATGACCTGGTGCATACCAGTTACATATCTAAGTTATATATAACTTTAGCGTATCCATTTAGTGATTGTAGACCTACTAGCAAGAATCAGTTTAGTTTTCACATAAGTTATACTACCACAAAATACTCCTATAGTATTTTAAATGTTATGTTTGGTTGTTAACGATTTTCTGGTATGGGTGTTGGTAAGTTGATAGACTCGTTGTCCACTATGACTATCCCCCGACACATACTAGTCACTTCTCGGACGAATATAGTTGATCAGGCTATATTCCTCCCAGACTTGATTGCATATCCCAGGGCATATTCACATTGCACAACTCTTCTATTTTTAACTTTTGTGTTTTCCTTAGACGTAGCACTAAACCGGTATGCATGTATGTACTTATACTTTTAACAAGAAACTATTTATTTCTAAAAGTATAGTTATTTGAAAATGTTTAAATCAGAGACTTAAGTCCCAATGCATTTATAGTTTGTATATCTTATGTGGTTCGATATACTTAATTCACTATAAACAATGCTCTGATACCAATCTGTCACACCCCCAAACCAAGGATGGCGGAAACGTCCGGGGGTGGAGGACTTCATGTATAGTATCACAACAACGAGTATAATAGTGCCCAAAGTAAATACAACCATCATAAATATAATTGAAAAAGTTATACAATAGTATATGTTTACATGTTTCCAAACAATTACACTTATGATGACAAAATGAAATGTTTGACGATTTAACGTCCCATCCTCAAAAGCGGTTGATTTCCTGTTATCACTGAATTCCTGAGAATACAAGTAGTTTGAAAAAGTGTCAACAATTAAGTTGGTGAGTTCATAAGAGTTTTGTTTGAGAAAGAAAGTGTTTTCCTTGTAAAAGCAACAAAGTATGTTTCCAGAAAATTCAATATTTTCTTTATTAAGTAAAATGAATGTTTCTATGTTATGCGATAATGAACCCTAGAGGCACCCATAGATTCCTTCTATAATCGCCCAGTGTATATAAGTTATATAAAATTTAAGTTGAACAAACCGTTGAATATAATGGGTCTGCCCTAGGTCCACAACCAAACAAGGAACAGGAGATGAGGCGGGCCCACCAATTCTAAGTCGATTGTGACTAGATTCTTATATAACTCTATCATATACACTTAACAATTGTAGCTGAAGTCTAATAAGTCTAGCTTTATGTACTTTTAATAGAAATATGTTCCAAAGAAAATCCTATATTTTCCTTATAAAAAGTTAGGTAGTCCTAAATCCCAGTACCGAAAATAAATAAGTATTTTCCATACTTAAAGATATAAAAGCGATTTTAAATCGGCATAAAACCCTTTTTAGAGTTTGGTAGTCCTAAATCTCAGGACCGAAAATAAACAAGTATTTTCCATACTTAAAGATATAAAAGCGATTTTAAATCGGCATAAAACCCTTTTTAAAGTTAGGTGGTCCTAAATCCCAGGACCGAAAACAAGTATTTTTCCATACTTAAAGGTATAAAAGCGATTTTAAATCGGCATAAAACCCTTTTTAAAGTTAGGTGGTCCTAAATCCCAGGACCGAAAACAAGTATATTTCCATACTTAAAGTAATTCCTGTGGGTTAAATCGACATAACTCGCTAATTTAAAAGTAAGAACCCGTAAATCTTATGATTTGTTAATACCACATGTGAGTTATTATAACCATACTATGACTCGGACGGCCTCGTAATACGACGTTCTTCAGGCGTCGGAAACGAAATGACATTTGTCACCACAGACCTGCCGGTCTAGCTGTTGCAAGCAGCTTAGGTGCGGGCTTGTCAGACCCAATATAGATCTATACACAACTATCACGCTCTCCCTACAAGAGACTCTGGTTACAATTTACAGGACTTTTGATTTTGCTACCATGAAGGTAACACGAAGGGAACATCTCACAAATTTATTCATTAACAGATTTACGTGAACTGAACTGAAAACCTTTGGTAAATAAGTTTGAAATGTAAATGATACATGAACTATACCTATTATAGTTTATCCAACGTTTGTAATGTAAAAGAACTCTTTTATGAAAATACATTAGTACTATGAATCCATAAACTATGCTTACTATAGCTTATTATATGTGTTCTAAATGAATGAAGAATCTTATCATGAATGACTAAATTTCAGTTTATGATGATAAACTAACAAGAAAACACATTCAATATTTAGAACTTATTGTTATACACTTTGCTCAACATAATACAAAGTGTTATGAAAGTTATAAGCTGTTAACTAGTTTCTAAACTTTCTGCACTGTTTTTAGAAAAATCATACGAAGTCGAAAACTGAATCCGTAAATTCTGAGAGTTCATAAAATGTGTCTAGTTTATTCATAATTTTTATTATGATTTTTAGAAGTCTTTAACTTGTGTTAAAATGTTCATATTCACAGACTGGTCCGAATTCGTTTCTGAAATGATAGGCAGTTTTGTAAAAATCACCATAAATCGTAGAGAACTCGTATAGAGATGTGCAAGTAGTCATTTTAAAGGTATGAACCTGAAATATTTTCATATTAAACAGTTTTGAAAGATATTAAGTTTAAGACAGTCAAAACAGTCCGTGAATAAGACTCAACTTTTCTGATGAAAGCTGTTGTTTGAATTTAGTTAAGTGTTTGGTATTTTAACTTGTATTCCCCCCCCCCCCCTGAAAACTGAAGAAAACATGAAAATGTAGGGGTATGAACTCACCTTGAGTGATGACTTGAAGAGTGGAAGGTCGAAGACGAGGAGTATCGAATCAAGAACACTTGATGAACACGTGAGAGTTTGGATGATCCTAAGAACGATTTTTGGGTGTTAAGATATGAGTCAATGATCCAAGGGCGTTATGAAATTATGGAATGACACTAGAGTTTAGATGGAATACTTACCAAAAAGTGTTGTAGCAACTCAAGAACACTTGCACAAGGTGGTGGAAAGTAGAGAGAAAGAAGCTTTCTTTAGTGGTGATATGAGAAGTGTGTGTGTTTGAAATGAGCAAGTAACTCAAGAAATCCTCCAGGGATTTCCTTATATGGAAGGTTGCTGGAGCAACTTGTGAGCTTGAAGTGATGTGTGCATTGGTTTGTGTGATGTTGATAAGGTGGCAAGTGAGAGGGTGACACATGGAAGGCAAGTGGGCACACTTGACCCACTTGTGGGGTTAATATCTTCTTAATATAAACTAATGATTTTTAATTAATAAATACAAAAAAATAATTAAAATAAGAGTTCTGGGGTTCTAAAATGGTAAAATATGGATTTGGGTGAAATACCCACGTTAAAATCATGAAAAACGGGCTTAAAACGAAGTCGTGGTCGAAAACCGGGTGAAAAATGGAAAAATCCGAAGTCAGGGCTTGGTTACTGGAGTGGAGCCGAAGGGAAGAACACCCGCGGTTCGGAGGTTGCGGTCTGCCTGGCTGCGGTTCGCCTGGCTGCGGTCGGCTCGGCTGCGGTCCGGTTGCGGCTAGGTGGCTGCGGTCTTCAGCAGCCTTGGTCCTTAGTAGTCCCACTCCGGTCCAAGTAAGGTTTGGTCCCTATAGGGGGACTCCGGTCCAAGTAGGGTTTGGCCCCTAGAGAGGGACTCCGGTCCAAGTAGGGTTTGGCCCCTATAGAGGGACTCCGGCCTAAAATGCTATTTTCCAAGGTATCTTTCCGTTTCGCATTGTTTTTCACCAAGTTAAGGGTCGGGATGACTATAAAAAGTTGAAAGAGATTTTGAGAGAGATTTGGGAGAGATTTCCCATACTTGGAGAGATTTCACATACTTGGAGAGATTTGGGAGAGATTTCACATACTTGGAGAGATTTCACATACTTAGAGAGTTTTGGGAGAGATTTCACATACTTGGAGAGATTTGGGAGGGATTTCACATACTTGGAGAGATTTCACATACTTAGAGAGTTTTGGGAGAGATTTCACATACTTGGAGAGATTTGGGAGAGATTTCACATACTTGGAGAGATTTCACATACTTAGAGAGTTTTGGGAGAGATTTCACATACTTGGAGAGATTTGGGAGAGATTTCACATACTTGGAGAGATTTCACATACTTGGAGAGATTTGGGAGAGATTTCACATACTTGGAGAGATTTGGGAGAGATTTCACATACTTGGAGAGATTTCACATACTTAGAGATACTTAGAGAGTTTTGGGAGAGATTTCACATACTTGGAGAGATTTCACATACTTGGAGAGATTTGGGAGAGATTTTGCATACTTGGAGAGATTTCACATACTTAGGGAGATTTGGGAAAGATTTCACATACTAGGAGAGATTTAATCTTAGCCATTATTATCGTATAATCTCGTAATGCAAGGTTCGTGAACCCCGTTATGTTTCGTTTATGATTGTTTTAAGTCCCCGAAATGGTCCTTAGTCGTGTTTTGATGCGTTTAACTCCCTTTTTAGGGTTTTTATATTATCAACACATAGATTCTTCGTGACACTTGAATTTTTGACATAAAGATGCACATAGAATAACTTTTTGATGGGTTTTGCGCATTCTAACACTCCTAAGTGTACATGCAACCCTAAATACCTTGGATCTATGTTTTCTCTATTATACATGCAATTATGAACTTTCCAAGGTATTACACTATCTAGCATACAATACTTGATACTTGGGTAATCAAATGGATAGAATACATACCTTTGTTTGATATAGCTTGTCTCCATGAAGCTTGAGTGCCTAGTGCCCCAAGTGTGACACCTCAAATGGTTCACACAACACCAAATGCACATGGAATGATTTGAGAGAAATGGAACACTCCTTGAAATCGTCTAGCCCTCATATTCACACATTAGTGTACGATTTCTTGAGCCATGGGATTCTTTTATATGGTGGCTATTAGGGTTACACCATGTAACTCATAACTTTACCCATTCCTTATGCTCCATGGATTTTAACCTCCATGGAGTATCCATGGGTCACCCCATGGACTTAGTCCAACATAAGGAATCTTGGATCACAAGCCCACATAAGAATGAATGATTTACACAATCAACCCATATATTTAATTAGTCTCCTTTTGATCACTTAATTAATTCCAAATTAATTCTTGATCAATACTAATTAAATAACCTTATTAATATATTAGAACTTATAATATATTAACCAACCTTAAGTGTTATTTCTCTCATTATAGTCTATCCAAATGCATGATGCCATGCAACCCAAATGGACCATGTCGGGTCGGGTCAAGTCTTATCAATTATAGTTATGGACTTAGACATTAATCCAACAGTCTCCCACTTGGATAAGTCTAAAACTATTATTGCGTATGACTTCAGGAACCGATCAGCAATCGTAGCTCTCAAAAGCTTCTGTCGAACTCTGACCTTGTCGATGAACTCTGATCTTTGTCAATGACTTGTCCATTAGATAAGGGATCATATATTCCTCCATTATAGATATCATATGGACTAAGACATGGATTATCAATCATTCTCTCTGTCCTTTTGTTGTTTCCCGATTTCCGATTCATAATGACTGACTGATTGAACAAATCAAATCAGTCCTGGCTTGGCCAAGCACTCACATGTATCATCTTTAAATCATCGAGGGGCCCACAGATATCGCTTTTATCCCGAAGGTAAAAGGAATGGATAAACTTCGACTCATATGGCTTGTTCTACTACTTGTTGAATCATACACAAAGGCACGTTTTATAACATCGAGTTACCGAATGCGTTTTCGTGCAATCAATGTACAACCAACTCATAGTAACAACTCATATCTCTAGGTTTGAAGAATATAAGATATTATCGTCTCATGATCACTCGTGATAAAATCCATGAAGTGATTCAAATGAGCGCGGGTTGAATCCAATACTCAGAACTTATGAGCACACATGAGTGTTGTAGCACCACTTTGTCCACCAACTTGGACCTCTACAAACCAACCCATGACAGTCTTGATTCATATCTACTTCCAACATATGACCGACTGTGGATGGTTTGAATAACTTAATCATTCAGGAAGAGCGACTTAGTTTATTCTGGAAGTCAAAACATGCAAAGTGAAACACAAGAATAAATGAATCAAATATGGTATCAAACCCTATGAATATAAATAAACACTTTTATTTATCACCATATTGATTACTCATTATTCATTGTTTCGGTTTTATCAACTTTATACTTGAATTAAAAACACTAGTTGTCCCATGCTCCAAGCATGTACACTATGTTTTTCTTAAACAATAGCTTTGCCATACACCAAGTATGCACTCTATGTTTGTCTATGATCCTTACTTTGTGAAATAAACCAATTGAACATAATTTCAATGATTCTAATTTCACACTCCCAAATCCTTATCGAAAAATGTGAGAATTTCAAATTCCTATCATTTATCGAAATCTGTTTAGATTTTAAACTTATATGCACTGACCCTCCTGTAATGAATATGTATAAAGTCACAAAGACTTGTCAACAGTCATTATAAGGTATTCCAATGGAGATCAACTCCATGGAAACTAAGTCTCATATTCAAAGTACATTGCTTTGGACATGCTTCTTGCATTAAGTTTTCTAATCTTACACAGATAACTTCCACCTATGGAGACAACTCCATATTCTCATTTTGACTATCACTTCTGAATAAGAGATGCCTCTTTTCAGAATATGTCAATATGGTCCTTCCAAAATTAGCACTATACTTCCAACTGTCCCTGAGCAACCAATCTTTGGTAAACCTCAGATTGTCCTCGACAATTGCTTAATCATTTTAGTCATATCCAATTCTAGACCTTTTCCCTTCTTAATGCCTCTGGGCATTTGGAAAAATTTAGAAATGACAAATATTATAGCACATGCAATCGATCATGTACCCAAAGCAAATGGTACACGATTCATGATGTCTCACATAAAGACATGATTCTAGACCAGTCTTTTGCTACAATATTTTTATTTGCCATGTTTTCAAAATTTGACTATGAAGAGGGATGCCATAATCATAATCGAATTTTGAGAACGCAATATATAGAATTTCCTTAAGTTGAACCAATCCAACATGAAATTCATATATATATTCTTGACTAAAGATGATTAAGGTCTCAATCTAAGCCTTTAAAACTGAAATGAAGTATATCCTCTCCCTTAATTATAGCAAAACAACTTTTTCAATCCCTGCAGCCTCATGAATTGAAACTTTTGTTTTCTATAATTAACATTGCTAACTTGCAACACTAACAATAATTATCATGCTCCCACTAACATGATGATTATTAGCATAACACTTATGCTCCCACTAGCTTTGACATGTACTCAGAAATCAGTTGGACTTCTAGAAATCAATACTTTATTGACTTCCTTACCAAAGTTCAGATTTCTGATACGAGATGCTTTGATAAAACTTTATCAAAATCATACACCTTTCCTTAGATAGCATGCATGTGTGTCTAAACAATTTCAGAACTATGAAAAGGGATGTCGTAATCATAGTCTCAATTGTTTAGACCTTTTGCCATCTGCTTCAAATCTACTTGGTGGAAGTGTTTCCTCACCATCATTTTCATGAATCGGAGAGAAACCTTATGACCCTTAGATTTTATGGTGTATGTGTTCTTATCCATGTAAATCGTCAAAACCATAGTCACAAGACAAGGATAATGACAAATCCAAACTCATATGGACTGAACTTATGCAATCTTAACTTCTTGCCACCTGGCAGTACAGGGCCTGCCATTGCTTCCAAGTTGTTATGCAACCAATTGAGAACTTTCAGAACTCCTATGCAAAGCCAACTTTAACTGGAATGGGCACAGAATATGTCAACATGATAGGTTATAAACCTCAAGTCGTGTGCTAGTGAAGAACCTCAGGTTTTATTCTTGATTAGTTCTTGAAATTCTTTTTAGGATCTTTAAGACTCCCACTGTCCTCTTGACATATAAGACTATCTTGCCAAATATTCAAGAGATAGTGCGGATTCTTTATCAAGACAAACACTTCACACTATTGGCCTTAGTTGGTCTTTGTTTAATCCAAAACATCACAACTTACCAACTTCAAATGTAGAGTCAGACTTATTGACTTTAACATACTTAGGTAAACTTGGCAGCTTTGCAATCAACGCCCCTTCCTTTGGCAAAATAAACATATGGACCCTTTGATAATGGGACTATCTCAGACTTAGCCTTTCTCCTTACCATTTGGTCAACCGGGTTGACTATGGCCAATCCCTTTCCATTGGGAAGAGAATGTTTTTTCTGGATTTCCAGTGTCACCATTGTCACTGTCCATAAAGTTTTTGGGAAGTTGATCTTCTAATCAAATTTGCTTTACTATCGTTCCAAATCATTGTTGATTCAGCAGCACCAAGCAAATAGATATGATCATTAAGGTTCATGTCATAGTCTGTTTCATAGTAGTCCCAAAGGAACTCACTATGTGACTTAGAAAGTGATTGAACATCCAACTTTCTCAAGACTTTGACACCCAACTCTCCCAGCTTGTCATTATGTGACTTCATCTCTAAGATGTGATCACACATAGACCTTGCTTGCCATTAGGGCTTGAGTGACCTTGAACTTGTGGGTTAGGGAGAATAATTGGAGGAGGTGGAGGAAGTAAAGTTCCAAGAGATTTGGGAAGATCATAGATGTCTGAACTAGACATCTTTTGGGAGATATTCAAGATAGTTGATCTAAAGTCCTTAATATAACACCCAATATGAAATATTAAGGCTAGGATCCAACAACCTATTTATAACTGGAAGAGGGATGCCGTAATCCGAGTTATAAAATAGTTGAAGGTAGGTAAATGACGATTTACCAATTTCCACCATGAAAAACGAAATAATGTAATTAGGTTTTTAATTGGATTTGAAACTCCTAGATCTTTTGAGATTCATTGAACTTTTCAATGGCATGTTTCAATCTCGAGTGTGCCCTTCAGGTTTTGTGACTGAGATGCCGAGGATCACAAAACAAGGTGTGAAGTAACCATGCAAATATACTTGGTACCCTTAATATTTACCCCTCAATCGATGTGCCGGTTAACCACACGAGCTCCACCGATACTATGATAAATATTAAGTTACCCTTTGCCTACTTTGTTAAATCCAGGTTAGTGTGCCGGTTAACCACACACGCTCCACTAACGGTTTAAACAAAGTGCAAAGTGTACATGCAACCCTAAATACCTTGGATCTATGTTTTCTCTATTATACATGCAATTATGAACTTTCCAAGGTATTACCCTATCTAGCATACAATACTTGATACTTGGGTAATCAAATGGATAGAATACATACCTTTGTTTGATGTAGCTTGTCTCCATGAAGCTTGAGTGCCTAGTGCCCCAAGTGTGACACCTCAAATGGTTCACACAACACCAAATGCACATGGAATGATTTGAGAGAAATGGAACACTCCTTGAAATCGTCTAGCCCTCATATTCACACATTAGTGTAAGATTTCTTGAGCCATGGGATTCTTTTATATGGTGGCTATTAGGGTTACACCATGTAACTCATAACTTTACCCATTCCTTATGCTCCATGGATTTTAACCTCCATGGAGTATCCATGGGTCACCCCATGGACTTAGTCCAACATAAGGAATCTTGGATCACAAGCCCACATATATAAGAATGAATGATTTACACAATCAACCCATATATTTAATTAGTCTCCTTTTGATCACTTAATTAATTCCAAATTAATTCTTGATCAATACTAATTAAATAACCTTATTAATATATTAGAACTTATAATATATTAACCAACCTTAAGTGTTATTTCTCTCATTATAGTCTATCCAAATGCATGATGCCATGCAACCCAAATGGACCATGCCGGGTCGGGTCAAGTCTTACCAATTATAGTTATGGACTTAGACATTAATCCAACACTTTTAACATACAAGTACTAGTTAAGTTGACTGCTTTGACTTGTTGACTTTGACTTTGACTTTGACTTGAATTGACGGTTGTCACATCTTACACTTGCGATGAAGATTTGGAGTTGTGAAATGAGTTTCATTGAAATTGTATTTAATTGATATATTTCACAAAGAAATGACCACAGGTAAACATAGTGTGCATGCTTGGAGCATAGGATAACTATTGTTTTTAATTCAAGTATAAAGTTGATAAATCGAAACATTATACAATGAATACTGTATAATCAATATGGTGATTAAATAAAAGGTGTTTTATTTATATTCAAAATTTTTGAAACCATATTAGATTCGATTATTCTTGTGTTTCACTTTGCATGTTTTGACTTCCCGAATAACTAGATTATCCAAACTATCCACAATCGATCATACTTTGGAAGTAGGTATTGAAGCTAGACTGTCATGAATGGGTCTGTAGATTATCTAAAGGTGTTTAGACATAGCATAAGTTTACTGCAGTATTCATGAGCAATCCTGTAATAAGATTTGAGTACTGGATTCAACCCACACTCATTTGAATCACTTCATGGATTTTATCACGACTGATCATGAGACGATAATATCTTATATTCTTGAAACCAAGACATATGAGTTGTAGTTTACAAGTCGGTTGCACATTGATGATATGTAAACGCACTGGTAACTCTGTGTTATAAAACGTATCATTGTGTGTGATTTGATGAGTAAATAGAGCAAGCATGTGAGTCGAAGTTTATCCATTCCTTTTACCCAATGTGGGATAAAAGCGATATATGTGGGCCCCTCGATGATTTAGTGATGACAACCCTAAGAGCTTGGCCAAGCCTAGACTGATTTGATTTGTTCAATTAGTCGGTCATCATAAATCGGAAATCGGAAAAAAACACATGAAAAGAGTGAATGATTATAATCCATGTCTCAGTTCATACGATATCTAGAATGGGGGAATATATGATCCCTTATCTAATGGACGCGTTACTAATAAGATCAGAGTTCGACAACGGTCTTTTTGAGAGCTACGTTTGCCAATCGGCTTTTGAAGTCGTACTTGCGATTATAGTTATTAGACTTATCCAAGTGGGAGACTGTTGGATTATGTGTCTAAGCCCATAACTATAATTGGTATGTACTTGACCTGATACAACATGGTCCATTTGGGTTGTAACACTCTGGAACAATTTGATAGGATGGATACTTGAGAAAGAGGTTATTATGATTTATTAATATATTATAAGTATAATATATTAATTGAGAAATCATATTATTTAATTAGTATTGATCAAGAGTTAATTTAGTGATCAAAAGAGACTAATTAAATTAACGGGGACTGATTAAGTCAATCAGTAATATTTATAGTTTGGACCAATGATCCATATTGATTAGGATGGACTAATTCTATGTGTGAGTCCATGAAGAGTTGGTCTATAAGGCTCATCATATGGATTATTGGATTGCTTAAAGGCTTAAGTACATGGACTAGGGTTTACAAGTTAAACCTTAGGAAGCCCACACTATAAAAGTAACCCTTCTAATCCAAAATCGTGTACTTGTGTGTTCCTAGAAGCCATGAACGATTTTGTGTCTCCAAACCTCTCTCTAAAAGTCCTCCTCTTGTTCTTGGTTTGTTATAATTCCATTTGAGGCATCACACTTGAGGTGCTAGGCTCTTGAAAGACCAATTCCTACTAGCTACGACAAAGAGGTAATTTTATAACTTACTTTTATGATTTATATGTCAAATTGTATGCTAGTTGTAGGTTTCAAGCTTTGGAAACTTTTGTTGCATGTATAATTAGAGAAAACTTAGATCCAAAGCTATTAGGGTTGTATGTGCACCATAGGAATGTTATAGTACATAAAACCCAACAGCGGAAAACATGGGTGTGTACACTGTGATCAAGCCGGGCCTTCCTTTCCAAACTGATGATAACTGAAACAATAAACAAAACTGTAAGCACGGAGCTTAGTGAGTTCCCCAGAGCATACCCCACACAATTCATATAACCACATAATCCATATTAGCTATAAAAGCTACATAAACCATATCAATCACATGAGCCATATCAATCACATAAGGCATATCAATCACATAAGCCATATCAATAACGTGAGCCATATAAATCACATAAGTCATACATATAAACATATAAGGATGTCGTGAGCTCCTCCCAAGGTCTTACTCTAGGGAAGCCATGGGCTCTCTACATGGTCTTACATTCAAGTGCCATGGGCTCTCCCATGGTCTTCCATATAAGTATAACACATATACAACTAGCATACCTCCTAGCACATAACCAGCTAACATGCCACATAACACTATATCAGCTAGTGTACCACATAACATAAAATGGGTCGGCCTTGGTGCCTTCGACCCATTGGTATGGTGAGGAGACTCACCTCACACTTTTGAAGTCCCGCGAATAAAACCCTAGCTGATGGATGACAGATTCCCGAACTGTCCATATCAAAACAACACCCAATTAATGATTGGGTTCCAATACATAACCATAAGTCAATGCTTGGGGTAAAAAGACTATTTTACCCTTAACCTAACTTGGTCCAAAACCAAAGTCCAAACACACACTCTGAACGCCCAAAAGCCCAATAATCAACCAAGGCCCAACATATGGCCGAATTTTCCAAATTGGGCCCAAAACCCTACATGGTCTTACCTTAAGGCCCAATCATTTATTCTAGTCCAAACATTTGGCATTCCAATGGTCCAATATCTCATAATCATCAAGGCCCAATTATGGCCCACGTATGGCCTAATTTTCCAAATTGGGCCCAAGCCTCTCCAATGGGCCTTATCCTAAAGCCAAATAATTTCCTTAGTCCATAAACATGTTCCCCATTTGGCCCACGAAGGCCCACCGCAAGTTAGTCCAAGAAATGGCCCAATAAGAACCCAAACCCAATTACGGTTTTTCACATAAAATGATGATTAGGATTAAGTGTTCCTACTTAACCCATTAAGGACTTGATCCATTAAGGACTTAATCCATTAAGTTCATTACTCCACTAGACCAAACTCACAATGTGGTCGGGCATAATTCAAATTTCCAAATCTAACGGTCCAAATGCGGGTCCCAACAAATCCAAAATACACATTTCCAAAATTAGGGTTTTCTAAACCCTAATTAGGGTTTTCTAAACCCTAATTAGAGTTTCCAACCAAATCACAAAACCAATTAATCCAATAGTTAAGTTTTTACATTAATTAAAGTCTAATCAAGTCGGGTACCACCCACTACCACCTCGGGCAGTGGTGGTTGGCGGTGGTTCACGGCGGCAGCCACCACCTCACGGTGGTGGTGGTTATGATATTGGGCCAAAGCAACACCAAAATCACTCCAAACATCAATCCAAACGCACCTGAAAGCCCACATCCACCGGAGATGGTGGCTAGCAGTGGCGGAACGGCGACAGCAGGTGGTGGTGATGAGTTTTCTTCGTTTTTTCCTGTCCAAGAATATCCATACAACATTAAACTCACGAACTGGGCTCACACACACACACACCAAATCACGCACACAGCCACCCCCCCTCACGGTGGTTGGTGGCGGCAAAAGAGATGGCAGTCACCACCTCACGGTGGTGGTGGTTGCTTTTCCGACCAAAATATTGTTCATCCAACTCCAAGGACACATTAAGCAGCATATATACTCAAGAATAAAAACGTCCGACCACCTTCTAAGTGGCTGACGTCACCGGAAACGACAAGAACAGCGACCAAAGGCCACTAGTGGTAGCTACGACGTACCCGACGTCGAACAAATGAGGGGAAAGAAGAGATGGGAGGTGGTTAACCTTACCGAGAACCTTCAAGTCATGCATTAGTGACGAACACGGCTACCGTCACCGGTCTTGGTGGCTCTTCCGGCGACCCACGACGTCCGACAGCAGGTGTGGTGATGACGTTTTCGGTGGCGACGTGGCAGGTGAAAGTGCGGCGGTCGGTTCGGGCTCGCAACCCTTGACTTCGCCGGCAAGGAGATAGACGGTGGCTGGAAATGAAGGGAGGCATAAGGGTGGCGACTGAATAGTGTTTTTAGGGTTAGGGTTGAATTCAAGGTGATGGGTTTTATATGCTCCCGTCCAAATATCAAACTTCAGCCATATTAACATGTTTAGTCCCTCTTCCTCTCATTCTTTTCAACTTAAGTCCTAATATTTTACCAAACACCCCCTGACTTCTGAAAATCTTCACAACATAAATCCTGAAATTACACTTTAACTCCCGGAAGTCTAAAATATATCATTTGGCTCCCCGAAACCAACACTCCGCTAATTTTATTGATTTGGCTATAAAATAATAATAATAATTACATCCCGGGGCTTTAGAGTTTATTATTTATTTAATTGATTTTAAACGGAATGTTACATGGAATCATGAGTCGGAATCCATGTCATCCTACGTTGTATCGTTTTGAGTTACGGTCACCATTGGCACCTTCTGTTCCCTCCACCTTTTATTGTACACTTGCACCCTTCTAAGATATGCTTTCTTAGAATTCTCCTTTCTCACTTTAGAATTGCCTTCCTCGAGCTTTCGTTTACCCCTTTATTTTCCACAACAAGTACCGATTCTCCTTTTTCTTTTTGTAGCTCCCAAACTTCAACATTCTCCTTAACTTCTTCTTCTTCTTCTTCTTCACTTAACACCAAACTTTCTTCACTTTCCTCACTGACTAGAGACTTTGGAGTTTTATAAGCAAAGACCTTAAAAACCATTGGAATTGATGCTCTGGGCTTAGTATGTTTGACTTGTTCTATTATTTGAATTTCTTCCCCCATCAATTTCTCCAATTCTTCAAGCTCGTTTTCTTCATCCATAAAGAATACTTTATTTTGAGCACATTCTCTCTTCAATCCGTCTTCTACTCCAAAATTCATTTCATCATCTCCCACTCGTAAGGTAAGATTAGACTCGCGAATATCCACCAAGGCTCATGCGGTATTTAGCAAAGGGCGTCCAAGGATAATTGGGACATCTTTATCCTCCTTCATATCGAGCACCACAAAATCAATTGGAAAAATAAATTTTCCAATTTTTACCAAAATTTCCTCAACTATGCCTCAAGGATGAGGCACTGAACTATTGGCCATATGAATTGTCATTCTAGTAGTCTTCAATTCTGGAAGGTTGAGCTTCTGATAAAATGAATATGGCATTAAATTTATACTCGCTCCAGAATCGGCTAAAACATATTTCTTCATGTTATTTCTGAATTCACATGGAAGTGTAAGGTGTCCAAAATCTCCTATCTTCCTTGGTATCCCTTCCATAATGACCATGGAACTTTGCTCACTAAGGACTACCTTGGAGGTCTTTTCCAATTGTTGGCGAGTGTCAAGTAAGTCTCGAAGAATTTTAGCATATTCGGGAACTTTTGCCAAGGATTCAATAAAAGGAGTATTGATAGGAATACCCTTTACTTGCTTCATAAATTTGATATGTTCTTGCTCCAATGGGTGAACTTTGGCTCGAGAAGGAAATGGTAAAGAAGGACGAAAAGCTTGATCACAAGAAAAAATTTTCTGTTTAGAACTAGACCATGACGTGAGGTTTGAATCCTCACGTCCTAATGACGGTGATTCAACAATAATTTTTTCTTCGACCTTCATTCCATTTAGATGTAATTTGGGCTGCTTTGTCTCATCTTCCAAGGCTTCTAAAAACTCAGAAATGGTTTATTCTTCAGTATCGATGGCCATGACACATGGTTGTGGTTTATTATCGGGATTTTTGGGAGGTAACCGCTCGTTAACCAATGTTGTCAAATGCCCAAGTTGATTTTGAATGTCTTTAATGGAAGCTTCGTGATTTCTCATAGTAGCATCAGCTACATCGTGACATTTTTCTGAAGCCTCCATGAAGCTAGTAAGTATGGACTCCAAATCAACTTTCTTTTCAGGTTGTGGTTGCTCTTTTTGGTAGTAGCATCGGCCGGTTTGCCTATATTTCTCTTCCTTTTGCTTTTTGTACTCGTCATAAGGTAACCATTCCTTCTTCGGCTTCCTCCAATCTTCATCATAGCGATCTCCACTTGAGTAGAAAACTTAGGCCTTCCTATTCCCGTTTTCATCTAGATGGCAATCTTTCGTCAAATCTAGACCATTGCAATTTTCACAACCCACACATATCGCATGAATGGATTGGTCCATCTTGGTCATTCTTCTATCCATGCTACTTAACATTGCCATTACCGCTGGTATATCTTCCGAAACACCATTCCCGATCCCCCTAGTTCCATCATTACGAGGGTTGTGATATTCTCGTGAATGCTTCGAAAACTCTTCGATTAATTCTTTAATTTCAGCAGGATTCTTCTTAGTTAAAGGTCCTTGCGAATCAAGGATTTGCCTCATCGTGACGTTTACCCCATCGTAGAAGATCGAGACCTCTTGATGCTCGTTTAGGTCATTTTGGGGGCAATTTATTAACCTTTGTATCGCTCCCAAGCCTCGTACAAGGACTCCCCAACTTGTTGTTCAAAGTTAGTTATGACTTTCTTGAGTTTATAAACTTTAGATGGTGGGTAAAATTGTTGGAGGAATTTTTCACGCATCTGTGCCCAAGTGGTGTTGAGCCTGGTGAAAGTGCCTTCAACCAGTCTTTAACTGCTCCTTTAAAATTAACCAGAAGTATTCGTAACAAGACAGTCTCTCGAGGAACATTAGGAATGTTGAAATAGTCGGCTATGTCATTGACTTCATCGAGGTGCTTGTATGCATCTTCATGGTCTTTTCCGGAAAATGGGATATCCTTTAGTGCGGTAAGGATATGTCCCTTAAGCTCACAAGTAGTAGTAGCAGGAATTGCGGGTTGCACAAGTCCAGGACCAATGTCCTCTTGTATTATTTTCTTGTAGGCCTCCAGCGTCATGTCAGCTATGTCCGTCATGATGCTTTTTTGCTCGTTTTCGGGTTCACTACTTTTGTCGGTTTCTGATTCGGGCTCGTAACCAGATTCCTTTTTGGTAGGAGTCTTCTTAAAGAATTCGATTTTGGTCTCTTCTTTCGGGATTTTGTTTGATCCTCCTACGTTCTTGTCCTTCTTTTTATGAAAATGTGACTCGGGATCTTCAAGTGGTGGTGTCAATGGTGTGTTTGATCCACAGGTCATAAACTACTGCAATAAAAGCAAAAATAAAAATGTAAAAACGAACAAAAACTAATTAAAAATTCCTACTGAACGTTTACCACGACGTGGTAATGATACCACCTCGTGGTGAAGCAGATAAACTGCACAGTAAGCAAAAACGAAAAAAAGGGGAAATAACTGAGTTCACGTTGTGAGCTTTAAGAGCCCACGTCATGAGTTTAGTAATTCAGAAAAAAAAAATCTAATGCTAAAATTTAACTTTTTGCAGGTTTAACCCCACAAAAATGATCGATTAACCTAAAGCAATTAAATTAAAAACTAAAATAGCCGTTCCCTGGCAACGGCGCCAAAAATTTGATGTGGTGCAGACTATACCTATCTAGTTTTAAATTTATATTCTAACTACTTATATACTATTGCACCTATAGGAGTATACCTAGTCGGATTATAGTATAATAAAGTAAGTTGAGGTCGAACTCAGGGAACGGATTTAATTAACTAAAATAATTACTAAAAATTAACCTAAAACAAGAAAAAGTTAAAAGGGGTTTTTCTATCTGATTTTACAAGTTCAGACAAACTTAAACGCTTAACTAACGATTTTAATCAATATACTGAAAACACTTCCGTTTAGTTCGAATCCATTTCTCCTTAATGGTTAGTCACTAATTATGGAGTATTAAAGTTGGTTGCCAATTATTATGTAATTAGCAATTCAAGTCTAAATTTACTAATATTTTCACCAATTCATGAACTACCTTGTATGGTCATACATAAGCAAAACACATAATTAGTTATTAATTATAGATGAGCTATGTAAGATTTATCTAAGCAAACACAATTATGGTCAAAATTTATGTTCTCTAGCACAACTAAATTTGTCACTTTTATTACTTTTCTAAGATTTGGTCGATCCTAGCACTAGCAGTTTAATGGTCACTAAATCACTAGGTAATCAAGTTCATGTAATTTAATGGTCACTAAGCTACACTTAACTTGAATTTAAGCAACAAAATCACAACTTTAACATGCTAGGTAATGATAATCAAACACATACACACAACCAACTATTAAAATCCATAAATTAGATAACTAAACCACAGAGTTAAAGTGTCATCTAGCTAAACGAAAACAACTAAGTTCAGCTACTCATGGCTGAAAACATAAACACAAGTTCAATAGAATTCGACATGATTAAAGTAAACCAAACCAATGTAATGATGTGTTCTTCAATATCTTAATCTCCAAGCAAATTTCCTTTAAAAGAATGTTTTGTGCACTTTCTGGACTCTAAAATCGATATCTAAGAATACCTCTCCTCCAGAAAACACTCCAAAAGCCTCCGCAAATCGTAAGAGTGAAGGAATATTTATAGTTTTGGAAAAGTCGTTGCTCACGTCATGAGAATTGGTGTCTCACGTCGTGAGCTCAGTAGTTATCCGTATTGGGAAAGGATTTTGACTTCCCGCATGCTAATCTTCTAGAATACCCTCCTCACGTCGTGTGGTTGAGTGCCACGTCGTGAGTTGGGTTTTTCACTGAAATTTCCTTCTTTTAATCTTCAATCCTCCAAAGTTCCAATGCTTGTCAATTCTGGTCCATATTCTTCAAGAGTGTTCCTTTTGGATGCAAAACACAATTCAGTCCAATAAGTATCATAAATCTTTGCAAATAACCAAAATATTACTTAAAATGTATTAAAATATTGCCTAAAAATATGTATAAATATGGCAATATCAGTTGCGCTCTCCCCGAGCAGGCTGGCTGCGCTCACCGCGAGTCAGCGGCGCTTGTGGTTGACGG
The DNA here is from genome assembly GCF_052849685.1 of Lactuca virosa. Lineage (NCBI taxonomy): Eukaryota > Viridiplantae > Streptophyta > Magnoliopsida > Asterales > Asteraceae > Lactuca > Lactuca virosa. The sequence goes on along the minus strand of NC_136431.1, from coordinate 275,807,014 downwards.
GCAATCAACGGGGTGTGGAAGATAAGGATCCTAGTTTGCACCTACAAGCCCATAATATATCCTCAAGTGTGTAAATGGTTCTCTCACTCTTCCAATCGATCTGGGATGATACACAGCACTTAAATGAAAATGTGTGCCCAGATCCTCATGAAATCGCTTCTAAAACCTTTCTAAAACATGGAAGTAAACCTCACATCCCTATTAAAAATCACAGGAATCGGCACCCCGTGGCGAGAAACTATTCCCCGAACATAGATGCCAGTCAGCTTCTCCGTTAAGGAACTCTCCTGGATGGCAATAAAATGGGCACTCTTGGTCAATCAGTCCATGATGACCCAGATAGTGTTCCATCCCCAAGCGGTCTAGGGTTGTTTGGTTATAAATCCATAGTAATATGTTCCCACTTCCATAGCAGGATATCCAAACGTTGTAACTTGTTGTGAGGTCTCTGATACTCAGCCTTGACATTCATATAGGTCAAACACCTTTCCACATACCACGCCACGTCCCGCTTCATGCATGGCCACCGATTATAATGCCTCAAATCCTTGTGCATCTTTGTCGCCCCAAATGAATCTTAAACTTAGATTTATGGGCCTCCTCCATCAATGTCTGTCAAGAAACCCCGAATGTCGATATCAATAGCTGAAACTTGATTCTTACTTTTTCGGTTCTCTTCCTTAATTACCTCAACCTGCACCTCCTTAATCATTTCCAGCACTAGTAATAATAGTCATCCTCAAACACAGATCTTGGATAGGAGCGCTAGTCGCCTTGCGACTCAAAGCATCGCCCACCACATTGGCCTTAACCGGATGGTACAAAATCTCGCATCATAATCATTCACCACATCGAGCCAGCTATGTTGCCCATATTTTGATTTGGTTAATCTATCAGATACTACAAACTCTCGTGATCCGTATGGATAGTACACCAGACTCCATACAAATAGCAACGCCAAATCTTGAGGGCAAAAACCACTGCCCTCAGCTCTAAGTCGTGAGTAGGGTAAGTAATTCGCCTCATGAGGCTTCAATTGCCTCGAATCGTAAACAATCACATGACCCTTCTGCATAAGCACCGCACCCGTCCCATAATCAAAACATCACAGTAAACCACAAAATCCTCAACAACCTTAGGAATGGTTAGCACCAGTGTCTTATATAATTTTTGTCTTAGGATCCTAAACGCTGCTTAGGCCCCAACGAAAAGTGACATTCTTATTTGTCAAACGAGTCAGATGCACTGCTATCTTTGAGAAATCATGAATAAATCTCCGATAATACCCAACCAAACCAAGTAAACTCTGAATCTCGGATGGAGACCTCAGAACCTCCCACTGCATCACTTCTTCAAGAATTGTATTTCCAACAAAAAACGATGTTAGTAAACCAAAGCCAATTTTGTTATAATTATTGATAGATAATAAGATGAACTTAAATAATAGTTTATCAATCAAATATCGTATGTATTATCAAAAGTGTAACTTGGACTCTTGGAGAATGATGAGATGGTATTTTGGTAGTTTTTCGTTATTGGCAACCAATTCGTTGACTTTGTTCGTATAAAACACTAAAACATGATTGTTTGATTCCAATTCCGTTGCCCATGCCCATGCCCCCTTCAAGGGTATGAATGTAATTACACATAATCATATAAGGGTATTTAAGTCTTATCATGACAAGTGGTAATGGTGTCCAGTCTGTTTCCTTGACCAATGCACCCCCACTGAATTTACTCACTCCGATGAAAATCCATATTTTATAAATAAAATTTCAAATTTTCACAAAACTCAAGAAGATCATTTATTAAACTAAACTTCCAATTTCCAAATATACAGTAGTTTCCCAAAATATATATATATATATATATATATATATATATATATATATATATATATATATATATATATATATATATATATATCGATTTATTTGCTATTTCACAATCTTTATAATTCTTGGGTCATTAGTAAATATTTTTAACATCAATATGATTGAAATATTTCTAGATTATAACAAATTACATAAATCAATATTTCTACAAATTTCTTTTTTCTTTTTTTAGAGTTTTAAACGAACGAATGTGGAGGTGCTTAATGTGTCCAGTCTGTTCATTTGACCTCACAACCTTCAATTATTTAATTAAAGAATAAAACTTTTTCTCTAATTTCACTGCCAACCATAATTATTTCTATGACTTTTTATTCATTTAAAGCTTAATGCTTTTGACTAAACAATTTTACAAACTTTTTTTTTTTTTTTTTTTTTTTTGCAGTGACTGTAAACTCTCATATCGGTTACACAAACGTTTATAGATAGAATCGATTTTTGGAAACTTTAAAAGTAAAGGAAATTAAAAAGAAAAAGAAAAAAAAAGTTGTAGAATTTGCCCCTTTCATTTCAATTTTCATGCTTGTGTTTTACTATTTCTTTCTTAGATATCACCTACTACTGATGAGTCCATGCCTTCTTATTATCTTCCCTACCACTCACATTCTCAGAATTCCATGTGAGTAGTTGTGTTTTTCCCTGCAACAATTCCCTTCAACTTCAAAAAAACACCTCTTTTTTCATTCTTCAATTCCAATTTAAGGGATCTGTTGTTCTTCATCATAGACACATACCCTTTTGCAAAACAAATCTCACACATTCTTATTTCATGATTCTTCAAATGGGTTCATTTCCAATTCGCTTCTTTTATAAGAGATCTAGGGTTTAGACTCTTGTTCTTCATTGTGTTTGGAGATTAAGCAAAAAACTGAATATTCTTTGAACTTCTCAGATATCTACACTTTCAGGTAAAATCTACAATTAATGTTCATTCTTTTTCATACCCTTTCAGATTCTTGTTATTATTATGCATTTAAACTATTGGTTTTTGTTTTTGTTTTTTTTATACCTTGGAAGATCTGAGTTTCTGTAGTGTGTGAACAGAGAAATTGTGTTCACAACTGATGTTCATCTTTCCAAACCAGAACTTGAATAATTTCGGGTTGTTTTGCTTTAAAGACATGGAAATTTAAAGTGGTATTAATTTGCACAAACCGATTGCATATACATTGTTTCCGATTTGCCCAAATCAATAATCAATAATTTGACTATAAAAAAGTCTGGAAATTTACAATCATATTTGAGAATCCTAATTTCAAAACTTTACATTCTGATATTACTAAATTATTCGTCTTTTAAAGATTGGCAAAACTAATCATCTGGTTATTTTCTAGGTTAATCATTTTTAAAATTCCTCTAAACATATAGTCTTCAAATTTCTTCAAGATTTAATTTGGCTTTTTTTTTTGCAAAGCAAGATTTAAATTGTTCGATGGTGCATCTTTGATGAGTTTATGAACTTGATGTTTCTGTCGTGTGGTACTCATATTCATCTCCATGTTTCTTGTATATCGAGCTATAGTTTCTTCTTGTTTTACGATTTAAATGTTTCTGAAATTGTTCAAAGAATTTCTTTACAAGTTCATAAAAAGGATTATGATTGCGAAACAAGAATTTGGTTTTCAATCTAAATTTCAAGAAATCAAAATCAAAATGGTCCATTTGGTCAAAGAAGTTCTTTTTGACCAAATTAAAAGAAAGAGTGCATCCTCTTCCTCGCATAACACGTTTTTATCATTTTTTTTAGTTGCAGGGTATCTATCTCAACTTATATATATTTACAAAATGGGTCTGAAGAAGGAAATGACAGAAGAAATCCCAGCTTTAAATCTTGAAGTATGGCACCTTATAGCAATATTTGTAGCATTATCCATCGTTATTGTTCTTTCATTACTTTGGTGTTACACCTTTTCAAAAAAGAAATCCAAGAACATAAAAGACAGAAGGCTTCCAATTACCCAAAAGCCAACTGTCGTATCAGCAGAGATCAAAGACATAAGAGTTGACCAAAATTCAGCTAACACATTAACAGGCCAAGACGCCAATCCAAATTCTCACACTTTATGGGACAAGTTCAGTGACAAAGATAAAGATTCAGACAAGCTTTTAACACGTCCAAGTGTTGATAAGAGTAAATTCGGTGATAACAGCAGTCAATCAGGATCTTTTAATCATTTAGACAAAGAAGAAATGGGTCTTGATTCAGGTGAAAAAGGAAGATCTTCTTCACATCCCATGAGTGGTTCTTCTCCATTATCTGGTTTACCTGAGTTTTCTCACCTTGGTTGGGGTCATTGGTTTACTTTGAGGGATTTAGAGGTTGCAACAAACCGGTTTTCAAAAGATAATGTCGTTGGTGAAGGTGGGTATGGGGTTGTATATCGTGGTCATCTTGTTAATGGCTCCCCTGTTGCTATCAAGAAGATTCTCAATAACGTGTAAGTTTCTCTATTCAATCGGGATGTTTGCTTCCTATATATATATATATATATATATATATATATATATATTATGCCAATTGCCAAAATGTCGAGTGGAATTTTATCTTTTTGATGTTTGAATCGTAGAGGACAAGCAGAAAAGGAGTTTAGAGTTGAAGTTGAAGCAATTGGCCATGTTCGCCATAAAAATTTAGTTAGACTCCTTGGCTATTGCATTGAAGGAACCCACCGGTAATTTCTTATTTTGAATATCTTAACATATGGAAACCATGTAAGAATAGTAATCAAAATCAATCCTTACAAAATCTTAGCGCATATCTTTTTGTTGATGATTTTTTAGGTTGTTGGTTTACGAGTATGTGAACAATGGTAATTTAGAGCAATGGCTTCATGGGGCAATGCGACAGCATGGATATCTTACTTGGGAGGCTCGTATGAAAGTTATTCTTGGGACTGCAAAGGCGTAAGTCTATTCCATTTTTTTATATAATTTTTAATAAAAAAAAAAAATCTTAAATGATGGGGGATTTATTGCAGTCTGTCATACTTACACGAAGCGATTGAGCCGAAAGTGGTGCACCGAGATATCAAATCCAGCAATATACTTTTAGACGATGAATTCAATGCTAAATTATCGGATTTTGGACTTGCCAAGTTATTGGGTGCTGGGAAAAGTCATATCACAACCAGAGTCATGGGTACTTTCGGGTAAGCAAGTAATAGTAAAGTTGTTAATCATATTTTCATCTTTAAATGTTTGGAATTGGTATAGGTATGTAGCTCCAGAGTATGCAAATAGTGGGCTTTTGAATGAGAAGAGTGATGTTTATAGTTTTGGGGTTTTACTTTTGGAAGCAATTACAGGAAGAGATCCAGTAGATTACGGTCGTCCAGCAGATGAGGTATGTCATTTGTTTAGAATATATTATGGAGTGAGTTTGATGTTTTTAGTTTTTGGGATATTATATTATATTATTATTCAGGTGAATTTGGTGGATTGGTTGAAAATGATGGTGGGAAATAGGAGGTCAGAAGAGGTGGTTGACCCTAATATTGGTACCAGACCATCAAGAACCGCACTTAAACGGGCTCTTTTGACCGCTTTGAGATGTGTTGACCCGGATTCTGAGAAGAGACTTACAATGGGCGAGGTCGTGCGCATGCTTGAATCTGAAGACTATCCCTTAACACGAGAGGTAACTTTTTTTTTTTTTTTTTTTTTTTACTACTGAGTACTTAAACGGATATTGTATGTGGCATGGTTGCCGAATCCCACTAAGATTAACCTCGCTCATATTCCTTTCTTTATTTTGTTTTTTCATATACATATACATTTTCTTGTTTGTTGGCATTATAAGTGGCCTTCCTGTCACAAGCTGTGATAATCTTCCTGATATATATATATATATATATATATATATATATATATATATATTTTCTTTTTAAGTATTTTTTTTTTGTTGGTATTGAGTAGGGGCGAAGGCGGCGTAGGAGCCAAGCAAATGCGCAAGAACCGGAGTCACAGACTGAGAACTCGGATGCAGAAAAGGGTACCAAATAAAATATGAAGCGATTTGTGGAAAGCTTACAAGTACAAAAATTAAGGAAAACACAGAAGAAGATGATTCATAAATTGAAGCTAATACAAAACACACGTCCTTTTGTGTCATTTTACGTGTAGATGTTGGAGAGATTGATTTGTGTATGAAGAAGAAAATCAGATTTAAAAGATTACTTGTTTGTGTGTGTACAGTTTCATTGTATTGGTGTGATCAATATTAGATTGGCATGACCATAGTTTTTTGTAGTATGATTTTTGATGCATTATTTCCTTCTGCCAACAAAGATTAATGGATTTCTTTATACAATATAAATATCATTTTATTATTTTATATTGATACTATATACTTGCTTGTTCTTGAGCTTACTTAAGGTGCAATCTGGGCAAAAAAGTCATAACTTTAACAATATTAGTAGAAGCTAAGCAATTGTTTTAAAAGAAGCAATGTTAAGGCTGACTCATCTTATTAAACTTTCAATCCTGATTACTACTACATTCCTAAATCAGCTTTGTTACAATGTCATGATCTCATTGTGTGTTAGGTCTATATTAAATGTTTATTTCCAATTTTATGAATCTAGTTTTCAGGAAACCGCATTCATCTGAATATGCATTTGTTTCAACTTACATTTAAGATTAATCATTAAGTAAAAGTTGACATAAAGACAAGTTGTTTGGTTCGTCAAACAGGCAAACTTTATAAAATTGGGTTTTTATAAATTATATTTTATTGACTAGACTTGGTTGCATGAATTGTACAAGCTACCTTTTTGAAGCCGACCTTTCTTTTATTTAAACTTTAGTTGTCCACGTTTTGATCATTAAAGTATATAAAGTTTTTCAATTAATCTTAAGGTTTAGATATATATTTTTTTTATTTGACCACTAAACAAACATGGATGAGGCCTTAGGGGTTTTCTTTGTCACTTTAGATTAATCACAAAAATACCAGGGTGGGATGCTTGATACAAAATATCCATTATATATAACGAAAAGGGTTTTCATGAGTCGCAAAATGCAAACCAACGGTCCTCCACTATAAAATCCAACTTCTTTGTTATAAAATCCAACTACTTTGTTGTTATTTTGACAATATCACGAACCACCTGCTAATATATCTTCAAACACATTTGGTCAAACGAGTTTACACCTATTAGGAACCATCATCAAAACTCTTCTAAAAATCTCAAGACATGTAACAATGGCTTATTTAACATTATAAGTTAAAACGATAGTTATCTACATAATCATAATCGACATGCTAGTAATATATCATCTTCACATTTTTTTCAACTTATCAGTAAACCATTTAACATTTTAGGTGGATATGATGGTATATCTACATAACCAAAATGATAGTTTGTGTTCTTTTAAAATACACGATTGGTCCATGTAGTTTGTCATAAATGGCAGCTATGAAAACTATTGGATTATGCTCAATCAATTGCCGATCCTTCTCATTGTACATAATCATATATAGATACAAGGGTTTTTCTATTTACATTTTAGCACCTTATAGAATGTAAACAATACGATTCATATTCTATTCTAATATACCCCCTCAGTCTAAGGAGGAGGTTCTCGGATGCTTAGACTGCTGCGAAAATCAGCGAATAGAAATCGTGGCAAGCCCTTGGTGAATATATCTGCTAACTGGTATCGAGAAGGTACATGTATAACACGAATCTGGCCTCTTTGAACTTTTTCACGCACAAAATGGATGTCAATCTCGATATGCTTCGTTCGTTGGTGTTGAATAGGATTCCCTGTCATGTAAATGACACTCACATTGTCATAATAAACAATGGAAGTGCGAGTGGGAGGTCGGCCCAGCTCCAAGAGGAGATTGCGAATCCAACAGACTTCGGCTACAACGTGTGCAACCCCACGGTATTCCGTCTCCGCACTTGAATGAGATATCATAGATTGTCTTTTCGAGGACCAAGAAATAAGATTATCGCCAAGATATACACAGTATCCGGATGTTGAACGTCTAGTGTCAGGGCAACCGGCCCAATCTGCATCGGTATAGGAGATAAGAGAGTTGTGTGGGCTGCATCGCATATGAAGACCCATCGATAACGTACCCTTAATGTAACGTAGAATCCGTTTTAGTGCGTTGAAGTGAGAGGTACGCCGGGCATGCATGTGCATGCACACCTGTTGCACAACATAAGAAATATCTGGGCGCGTGAAGGTTAGGTATTAAAGTGCCCCGACAAGGCTCCGCTAGAAAATGGCATCGGTAAGGAGCTCCCCACCAGTCGAACTGAGCTTACCGGATGTATCAATAGGAGTATGAACAGGATTACAATCGGTCATTTTTGCACGCGCTAAAATATTTGAGGCATATTTCTGTTGTGAGAGAAACAGGCTGTGATGGTCTCGGCTGACAGAGATGTCAAGAAAATAACTGAGAGGGTCGAGGTCTTTCATTGCAAACTTGGAAGAGAGACAAGACATAAGATGCGCCTTTAGTGTCGGAGAGGATGTGGTGAGAATAATATCATCTACATAAAGAAGTAGATAGGCTGTCTCCTGCCCGTTGCGATAAATAAACAGAGAATGGTCACATGATCTGTGGTGAAAACCCAAGGTGGTTACATAATCTGTGAACCGTTGGTACCAAGCCCTCGGCGCCTGTTTCAGCCCGTATAGAGACTTTTTTCAGTCGACACACGTGATGTTGAAAACGGGAATCACGAAAACCCAACGGTTGATGCATATACACTGTCTCAGATAAATAGCCATGGAGAAATGCATTCTTTACATCGAGTTGATTAATCTCCCACCTGTTAAATAAAGCAATGTTAAGTACCGTACGGATTGTAGCAGGCTTTACCACCTGACTAAACGTTTCATGACAATCCACCCCAATTTCTTGAGACCTGCCATCACATACCAGACGTGCTTTATAGCGTTCAAGTCAGCCATCCGATTTAGTTTTATGTTTGAATATCCACATACATCGAATTAGATTCATGTCATGTTGTCGGGGTACAAGCTCCCACCTCTTATTGTCAATAAGAGCATTAAACTCATCTGTCATGGCACGGTTCCAAACAAGACTGGCTAATGCGTCATGTGTGTTGCGGAATAGCGGTTCAAAGGTGGTGGTGGAAGTGGTGTTTAGATTAAAGGGAAGTTTGGTTTCCGTAATGACTGCCATGCTACGTGTTGTCATTGTGCGGTTTGGTGGTGGTGAGGCGTTGGTTGAAGGAGGTGGTGTAGAGTCGGTTGAGGGTGGAGCATGATGTGCTGGTTTGGGGGGTCAACTATAAATTTGAAGTAGGGGAGAGGCTATTGTTGTTGGTTTTGACTGATTGGTTGAGGATATGGGGATGGTAGTAGTGGGTGGAGGAGTATTCAGACCAGAATCTGTAACGGGGGAATTAGTCGTAGGACTACGAGGGGAAGGGGAAGGAGTTGGGCTTGAGTTTGCTGAAAGAGGAGTAGGGGTGGTAGTGGTAGGAGCGACTGATTCCCACAAGGAAGGGTGAGGGTCAGAGGAAATTTGAGAGTGGAAGAAATCATATTTTAGAGGAGCAGAGTGGATAGATTGGAAGAGGAAAACATTTTCTTCGAAGATGACATGACGAGAGAGAAGTACTTTACGGGAAGATAGATCATAGCATTTGTACCCTCTATGATTGGAGGGATACCCTATAAAAATGCATGGAGTTGACCAGTTTTGAAGTTTGTAGATAGAAGAAGAAGGAAGGAGAGGGCAACAGAGACAACCGAATGTACGAAGATGAGAATAAGAGGGGTGTTTGTGATAGAGTAGTAAGGTGGGTGTTTGGTTTTGTTTGGTCTTGCTTGGAAGTATATTCAAGATGTAAGTAGCCATTTGTAAGGCATGATGCCAAAAGGTGGGAGGGACGAAAGCATGAGTGAGAAGAGTACGAAGGATGTTATTAATAGACCGAATTTTACGTTCGACCTTTCCGTTTTGAGAGGAAGTGTGTGGACAAGAGAAACGAAACAACATGCCATTTGTGGTACAAAAATCATGAAACCTTTTGTTATTGTATTCTGTTCCATTATCACATTGAAAAGTTTTGATATCGCGATTGAATTGTGTTTTGATGAGACGGTGAAAAGAAGAAAAGATAGAGAAGACAGATGATTTATTTGTAATAGGATATGTCCACAAAAAATTTGTATAATCATCAAGAAACAATATATAATATATATGACCACCCGAGCTAAGAATTGGGGAGGTCCACAAATCACTATGTATAATATCAAACGGGAGCATTGTAGTAGACAAGGAATCGTTAAATGGAAATTTAATTTGTTTCCCAAAAACACAAGATTGACAAATTTTTGAATCTGAAAATTTAGAAACATAAATAGACTTATGTTTATTCAAAATACGTAATAAAGAAACGCCAGGATGGCCTAGACGTCGATGCCATAAGTCTTGAGAAAGAGCTGCAAAAGTGGAAGGACTGGTACGATCTGTTGGTAGAGAGAGCGGGTAGAGGTCTTCGGTGCTATCACATCGGAGGATAAGAATCTTGGTCTGTAAGTCCTTCACAAGAAAACCAAAAGGGTCAAATTCAATGGCAATATGATTATTTGTTGTAAGGCGACGAACGGATAAAAGGTTTATAATAAGGTGCAAAGCAACGAGAGCATTGTTTATTTTGAAAGGTGGAAGATGTGGGGAAAGTGTCGTGTGTCCCGTCCCGTTGATAGGTATTTTGAAACCGTTGCCAACAACAATATGGTTCGGAATGCTAATATTGATATAAGAGGAGAGTGTACCTGTCGAATAAGTCATGTGATTTGTAGCCCCGGTGTCGAGATACCAGTTTTGATCTGGGTTCAAGGTCATAGTGTGCAAGGCTTGTTCAATGTTGGTGGGCGCATAATAACTTTCTGAAGCATCATACGCATGAGCAGGAGGAGCACAAAGAATACCCGAGCTGGGTGTACCAGGGCGTAGAGGACGAGAAAGAGGTGCGGTCGAATAGGGGCTTGGTGGAGGAGACCATTGCTGCCAATTTTGATATGGATTAGAATTCCACTGCTGCGAATAAAAATGATGACCATGAAAGTTTCCACTACGACCCTGACCCCGACCGCGTCTGCGGCCTCGACCACGACCGCCCCTACCACGTCCATGAGGTGTTGATTCAGAATATCCTTTTCCATGCTGGTGGTTATGCTGAGTATCAGAAGTAGGTTGTTGTGATGGAGAGTATCCAGCAGCGGTGTGAAGAGCAGTAGCGGTTGGATGTTGTCCGGTGGTGGTAGCAGTGGGTCTGGCAGCAGCTAAGAATAATGCATTGGAGCTTATCTAATTTGCTTTTCTGGCCTCTTCCATAATAAGTTTGGACCGGGTTGTATAGAAATCCGGAAGAGGGTCTTGTTGTTGTAGAAAAGTTGCTACTCCATCAAACTGGTATGTGAGTCCGACAATGAGATGGAGAACAAGAGTTTGACCAGGTACATGGGCATTGACATTGGCTAATTGATCTGCCAATACTTTAATTTCTTGACAGTAAGCACTCACGTTTGGAAAGGGTGCTAGTTTTGTATTTGTCAATTTGGTTTGAAGGAAGAGAGCCCTGGAGTTAGCATTGGAGTACTATAGCATCTACTCTCGACCAAGAAGCATCGGGTGTCGATGTGGTTGTTTTGTCTTTGGCGGCATCTGTTCCAGAGGTTAGCTTTTCTGGAGTTGGCGCCTCGTTTGGAAGGATGTGATCGATTGCTTGAAACATCCGACAGTGAATTTTGAATAGTTCCGCCCATGACGCGTATTGAGCGTTTTCCATCTCTAGAATGATTGGAATAAAATTGTTGATGTTGGTGACTATTGCAGCAGGGTGTAAATTCTCCATGGTATAGATAAGAAGGATCAAGAGATGAACAGAGACAAAGAAGGACTGCCGACTGGAGGAAAAAGGTTCTTGCAGCGTTTAAGGTTTGGAGGGAGGTGGTGAGTGGGAAATCAAGAATCTCTATGATACCATATTGGATTATGCTCAATCAATTGCTGATCCTTCTCATTGTACATAATCATATATAGATACAAGGGTTTGTCTATTTACACTTTAGCACCTTATAGAATGTAAACAATACGATTCATATTCTATTCTAATAAAAACCATTGTGTGCTTGGTCCAAGTAATTTTAAAAAATTGTCCATCTAATCTTTTTCCGCATGTTGTTAAATGTGACTCAACATTTGGAACATTCTCATGGAGCATTTGGAGCACTTAGAACTCAATGGAGCACTTGAAGTTCATGAAGCATGTGACAAAGGAACAGATTATCTGAGATGGCTTTGGATCATCTGACAAAGGAACGGATCAAGTGTCAAACGAACGGATCATCTAAAAGGGGGTTTCGAGCAACTTGGAGTGGCTTGGAGTATCTTGGAGTGACTTGGAGCAACATGGAGCAACATGGTCCAACATGTTAATGCATGAAGATGTTGAGCCATGAGGATGTTGAATAAAGTGAATATGTTGGACCAACATGGAGAAGTTGAGTCATCATGGAGAAGTTGCGCCACCTTTGGGAGATGTTGAGCCAAGAATGAAGGATGTTGCGCCATCTTTGCACAAGATGGGCCAACATCATACATGTTGCACCATCTTGGTTTCTTGATGAGCCATGATAGTTCTGATGAGCCACATATACTATGAAGTCCTCTATGATAAAAGTTGGTGATGCTCAAGGAATACACCATTTTGTGCCACCATGATGGATGTTGGACCACTAGTGCTCATGATGCGCCATATGTGCATCATGATGCTCCACTATGGCTCAAGGTGCTCCATCATGTGTGTTGTTGATGCTCATAGGTTGTATGACATGGATAAATGTTCTAGAAGATGATGTCTGATAGAATATGATTGGTTGTCACCTTTCATGGGCCTGTGGGCCAATGGGCGTGGCCCATTTGGGTTTTAGATCTGATCCATCAAGTATAAATAGGGATGCATGCTAAGTCATTTTGTGTCTTTTATATCCTTAGTGAGTAGGACGAATCTCTGGTGAATTGTACTTGTAACCTCTGTTTGAGAACTCGGAAATAAATAATACTCTCATCCTATCCGTGGACTTAGGTCACCTTGAACGAACCACGTAAATATTGTGTCTTTGTGTGCTTTTAGTTTTGCTTCTTATCCGCATTACTTCCTAACAAGGGTCATCATAACTTGGCAAGTGGCATCAGATTTGTTCTGAGTCTTGAGAAGTATCGTTTGATTTCCTAACAAGTAGTATCATAGTTGTGGTTTGTGTTTTGTTGATTGAAGATGGCATCTCACAAATTCGATTTGAAGAAGTTCAATGGTTCGAATGATTTCACTTTGTGGAAGGTGAAGTTGAAGGCTCTTCTGGTTCAACAAGGATGTACAGCAGCACTGGAAGGAGAAGCAAAACTGCCAAAGGACATGGCGGCTGAAAGGAATGTGGATATTCTCGCAAAGAACATAGAGAAATTTGGTTAAGTTTGAAATACGAAGTACTTAGAGAAGTCGTGGATCAAACGATTGTATATGGGCTATGGGAGAAGTTGCGTGACAAGTATCAGAACAATTCTCTGATGAACAACTGTATCAGAAACAACGTTTTTATACTCTTAGAATGTTGTAAAGTACCCAAGTGAAGGATCATATGGATAACTTCAATAGGATCATCTTGGACTTACTGTTGGATATAGTGTCTAAGTCCATAACTATATTTGGTATGTACTTGACCCGACCCGGCATGGTCCATTTGGGTTGCATGGCATCATGCACTTGGATAGACTAAATGAGATAAATAAGACACTTATGGTTTATTAATATATTATAAGTTCTAATATATTAATAATAAGAATAATAATATTTAGTTAGTATTGATCAATAATTAATTTAGAATTAATTATGTGATCAAAAGAAGACTAATTAAATATATGGGTTGATTGTGTCAATCATCCATAACTTATATAGTGGGCCAAGGCTCCATAGATTATCAAGTTGGGTTAAACCCATAAGATGCTCCATGGATGCTCCATGGGGGTTACATAACCCATGGGTCATGGAAATGAAAGGTCATGACAATTAGGGTTTACATGGTGTAACCCTAATTGTAACATACTATATAAAGAAGCTATTATTCACCATTTTCGGCCACTAGAGTGAATCAAAGAGGGCTAGCCGAAAATCCAAGTGTTCTTATTATCTTAAAGTTTATTCCAAGTGTACTTGGTGTTGTGTGAAGTATTTGAGGCATCACACTTGAGGTGCTAGGCTCACAAGGTTTCAAAGGAATCCAAGCTACAAAGAGGTATGTAATTCTTACTAACTATTAGAATAAAAGATCCTCATGTATGCTAGATAGGATTATGAACCTTGGAAAATCATTTTGCATGTATCTTAGTCAAACATAGATCCAAGGTTTCTAGGGTTGCATGTACACCATAGGAGTGTTAGAATGCTCAAAACCCAACAGTGGTATCAGAGCCTAGGCTTGCTTGTTTGATACTTGATGCAAAATAGTGAAAAAAGTCGATTTTTTGCTGTCTGCATGATGAACTCGCCGAGTCCATGGGGGGACTCGCCGAGTTCATGTGAAAACTCATCCTACTCGTCGAGTAGGTTCGTGCACTCGACGAGTAGAAGCCTCAGAATGCAGTTTTTCGACTTTTGCTGCTGGAAATGGACTAGAAACATTACCCTAAATTGTTTTGGTGTTATTAAACTTGTTTTAGATGGTGTAATGGTTGTTCTAATCCATTTACAATGGCTAATATCAAAATTCCATGATGTTATGATTCTTGAAATTCTTGATAATCATGTTCTTGAACTTATGAATTTAGATGATCATAGGAATTATTTGTAACCTCCATGTTAGTTAATTCTTGATCATTATGTGTTTTAATGGAGTCCATAACTTGTCCTCAAGTTATGAAAAACTAAGAGTCACGCTTGAATTAAAACCATTAAAAGAACACAAGAGTTATGAAAATGAAGAGTCTTCATTTTAATACTCTAATAAAATCATAAGTTATGAGAAATGAAAAGTTTTGAAAGTTTACAAAACTTGCCCTCAAGTTTTGGAACAAGTAAAGTCATAATTAAAACATTAGTTCCAACCCTTAGAATTTTAAATATTAAAATTCAACGCTTATACTTTATAATATTATAAGTGAATAATAATTATATATGTATAAGATAAAAGTCGTTTTACCATTAGTAGGCCTCATTCACGAAGCCGGTCTATAAGGGGGTATAAGGTTGTTGCCTATAAAATGGCAACTTAATGGGTGTCCATTCTCACCCACCGCTTCCTTGATCGGTGGAGGGTCGTTAGCCGAAAAGGTAGAACAATGACTATAATTCTCATAATAAGTATTATGAATATACTAAAGTAACTAAACATTTATAAATTCTCAATTTTAGTTACTTTAGGAAAATGTGAATAAGGTGCTAATCCATGAAATTACACTTTGCACTTTGATTAAGTCGTTAGTGGAGCGTGTGTGGTTAACCGGCACACTAACTTGGACTTATCAAGGTAGGCAAAGGGTGACTTAATGTTTATCATAGTATCGTTGGAGCGTGTGTGGTTAACCAGCACTTCGATTGAGGGGTAATACATTAAGTGTACCAAGTAATTTGCATGGTTACTTCACACCTTGTTTTGTGATCCTCGGCATCCCAGGCAGAAAACTTGAAGGGCACACTCGAGATTGAAACATGCCATTGAAAAGTTCAATGAATCTCAAAGAACCTAGGAATTTCTAAACCAATTAAAACCTAATAAGATTTATTCCGTTTTATGGTGGAAATTGGTGAATCGTCATTCACCTACCTTCAAATATTTTATAGCTTGGATTACGGCATCCCTCTTCTAAGTTATAAAATATTGTGTTGGGTCCTAGCCTTAATATAGCATTTGGGTGCTTTATTAAGGACTATCCTGAAATCTAATCTAAACTTATTCTTTCATTTCAGATGTCTTCCAAAAACAATGCTTCTGGCTCAAACCCTACTGGCTCCTTCTCTCTCATGAACCTTTGTGGGAGAGTCATCTTTGATGGATCCAATTTTATGGATTGGATCAGAAACATCAGGATGGTCACTCGCTATGAGGACAAAGAATATGTCCTTGATAGGGAGCTGAAGGAGATTGATGAGTCAACTGCTACCCCAGAGGAGATTGCTGCATTTCAGGCACATG
Source organism: Lactuca virosa (assembly GCF_052849685.1). Lineage (NCBI taxonomy): Eukaryota > Viridiplantae > Streptophyta > Magnoliopsida > Asterales > Asteraceae > Lactuca > Lactuca virosa. The sequence continues at coordinate 275,790,929 of NC_136431.1, read as the reverse complement.
AAAGGGATGCTACCAAAGTAGCATGTATCATGACTGCCACAATGACAGCTGACCTCCAAAAGTCCTATGAGGACTATTACCCTTTTGAGATGCACATGGACTTGATGGAGCGATACCATCAAAGTGCTCGTCAAGAGAGGTATGAAATAATCTCCTCCATGATAACCACCCAAATGAAGGACAATGAGTCCCTCACGACCCACATGCAGAAAATGCAAAGATTTGTGGATCTCTTGAAGAAACTGAATGTTGACTTTCCTGAGGAGTTAGCAATAGATATCATTTTGCACTCCTTACCTTCATGTTATGATCAATTTAGAATGACATACCACATGAATAAGGAAGAAGTTACACTTAGTAAACTTCAAGGACTCTTAAAGACTGCAGAAAGTAGTCTTAAGGGTAAGTCGGGTGTTACTACTCCTCCTACTCCTACTGCGGCTAATGTCTTGGCAATCGGGCATGGCAAAGGTAAGAAGAGAAAGAACCCTTCTAAGGGTACCAAGGGTAAGACCCTTGAAGGCTCCTCTTCAAGCAAAACCAAGAAAGGTTTTGTCACTCCTTCTGCTAACCCTAATGAGGCTGAATGCTTCTATTGCCATGAAAAGTCGCACTGGAAGCGAAACTGCCCTAAATACCAGCAAGATCTTAAGGATGGGAAAGTAAAACCCAACCATGCAGGTATATACACTATATTGTCTAATAACTCACCTCATTCTAAGTCTTGGGTCCTTGATACAGGTTGTGGAATTCACATATGTTCTGATCTGCAGGGACTAAGAAGAAGTGAGGATTTGGAGCATGGAAAGATAAACCTCATCATGGCGAATAGGAAAGTTTCACCTGTCACCAAGATTGGAGTTTATTCCTTGTTACTAGATAGTGGGTTTACATTAGACTTGAATAAATGTTGTTATTCGCCAGAAATGGCAAGAAATGTTATTTCCTTTCATGCATTGTATAAACAAGGTTTCACCTTTTATTTTGATAATAAAAGTGGTGGTATTGATGCTTTCTATAATAGTGTTCTTTATTTTAAAGCATTACCTTGTGATGGTGTGTATGAAACTGTATCCGTTGTAGATAACTTAGGAAATAATGTATTGTGTATCGATTCTTCCACTAGCTTAGATAAAGCATCCTTATGGCATTGTCGTCTTGGACATGTAAGCAAGAAACGCATAGGCCAACTCCAAAAGGATGGAGTCTTGGAATCATTTGACCTAAAGTCGGATGATAGTTGTGAATCTTGTCTACTTGGAAAAATGACAAAGTCACCTTTTACTGGCACTTGTGCTAGGGGTGAAGGTTTGTTGGATCTCATACACACAGATGTGTGTGGACCCTTCAGAACCGCCACTAGAGATGCTAATCGCTTTTATGTGACTTTTATTGATGATTTTAGTAGATATGGATATGTCTACTTAATCAAACATAAGTCGGAAACCTTTGATAAATTCAAAGAGTTTAAGCAAGAAGTGGAAAATCAGTTGGGCAGGAACATTAAGATGCTTCGATCTGATCGAGGTGGTGAGTATCTTAGTACCGAGTTCCTTGACTATCTTAAGGAATGTGGGATCGTCTCACAATTGACACCTCCCAGAACACCACAGTTGAATGGTGTAGCTGAGAGGCGCAATCGAACCTTGTTGGACATGGTTCGTTCCATGATGAGTCGAGTTTCGCTACCAATCTCATTTTGGGGGTATGCCTTAGAGACTGCCGCCCATATCCTTAATCTAGTCCCTACAAAGAAGGTTGCCAAAACACCTCACGAGATGTGGACTGGAAAAGTTCCAAATCTAGACCACATCAAGGTTTGGGGTTATGAGGCTTTCGTGAGACGCGAGACTCACGACAAGCTTGAACCTCGAAGTGAGAGGTGTATTTTCATCGGCTACCCACATAAATCTTTTGGTTATATCTTCTACAGACTCAGTGACAATGTGGTCTTTGTAGCAAGAAGAGGAGTCTTTCGAGAGAGAGAACTCATAAGCCAAGGAGACAGTGGGAGGCAAGTTGACCTTGAAGAAATTCAAGAGTCAAGCGGTGAAGGAACCTCAAACCCTAGCCCTCAACCTGAGGAGGAAACTCCTGTTGAGCCGACTGAAGAGTCCATACCTCTGAGGCGTTCCACCAGAGTTAGGAATGCACCTGAACATTATTATGGTTTCCATATTACTGCAGAAGGTGATACCCTTATCAGTGATAATACATTGATAAATCTGGAAGAGACTAACACTACACGGAAGCCATGGCAGGCCCTGAGTCTGCTAAATGGAAAGAGGCTATGGATAGCGAGATACAATCCATGTATGACAACCACGTTTGGAACTTGGTTGACAATGTACCAGGTCGTAAGACAGTAGGGTGCAAATGGATCTTCAAGAAGAAGACCGACATGGATGGTAATGTACACACTTATAAGGCACGACTGGTTGCAAAGGGTTATTCTCAAACTCTGGGAGTTGATTATGATGAGACCTTTGCACCAGTGGCCAAGATTAAGTCTATTAGGGTTTTGTTAGCCATTGCTGCATTTCATGATTGTGAAATATGGCAAATGGATGTCAAAACCGTTTTCCTTAATGGAAAGTTGGCTGAGGATGTTTACATGGTTCAGCCAGAGGGTTTTGTAAGTACAGAATACCCTAATAGAGTGTGTAAGCTTGAAAAATCCATATATGGATTGAAACAAGCACCTCGCAGATGGAATCTTTGCTTCGATGAGAAAGTCAAAGAGTTTGGCTTTTCGAGATGTGAAGATGAATCGTGTATATATGTCAAGGCTAGTGGGAGGATAGTTAGCTTTTTGGTACTGTATGTGGATGACATACTGCTCATAGGAAATGACATCCCAACCTTGCAGGAAGTGAAATCCTGGCTTGTGAAGTGTTTCGCTATGAAAGACCTAGGAGAAGCTGCCTATATCCTCGGGATAAAGATTTTGAGAAACCGGAGTAAAAGACTAATTGGACTTAGTCAGAATACCTACTTGGACAAAGTGCTGAAGAGGTTCAGTATGGAAAATTCCAAGAAAGGAGATTTACCTATTCAGTGTAATGCTAGACTGAGTAAAACTCAGAGCCCGAGTACAGATGAAGAGATAGCTGAGATGAATCGAGTCCCATATGCTTCCGTTGTAGGCTCGATCATGTATGCTATGACTTGTACTCGTCCTGATGTTGCTTTTGCTTTAAGCATGGTTAGCAGATATCAGAGTAATCCTGGCAAGGCTCACTGGACTGTAGTAAAGAATATTCTCAAGTACCTGCGAAGGACTAAGGACTGGGTCCTTACCCTTGGTGGGAGTGATGACTTGAAAGTAGCAGGGTATAGTGATGCTAGCTTTCAGACTGATAGGGATAATTTCTGCTCTCAGTCGGGCTGGGTCTTTACCCTAAATGGAGGGGCAATTACTTGGAAAAGTTCCAAGCAAGATACAGTGGCTGATTCCACTTGTGAATCAGAGTATATAGCAGCAAGTGAAGCAGCAAAGGAGGCTATATGGCTAAGGAACTTCATCGGAGACCTTGGAGTTGTACCAGCTATTAAGGAGCCCATGGAAATTTTCTGTGATAGTGAAAGTGCAGTTGCCTTAGCAAAGGAACCAAGGGATCACGGGAGATCCAGGCACATCGACAGAAAATATCATTTCATCAGACATCGAATAGAAGAAGGAATCCTCGTGGCAAAGAGGGTATCATCAGATGAGAACCCGGCAGATCCCCTCACGAAGGGACTGAGTAGGGTTAAGCATCTTCAGCATGCTAGGTGCATAGGGCTAAGAGATGATATTAGTTTTTTAGAAGTTAGATAATTTTGAAATATGTAAAATGTAATTGGCATTTGATGATAAATAAAAGTTGTTATTTATGAGTAAAGTGTTGCTATCTCTTGTCAATCATTTACTAGTATTTCTTTTTTACATGTTTTGACTTCCAGAATAATTATGTTATGGTATATATCATATTATTCAAATTCTCCACAGTCAATCATATGTTGGAAGTACATATGAATCAAGACTGTCATGGGTTGGTTTGTAGAGGTCCAAGATGTTGGACAAAGGGGGCTACAATACTCATGAGTGCTCATAAGTTCTGAGTATTGGATTCAACCCACGCTCACTGGTATCACTTCATGGAATTTATCTCGAGTGATCGTGAGACGGTAATATCATATAAGTCTTCAAACCTAGACATATGATTTGTTACCTATGAGTTGGTTATGCATTGATTGTACGAAAACGCAATGGTAACTCGATGTTATAAAACGTACCTTTGTGTGTAATTCAACAAGTAGTAGAGCAAACATATGAGTCGAAGTTTATCTGTTCCTTCTTGGATTAGAAGCGATATCTGGGCCCCTCGATGATTTTGTTTTGACCCATGTACCGGGCCCGGTCAGAACTAAATTGATGTGTTCAATTAAGTTCTATGTCAAACAAATCGGAAATCGGGAAACAACTGCTAGACAATAGAAAGACATTGTTCCATGTGTTTGTCCGACTGATATCTAGAACAGAGGATTATATGATCACTTATCTAAAATGGCACACCATCATCTTCTCAGTTCCGAGAGACCTTGAAAGAGCTACGATTGCTGATCGGTTCCTGAAGTCATACTTGCAACTATAGTTATTAGACTTATCCAAGTGGGAGACTGTTGGATATAGTGTCTAAGTCCATAACTATATTTGGTATGTACTTGACCCGACCCGGCATGGTCCATTTGGGTTGCATGGCATCATGCACTTGGATAGACTAAATGAGAGAAATAAGACATTTATGGTTTATTAATATATTATAAGTTCTAATATATTAATAATAAGAATAATAATATTTAGTTAGTATTGATCAATAATTAATTTAGAATTAATTATGTGATCAAAAGAAGACTAATTAAATATATGGGTTGATTGTGTCAATCATCCATAACTTATATAGTGGGCCAAGGCTCCATGGATTATCAAGTTGGGTTAAACCCATAAGATGCTCCATGGGGGTTACATAACCCATGGGTCATGGAAATGAAAGGTCATGACAATTAGGGTTTACATGGTGTAACCCTAATTGTAACATACTATATAAAGAAGCTATTATTCACCATTTTCGGCCACTAGAGTGAATCAAAGAGGGCTAGCCGAAAATCCAAGTGTTCTTATTCTCTTAAAGTTTATTCCAAGTGTACTTGGTGTTGTGTGAAGCATTTGAGGCATCACACTTGAGGTGCTAGGCTCACAAGGTTTCAAAGGAATCCAAGCTACAAAGAGGTATGTAATTCTTACTACCTATTAGAATAAAAGATCCCCATGTATGCTAGATAGGATTATGAACCTTGGAAAATCATTTTGCATGTATCTTAGTCAAACATAGATCCAAGGTTTCTAGGGTTGCATGTACACCATAGGAGTGTTAGAATGCTCAAAACCCAACACTTACAAGGTGTAATTATCTTTTCCTTTGACGTAACCTAGTATTATTATCGCTAAGTTTTAGTCTAATATTTATTGCGACTAATTATTAGTCTAGATTCATCATTAACTCAAAGTCTACTTCAAGGTCTATCAAGTAAGGAACAACCAGGTAGGATCATATCGGAGGTAGGGTCTGTGTGGTATACGAAGTATACTGTTTGGAAATTCCATTTTAAACACCTCACTAAATCACAGCCTAGACATCATCCCCGTAAGTAGATCAATCAGTATAACGACTTGGAATCACTGATAAATCTTGTTTATAGGTTCATAATAACGATAATGACTTTAAACATAAGTTAGACTTAAAGCGTAATAGGTGTAGCTCAACTTACAGTGTTTCTAGCGAAAACTTAGAACTCCGTTGTCAGAACTTCGTTGCTGAATCTTTTTTCTAAAAAGATTCTTATAGCGCTTCATCACTCACCTTACTATACAAAAACTACAGAAAGAGAAGTCGAATCACAAGGGACTGGAATGCTCGAGGATAAGAAGAGAAAGACTCTTGAATCAAGAGAATGGTGTAAGAAATATGAGAGCCTAGAGCCTCTTATTTATAGTAACTGAATTTTCAAAAACCACCATCTATAGTTACTTAAATGACCTTATATGCAACACCGTAAATTTTCAAACAATTTTTTTTTCATTTTTAAATTCACATAAATGACATCAACACATTTTACAAAATCTCAATATATCAATTATCAAAACACGTGTTCACAATTATTTGAATAAAATCCAGGATCCTCAAAGCATAACTCTTTCTCTGGTGTGTACAATCAAGCTGGCGCCTTCCCGCGATCCTGAGAGAACCTGAAACACATATCACATAACACGGTAAGCACGAAGCTTAGTGAGTTCCCCAATATACCACGCACAAGTAATTAGCCACTCGAGGCTATAGCTCTGTAAGACCTTCCGGTCAATGTGTCTCAGTGGAACCCTCCAGTCCCATAGCTCGTTGGACCCTCTGGTCCGGTCATAGATCGTTGGACCCACTCGTCCGGTCATAGCTCGTTGGACCCACTGGTCCGGTCATAGCTCATTGGACCCACTGGTCCGGTCATAGCTCATTGGACCCACTGGTCTGATCATAGCTCGTTGGACCCACTGGTCCGGTCATAGCTCATTGGACCCACTGGTCCGGTCATAGCTCGTTGGACCCACTGGTCCGGTCATAATATCACATAGTATAGTACACAGCACAAATCACATAGTAATGCGTAACTCAAGCAAGCACATAAGACCCTCTGGTCACACCTAATTACCACTCTAGGTAAAGTATAGTGAGAAGACTCACCTCGGATGACGAACAGATCCTATAAATGCTGCTGGTACACTCCGACTTCTATCACTAAGCCAAACCCACAAATAACCCCATTAGGATATAAGACAAACCTTCACATTATTAGGTCTAAATATGGTCCACCAATCCGGTCCATAAATAATCCAAGCCCAATGGGCCCACCAAGGCCCAATACCAAATGGGTTCACAAAAAGTCCTCTAATGGCCCAACTATGACCCAATTTTCCAAATTGGGCCCAAACCCTCACATGGGCCTTACCCTAAAGCCCATCTAAATATTCTAGGCTCTTGGATGGCTCATCAATGGCCCAAACACCAAAGCCCAATAAAAGGGCCCAACTCAAGGCCTAAGCAAAAATTAGGGTTTTCACATAAAATGACAATTAGGGTTAAGTGTTTCTCACTTAACCAATTAAGGACTTAATCCATTAAGTCCCTTACCCTACCAGATAAATGATATGGTGCAATTGGGCTTAATACACAATTCAATCCCCAATTGCCCAAAAGTGGGTGCAATAAGTCCAAACCCACAAACCCCAAAATTAGGGTTTTCTAAACCCTAATTAGGGTTTTCTAAACCCTAATTAGGGTTTCTGGCCCAATCACGAGCCAACCCACTCCAATAATAAGCAATTGGGCCAACTAGGGTTCACTATGCATAACACCACCCACTACCACCTCAGGTAGTGGTGGTCAGTGGCGGCTCACGGCGGCGGCCACCACCTCACGGTGGTGGTGGTGGTTTTTCCCCTAATCCCTCCACCAAACATGCTAACACAAGTCCCATTTCACAAGATATACTCTTAATCATCACAACAAATACACACAGCCACCACCATATGGCGGCTGGTGGTGGTAATGCGATGGCAGGAGGCGGCAGCCACCATGGTTGGCAGCCATGGTGGGTTTTTCTTGCCAAATACACACGTGAAATTCCCCATGAATGCGGAAATTAGCAATTCCACACGAATATGAAACCATACAGCCGCCGACTAGGCGACAGGAGTCGTCGGAAAACGCCCTCAGCGGCCCCACTGCCACTGACGTCGGCCATTGACGTTTCTGGCGCGTACCCACAGATTACAGCGAGAGAGAGAAGAAGATAGGTTGCAACGAACTTACCGATGGCTCCCAGTCGCTCTCATCCCACGTATAACGAGCCATCTTCAACCTTGATCTCGGTGGTTCTTCCAGCCGCCCTTGACGTCTCCGGGCGGCAGCGGTGTTGCGGCGACGTTACAATGGCAAGGTATTCGTTTGGAGGCTTCATTTGATCGGAAAAGCGAACAGGAAGAAGGTGCCGCTGTGAGGCTCTCATGATGGTGGCGGCTACAGTATGGTTCCCGGTTTAGGGTTAGAGGACGAGGAAAGGAGTGTCGGGTATAACCCGTGCCTCACTTTTAAACATTCCAACTCTTTACAATTTTAGTCCCTCCTCACTAGATTTCCTTCAATATTAAGCCATCATTTACACTTTTCCCCCTAACTCCATAATTTCAGTTCATAATAACCCCCAAATTACCAAGCAGCCCCTTTTCTATAAATTATTTACAATTGCAGCCCCCGCCTTTATAAATAATCACAAAACCAATTCGAAACTTAGACCTTTTAACCCCCAAATTCTAAAATTATGACAATTGGCTCCCCAATACCAACACCCCGCTAAATATTATTTATTTAGGGTTATTATTCATTAAATAAATCTTTATCTACTTATTTATTTAATTGGACGGGATGTTACAATTCTCCCCTACTTAAATTAGATTTCGTCCTCGAAATCATTCCTTACCATCCCCCATATGCACGGCAACTCGAACGGCATGACCACAAGCCCGAACATAAACCCACCCGTCTAATTCGACGGAGCTATCTCAACCAACCACATTGTACATGCAGCCACTAAGTTCACTTTACTCCAAGAAATTATTACAACCGGTTTGTAGTCACTCGCCACTCTATAACCTTTGTCCGGTGTCACTTACTAACTCCATGCGTGCTGCGGTCCTTCTCAAACTCTCCGAACCGACCCTCCCGGGTCAAGAACATCGGATGCAAACCATACCACTCAAATGAAATCCATCAGGGACCTAACACGCGTTCTCGATCCCGACAGTAGGCGTTCTATGTCCCTCACACGCCTGTCAGATCTTACTTGCTGAGCTCGAAGTTCCCTAACTTCAGCTTGGGTTCCAGCAAGTTCCCTCTACAGAGCTGCATTCTGGACCAGAGTCCTTTCATGAGCAGACTCTAGTTGGCGAATGCGGACTGTGTTAACGCCAGAGTTGGCGTCAATCTCCACGACTCGATTGATAGTAGATTGACCCAGTATTGTGTTCCGAGAAATCCTCCGTACCATGATGGGTAGGACTCTGTCAGCTGAACCTCCCTCAGTGAGGTTGTAGAAGCTTCTGTCTCCGTTGTAGGGGAAGGGTTGACCCTGTTCCTGGCTCCATCTATTCAACTTTGTGGCCCACAGAGGTGTGGGTCCTTGAAATGTTGGGCGAGGGTTTGGGTTTTGAGCAGCTGGAGGTAGGTTGTTGACTTCAGGATCCGAGTCAGAACTATCAGAAAAGCCTTCAGCATGGTGGTCATCCAAAGGGATTGGGTGATCATCTTCTGGTTCTTCCTCTAGCCATCCAGCATTGCCTTGGTTTGGGAAGTACGGGTCGTCGTGGGGATAGAATCCAGCCATGATATCTACGCGAGAAAAGGGATATAAGGAAATAACTAAATAGACGAACTAACTAAGATAATTATAAAGTGATCTTCATCAGTTGCTTCAATACTTGTTTAGTACATACCAGTTATATGTATTTAGGATAGGATAGACCTTCGAATAAATGACCCTAACCCTAAGCCCCCAACCAAACAAGGACAGGACATAAAGCAAAGATTCACAGATTCTAAGTCTATGACATCCTAGTACATATAACCTTAGTGTATCCACTAAACAACTATTGATATACTAATAAAAATCTATTTAGTTCTCAAATAAGTAATTACAGTAACACTAAATACCCTTATGGTATTTCATTGTGGTTGTGTTGGTAAGTTTTTAGACTTGTTGCCACATCACAACCATTCTTGGGCATATGTTAATCACTCCTCGGACCAACATAGTTGATCAGGCTATGCCACTCCCAAGACTGACCATACATCCCCAAGCTTACTTGTGATATTCAACAATCGTAATACTTTTGTTCTTGTCATTGTGACACTGATTTTAGTATGAATGCAGGCACGTATACTTAATTAAATATTTTCTTATTTAAAAGTATAAACTCTTGGTCAGAGTGTTTTAATCCCAATGTATTTATAGTTAGTATATCTTTTATGGGTTGATATACTATATTCACTATAAACAAAGCTCTGATACCAATCTATCACACCCCAAAACCAAGAACGGCGGAAACGTTCAGGGGTGGAGGACGTCATGTGAAGTATCATAACAGTGCAAAGTAGTAAACAAGCAACAACATCATCCATTGCATTAAAAGTAAAGTTTTAACACATGTGTGTTCTTTCATAGTAATAAGACACCAAAATATGTAATCAAAATAAAAGACGAGTCTTGTATGTGCTCCGTCTTCTCAAAGCCTGGTCATCGTACCTGTCTACTGGTGACCTGAGAATACAAGTTATTTTGAAAGTGTAGATCAGCATAAAGTTGGTGAATTCATAAGTATTTTAATGTCATTACCCTGATTTGGAAAGCTGTTATGAATGCCATGTAAATCTTTAAATGAAACATTTGATATAAGTGTGAAAACTCTAGAAAATCCCATATTTCCTACTAGTATAAAAGTAGTCTTCTACCAAGACCTGAATGTTTTGAAAGTAGTCTTCTACCCAGACCTGAATGTTTTGAAAGTAGTCTTCTACCAAGACCGTGATGTTTTGGAAGTAGTCTTCCTGTAATAAAGATGGTTTTTCCCCTGTATGACTACTATTAGTAATATATAGTCTACCTCATCGTTTATGTGAACGTATCACAAAATAAAAGTAATAGGGAAATATAATCATTTAAGTATTATCCTTTGGTACTAGGATAACCACGACATAGTAAATGTCGAATAGTATTAACCATAGGCATCCGTAGATGTGCATTGTCCTCTGTAGCTAACAGCAGGGAGTAGGAATGGTTAGTCCCGTAAAGGTACACTTGTAAAAGTATTAACCGTAGGCATCCGTAGATGTGCATTTACCTCTGTTGCTAACAGCTGGGTGTAGGAATGGTTAGTCCCGTAGAGTATCCTTTAGTACTAGGATAGACAGATCTAATCTACACGTATACTATGTAATAATATCTCATTATATAGTATCTAGATAAAGTATCCAGGTAAGTGTATCCATGTAAGAGGATCCATGTAAGTATATCTCTTCATATAACATTTAGTATAGACTCATGAATGAACTGACTCTGGTGTAATTCCTTGTAATAGGATTAATGTTTTGTATCCCCTAAACTATCCCTATAATAGTTTACTTGAAAGTAATTGATGTCCAGGAAGGTTTATACACCCTTGCTACTCAAGAGTGTGGGAACGGAACGAAGAATGAATGCTTTCATATCAATACATATATATATGAACATAAGTGTATAGATATTGTTTTGAATAATAAGTTGAAAGAGGTTTTGTAAAACATTTAAGGGTTTTGAAACAATAAGTAACAATGACTTGATGTCATTGTTTATAAAACATTTCAGAAGTAAATCCTTTGATAACAAAGTATATCAGGACAGAAAACCATTTCGTGTATCACATTTTGAAGTATGTGAAATCAGTTGGCTGAAAACACAGTTATAAATCATATGTGATTGATACTATAACATACTGTTTTCTACTTGTATTCCCCCCCCCCCCCCCATTAAAGCATTTAAAATCATTTAAAACATTGATTAAGGGGTATGAACTCACCTGTAGTTGGTGGTTTGGATGTATTGAATGATGTAGGATGCTAAGTGTCAAGTGAAGACTTGTACACACACAAGGATCCTATTTAACATATATGAATATAATTGGTGATTATAACCACTAATTATTGAATTGAAACCACCTTAGGGACTAGTAAACACTTATTTTGAAGTGTTGCAACCATATATGATTGTATATATGGGGTATATGTCTTTACAAGGGAGTGTATGGTCCAAATACACACTATTTGTGTGTGTGCGGCCAGGGTGTGTGTGTGCGGCCACACTTGGTGTGTGCGGCCGTACACATGGTGTGTGCGGCCGTACACACTTGAAGATCATATGAAATGGCGTTTTTCATGCATATATTCAAGTGTTCTTGGTGTTCTTGACTAGAAATGGATGTTTTCATGGATCAAACCAAAGGTAAAGGCTAGTTAAGGTCATATATCATCAATTAAAAGGAAGGATTACTACCTTTTATGAAGATCTTGATGAAGGTTCGGATGATACATGAGAGAAAACGGGCTCTAGCTTTGAAGAATTGGAAAAAAGTGTTCAAAATGGCTAAGTGTTCTATATATAGGGGAGAGTGTGCGGTTGGGATGGGAGTGCGGTTGGGTGTGTGGTTGGCTGTGTGCGGCTGGCTGGCCGGACACTCGGGTGTGCGGCCGCACACACCTAGTTTGGTGTGTTTGGCCCGATTTTGTGATGCTACACACATTCAAACCCATCCCACGACTCATATCATGATTATACTAAGCCTTAAGCACTCCTATAGACCCAAAACTTCATTATAAGATAGCAAAACGAGGCTAACTTTGATAAAAATGAAGAATGTATAAGCTAGAAATTTCGGGTTGTCACATCATCCCCCCGTTAGAAGGAATTTCGTCCCGAAATTAGAATTTAATCAAATAAGTAGTTACAAATAACTAAGCAAAAAGATGAGGATATTTCAGTTTCCTCTGATCCTCTCGTTCCCAAGTGAATTCAGGTCCCCGCTTGGCGTTCCAGCGAACCTTCACTATCGGGATACGGCTTTGTTTCGTTTGCTTGACCTCTCGGTCCATGATTTCTACAGGTTCTTCCACGAAGTTGAGGCTCTCATTGATCTCGATCTCGTCGAGTGGGATTACAAGAGTCTCGTCGGACAGACACTTTTTCAAGTTTGAGACATGGAAAGTAGAATGTACGTTACTGAGTTCGCGTGGTAAGTTAAGTTTGCAAGCTACAGGGCCGATTCTTGCGAGAATCTCGAAAGGCCCTATGTATCTTGGATTGAGCTTCCCATGCTTTCCGAAGCGTATCAAGCCCTTCGAGGGTGAGACCTTCAATAGAACACGGTCGCCCACCTGGAACTCCAACGGTTTCCTTCGTTTATCAGCGTAGCTTTTCTGTCGGTCTCTAGAGGCTTTCAATCGTTCACGAATCTGAACGATCTTCTCCGTCGTTTCCCGTATGATCTCCGGACCCGTGAGAGTGCTTTCGGGAACTCGTCCTTTAGCTAACTAAGTATCACCCACCTCAGCCCAGCACAGAGGGGATCTGCACTTTCGGCCATAGAGAGCTTCGAAAGGAGCTGCCTTTATGCTCGTGTGATAGCTGTTGTTGTAGGAAAATTCGACAAGGGGCAAATGAGTATCCCAAGCTTTCCCAAAGTCAATCACACAGGCTCACAACATATCTTCTAAGGTTTGAATAGTTCTCTCACTTTGTCCGTCGGTCTGTGGATGGTAGGCTGTACTCATGTCCAGCCTAGTTCCTAGGGAACTTTGTAGCGACTGCCAGAACCTAGAAGTGAATCTACTATCTCTGTCCGAGATAATGGATATGGGAAACACAGTGCAGTCGTACAATCTCCATAATGTAGGTTCTCGTAAGTTTCTCCATTTTGTCGGTTTCTTTGATGGGCAGGAAGTGTGCAGACTTGGTCAATCTGTCGACGATGACCCATATGGTGTCGAGTCCACCCGTTGTCTTGGTCAACTTGGTTATGAAGTCCATAGTGATCCGCTCCCACTTCCATTCCGGTATCTCCGGTTGTTGCAGTAAACCGGAGGGTTTCTGGTATTCGACCTTGACCTTGGCGCAAGTAAGGCATTTACTAACGAAGGTAGCAATTTCTGCTTTCATGTTAGGCCACCAGTATAGCTTTTTAAGATCCAGATACATCTTATCTGAACCTGGGTGGACGGAATAACGAGTGTTGTGTGCCTCGGTCATGACCAAGCCTCTGAAGCCACCGTGTTTCGGTGTCCAGATCCGATCCATGAGGTATAAGGCTCCGCCACCCTTGACTTCTAAATTCTTATCCATCCCTCTTAGGGATTCACCCGCCACATTTTCAGGTTTCAAAGCGTCAAGCTGAGCTTCCTTAATTTGCATGGACAAGTGTGAATGGATAGTTAGAGTCAAAGATTTGACTCTACGACCAGAATATTCTTTCCGACTTAGGGCGTCAACTACTACGTTGGCTTTACCCGGATGATAACGAATTTCGCATTCGTAATCACTGAGTAGTTCGACCCACCGTCGTTGTCTCATGTTGAACTCCTTCTGGTCGAAAATATGTTGTAAACTCTTGTGGTCTGTAAAGATCGTGCTTTTTGTACCATACAGGTAGTGTCTCCAGATTTTCAGAGCAAACACCACTGCTCCTAGCTCCAGGTCGTGGGTGGTGTAGTTAACCTCATGTGTCTTCAGCTGTCTCGAGGCATAGGCGATGACCTTACCTCGCTGCATTAGAACACATCCGAGTCCTTGATTTGACACATCGCAATAGACAACGAAGTCTTCTATCCCTTCGGGGAGGGATAGTATTGGTGCGGTGCACAAGGCTCGCTTGAGCGTTTGGAACGCTCTTTCCTGTTTCTCTTCCCAGTCAAAGGCCACGCCTTTCTGGGTCAATGATGTAAGAGGTTTCGCTATGCGGGAGAAGTTCTGAATGAACCTGCGATAGTAGCCAGCGAGACCTAGAAATTGACGAATTTCTGTAGGTGTCTTCGGTGCTGACCAGTTCTCAATGGCCTTGATTTTGGAAGGGTCCACGTGTATTCCCTCTTCGCTAACAACGTGGCCCAAGAATTCGACTCGTCGGATCCAAAATTCGCACTTAGAGAACTTCGCATAGAGCTTCTCCGATCGTAATGTTTCTAAGACTCTGTGGAGATGTTGACTATGATCCTCTTTACTTCGAGAGTAGATGAGTATGTCATCGATGAAGACGATGACGAACTGATCCAAGTAAGGACGACACACCCTATTCATTAAATCCATGAATACAACGGGTGCGTTAGTTAATCCGAACGGCATCACTACAAACTCGTAGTGTCCATAACGAGTTTGGAAGGCTGTCTTGGGAACATCCTCCTCTAACACTCGTAGTTGGTGATATCCGAATCGTAGATCTATCTTCGAGAAGTAGTTGGCTCCTTGAAGTTGATCAAATAAATCGTCAATGCGGGGTAAGGGATAACGATTTTTAATGGTAAGCTTGTTGAGTTCCCTGTAGTCGATGCACATACGAAACGATCTGTCTTTCTTCTTGACGAACAAGACCGGTGCTCCCCATGGTGAGAAGCTTGGCCTAATGAATCCCTTCTTGAGAAGTTCGTTAAGCTGACTGGAAAGTTCCTGCATCTCTGCTGGTGCCAGACGGTAAGGAGATTTGGCTACAGGAGTAGCCCCTGGCACTAAGTCGATTCTGAACTCGAGTTGGCGTTGCGGTGGTAATCCTGGGAGTTCTTCTGGAAAGATATCGGGAAAGTCGCGTACCTCTGGGATGTTTTGAATGTCTTTTACTTCTTGACTCATATAGACGATGTGTGCGAGGAATGCATGATATTCCTTTCGTAAGCACTTCTGGGCTTGGATGCATGAAATGAGGCGAAGGCTCGTACTAGGTTTGTCGCCAAAGATAACTAAAGTTTCGCTGTTAGGAAGGTTAAGACGAACTGCTTTTTCAAAGCACATGATGTCGGCGCGAAGAAGACTCAACCAATCCATGCCGATAATAACGTCGAAACATTTAATTGGGACCGGCATAAGGTCTATCTTGAAAGTATGGCCATCTAAAGTTAAAGTACAACCTACGTATATGCAGTTAGTACTTTCCGTTTTCCCGTTTGCCATTTCTACAATGAACGATTTATCTAAGGCATGAGGTTTTTGTTTAAGTAGGTGTGCAAATTTATGGCTTACAAAACTTCTCTGCTCCACTGTCGAAAAGTATGCAAGCATATGAGTTATCGAGGAGAAACGTACCAGTAACTATCGTAGGATCAGCTACGGCTTCCTCGTGGCCAATGGCCATAACTCTTCCTACTCCGCCAGCCATCCCCGCCTTAGGGCAGTTCCTCTTGTAGTGGCCCACCTCGCCACAACCGTAGCAAGCTTGGCCCACACCGGCGTTAGGAACCTGAGCGGTTGGCTTTGCTGGAATTTTGCAAAAACGGGCAGTATGCCCCTTCCTGTTGCAGTTAGAGCACTGCATTTCCTTGCAAGGTCCGTGGTGATGGAAATTGCATTTGTTGCACCTCGGAAGATTTCCAGCATAAGTTTTTGCTGGTAAGGGATTGGCAGGGACAACAGGGGTTACCGTGGCAGCATTGATTGCCACTAGTTGTTGTCTCTTTGAGGATTCTTGCGAAGCCCCGCTTTTCCTCTTGTTCCACCCCTTTTTCTTGTTGTTGTTGTTGTTTCCCTTTTGTGGCTCGGGTGTAGGGATTGTTGGGTTCTGGTGTTTTCCATGATCTATAAGAGATTGTGCCAGCTCTTTGGCGCTGTCGAAAGTAACAGGCCTGGATGCTAACACACCTGACTGGATTTGGGGCGACAGTCCCCAAATATATCTCTCTATTTTCTTGCTCTCGAGAGCAACCATATCAGGGCATATAATTGCCAGATCACAGAATCTATTCGTATAGGTTGATATGTCGGTACCAACCATTTCCAGACCCCAGAGTTCCTGCTCGAGTTTTTGAATTTCCCCTCGAGGACAGTACTCTCTCATCAGCATGGCTTTCAAGTTTTCCCAGCTGATAGAATTTGCCACTACTATAGTCAGAGACTTAACGTGGCCATTCCACCAAGTTAAAGCTCTGTCAGAAAAGGTACAAGTAGCAAACTTGACCTTGTTGCCCTCCGGGCAGGCGCAGATTTCAAAGACCGCTTCTGTCTTTTCAATCCATTGCCTTAAGATCATAACCCCACCAGTTCCATTGAAGTTTCGGGGTTTGGCATTCGTAAAATCCTTGTAGGTGCATTCCCGGGGATGTCCATGGCTCTCACCGTGGTTGGAAGGATGTGCACCTGTTCTCGATCCACTAGGGACAGGAGTATTGATGGCTGACACGGCAGCTGCTACTGCTGCCGTGAAGGCTGCTTGGAACATGGCAGCGTCGAAATGAGGAGGTGGTTGAGGTGGTGGAGGAGGTGGTGGTATCGGTGTTTCGTTATTTGGGTTACGCCTTGGATTTCTGCGAGGCGGCATCTTTTAACTATACGTTTAAAAAGATGACAACACGAGTAAGAATGAATGAATAATGAGAGTGACTCATGGACTAACTCTCCATAGTCCAACAGCACAATTAAATAGTATGTTTAAATGAGGATCTAGCATTGAAAGGTGAAAGCACTAGGATAATAATTCCCATAAGATTAGATATCTGTCAAAAGTACTGGAATTATAGATGTAACAAGTTCGGGAAAAATGGCCTAGGAGTAGGCCTTACATCAACCAAGATGGGAAAATTTTGACAGAACTACTACCTAACCAAGACCTAACAGGTCTAAGATTTACAAAGATAGGGAATTAGACCAGAGTTTTACATAACTAGGTTATATCCAAAAGAGAAGTCGATGAGATTCTATCGGCGACGAGAACTACTAGAGTGAGTTCTCGATCCCGACAGTAGGCGTTCTATGTCCCTCACACGCCTGTCAGATCTTACTTGCTGAGCTCGAAGTTCCCTAACTTCAGCTTGGGTTCCAGCAAGTTCCCTCTGCAGAGCTGCATTCTGGACCAGAGTCCTTTCATGAGCAGACTCTAGTTGGCGAATGCGGACTGTGTTAACGCCAGAGTTGGCGTCAATCTCCACGACTCGATTGATAGTAGATTGACCCAATATTGTGTTCCGAGAAATCCTACGTACCATGATGGGTAGGACTCTGTCAGCTGAACCTCCCTCAGTGAGGTTGTAGAAGCTTCTGTCTCCATTGTAGGGGAAGGGTTGACCCTGTTCCTGGCTCCATCTATTCAAGTTTGTGGCCCACAGAGGTGTGGGTCCTTGAAATGCTGGGCGAGGGTTTGGGTTTTGAGCAGCTGGAGGTAGGTTGTTGACTTCAGGATCCGAGTCAGAACTATCAGAAAAGCCTTCAGCATGGTGGTCATCCAAAGGGATTGGGTGATCATCTTCTGGTTCTTCCTCTAGCCATCCAGCATTGCCTTGGTTTGGGAAGTACGGGTCGTCGTGGGGATAGAATCCAGCCATGATATCTACGCGAGAAAAGGGATATAAGGAAATAACTAAATAGACGAACTAACTAAGATAATTATAAAGTGATCTTCATCAGTTGCTTCAATACTTGTTTAGTACATACCAGTTATATGTATTTAGGATAGGATAGACCTTCGAATAAATGACCCTAACCCTAAGCCCCCAACCAAACAAGGACAGGACATAAAGCAAAGATTCACAGATTCTAAGTCTATGACATCCTAGTACATATAACCTTAGTGTATCCACTAAACAACTATTGATATACTAATAAAAATCTATTTAGTTCTCAAATAAGTAATTACAGTAACACTAAATACCCCTATGGTATTTCATTGTGGTTGTGTTGGTAAGTTTTTAGACTTGTTGCCACATCACAACCATTCTTGGGCATATGCTAATCACTCCTCGGACCAGCATAGTTGATCAGGCTATGCCACTCCCAAGACTGACCATACATCCCCAAGCTTACTTGTGATATTCAACAATCGTAATACTTTTGTTCTTGTCATTGTGACACTGATTTTAGTATGAATGCAGGCACGTATACTTAATTAAATATTTTATTATTTAGAAGTATTAACTCTTGGTCAGAGTGTTTTAATCCCAATGTATTTATAGTTAGTATATCTTTTATGGGTTGATATACTATATTCACTATAAACAAAGCTCTGATACCAATCTATCACACCCCAAAACCAAGAACGGCGGAAACGTTCAGGCGTGGAGGACGTCATGTGAAGTATCATAACAGTGCAAAGTAGTAAACAAGCAACAACATCATCCATTGCATTAAAAGTAAAGTTTTAACACATGTGTGTTCTTTCATAGTAATAAGACACCAAAATATGTAATCAAAATAAAAGACGAGTCTTGTATGTGCTCCGTCTTCTCAAAACCTGGTCATCGTACCTGTCTACTGGTGACCTGAGAATACAAGTTATTTTGAAAGTGTAGATCAACATAAAGCTGGTGAATTCATAAGTATTTTAATGTCATTACCCTGATTTGGAAAGCTGTTATGAATGCCATGTAAATCTTTAAATGAAACATTTGATATAAGTGTGAAAACTCTAGAAAATCCCATATTTCCTACTAGTATAAAAGTAGTCTTCTACCAAGACCTGAATGTTTTGAAAGTAGTCTTCTACCCAGACCTGAATGTTTTGAAAGTAGTCTTCTACCAAGACCGTGATGTTTTGGAAGTAGTCTTCCTGTAATAAAGATGGTTTTTCCCCTGTATGACTACTATTAGTAATATATAGTCTACCTCATCGTTTATGTGAACGTATCACAAAATAAAAGTAATAGGGAAATATAATCATTTAAGTATTATCCTTTGGTACTAGGATAACCACGACATAGTAAATGCCGAATAGTATTAACCATAGGCATCCGTAGATGTGCATTGTCCTCTGTAGCTAACAGCAGGGAGTAGGAATGGTTAGTCCCGTAAAGGTACACTTGTAAAAGTATTAACCGTAGGCATCCGTAGATGTGCATTTACCTCTGTTGCTAACAGCTGGGTGTAGGAATGGTTAGTCCCGTAGAGTATCCTTTAGTACTAGGATAGACAGATCTAATCTACACGTATACTATGTAATAATATCTCATTATATAGTATCTAGATAAAGTATCCAGGTAAGTGTATCCATGTAAGAGGATCCATGTAAGTATATCTCTTCATATAGCATTTAGTATAGACTCATGAATGAACTGACTCTGGTGTAATTCCTTGTAATAGGATTAATGTTTTGTATCCCCTAAACTATCCCTATAATAGTTTACTGGAAAGTAATTGATGTCCAGGAAGGTTTATACACCCTTGCTACTCAAGAGTGTGGGAACGGAACGAAGAATGAATGCTTTCATATCAATACATATATATATATATATATGAACATAAGTGTATAGATATTGTTTTGAATAATAAGTTGAAAGAGGTTTTGTAAAACATTTAAGGGTTTTGAAACAATAAGTAACAATGACTTGATGTCATTGTTTATAAAACATTTCAGAAGTAAATCCTTTGATAACAAAGTATATCAGGACAGAAAACCATTTCGTGTATCACATTTTGAAGTATGTGAAATCAGTTGGCTGAAAACACAGTTATAAATCATATGTGATTGATACTATAACATACTGTTTTCTACTTGTATTCCCCCCCCCCCCCATTAAAGCATTTAAAATCATTTAAAACATTGATTAAGGGGTATGAACTCACCTGTAGTTGGTAGTTTGGATGTATTGAATGATGTAGGATGCTAAGTGTCAAGTGAAGACTTGTACACACACAAGGATCCTATTTAACATATATGAATATAATTAGTGATTATAACCACTAATTATTGAATTGAAACCACCTTAGGGACTAGTAAACACTTTTTTTGAAGTTTTACAACCATATATGATTGTATATAAGGGGTATATGTCTTTACAAGGGAGTGTATGGTCCAAATACACACTATTTGTGTGTGTGCGGCCAGGATGTGTGTGTGCGGCCACACTTGGTGTGTGCGGCCGTACACTTGTGTTGGGTTATGAGTATTCTAACACTCCTAAGTGTACATGCAACCCTAAATACCTTGGATCTATGTTTTCTCTATTATACATACAATTATGAACATCCAAGGTATTATCCTAATCTAGCATACAAAATAATAAATATAACAAGATAGAATACATACCTCTTTGATGTAGAATGTCTTCATGAAGCTTGAGTGCCTAGTGCCCCAAGTGTGACACCTCAAATGGTTCACACAACACCAAATACACTTGGAATAACTTGAGAGAAACTTGAACACTCCTTGAAATCGTCTAGCCCTCACACTCACACATTAGTGCCCGATTTCTTGAGCCATGGGATTCTTTTATATGGTGGCTATTAGGGTTACACCATGTAACTCATAACTTTACCCATTCCTTATGCTCCATGGATTTTAACCTCCATGGAGTATCCATGGGTCACCCCATGGACTTAGTCCAACATAAGGAATCTTGGATCACAAGCCCACATATATAAGAATGAACGATTTACACAATCAACCCATATATTTAATTAGTCTCCTTTTGATCACTTAATTAATTCCAAATTAATTCTTGATCAATACTAATTAAATAACCTTATTAATATATATTAGAACTTATAATATATTAACCAACCTTAAGTGTTATTTCTCTCATTATAGTATATCCAAATGCATGATGCCATGCAACCCAAATGGACCATGCCGGGTCGGGTCAAGTCTTACCAATTATAGTTATGGACTTAGACATTAATCCAACAACTTGGTGTGTGCGGCCGTACACACTTGAAGATCATATGAAATGGCGTTTTTCATGCATATATTCAAGTGTTCTTGGTGTTCTTGACTAGAAATGGATGTTTTCATGGATCAAACCAAAGGTAAAGGCTAGTTAAGGTCATATATCATCAATTAAAAGGAAGGATTACTACCTTTTATGAAGATCTTGATGAAGGTTCGGATGATACTTGAGAGAAAACGGGCTCTAGCTTTGAAGAATTGGAAAAAAAGTGTTCAAAATGGCTAAGTGTTCTATATATAGGGGAGAGTGTGCGGTTGGGATGGGAGTGCCGTTGGGTGTGCGGTTGGGTGTGCGGTTGGCTGTGTGCGGCTAGCTGGCCGCACACTCGGGTGTGCGGCCGCACACACCTAGTTTGGTGTGTTTGGCCCGATTTTGTGATGCTACACACATTCAAACCCATCCCACGACTCATATCATGATTATACTAAGCCTTAAGCACTCCTATAGACCCAAAACTTCATTATAAGATAGCAAAACGAGGCTAACTTTGATAAAAATGAAGAATGTATAAGCTAGAAATTTCGGGTTGTCACAAACAGCCGAGTTGGAATAACTCATCTCCAATCAGATACCCACTCATGACCCGTGATCCGCAAATCTACGCGTACATTACTTCTCCAATTCCTTCCGACTTGCGACAACTTCTTCCCCGTTCTAGATATAACGGATCTCGACCATCATGGAGACCTCAGTCTCGCCCCTGGCCCGACCACTAGGTTCCCAAAGACTCAGTTGTCAAGGCTACCTAAGCCTAAGAACTCCTCTGTGTCATGCCCTAACCAGGGAATACTACGGATTCCCGTAATCTTATGAAACTCTCACAGTAACTCGTGAATGCTACAGCTCCCTGCAGGCTAACATCACTTACTCACTCATCCTTGAATGCTACGGCTCCCCGCAGGCTTACATCACTTACTGACTCACTCGTGAATGCTACGGCTCCCCGCAGGCTTATATCACTTGCTCACCCACTCATGAATGCTACGGCTCCCCGCAGGCTTACATCACTCTCTCACTCGCCATGGGCTCTCCCCATGGTTTTTTTTCCCTGATATTACAAAGTGATTACTCTCACCTGGATCCTTCCACTCTCTTACCACCCCACAATTTCATTATTAATCCATTACCATATTGCGCTCATTGAACTCATGCTCCGCGATCCATCATGGACAGGTGCACCCACCCTTTTCTGACGACAATTGTCGCTACAACGCACTTTCTCTCGATACAATTCACATTCTTGAACCATCCCTGACCGATGACAATTAGTTGATGGGTTCCCATCGGAACAATAGCTATTCGATACTCCACCTATCATATCATAAACTCGAGTCTCAGAATAATCCAACAACTTAGGGCGTCACACTCGAACACCCCGGTACACCATCACAAAATCTCACAGTGACTAGCTACAACCATTTATCTTCTTCTCGCACAACTCATAACCTCGGAATACTCTACTCACAAATTGAAACACAGAGAAATCGCCAAGGACTGAGATCACGTTAACGATCCTCCAAAACCCCATCCTATTACTGATCAAAACCCATGCGAAGCTACTCATAATAACTCTGAAACTAATTGACAAATCAAGTGCTGCTCCTTCCGGAGTATAGATACAGTCTATACATCAAACTACCAAATCTCAACAATAGAAACTGGACCTCGACGAACCAACCACCTCGAACTCAACCATTGCAACCCTGAAGAGTCCTTGACCACAATAAGATCCCTGACCAACGGCTACTCGCCGTGGATACACTCGTTCTTTTCTGGACACGTACAATGTGCATAATCTCTCTCTGCGCCTTGCCTCATCCACCACTAAACCCAAGTCTCATATGACCATACCGCAGGTTCCTGTCACCCAATCCTCTAATCCCCAAATTGAACAGAGTGATGATCCTCCCAACAAAATACCACGTTCTCCCCCACTTAGGGTTCGAACCATCGCCCAATGTCATACCCAATTAACCACACTACAGACTGGCTCTCCAGATGTATCATTCCCAACTCAGGGGACGTACTACATAGCACTCGTTGACTTTCCGGAAAATGACCAAATAACTCCAAGTACCCCGAACCCCATATGTAAACCTCAGAATCCTCCCCATGTGACTGCCCCTAGTCACCTTGAAGCCTCAGACCGACACACCGCCAGATACTCCACTGTTCCGCATTAGATCTGACTCAAAATCTGAAAACAATGCACTATCACGCACTTCGACTCTGACTCCTCGCCCCGCTTCCCAAATCGGGAATTATTCATAAAAGCAATAGACCTCATTCTCATTGTCGATACACAATGTAGACCACGAGGGCCACCGCCCCGATATACTCCTTTTAACCACCAGGAACTGCTAATAAAAGTACCTTTCCACCAATAAGGCGCCTCCTTGATCTCATACATCTCAGTCCCACTAATGACTCTTTCCTGGTATAAGAATACCTCGCAGTAAACATACTGCCCAAATACTCTGGTGAAAAGGTCACCACTCTTGCTACCCCATAGGTTTAGCTCCAACTCTGGACCAAAAACTCAATATCTCTTCTGCTCCTCACAGAATTAGCACACTGCAATCACAGGAAGTGGCATTTCCGCTACCGGCCGACTGCGTAGCTCAAACCGTAATCCTCCATGAAGTACCACCTCTACTCATCCCTGAGTCTTGCGACTCCGACTGACATCTCATTTTCCCACCTCAAGGTACACTCCCTTGAAGCTCGTCAACATGGCCCTCTGGCCTCATACTCTATCATATTTGATCTCAATCAGAATAACCGGTAACACCAGAAGCACTAACCACCACGAATCATGGTACTCGAACCACGTGATCACTTCTTAATCTGCTACGGATCATGGTACTCGAACCATGTGATCACCTCTCATTCTGCTATAAATCATGGTACTTGAACCATGTGATCACCTCTCATTCTGCTACAAATCATGGTACTCGAACCATGACATCACCTCTCGATCTGCTACAAATCATGGTACTCGAACCATGACATCACCTCTAGATCTGCTATAAATCATGGTACTCGAACCATGACATCACCTCTCGATCTGCTACAAATCATGGTACTCGAACCATGACATCACCTCTCGATCTGCTACTTAGATTCTCCGGAACACTCCCTGCATCGAGTATGGGTCCTCTGCTTTCAGTAGTACGGACCCATACTACCTGCCACATCTACCCATACTTTATGCACGGACCATCCCAGAGTCCCTAAGTAGCTGCTCAACCTTCTCAATCACCAATCTCGACACACGTGCTCGCTTCCCAGCGAAATGCTCTACTCTGTCAGCGTACTCATCTTACTAAAGTCACTTCCTAGGCTCTTCCTAGGTTCTCACACTTCTCCGCCATCAGCTGCTGAGAAACTCCTTATGATGTCGGTCATCTACCTCCTGAATATCGTCACATTCACTTGGTAGCTGACTCCCATCATCGGGAGTTCCACAAAGCACGAAGCAAGCAGCATTCGGGCATCGAATAAACACGTAAAACCCACTCTAGGTGATAACTCCACTTGCTCTACTCACTCAAAATATATCACCGAACTCAGCAGCTCTACCCCTCGCGAGTATCTAACTACTCTCTCAATAGGCTCCGCAAATGCTCATCTAGGTATCTCTCCTAGATTACTCCTCTACTCAAATCCCTCTCTAAAAGGATTCCTGCTGGATACTCTTACTCAGCACAAGCTCGAAAGCACATCACAGATAACAGCAACTCCTAGGCTAAGGCATCACAAATCAGTCCACTCTAGTCCTAACATATGAAATACCTAGCCTATCTCTAGCATGCATAATATCTCATAGCATATCTCATAAATATCTCATAATACAAACGTAAGGGTATTTTGGGAAATCACCGTTCGGGCTCTGGCTGATTGTACACACTGCTCCAACTCGTTTTCTCTTAAACTTTTTCTCATTTTTAGAAAAATTTATCTCATTTGAAAATCTTTCTCAATTCCTCAGTTTGAGTTCTAACACACCCGGAGGTGCATCTGAATCCCTCAAACCAAGGCTCTGATACCAACTTGTAACATCGTAAATTTTCAAACAATTTTTTTTTTCATTTTTAAATTCACATAAATGACATCAACACGTTTTACAAAATCTCAATATATCAATTATCAAAACACGTGTTCACAATTATTTGAATAAAATCCAGGATCCTCAAAGCATAACTCTTTCTCTGGTGTGTACAATCAAGCTGGCGCCTTCCCGCGATCCTGAGAGAACCTGAAACACATATCACATAACACGGTAAGCACGAAGCTTAGTGAGTTCCCCAATATACCACGCACAAGTAATTAGCCACTCAAGGCTATAGCTCTGTAAGACCTTCCGGTCAATGTGTCTCAGTGGAACCCTCCAGTCCCATAGCTCGTTGGACCCTCTGGTCCGGTCATAGCTCGTTGGACCCACTGGTCCGGTCATAGCTCATTGGACCCACTGGTCCGGTCATAGCTCATTGGACCCACTGGTCCGATCATAGCTCGTTGGACCCACTGGTCCGGTCATAGCTCATTGGACCCACTGGTCCGGTCATAGCTCTTTGGACCCACTGGTCCGGTCATAATATCACATAGTATAGTACACAGCACAAATCACATAGTAATGCGTAACTCAAGCAAGCACATAAGACCCTCTGGTCACACCTAATTACCACTCTAGGTAAAGTATAGTGAGAAGACTCACCTCGGATGACGAACAGATCCTATAAATGTTGCTGGTACACTCCGGCTTCTATCACTAAGCCAAACCCACAAATAACCCCATTAGGATATAAGACAAACCTTCGCATTATTAGGTCTAAATATGGTCCACCAATCCGGTCCATAAATAATCCAAGCCCAATGGGCCCACCAAGGCCCAATACCAAATGGGTTCACAAAAAGTCCTCTAATGGCCCAACTATGGCCCAATTTTCCAAATTGGGCCCAAACCCTCACATGGGCCTTACCCTAAAGCCCATCTAAATATTCTAGTCTACATGACTGCTCTTGGATGGCTCATCAATGGCCCAAACACCAAAGCCCAATAAACAGGCCCAACTCAAGGCCTAAGCAAAAATTAGGGTTTTCACATAAAATGACAATTAGGGTTAAGTGTTTCTCACTTAACCCATTAAGGACTTAATCCATTAAGTCCCTTACCCTACTAGATAAATGATATGGTGCAATTGGGCTTAATACACAATTCAATCCCCAATGGCCCAAAAGTGGGTCCAATAAGTCCAAACCCACAAACCCCAAAATTAGGGTTTTCTAAACCCTAATTAGGGTTTCTGGCCCAATCACAAGCCAATCCACTCCAATAATAAGCAATTGGGCCAACTAGGGTTCACTATGCCAAGCACCACCCACTACCACCTCAGGTAGTGGTGGTCAGTGGCGGCTCATGGCGGCGGCCACCACCTCATGGTGGTGGTGGTGGTTTTTCCCCTAATCCCTCCACCAAACATGCTAACACAAGTCCCGTTTCACAAGACATACACTTAATCATCACAACAAATACACACAGCCACCACCATCTGGCGGCTGGTGGTGGTGATGCGATGGCAGGAGGCGGCAGCCACCATGGTTGGCAGCCATGGTGGGTTTTTCTTGCCAAATACACACGTGAAATTCCCCATGAATGCGGAAATTAGCAATTCCACACGAATATGAAACCATACAGCCGCCGAGTAGGCGACAGGAGTCGTCGGAAAACGCCCTCAGCGGCCCCACTGCCACTAACGTCGGCCATTGACGTTTCCGGCGCGTACCCACAGATTACAGCGAGAGAGAGAAGAAGATAGGTTGCAACGAACTTACCGATGGCTCCCAGTCGCTCTCATCCCACGTATAACGAGCCATCTTCAACCTTGATCTCGATGGTTCTTCCAGCCGCCCTTGACGTCTCCGGCCGGCAACGGTGTTGCGGCGGCGTTACAATGGCAAGGTATCCGTTTGGAGGCTTCATTTGATCGGAAAAGCGAACAGGAAAAAGGTGCCGCTGTGAGGCTCTCATGAGGGTGGCGGCTACAGTATGCTTCCCGGTTTAGGGTTAGAGGACGAGGAAAGGAGTGCCGGGTATAACCCGTGCCTCACTTTTAAACATTCCAACTCTTTACAATTTTAGTCCCTCCTCACTAGATTTCCTTCAATATTAAGCCATCATTTACACTTTTCCCCCCTAACTCCATAATTTCATTTCATAATAACCCCAAAATTACCAAGCAGCCCCTTTTCTATAAATTATTTACAATTGCAGCCCCCGCCTTTATAAATAATCACAAAACCAATTCGAAACTTACACTTTTTAACCCCCAAATTCTAAAATTATGACAATTGGCTCCCCAATACCAACACCCCGCTAAATATTATTTATTTAGGGTTATTATTCATTAAATAAATCTTTATCTACTTATTTATTTAATTGAACGGGATGTTACACTATAGTTATTTAAACGACTAAACACTCATTTATAATACTATTTAAAATAGATTTAACGATATTTGTACTAAACTAACGTCGAAAGTAGTCAACACTAGTCTTATAACGACCGCATCGTCGATACATTTCTAATGATATATATATATATATATATATATATATATATATATATATATATATATGTGTGTGTGTGTGTGTGTGTGTATATATATATATATATATATGATTTATACTTTATTTTAATACGTAAATATGCTATTATAAATTATAACTCGTTCATACGAACTCCGTTTTTGACGTTCTTTATATCCACACATAGCTATCGACGAGATCTACAACTTTCGTTTAGACTCCGTCTGCTAATTTTGACTTTATTTTTCGTCCATATTTTTATAAAATTAAATGATTTTGCCAAAATCATAACTCTCTCGTACGAACTCCGTTTTTGGTATTCTTTTTCTCAAAATTCTTATTTTAAAGAGCACTACGATTTTCTTGTTGGTGACTTTAGCTAAAAGTCAACCATTCTCTTTGTAGCTTTTTACGTCATACATTCATTATCCGCGACTGACTTTTATATCTTATAAAAATCATATCTAATTCATACGGAGTCGGATTTCTACGAATTTATATTTTCGGGATCGGGACGATTGTGTACTTTCTAAATATATATATATATATATATATATATATATATATATATATATATATATATGTGTGTGTGTGTGTGTGTGTGTGTTTGTGTGTGTGTTTTGGCGCACTTATTTTTACAATTTACGGGCGATTCGGCTGATTTTTCCTATTTTATTATATTATAATAATCATGAAACACATAATATTCATATAATTCTTATTTATTACGTCAAATAGGTTACAATTGTTGACCCTAACTATTACTTTGGTTAAGATTATTTATCCTAGATAATCTTCTATCAAAAAAATCATTTTTATTTATTATATCTTAATTGACTAACCCGAATTTGCGGGTGTTACAATTTAACTACTAAAGATTAATCTAAAAACAATAACTAAAAAGGGTTTTTATCTGATTTTGCAAGTGTCACACCTCCAAACCAGAATGGCGGAAACGTTCGGGGGCGGAGGATGTCATGTACAGTATCATAACAATGCACAATAGTAAAACAAGCAACAACATCATCCATTGCATTAATAATATAATTTAATACAAGTGTGTTCTGTGTATAGTTTGAAAGACACCAAAATATGAATCAAAATAAAAGACGAGTCTTGAACATGCTCCGTCTTCTCAAAAACCTGGTCATCGGTACCTGTTTACTGGTGACCTGAGAATACAGGTTATTTTGAAAGCGTAGATCAGCATTTAAGCTGGTGAGTTCATAAGTATTATAGTGTCAAATGTTTGTATAAGTTTGATGAAAGTGTTTGTAAGTGTTTGATGTAAATGTTTGTAAGTGTTTTGATGTAAATGTTTGTATCTCCTAAAAAATCCTATATTTTGTACTTATAATGAAATGTAGTCTTCTACCAAGACCCGACTGTTCTGTATGTTTGTTCTTTTGTAAAAGTGAGTGTTTTTCCCAAGTATGACTATCCTTACCAGAAAATAGTTTACATTACCGTTTATGTGAGAAGATCACTATATGAATGTAATGGGAAAATGAAGATGTACTGTAGTATTGTATATAGTAACTACCGTAGTACTAACTACCTTAAACCAATTGTTTAATTAAGGTAGAATGTGATGAGATTATAACCATACTTGATTGACTAGTAAAACACGACGATCAAAGACGTCGAAATGGTATGACATTCGTCACCCGTAGACCTGCAGGTCCCACTGTAGCTAGCAGCAAGGTGTAGGATGGTCAATCCCGTATAGATCTATACACAAATTCACGCTCTTCCTCCAGGAGACTCTGTTACAAAACGTGACACAGCAGTATATTGCCATGTCATGAAGTAGCGGCTCACATTAATGTTATCTTTGTTATTGTATTTGTGTAGTGTGTTCCTTCTGTTCTAGTGTATAGTATGTTCATTCTGTTCTAGTGTATAGTATGTTCCTTCTGTTCTAGTGTATAGTATGTTCTTTCTATTCTTGTTATAGTATATTTGAACTGACTCGTGTATGAACTGACTCTTGTAAGTTTCATTGTTCTAGAAATAGTAAGTAGTAACTTCCTAAACTATACCTATTATAGTTTACTAGTAAGCTCTGTATTTGAATGACTGATCATGTTTGTACACCCTTGTTACCCAAAGGTATTGAACTGATTGAAGGTACTTTTATATCTATATACATATACATAATATATAACTAAGATTCAAACGACACTCGTACAAACTACCGATACCCTAAGTCCACAACCAAACAAGGAACAGGAAATAAAGCGAGTTATCAGTCCTAAGCCCTTTCAACCTTATTTATATAACTATATCTATATAGACATGATTTTGACAATATATAAGTTTAAAAGAGTTTTGTAAAACGATAAAGAGTTTATTATATAAAAGAGTTTTAACCATTTGAATGGTTATTGATGACTTGATGTCAGTTTATAAAATGATTTGAAACAGTTTGTTTGATAACATAGTTTTGAAGTATAAGAAATCCTCTTGTTTGACAGTTATAAATCACATGTGATTGATACTATAACTATATTGTTTTCAACTTGTATTCCCCCCATAAAAGCATTTAAAATCATTTAAAAGATAAGTTAGGGGTATGAACTCACCTGTAGTGAGTGATTCGAATGAAAGATCGATATAGGATGCCAAGTATACCAAGTGAAGTCCCGAGCACAAACAGATCCTAATAAGCATATAATAACACATATATGTATATAATTAGTGTATATAACAACTAATCATGTAAGAGAACAACCTTAGGGACTAGGAAACACATTCAATGAAGTGTTACAATCACATATGATTGTATAAAAGGGAGTTTACGGCCACACCTTAAGTGTTTACGGCCAAAGTATGATTTTATGAAGGGTTTACGGCCAAATGAGGAGTTTACGGCCGTAAACTTTTGAAGATCAAGCACTTATTGATTGTTTCATGGCTAGAAATCAAGTGTTTCTTATGGATAACTAGATGATAGAAGAGATACTCACACTTTAGAGGTTTTTAGGGTGTTTACGGCCTAAGAAACTAGTATGTGTTCTTGGTGTTCTTGGTGTTCTTGATGAAAAGATGAAGACTTAAAGATCTAACCCAAAAGAGTTGAATTCATGGATGAAATCAAAGGGTTTAACAAGATCATGAAAGATATCAAGAAACAATGGAAGAATCACTTACAAATTTGAATAGAAATGGAAGTGTTCTTGATGATACTTGAGAGAGAAATGAGCTTTCTTGACTTGAAAGTGTGAGAAGTGAAGAAATAATGAAGGAAGTATATGATATATGGAAGAGTTAACGGCTGCCAAGAGTTTACGGCCGTAAACTCTAGTTTGCGGCCGTAAACTCCTTGTGGTGGAGTTTCCGGCTCGAATGCAACACGATGAACTTTAGTTAACACATCCTAACACACAATCCTTGAATGTACTAAGCTTAGAACACTCAAACGGACCCTTAACAATGCTAAAAGATAGCAAAAATAAGTCTGACTTTTGATTGAATTGATTGGCTTTACAAGATAGAAATTTCGAGTTGTCACAGCAAGTTCAGATTAACTTAAGCACTCAACTAAAAACGATTGTAAACAAGATTAAGAAGACACTTACGTTTAACTTCGAATCCCCCTTTTTCCTATGTGTAGTTTCTAAGTATGGTCTTATTCAGTTGGTTACCAATTTAGATGTAATTAGCAGTCTTGGTCCAATTTACTAATATTTTTACCAATTCATGTACTACTATGTAATGGTCATACACAAGCAAACACAAAATTTATTAATAATGATAATTGGGCTATGTAAGATATATCTAGATAATTATCTATGGTCAAAGAAAACTAATCAAACACAATTATGATCAAATTATGTTTTCCAACACAACTAAAGTTGTTACATTTATAATTTAATCCAAGATGTGGTTAATCCTAGCTCTAGCAATTTAATGGTCATAAACTACTAGGTAAACAAGGTCATGTAATTTAATGGTCACTAAACTACACTTAACTTGAATTAAAGCAACAAAAATGAAAACTTTAACATGCTAGGGAATGATAATCAAATACATGCATAAACCAACTTCATAAAATCCAAGTATAGAAAACTAGCACATAGTATTAGGGTTCATCTACACTAAACGAAAGCCTAATATTTAGCTACTCATGGAAGAAAATAAGAACACAAGATCATAGGTATTCAACATGATCGAATCAATGCAAACCGAATGTGATGTGTAGTCTACAAATCTTCAATCTTAAACAATCTCTCCTTCAAATAGTTGAATTTTGCAGGTTTCTAGCCTCTAAAATCGAATATATCTCCAGAATATCTCCAACCCAACTCTTAAAATCGAATGAACAAATGAATATATATAGTTTCAAAAAAATCACTTCTAACGTCGTGAGCTCAGTAGATGCCACACCCCCAAACCAGAACGGCGGAAAAGTTTTCACCCGGGGTTAACCGGGTGTTTACTTGTATTCTCCCCCGAAATGTATTAAAAGTACATTATAAAGTATTTGAAGGTGTATAAAAGGGGGTATGAACTCACTTGATTGAAGTGGTTGATTTGAAGTAGTCGAGAGAAGAATCGAGCAGAACCTCGACTCGAGAGAGCTGAAATCTCGGGATTCTCGGGGATCTCGGGAGTGTAGAACTTCCTTCGGGACTCGAGTATGAAAAAACGGGGCTTCGGGAAGGCTTATCGAGGTAATTTCGCAGAGTAACAACACTTAGAAGGAAAGAAATGAGCACCAAACTCGGCACCCTTAAGCTGCTATTTATAGGGGTAGATTTTGGGAACTCACGTCGTGAGTTTTGGATTCTCACGTCGTGAGGCTTAGTCAGCATGATCCTCTTCGACGATTTGACGTGGCTGAAACTCTGGAACCCATAAATCACGAGCTCACGTCGTGAGCATAGTTCCTCACGTCGTGAGGCTAAGTCAGCCTCGGATTTTGTGTCCCCAACTTGTAAAATCCGTAACTTTTGCGTACGAGCTCCGATTTCGACGTTCTTTATATGCACGCGTGGGTGTGAAAAGGCTCTACAACTCTTGTTTAGACTCCGTCGGCAAATTTTGACTTTATTTTTATTATATTATTTTTAACAGGACGGACCTGGAAAAGTTCGTTTAAATTCCATAACTCCTTCGTCTGATGTCCGTTTTCGTCAGACTTTTTACTGTGGTATTCCTATTATCGGGGACTTCAACTTTCGTTTAGGTTGTGTCGGCTAAAGACCGCTCGATCTCTTCGAGTTTTTAGCTGTCTACTGCTAGGTCAGAAACTTCGAAAAATCATAACTTCCTCATACGAAGTCAGATTTGGGCGTTCTTTTTACGTAAGTTCACGGTTTTGGGATATCTACGACTTTCATTTAGATACCTAAGGCTAAAAACTATTGTATCGAAACTTCGCGTTTTTACGTCTATCCGTATTGCCGGTTTTGTCGGGAATCTTTAGAATGGTCATAACTTCTTCGTTATAACTCGGATTTTAGTGTTCTTTATATTTTTGGAAACCTTATCACGATATCTATCACATAAGGTACTAAAACGGAACTTTTTGAACGTTTCATTTTCGATGATATTCTTATTCCTTCACAAAAAGATTACAAGACTCGACTTTTAGACATTATATTGACCTGAAATAACGGGTTGTTACATCATCCCCGCCGTTAGAGGGAATTTCGTCCCGAAATTAATTACAAAGTAAAAGTTCAGGGACTATGGAAGAGATGCGGATACTTCTGCTGCATCTGATCTTCTCGCTCCCATGTGAATTCAGGTCCCCGCTTAGCATTCCAGCGGACCTTCACTATTGGTATGCGACTCTGTTTAGTTCGTTTGATTTCCCTATCCATGACCTCGACGGGTTCTTCCACAAAGTTAAGATTTTCGTTAAGTTCGATTTCGTCGAGTGGAATCACAAGAGTTTCGTCGGACAAACACTTTTTCAGGTTAGATACGTGAAACACGGGATGTACTTTGTTAAGCTCGATCGGAAGTTGAAGTCTATTGTAACATCCCGAAATTTAGGTACAACTATTTAGCCCTTCTTTTATTCAAAGTGTCAAGTTAAGCCCTTAAGAGGAATTGGTAGCAAATGAGTACGCTGGGCGTACTCAAGAGTACGCTGCGCGTACTCATGCGCTTATTTTGGACGCGGACTCGCCTGAGTACGCTGGGCGTACTCAGGGTTACGCTGGGCGTAATGTGTCCAGGTGCAAACCCTAATTTCTGACTTGTGCCCTATATATTGGATGCTAAGGCTCATTTCTCAGCCTCCATAGCAGTGAGTAAAACCCTAAGAGAGAACTTTTCATCGTTCTTAGTGAGTGTGTGTGATTTTGGAGCTAAAAGTGCCTTGGTGTGCTAGTGAAGAAGAAGGAGAGGAGTTTGTGGAGACTAGAGTTTGAAGTGCAAGTTTGGATCTGAGATCTACAGAGGAAGGAGCTGCATTTGGAGGTATAAAGTTCAAAACTTTCCTCTTCATTTGGTTTGTTGCTTCATGGACCATTTTAGGGTTAAAAGTCCCAAAGGTGGAGACTTTATGAGCGTAATGTGCTCCATGGACCTAGATCTGTCCCCTTTCAGTGGTATTTGTGTTTTAGATCCATAAAGTTTCCATCTTGGTCGTTGATATGAGGACATGCTAGAGTTTTGAGCTTTCTAGGGCTATAAGTGGTATATTTTGGGTGTTAGTGACTTGTTCAGCCATGCAAAGGCTTAAAGTCATCGACTTTATGGATTAAGAGGTTTAGAAACGGTCAGATCTAAAAGTTGGATGTGAGTCTTAACTGTTTAAGACCTCAAGAGCTAAAGGACAGAAGCTGGGAGTTACGCGGGGCGTAATCCCAGTACGCGCAGCGTAAGGGGTCGCGCACCCCGTTTCTGTGAGGACGCCGGGTACGCCCAGCGTACATGTTTGGTACGCGCAGCGTAACCCGGAGGGTTGATTTTTGTTGACTTTTAGGGTTTGGTCAACTTTAGGGTATTGGAGCCATGGGAGGGGTAAAATGGTCTTTTACCCTTCTGAGAGTACTAAGAGGAGGAATAGTCTAGCCTTGAGAGATGTATTGATTTAGAGTGTTTATTTCATATGATTAGGCGGAGGCTAGACCCGATTTTACAGAGTTCGAGCTTTACCGAGTTACCCGAGGTGAGTCTTCTCACTATACTTTACCTAGAGTGGTAACAGAGTTATGTGACAGAGTTATTGTATGCTATCTATGTGATTTGTGGCACAGCATTATTTCTATGTGATTTATGCTGTGTGTATACCAGAGTTAGGACCGGAAGGTCCAAAGATCTAGGACCAGAGGGTCCACAGAGTTAGGGCCCAAGGGCCCACAGAGTTATAGCCTCGAGTGGCTAATGTGTGTTATGTTCTATAGTTATGTGCCAGTGTATTTGTAGGCTATTTATGTGTTGAGATTTATTGTGATATGTGATATGCATGATCCAGAGTTATCAGAGTTAGGACCTTTGGGTCCATAGAGTTAGGGCTAGAGAGCCCACAGAGAGTTGGGACTGGAGGGTCCCACTGAGACACACTGACCAGAGGGTCAGCAGAGTCATAGCCTCGAGTGGCTAATATGTGTTAGAGTGGTATTTTGGGGAACTCACTAAGCTTTATGCTTACGGTGTTATGTGTTATGTGTTTCAGGTACCAGTGGTGATCGCGGGAAGGCGCCGGCATGATCTGTACACACACCCGCAGAGTTTATTATGATTTGATCTTGGGATTTGTAGTGAGATAAAATTGATACATTGTTTTTGAAAGCAATTGTGGATGAATTTATATGGTTTTAAAAAGTGAAAAATTGTTTTGAAAATTTGGGTGTTACATCTATAAGCCACTGGACCAATCCTCGAAGTAATTTCGAAAGGTCCAATATACCTTGGATTTAGTTTTCCACGCTTCCCAAAGCGTATCATGCCCTTCCAGGGTGAGACCTTCAGTAGAACGCGGTCACCAACCTGAAATTCCAAGGGTTTTCGTCTTTTGTCGGCATAGCTCGTTTGCCTATCCCTCGAGGCTTTCAGACGTTCTCGAATTTGAACGATCTTTTCAGTTGTTTCTCTAATGATCTCCGGACCAGTGAGAGTGCTATCAGGGACTAGACCTTTTGCCAACTGTGTGTCGCCTACTTCTGCCCAGCACAGAGGTG
The DNA here is from genome assembly GCF_052849685.1 of Lactuca virosa. Classification (NCBI taxonomy): domain Eukaryota; kingdom Viridiplantae; phylum Streptophyta; class Magnoliopsida; order Asterales; family Asteraceae; genus Lactuca; species Lactuca virosa. Next base: position 275,754,672 of record NC_136431.1, on the reverse strand, counting down.
ATCTGCACTTACGGCCGTAAAGGGCTTCAAATGGAGCAGTCTTGATACTAGTATGATAACTGTTGTTATAAGAGAACTCGACTAAAGGTAAGTGAACATCCCACGCTTTACCAAAGTCGATTACACATGCTCGCAACATGTCTTCTAGGGTTTGGATCGTTCTCTCACTCTGTCCGTCAGTTTGTGGGTGATAGGCTGTACTCATATCCAACCTTGTGCCCATGGATTTTTGCAAAGTTTGCCAGAATCTGGAAGTAAATCTACTGTCTCTGTCCGAGATGATAGACGTTGGCACTCCATGAAGTCGCACGATCTCTCGGATGTAGGTTCTCGTTAGTTTTTCCATCTTATCAGTTTCCTTGATCGGTAAGAAATGAGCAGACTTGGTTAGTCTGTCGACGATCACCCAAATGGTGTCATGACTACCCTGAGTCTTGGGTAGTTTTGTTATGAAGTCCATGAAAATCTGTTCCCATTTCCACTCAGGTATTTCGGGTTGATGGAGTAGACCTGAGGGTTTCTGATGTTCTACTTTTATCTTGGCGCAAGTCAAGCACTTGCTCACATAGATAGCAATTTCTGCTTTCATGTTTGGCCACCAGTAGAGTTGTTTGAGATCCAGATACATCTTATCTGAACCTGGGTGTACGGAGTATGGAGTCTTGTGTGCTTCGTTCATAACTATCTCTCTGAACCCACCAAACTTTGGTGTCCAGATTCGGTTCATGAGGTAGCGCACTCCGTCACTCTTGATCTCTAGATTCTTGTCCATCCCTCTAAGGGTTTCACCTGTCGCGTTTTCGGGTTTCAAGGCTTCTATTTGAGCTTCCTTGATTTGTGTCGATAGATGAGAATGGATCGACATGGTTAATGACTTCACTCTTCGACCAGAGTACTCCTTACGACTAAGGGCATCAGCCACCACATTGGCTTTTCCCGGATGGTAACGAATCTCACATTCGTAGTCGTTGAGCAATTCGAACCAACGTCGTTGTCTCATGTTTAATTCCTTCTGGTCGAATATGTGTTGAAGACTCTTGTGGTTTGTGAAGATGGTGCACTTGGTACCGTATAGGTAGTGCCTCCAGATTTTCAGAGCGAAGACTACAACTCCAAGTTCTAAGTCATGAGTGGTGTAGTTGACTTCATGTGTTTTCAGTTGTCGTGAGGCATACGCAATAACCTTTCCTCGCTGCATTAGCACACATCCCAACCCTTGATTCGAAGCATCACAATACACCACAAAATCTTCGATCCCCTCTGGAAGAGAAAGAATGGGTGCACTGCATAGGGCCTGTTTCAGAGTTTGAAATGCAGCATCTTGCTTTACTCCCCAGTTGTAAGGCACACCTTTCTGAGTTAGGGAGGTAAGAGGTTTTGCGATGCTGGAGAAATTGGCGAATCTCCGTTGGTGTAGTTGGTGCAGACCAATTTTCGATAGCCTTGATCTTAGATGGGTCCACGTGGATTCCTTCTTCGCTGACCACGTGACCTAGGAAGTCCACCTTCCTAATCCAAAACTCGCATTTTGAGAACTTCGCATAAAGTCTCTCAGCTCGTAATGTCTCTAAGACTTGTCTCAGATGTTGGCCATGCTCTTCTTTAGTCTTTGAATAAATGAGTATGTCATCTATGAATACTATCACAAATTTATCCAAGAATGGACGACATACCCGATTCATTAAGTCCATGAATATGGCCGGGGCGTTGGTTAGTCCGAACGGCATCACTACAAACTCGTAATGCCCGTATCTTGTTCGGAAGGCCGTCTTGGGAATATCACTCTCCAGGACTCGCAGCTGATGATATCCCGATCTCAGATCGATCTTGGAGAAGTAGTTGGCTCCTTGGAGTTGGTCGAATAAGTCGTCGATTCGTGGTAGGGGATATCGGTTCTTGATGGTAAGTTTGTTGAGCTCTCGGTAGTCGATGCACATCCTAAATGATCCATCCTTCTTTTTCACAAACAACACTGGTGCTCCCCAAGGCGAGAAGCTCGGCCTGATGAATCCTTTGCTGAGTAGCTCATTCAGTTGGCTGGATAGCTCCTGCATCTCTGCTGGGGCTAATCGATAGGGCGCTTTGGCTACTGGGGTAGCTCCGGGAGTCAGATCGATTCTGAATTCGACTTGTCTCGCGGGTGGTATTCCTGGAAGATCTTCGGGAAAAACATCGGGAAATTCGCATACGTCAGGCACGCTCTTGATGTCCTGGACTTCGCGTTTCACATCCACGACATGTGCTAAGAACGCGTGACATTCCTTGCGTAGGCACTTCTGAGCTTGGATACATGAGATAATACGAAGAGTGGTACTGGGTTTGTCACCATAGATTATGAGGGTTTCGCCGGTTGACAGATTAAGGCGAACGGCCTTATCGTAACATAAAATGTCCGCACGATGAGAACTCAGCCAGTCCATGCCTATGATGACATCGAAACTCTTAATCGAGACTGGCATGAGGCTGATTGGAAAGGGGTTATCGTTTAGAGTTAGGGTACAGTTTAAGTATATCTCCTTAGTGCCTTCTGTTTTACCGTTGGCCATTTCTACTATAAATGGTTCACTTAATGATTGGGGTGTTTGTTTCAGCAGGCCTTTAAAATTATGACTCACAAAACTCCTCTCCGCTCCACTATCAAACAAAATGCATGCATACGAGTTATTGAGAAGAAACGTACCCGTAACAACAGTGGGGTCTGCAACGGCTTCATCCTGTCCCATTGCGAACACTCGGCCCCTTCCGCCGGTATTCCTGTTGTTTGCCTTCGGGCAGTCCCTGCGGTAGTGTCCCGTGGCTCCGCACTCAAAGTAGGCGCGGCTTACTACGGCATTAGCAGTGGGGGCGGCTTGTTGGGCTGGCTCCTTGCATAAGCGGGCCGTATGCCCCTGCTTATTGCACCTGGTGCATTTGAAGTCACTGCAAGGACCGTGGTGGTGGAAGCTGCACTGGGTGCACTTTGGGAATCTCCCACTGTATGAACTTGTGGGTGTAGTGGTGGCAGGAACAGTAACGGCATGAGCTGCTACCACTTGTTGTTTCTTGGGGTTCCCATGTTGGGTTTGACCCCTTCTTTTGTTCCAAGGCCTTCCCTGGCCCTGTACCTCCTTTGATGAGTCGACAGTAGCTACAACAGTTCCCTGTTTGACTCCGTGGTCGATGAGTCGTTGAGCCAGGCGCTTAGCGCTGTTGAAAGTGATAGGGTTGGAGGCCAAGACGTGACCTTGAATCTGGGGTGACAACCCCCAAATGTACCTCTCAACCTTTTTCGGTTCTGGGTTGACCATGGTAGGGCACAAGGCAGCAAGGTCGCTGAACCTGGCCGTGTAGGCTACTAGGTCAGACCCAATCATCTTCAGATTCCAGAGCTCTTGCTCTAGCTTTTGTATCTCGCCCCTTGGGCAGTATTCCTCCAGTAGTAGAACCTTTAAGTCCTCCCAACTTAAGGCGTTGGCGACGGTGAGAGTCACAGACTTCACATGGCTTTTCCACCAAGTGAGGGCTCGATCAGTGAGGGTGCAAGCGGCGAACTTGACTTTGCTTGCTTCCTGACAAGAGCAGATCTCAAAGACCGTTTCGGTCTTTTCGAACCATTGCATCAGTGCAATGACTCCCCCGGTGCCATTAAAAGTTTTTGGCTTTGCGTTGGAGAACTCCTTGTAAGTACATTCCCTTACTTGACCATGACCAGTGCCATGGTTGGCATGATTCGTGCTGCTACCGGTCCCTCCATTTCCGTTGGAGTTTATTTGCGAGAGGGCGGCGGTTACTGCTGCTGTGATAGCAGCCTGGACCATAGCCGGATCATAAGTTGGTGGTGGAGGTGGTGGTGGCATCGTGTTCGGCCTGGGTCTTAGGTTTGGACGAGGAGGCATCGCGCTGCCAAGAATTAAAAATGAAAGGTCATTAGTTTTGATGGTTGAGGGTTGAATGATAATTAGTTAAACTATCTTCAATAGTCTAAAATTTTTGGTTTGACCTACACAGGTTTTGAGTTTGATTCACAAATACGGTTTGAATAGAAATAGATCAACTCATGAGTTCGAAAGGAATGCACATAATTAACACACGAAAGAGATATGTCATATATATATTAAACATATGGTTGTGTTACATCCGAAGTTAGAACAAAATGGACCTTTCTAAAGGTCTCCGATTACAGAAAGTTAAAGAAAGTAAGACTTTTAGCCGATGGTCCTATTCTATATCAAAATTTGGGAGTCGGGCAAGTACTACTTGCGATGTGGTTTGCGCTTGGAGCTTGACTCCGTGTCTGATTGCTTGGCCCTCATGAGACGCATGTCGAAGGTGGCTTGCTGCTCCCTCATTTCTCTTATCTCAGAGAGGGCTGTGTTTAGCTGGTCTCGGAGTGTGTCGGTGTGGAGTTGGGCACTCTCCTGCAACCTGTCCAGGCGACGGATATCGGTTGTGTTACCTTGTATCTCTACGTCGGCTTCGCGAATCCGGTTCGCTTGGACTCATGATTGGTAAGCCTGATTGGCAAGTTTGCCTACCATAACTGGGAGTGCTCGATCAGCTGAACTTCCTCCGCTGACATTGTAGAAGTCCTGACACATACCGTAAGGAGGACGCAGTCCTTGCTGCTGGCTCCAATGATGGATGTGGCTTCCCCAGACGGGAGTTGGTCCTTGGAAACCTCTTCGAACCACAGGAGGGCGGATGGCTGGTGGGTTGATTACTTCTGGTTCTGAGTCTGTCCCATCATAGCCTTCCTCTTCCTCTTCCTCCATGGGTTCCTCATCCTCTTCTAGGTCGTCTACAATCCATCCCTCGTTACCTTGATTGGGGTAGTAGGGGTCGTCGGGGTGATGGAATCCAGCCATTGAGTCTATACAAGAATAGGGTTAAGAATTGACTATAAGCTAAAGCATGTAAAGTTTACCCTTAAGTTTGACGGTTGAAGATTCTCAAATACTCCCATAGTATTCTTAATGATATGCTCTTGGTAAGTTTTAAATTTGTTGTCCACTGCAGACACTCCTTGGCATACGTTAGTCGGCTCTTAGACAAATATAGTTGATCAGGCTATATTCATCCCAGTTCCGATTACATGTCCCAAGGCATACCTGCACTGCACAATTTATTTATAATACTTCTATATTGATCTATTTATGACACTGTTATTAGTATGAAACGAATGCAGGCTTACTTTACAAAAATCAAATAATTTAATTTTTCAAAGTATGACTCTTACTCAGAGTGTTTTTGCCCAGTTGTGTTTATAGTTGTATACCAAAAATGGTTTTGATATACTTAATTCGCTATAAACAATGCTCTGTTACCAATCTGTCACACCCCCAAACCAGAACGGCGGAAACGTTCGGGGGCGGAGGACGTCATATTCAGTATCATAACAGTTCATAGTAAGGAAAGTACACACCACCATACATATAAAGGTTTCAAAATGTTTACATAGTTGTATTTGTTACATGTCCAAAAGATAAATACATAAACATCTTTCAAAAGAAGTAATTAACATCGGAGCATAAATCCCCAAAAGTTGGTTTCCAAACCTGCTTAGCGGTTCCCTGAGAATACAAGTTATTTCAAAGAAAAAGTGTCAACATTTAAGTTGGTGAGTTCATAAGCGGTTTTGAGAAAATGTATGCCATTCCAAAGTTTGTTCGTGTTTTCCAAGAAAATCCCTTATTTTCTTATAAAAGTGTGAAATGCATATGAATGTTCGTGTTGTGAATTGTAAATAGTTGCACCAGGAAAATCCCTTATTTTCCTATTAGTTGATTGTTTTAGATGCAGGAAAAACCCTTATTTTCCTAACGTAACAGGCAGTCTCTAATGACCAAGACCGAAAATCGCAAGCAACCGACGTGCTTAAAAAGTTGAGGCATAGTTTTATATAGTAAAACTATAAGAAGATCGCACTTGTTAGATGAAGAGTAGTTTTAATAACTATTCGTTCATAAAATAGGAATACTATAATAATTGGCTATCCGGTGAGTTTTATAACCATACTAAACATAATATGCCTGTAGCGACGGTTTTCTGGCGTCGTATCGTTTACACCAAACTGTCACCCAAAGGACTGTAGCTAACAGTCAGGGTGTGAGATCATGACTTCCCGTATAGATCTATACACATTTGACATGCTCTCCAAATGGGAGACTCTGGTTATAATCGTCAGGACTTTAAGTTGTACCTTTTCGCAAAAAGGTAGCAGTGAAGATGTCTCACGGATTCTCAACTAAGTCTGTATTAGAATGATAGTTTTGTATGAAATGTTTATCCTCTTTCACAATGTTTGACAAAGCATAAATCATAAGTTCTTTAAATGCATAAAATGGTTTATCAAGGATGACTACCCTAGATACTATGAATTTTGTATAAATATAGTGCATTTTGTATAAATATAGAGCTTTCTGTATAAATATAGTGCATGCAAAATATAACAAGAGTTTTCACGTTTTCACCCGGGGTTAACCGGGTGTTTACTTGTATTCTCCCCCGAAATGTATTAAAAGTACATTATAAAGTATTTGAAGGTGTATAAAAGGGGGTATGAACTCACTTGATTGAAGTGGTTGATTTGAAGTAGTCGAGAGAAGAATCGAGCAGAACCTCGACTCGAGAGAGCTGAAATCTCGGGATTCTCGGGGATCTCGGGAGTGTAGAACTTCCTTCGGGACTCGAGTATGAAAAACCGGGGCTTCGGGAAGGCTTATCGAGGTAATTACGCAGAGTAACAACACTTAGAAGGAAAGAAATGAGCACCAAACTCGGCACCCTTAAGCTGCTATTTATAGGGGTAGATTTTGGGAACTCACGTCGTGAGTTTTGGATTCTCACGTCGTGAGGCTTAGTCAGCATGATCCTCTTCGACGATTTGACGTGGCTGACACTCTGGAACCCATCAATCACGAGCTCACGTCGTGAGCATGGTTCCTCACGTCGTGAGGCTAAGTCAGCCTCAGATTTTGTGTCCCGAACTTGTAAAATCCGTAACTTTTGCGTACGAGCTCCGATTTCGACGTTCTTTATATGCACGCGTAGGTATGAAAAGGCTCTACAACTCTCGTTTAGACTCCGTCGGCAAATTTTGACTTTATTTTTATTATATTATTTTTAACAGGCCGTACCTGGAAAAGTTCGTTTAAATTCCATAACTCCTTCGTCTGATGTCCGTTTTCGTCAGACTTTTTACTGTGGTATTCCTATTGTCGGGGACTTCAACTTTCGTTTAGGTTGTGTCGGCTAAAGACCGCTCGATCTCTATTTCGAGTTTTTAGCTGTCTACTGCTAGGTCAGAAACTTCGAAAAATCATAACTTCCTCATACGAAGTCAGATTTGGGCGTTCTTTTTACGTAAGTTCACGGTTTTGGGATATCTACGACTTTCATTTAGATACCTAAGGCTAAAAACTATTGTATCGAAACTTTGCGTTTTTACGTCTATCCGTATTGCCGGTTTTGTCGGAAATCTTTAGAATGGTCATAACTTCTTCGTTATAACTCGGATTTTAGTGTTCTTTATATTTTTGGAAACCTTATCACGATATCTATCACATAAGGTACTAAAACGGAACTTTTTGAACGTTTCATTTTCGATGATATTCTTATTACTTCACAAAAAGATTACAAGACTTGACTTTTAGACATTATATTGACCTGAAATAACGGGTTGTTACAGTAGAATCCGTGTCTGGCAAGGAATTTGGCTTCCGCGTATCTATCTTCTAGAATGACGCTCCTCACGCCGTGAGATTGTAATGTTCGCGTCGTGAGTTTGGTTTTTTGCTAAATTCTTCTTCTTTTAAACTCCGCTAAGCTCCTGTTTTAGCTATTGTCCTTCCAAGCTCCAATATTTATCACTTATGGTCCTTATTCTTCAAGAATATCATATTTAGCTACAAAATGTAATTTAATTTTAATAAGTATCAAATATATTTGCAATTAACCAAAATATTACTTAAAATGTATTAAAATAATGCCTAAATATATGTATAGATATGACAATATCAATGATTGATTAGCACGAGAGCTAAGAGCTAAAGATACCTAAGGGGTGAACCGGATATAAGTTGAAGCTCAGGGGCAAAGCAACTTCAAGCTGAAAGGCTATTTTTTGTATGTATTGTATGTGTATTGTGGTATGTGGTATTTTGAGAAACTCAGTAAGCTTTGTATTTACCGTTGTGGATTAAATGTTTTTCAAGTTGTGTTTCTGGCAGTGGGAAGGCTCCAACTTGACCTTGACACATGTGCATCTCCTATCTATTATGTTATGTAGCTTCCGCATTTCCGAATACATTTTACCGGTTTATCATGATTCGAAACTTTTGTCACTTAGATTTTTATGAAAAATAGTTTTGGAATGTTTAATTTATATTTAAAAGATAAAAATTCTTCGTGTAACTTTTTAAATTATAAATTTATTATATCTCTTGAGCTTTTCTTATCCAAATACATTGGTATTTTATAGTCTCAACAAAATTATGCCTAATTAATACGAAGCGTTTTAGGTTTTATTATTATTATTATTATTACTAGATTATATTCCATGTTAAACGCGGGGAACGCATAAAAACATACAAATGTCTACCGATATTGCATAATAATTATAAAAAAATTATGGTTATTGGTATTATTGAAATGTGTAAAAGATTGAAATCGATAAATATCTATAATCGTTGAAATATATCTTTATATAAAACATTTTTTGTTTTATTAGTTGAATGACATTTCTCGTCACATATGGTTATGATATTGTTATATAAGTATAAGTGTTCTAATTAGACGTTCCTTCCATAATAAGGTTACTTAATTTAAGCCTATATTAACAACCAATATACCGTTTTTTTCACTGCATTAAATATTGACATCTATTTCATTTATTCAAATAAAGTCATAGAGTATAATTTATGGAATGTTAAATGTTATATGAATTTAATTTTAGTATATCATCAATGTAAATTCTTTTCTAAATCATGATTGGTTTATTTTAAATTGATTATGAATATAAGTGCTAGCTTTTATGTTTGTTATTATTTATTTGGTGTTCGCAAGAACTTTGCATTAGTCCTGTCGCAACTTTGAATAATTTTAGTATATCATCAATGTAATTTGGTATATCTTTCAATTATATGAAATATCAAATAATGACATTTCATTACTATTGTGCTAATTTAGTTTATATATTGCATTTTTGCTAATTGTACTTACAAATCTCCTAATATCTTATAATTTTTATCTTACTTTATAATTTTTCATAACTATACTATTTTCAAGATTGTCTGTCTTAATAGTTTTTTTTCAGTCTATTCAATTTTATATTTCGTTGTACAACATCATCGTTTGTATGTATTCTGAAATTTCATTTTAAAAATGCTTAATGTTTACATCTTGATATTTTTTTTTAATAAACTCGTCTAATAATTATGGAATATATATCTTGTTTTAATTAACATTTACTTCCTTCACTAAATTAAATTCCTCATTAAACGGATATATTTTGCAAAGTAATAATTATAATGGGGCAACATTATCTAAGGCATAAATGCTTGATATACTTTTGGAGGGAAAAAATCGGGATCATTAAAAAAATTTATATAAAGAAAATACAAATTTAAATTGGGTGAAATTATGGATGAAATTACTGACGAAAATTATTTTGGAGGAATTGTATTTTGTAAAGTATAATACTATGACAAAATTCGAAATATGTATATTGTTGTGTAAATTTATAAATTTTATTGTTACTATATAAAGATAAAACAAAGTAGGTTGCTATGTTAAACAAAAAAAAAAAATTCAATGAACGTATGTAACTAAAAAATGGAATTTGAAGATGATAATTTAAAACTTAAAGTATGAAGACATGTGATAAAAAAAAATGTGTGAAAGAGCTCTAACCATATTTGACCAATTTGTTAGTAAGAAGATCATAAATGGACCCTTAATGATCAAGGGATTATTTCCTGTATGATAAAAGGTGAATTCTATAATTTGTGGATTCGAAATGTTTTAAGTAATGCTAAAATAAACATGTATATTGAAGTGTAGATGAACATGTCATTTTCATGCAAACGACATGTTTTATGGTATCATGTAGAAAAATACTTTAGAAAATAAAATGTTTTAAACACATATACTTAACTTAGATCCTGATCAACCAGGTTCATCAACCGTTTCTCCCTTGAATTTTCAATAATCACTTTTATGGGATTAGTCGACACAACTTGACCAAGAAAATATGGAGAAAAATAAAATAAATGGTTGTTGTATTATAGATGTGTAATACAATAAATATTTATGTGTAGATAAGGTAGAATGTTAAAATAAAATCTTACCAAATACAACATGAGTGTCGAGATTCCTGGCTATCAAATCCTAGAAAGTCACAAAATTATAAGGATCCACCATAATAGCAAAATCATTTGATACACGAACTTTGGTTGTTTTGTAGAAATTATTCTAATGCTTATGATCAACCAGCATGTAATCTCCTTCATTTTTGGTCATACCAAAACTACTAATTTCCCTTAATGATTCTTCAACAAAGAAGGCTTCAACGAACTAATGAGATTTTATTTATTGTTGCTTATAGTGTCATTTAAGTGAAAAAAAATTGATTAAGTTTAAAATTTAATAAATTAAAAGCAACATAATAATAAAAAGAAAAAATTATACCTACTCGTCAATTAAAATCATGTCCAAGTAGCTGAACATGTTTGAGTTGTTTTTTAAGTTTGCTTCCAAAGCAAAAGTACTTGAACACGAATGTTTCAGGTTTCCTTAGATGCATCGATGTCAACAATCTTATCAAAGACGATCTCATCGCGGTTGTTTTGTGTCATGGGTGTAAAATGAAAAAGAAAACAATTAGAATTATAAAGAATTTTTATATGAAATAAAAGGGACATATAAAGAGGTATGATTCATAAAGTGGTATGAAAGCTATTATAGCTGCCAACAAAATTGTTTCCATACTTAATTTCAAAAGATGCATAAATAGATTATATGTTATTTCCTATTAAATCAACCTAAAAATGTAATAGGATCATACCAAAATATTTTAAAATCATACCAAAATTAACCGGATTATTATGACATAATAATTAAAAAAAATCATAATCATCTCTAATATATAAAAATAACATTTTCCTAATTAGTGTCAATGCCAAAGATCGTTAAGTTTTGTTTTGTTAAAGGTACATAATATCTTTTCCTGTTTATTTGAAAAGTTTCAGAAAAGTAGTTAACCGATTTCATGTAATTTGTGACAAAGAAAATCGAAATATATGAATACATATATTTGATATAGGAACAAAAAAATAATCGGAAAAAATATAAAAAGTGAAAGAAGGTATTGACCTTCTATTGCACAACAGCGAAAGTTTGAAGCAAAGAATGATAATTGAAGTTATAGACAATAAGAATGATGTTGTAGAAGAAGGTTTGAAGAAAAGCAATGATTGAAAATAAGTGTGAGTCGCGGATTCAATGATGAATCGTATATGTATGTGATAATTTGAATATGATTTTTTGGTATTAATGGTTTCCTAATTAAAGCGGATTTTATATTAATGGTTTACTAATATAAACAAATTTATATTAATGGTTGATATTAATTCCTTAATTGAAATAGTTTGTTACTAATATGTTTTTAAAGTTGACCATATTAAAACCTTTATAACCGGAAATTCAAGATTTAAAATATGGGAAGATTTGATTGGAATTATATACATTCCATTTCAACGGATGTAAGTTAATTTTGTTTGACAATTGGAAAGCTTGTATTAGAATTAAATATATTCAATTTGGGGAAGATGATGTCAACAATTTGATCTAAGGATAGAAAACATAGGATTGAAATACAATGAAAAGGCCTAGATTGTTTAAGATGATGTCATAATGTTTCTCTTTTAATGATATTTAGAGATTATTTAAAAAAAATTATATGCAAGATAAAGTTAGGCCAAAAAATAATAATCATATAATAAGATTAAAATTAAGGTTAGGTTCATCCATTTTATCACCCTTTTCTTTCTCTTTTGAGATGCAATTTTGTTTGTTTTCACATTAAGTAGTGGTTATACTTATACATTCTTAATTCCTTTATCATAATAAAGACTCTGAAAGTAAAGAGATTAAATAAAAGAAAAAAAAAACTAAAGATTCTAAAGTTTGTTTACACATGATGTATCAACATTGTCCAATAAATACAAAAGTAAATATAAAAACTACGACATATGTCATATGTCCTGTTTATTCACAAGGACATTGCACTATGTGATATGCCCTCGAACCACAATAGAATGGTCTCCATCGACATGTCCTACAACCAGTTTTCTTTGGACACATACGTCCTTCAACTTGATCCTCTTCCCCACTTTTTTCATTTCCCCCCTCCAAATTACCCTTTTCTTGCAGCTTTCCTCCACCGTCCCCCACAACTCCGTCACCATATCGCCGGCGATCTCCCTTCTTTCTCAATTCCATCTTCAAGATCAACAACTCCTTAAGACTAAACCCCTTTCCTTGTTTTTCTCCATACGAACTAAAAAGATATCAACTCCAAGTAGTAGTTGTTGATGCCTTGATGAGATGAAAGCTCTGTCCTTTTCTGATTTCAGGTAAATTCGTACTTTTGAAGGGGTTTCCTAGCTGGGTTTTTTTTATTGTGGCATGTGGGTTGTCGTTTGGCTTCTTGGATGTGTTGATGTACTGTTTACGTGATATTTAGGTAGGTACGAAATGATCCTAACCAAGAGAATTTCGTTTCTGCGTAATAATCTAACAAAAGTTGCTCTGTTAGGATTCTTAGTTCATAGGTGCAGTTCAGGATTTGTTTGAAGGAAATTGAGAATCTTTTCTTTTGTTTGGTTGGAATTTCCCCTAAAAAAGATTCCTTCTTTATTTTACGATCAATTAAGCAGATCCAAAATCCGCTTCCATGAAGTTGATCTTAAGATCGTGAAATCCCCCCCTAAAAAAGAAGCCATCTATTTGGTTAGTTGTGAGCTGTGAGTTTTGATCAATGGAGGCTAGATTTGGGGGAAATCCTCATCATTACTATGGTCCCGTGGTTCCGGAATTGGAGGGTGTCGGAAAGAGAAATATGGAATGGGATTTAAACGACTGGAAATGGGATGGCGATCTGTTCACTGCCACCCCATTAAACACAATTCCATCCGATTGCAGAAGCAGACAACTATTTCCTGTTACATCAGGTGGCTCTTCATCTTGCTCAGATGAAGGAAAAAGGGAATTGGAAAAAAGGAGAAGAGTTGTGATTCTTGATGATGATGAAGTGGGAGGTCTTAACTTAAATCTTGGAGGCCAAGTGTACCCTATAACAGAAGACGATTTGGAAAGATGGGAAGGGAAGAGTGGCAAAAAGACTAAAGTAGCCCCAGCTTCATCAAATCGTGCAGTTTGTCAGGTGGATGATTGTCAAACCGATTTGACGGGTGCAAAAGATTATCATAGAAGACATAAAGTTTGCAATTTGCACTCCAAGGCCACCAAAGCATTGGTTGCAAATGTGTTGCAAAGATTTTGTCAGCAGTGCAGCAGGTCAGTTTCTTGTTTGTTAAAAACATTTTATTTTTTTTTATAAAATTAATTCTGGTTATGATGTATAATGTGGGCAGGTTTCATGCACTTGAGGAGTTTGATGAAGGAAAGAGAAGTTGTCGCAGGAGATTAGCAGGACATAACAGGCGAAGAAGAAAGACACATCCAGAAAACACAGTTAGTGGAGTGTCGCTGAATGATGAAAGAAGTTGTAGTTATCTGCTTGTTAGTCTCTTGAGGATACTCTCTAATCTACAATGTAAGAAGATTTTATCATGATGTATTAGAATTTGAGTTGTTTATATATATATATATATATATAGTTGAAAATTTTGCAGCTAATACATCGGAGCAAAACAAAGATCAAGATTTGCTGAGTCATCTATTGAAAAACATCGCCAGTCTTGCTGGTAATGTGAATGAGAAAAACTCATCTGGAATGGATGCTGGAACATCTTTTGCAACGACCCCTGAAAAGGTGAAAACTTTTTATTGACATTTAATTATCCGATGGAGATATGTATCTAACTTATAGGAGGAGTCTGTGCAGCCTGTCAGACAAATTGAAATTGTGAATCCTTTAATGGTGGATAGAGGGACTCCAGCTGCTTGCCAGATCACATATCCGTCAAACAACAAAGCTCAAGCTCCCATTGAAGTTGAAGCTAATAATGGTGGGATGGAGGGTAGAGTTGGAAAGATGAAATTGAACAACATTGATTTGAACATGGTTTATGATGAATCTCAAGATGGTATGGAGACAGCTGAAAACATAGACAATGTGCCTTTGTGGTTACGTGGACACCCTCCTCAGACAAGTGGGAACTCTGCTTCAACAGCAACACAGTCACCATCCAGTTCCAGTGGGGAACCACAGGTATAAATTTTATCTTTTTAATTAAATGCCCTCATCATCCCCAACATTGAAAATAGCCCCAAAAGTTTGTTGCCTCTTGACCAAGTATTAAGAGTTTGTTTTTTTTTTTTGCAGAGTCGTACAGACCGAATTGTATTCAAGCTATTTGGAAAAGATCCTAATGAGTTGCCTCTTGTTCTCCGGAACCAGGTACAAAAACTTTTGTAGACTTTGGGTTTTGGTTATTTTTAGATCAGATTCACTAATTCTGTGTAAATTTCAGATTCTTGACTGGTTATTACACAGTCCTACTGATATCGAAGGTTACATTCGGCCTGGATGTATCATATTATCAGTTTATCTTCGAATGGACAATTCCTCTTGGGATGAGGTAAAATTTTTCATCAAGATGCCTAAATTTTGTTTCTGGAATTCAGTCTATTCAGAAAAAATCTTGTTATGATGGATCAAACAAACTTACAAGTGTTTTGTTATGATGCAGCTTTGCTATGATTTGAGCACTCATTTGAGGAAGCTTTTGGATGCTTCCAATAATTCTTTCTGGAGAACAGGATGGGTTTATACTAGGGTTCTTGATCATGTTGCCTTTTCTTGCAATGGTCAGTTCTTGTCTGTGTTTACATGTTTTTAATTCTTTCTTCTTTTCACTTTAACTCATCCAAAATTTTCATGTGTTACAGGTCAGATTGTTTTAAACACAGCTTTGCCAAATAAACGCCATAGAAACTCCAGCATCTTGAGCATCACACCCATAGCAGTTTCTGCATCTGCCAACACTCAATTCTCTGTTAAAGGCTTCAACATATCATGGTCAACCTCAAGGTATCTTTCATGCTCAAATAAATGTCTTAATGACAAAATAAGGGCAAGCAAGTAATTTAATGTCAAAATTCGTGTTGTAGGATGCTATGTGTGCTAGAAGGGAGTTACCTTGTTCAGACAAGCTGTTCAGACTTGTTAGATACAACAGATTCGTTGATGAAGCATGAAGACATCCAGTCCCTTAGCTTCTGTTGCTCTGTACCTAATATTTCTGGGAGAGGATTCATAGAGGTGAGGTTCTTTTGTTTGTAGTTAATTGAATCTATCTTACTTAAATAACCTTTTGGATTGTGTGTGTTTGATTAGATTGAAGATGATAGCCTCAGCAGCAGTTTCTTTCCATTCATAGTTGCAGAAGAAGATGTTTGCTCAGAAATTTGTACACTGGAGAGTGATACAGAAACGGAGGCAAGAAGAGGGGCATTGGAGTTTGTAAATGAGATGGGGTGGCTTCTTCATAGAAGTCAGTTAAAGCTGAGAATGGGTCCAAATACAGATGTTTTCTCGTTTAAAAGATTCAGGTGGCTGATAGAGTTTTCAGTGGACCATGATTGGTGTGCTGTGGTCAACAAACTGTTGACCATCATCTTGGGTGGGAGTGGGACAGTGGGAGTAGATGATCATGATGGCTCGGTTGAAGCTGCTTTAATGGAAGTTGGGTTGCTCCACCGAGCCGTGAGGCGAAACTCCAACCGCATGGTTCAGTTGCTCTTGAATTACCACCAACAAAATCTGTTTAAAGCAGATGCTGTGGGGCCTGGTGGATTGACTCCTCTTCATATTGCTTCTGGTAAAGATGGTTCAGAGAGTGTTTTAGATGCATTAACAGATGATCCTCAAATGGTACTTTTCTTTTTTTCTCCACTTACAATGCCATAAAAATAATATGTGTGTTTTGACGGTTTTCTTGGATTTTCTTCTTCTTAAAGAAAGTTGTTAACTAACTTTTTATGAAAAATATTTTGACCTCGGGGATAAAGGATTTTCTTGGGTTTTCCTTGTTCCTGAAGGTTAACTAACTTTTTATGAAATATTTTGACCTCAGGGTTTTTCTTGTTCTTGAAGAAAGTTGTTAGCATCTTTTGACCTCAGGGATGAAGGGTTTTCTAGTTGTTACCTTTTTTGAAATGTTTTGACCTCTGGGATAAAAGACATGTGCTTATATTTTCTTGTTCCTGAAGAAAGAAAGTTGTTAACATTAATAAAATCTTGATTTTGGTTCAGGTGGGACTGAAAGCATGGAGGAACTCTCGGGATAGTAGTGGTTTGACACCTTATGATTATGCATCAATGAGAGGCCATTATAATTACATTCATCTGGTTCAAAGAAAGATGAACAAGAACAGATCAGAGAAGGGGCATGTGGTTGTGGACATGCCTCCTCCGGTGGTGGCTGAGCAGCCCCATAAAGTCACCGGATTCGAAACAGAGAAGGCTGTAGTGGTGGTGGTACAGAAATCGTGCAGCCGGTGTGAGCGGAAACTGTCATATTATGGTGGTGGCCGGTCTTCACTGGCAATATATAAGCCAGCAATGCTGTCAATGGTGGCAATAGCTGCAGTGTGTGTGTGTGTGGCTTTGCTGTTCAAGAGTTCACCTCAGGTTATGTATGTGTTCCAGCCCTTCATTTGGGAGAGACTCAAGTATGGAGCAAGCTAAAGCTAATACAAGTCTAGGATTTCAATTTTTTTTCTTCTTCTTTTGGATATAATTTTATTAACGAAGATGATTATGATCGTTTATATATATAATATATTCTGACTGGAAAATTTATGTGTAATGTGTATATGTCTGTATTGATGTTATTCCATCCAAATACAAGCTTTTCTTCCATAGGTGATTGGCTTATACGATTAACTTTTTATATTTGAGGTAGGGTCAATTTATATGTAACGTGTATGTGTCACTTTTTATATTTATAGCATTTATGTTTGTAGTTCAGACTTGTTTACCAATTTCCCTGCATCCACTCATAAGGAAATCCCTCTCATAAATCTCAAAACATCATCGTTACTTTGTATAATTAGAAGTATTTAGATTTCTAGTGGAACCAAGTCAAATCTCCATGACTCCGTATGACATCATCTTGATCTCGTTACTTTGCTTAATAGATTTCTAGTGGAACCGTTGAAACAATCATGATGTGATATTAGAGAGCATGTTTATTGCAATAAAATTGAGAGGCTTATGAAATGCTAATATGAATTTGAAGCATTTGGAATGAATGAGATGTGTTGCATGGTATGATGCTTGTATTACACTAGTAATTGAGCTCACGTTTTGTCGTGGATTTTTACGTGTTTTTGTTGCGTATTAGAAAAGTAAAGGAGGAAATAATGATATTACGGGTACGGGAGATAAACATGAAAGTTTAGAAAATGAAGGGGTGAAAGTAACATTTTACAAAATTGAAGGTGGGTGTGGGTGGGTGGGTGGGTGTGTGTGTGTGGGGGGGGGGGGGGGGGGGGGGAGGTGAAGGTGAAAGTGATATTTTAAAAAGTAAATTGATGGAAAATATTATTTTGCAAAATAGAAGAGTTGCAAATGACGGCTTTTACAAAGTTGAAAGTTTTAACTTGAACTTCTCACGTTAACATACTTGTACATACATTGTGCGTAAGAATATGCACTTTTAATGAAAGAGCTTTGAATTATTATCATAATATATCTAAATTATTTCAAATATGTTTAGATATATAAATGTGATGTTACAAATAAAATTAAAATTAAATGTTGAGAGAAAAACTTTTGAAAAACACTTGAACAAACGTTAGTACAAGGTAATAGTTGCAGAATATATTAATATCAATGATCAAGTTAGCTCAACAATAATAAGTTAGAAGTGTTAGATAGTTAGTTGTGGAAATGTAAAGGAAATGTAAATGACAACAAGTTATATCAAGTAAACATCAAACTGTTTCGTAACAAGGTTTGTAGTCAAACACAAGTTAGTAAATGTGAACAGTTTAAGATGAAGAGGATTTCGGATATTAGATAAGATGAAGATTTGAGAGAATGATCTTTGTATTTCATTATTAGCTCAAAAGATCGTGAAAGTGGATACGATTACATGAAGAAGGGAGTCTCTATTTATAGAGTCCCAAAAAGTTACATCTGAAATAAACAATTAATATTCTACTGACTTAAGTGACCATGCAAGGTTCACTGGATAAAGCTAAGCTAAAACGCTAAGTCAGTTATCGTAACTAAAAAGTCTTCATCATTCTTCATTGCGTTAGTGGTTGCTGTTCACTACGGTTCACAAAACAACTTCTTCAACTTCGGTAGACAAACTACAGTTGCGGTAGCATCTCCAATTGCGGTAGACAAAACAAGATTGCGGATCATTAAGTTTAAGAGGGTCACTTTTTTGTTTTAACAATTTCCCCCAAAGTGACCTCTTCAACTTTCTTCTTCACTTGTTGAGTTTTAGGAATATGATAATGATCCACCAGAACTTCCTTACTTCACATAGCCACTGGATTCTTTGGGTGATTTCAAACTTCACTTCTTCAGTTGTATTCTTGGATCTTTGAACCGAAGCCAAGGTGGTATCCAGTTGCTTCTTGGTCAACCTATGCATTGCGGTTACAGGAATGAAGTACTTGAGATCATTGTTGGTTTTCTTGTATACAAATCCTAACTCCGGATAATTCGTTGCTCCGAGTGACATGTCTTGATAACCTTCAATAAAGCTTGGTGTAGGCTCGAAGTCTGGAAAGTTGAACTTCTTGGCCAGGACATGGTGAATTTCGGCATCAATTTTCCCAAAATCGCATACTAATGCCTTGAGAAATTCACAAGCTTTTTCACACGTAATCTTCATCTTCGGATGTTTTTCGGCTTTGACTTGAAAAACTCTTGCAATCAGAAAAACCTCTTCTGGGTTCATGCAGGGGAAATCAGCCTGCGTTCTGATATAGTCATCTCCTCTCCTGGTGAGGGTATACTGAACAAAATCAGTCTTCATGAACTTCCTCACTTTATAATTCTTAACCCCCTCTGGTCTGTCGTTGGACCAGATCTTTTCAAAGTCAGTACTATGTTTGGCATCAAACTGATTTAAGCGTTCGAATTCAAGGGGGAGTCTTTGATCATCAGGAAGGCTGAGATCAAAAGGCTCAAAAACAGGGAAAAATTTGGAGTTTGGAGAGATTGGTATGTCCCAATATCCATCAGATGGAGGTTCAACGTAAGTTACGATTGGTCTATAATCGTCATCTAGAAGCCTTCGGGTAGGGTTTACCCAAGAATTGATTAAAGACTCATCCATGGTTGTATCAAATCCATGTGCCCTCCATATTTGTTGAGCAAACTTCGTGGCCCTCCAGTCTCGTTTTCTTTGAAGAGTGGTCGGTGAGTCATTTGAATGATCTGAGGACATTATGGGCTCCAAATTTCTGAATTGCAGAGGATTCTGATGTGGAGATTGATGAGGATCTTGTTGCAGTGGAGTTTGTTGTGGAGATGGTTGTGGAGTTGGAGGTTTGTCTTGTTCTTTGGAAGGAGTAGGTTGGATTCTTGGAGGAGTTTGATGAATTGAAGGAGTCTTTGAGTGTGAGGGGCCTTGTTCATGATGAAGGTGCGGAGGAGTCTCACTTCCCCCTTTTGAGAAAGTAACAATTTGTTGCTCCTCAAACCACTGTTTAAGTCCATCAATTTTTGAAAAAGTTTCTTTAAATTGAGACTTCATTTCTTCACAAAGCTGCTGGTTGTTGGGAATTTCTTTGTTGAAAAGTAATTGATAGATTTCCTTTGTAAGCCGCAAGATCTCATCAATACTTGAGTTGGCAGTTAAGGATCTCCGTAAGCCGTTGATGGTAGATTGAAGAACCGCAAGACTGGATTCATAAGCATTGTGAGTTTCTTCGACCAACTTGTTGGAGTGAATGGCTTGTTTTTCCAGAGATACTTTGAACTCATCCTTCAATGCAGTTATTTCCTTGATGAGCTTTTCTGCAGCTGAGAGGAACTCCTTGTGATCAGCAGTGCGGAGATTATCCAAGTCTCAGATTCCCAATTCAATCTTGAGACTAACTCTTTGAGCAAGCATCCTTTCCCTGGTTTCGAGAATTTCCACACATTCCACTAGAGATTGCGGTGTAGGAACTTCAGTATTCTGTGGTTCTTTAGTTGTTACTGCGGCCAGGATCTGATCAACTGTGACAACCCGAAACTTTTTCCGTTATCCTTACTTAATTTCCGTTAATCAAATTTGGGTTTTTATTTAATTCCGTCAAATTTGATAGTTTGGGGAAGGACTTTACGTTTAAATAAATCAATTCGGATTTATTTTCGTTCACGTTATTATTATTTTTGGTCTAACGGAATATTCTAAACTCAGTTCGATCGAGTTTCGTATTAGAAAACGAGGTTTTCTAAGTCAAAACATAGCATTCGGGCCAAACAACCCTTCGAGAGGAGTTTACGGCCGCAAACTCAGTTTACGACCGTAAACTCTGTTTACGACCGTAAACACTGTTCAAGGCCGTAAACCCTCCACCCCACCCCTTGGCCGTAAACTCACCCCTATATAAGGGATGAGTGGCCTTCATTTCTCACTTTACACACTCCAGAAGCTTTCTCTCTCTACTCTCTCTCTCTCTCTCTACAAACTTCGATTTTGCTCAAGGATCCTCAAGAATGTAAGTGATTCTTCACCTTGATTGTGTTTCTATCTCACTTCTAGTGGTAAATCCATGCTCCAATCTCATGAATCTCATCTTTTCTAGATTTTCTCTCTCACTAAGAACACCAAGAACACACACTAGTGTTTTTGGACTCTAACCACCTTTTCAAGCTTCCACTACGTAAGTACACTACCCTTAGCTTGTTGGATACAAGAATCTCTTGTTAAACATCTATAAATCGTGGCCAGAAGGGTGTTTACGGCCAAGGCAATCTCCCTTGACCATAAACTCTATTTATGTGGTGCAAAGTTGCCACAACACCCTCCTAAGCCTGGAAACGAGACTTAGAACACTTCCAGAAGGCTAGAAAGGACCCTGAAACACCAAAAATCGCATCTTTCACAAAGTATTTACGGTCGTAAACACATGGGCCGTAAACACATGGGCCGTAAACCCATGGACCGTAAACCCATGGACCGTAAACTCCTTTTACGACCACAAACTCCCCATTTTCAAATCACATGCGATTCTAACACTTAGTTTTAAGTGTTTCCTAGTCCCTAAGGTGGTTTCCTTCCATAACGAATAGTGTTATGCCCTCACCTAATGTATATATGTACTTCTACATGCTAAATAGGATCCGTTTGTGTCCGAGGCTTTATTTGACACTCAGCAAAATTCCTAGCAACTTACACTCGAATCCCACGTCAAACAGTGAGTTCTTACCCCTACGCTTTTTCCGAGTTTTTCATGTTTTCAGGGGGGAATACAAGCAAAAGTACAAGGAAACTTGTGCTCAAAATATGTTATTTTGTTAAAATATTTATATTTTCAGTATGCTTTTAACAAGGAAAACAGTTTTACCAACCGATTAAGAAATCAACTCGTGGAAACAGTTTTCAAAACTAGAATAATGAACTTGTGAATCATGTATTAATATGTATTATTTTATAAAGGATTCATGCAAATCATAAACAAGATTTTCAGTATTATTACTTGTAAATTTGTTAGGCTAAGTTTGAGACACGTCCTTTGTGACAACCCGAAATTTCTATTATGTCTAACATTTCAATTCATTAGAAGTCAAAACAGTTACTGCTAATTTTCAGACTTTTTGGAATAAGTTTGAGTATTTTAGGATTAACACTTTAGGAGATATCAGGAGAGAGGATGCCCTAAGGTTTATTGTGCAACAATAAAGTCCCGACACATCAAAAGATTGGATTTTACGGCCTAAACAATGGTGTTTACGGCCATAAACCCCAAGGAAGGGGGTATATAAGTGACACTTAGTCATTTATACCATTTTTCCACCTTTTCAAGAACAAATCTCAAACTCTCTCAAGTATCTTCCAAAGATTTCTCAAGATCTTCAATCTAGTAAGTGTTTCTAACCCTTTAAAGTTAGTATATCACTTAATCTAGTGTTTTAACACACTTCTATCCGAAAAATTTGTCCAAAAGGCTTGATCTTCAAGTTTCACCAAGAACACCAAGAACACACACTAGTGTTCTTGGACTTTTGGCTCATTTAAAGCTTCTATATTGTAAGTACTTCTATCCTAGAGTATCATAGAGCTTGTTATACTTCCATACATCAAGAAAACACCATAGAAACCCAATATCAAAGGTGTTTACGGTCCAAGAACACCTTGGACCGTAAACCCTAATTTAGGGGCCAAAGTGACCCTAGTCCCTTCCTATGCCTTGGTAACTATCATGGATCCCTTCATTGATATGTTAAGGACTTGAAAACATCAAAATACCATAATCCATAGGGGTTTACGACCGTAAACCCAAAGGGAAATGGTCTTAGGACCGTAAACTCCATTTAGGAGTGAAATGGTGCCCTAACCTCTTCTTTAAGCTTATACTTCAAGTGGAAACACTTCTAAGGACTTATAAGGCTTCAAATCAACAAATGGTCAAAGAAGTATGAGTTTACGGCCGTAAACTCATGGGTTTACGACCGTAAACTCAATGAGTTGAGGTCTCAAAACCGTAAACTCATGAAAGGGGTTCCCTTGAACCCTAAACTCAATGGCTTTGTCCTACAACACTTAGATGCAATCCTTAGCACTTATAACACCTATATAAGGTGTTTAACATGTCCTAGGATGTCTTAACTTTGTTATTTAGTTGTTTAAAGACTAATTGGATACATATATGTACTACTATATGTCAACTAGGATCATTGTGTGTGTTCAAGTCTTCACTTAACTCCTAGCAATCCTACTTCTTCAGTTCATCCAAACTACTCACTACAGGTGAGTTCATACCCCTTAATTAACCTTTTAAGTGTTTTTTTAAATGTTCTTATGGGGGGGGATACAAGTTGATCTATTATAGTTATTATATCAATCACATGTGATTAATAACTACCAAACAAGTGGTTTTCTTACTTTTCAACTATTTTACTAAACTGTTTTACATCAAAATGTTTTACAAACTCTTTTACATAACAAATGCTTTTACTTAGACTCTTTTACACTTATATCCTATCAAATGCATGCCTATATATGTATAGTTATATAAGTAATGTTTAAAGGACTTAGAACGGCTAGCTCGCCTTGTTTCCTTTTCCTCGTTGGGATGTGGCTTTAGGGTATCGGTTATCCGTCCGAAGGTCGTCTAAATATTAGTTATATATATCATGTATACATATATAGTCATAAAAGTTCCTTCCAGTCAATTCAATACCCTTGGGTAGCAAGGGTATGCATCCACAACATATTACTAGTAAGCTACAATAGGCGTAGTTTAGGAAGTTACAAATGCTATTACTAGAATAATGAATCATACAATGAGTCAGTTCATTCATGAGTCAATACACGCTAGTTAGAGAGAGAACACACAATACAGCTAGTACACACAGTACATTACAATACAATACAGAGTGATGAGAAACAAAACATACAGGCTAGACAGGGGGAGAACATACAATACAGCTAGCACATTCATTACATATACAGTTTTTTTTCAGTTATGTGAGCCACGTACGGGGCATGGCACTACCTGCCATGACCGTTCATGTATCCAGAATCTCCTTAATTGGGGAGCGTATGGTCTATACTAAATGCTATATGAAGAGATATACTTACATGGATCCTCTTACATGGATACACTTACCTGGATACTTTATCTAGATACTATATAATGAGATATTATTACATAGTATACGTGTAGATTAGATCTGTCTATCCTAGTACTAAAGGATACTCTACGGGACTAACGATTCCTACACCCAGTTGTTAGCAACAGAGGTAAATACACATCTACGGATGCCTACGGTTAATACTTTTACAAGTGTACCTTTACGGGACTAACCATTCTACTCCCTGTTGTTAGCTACAGAGGACAATGCACATCTACGGATGCCTACGGTTAATACTATTCGGCATTTACTATGTCGTGGTTATCCTATTACCAAAGGATAATACTTAAATGATTATATTTCCCTATTACTTTTATTTTGTGATACGTTCACATAAACGATGAGGTAGACTATATATTACTAATAGTAGTCATATATGGGAAAAACCATCTTTATTACAGGAAGACTACTTCCAAAACATCACGGTCTTGGTAGAAGACTACTTTCAAAACATTCAGGTCTGGGTAGAAGACTACTTTCAAAACATTCTGGTCTTGGTAGAAGACTACTTTTATACTAGTAGGAAATATGGGATTTTCTAGAGTTTTCACACTTATATCAAATGTTTCATTTAAAGATTTACATGGCATTCATAACAGCTTTCCAAATCAGGGTAATGACATTAAAATACTTATGAATTCACCAGCTTTATGCTGATCTACACTTTCAAAATAACTTGTATTCTCAGGTCACCAGTAGACAGGTACGATGACCAGGTTTTGAGAAGACGGAGCACATACAAGACTCGTCTTTTATTTTGATTACATATTTTGGTGTCTTATTACTATGAAAGAACACACATGTGAATATAGTATATCAACCCATAAAAGATATACTAACTATAAATACATTGGGATTAAAACACTCTGACCAAGAGTTTATACTTTTAAATAATAAAATATTTAAGTAAGTATACGTGCCTGCATTCATACTAAAATCAGTGTCACAATGACAAGAACAAAAGTATTACGATTGTTGAATATCACAAGTGAGCTTGGGGATGTATGGTCAATCCTGGGAATGGCATAGCCTGATCAACTATGCTGGTCCGAGGAGTGATTAGCCCATGCCCAAGAATGGTTGTGATGTGGCAACAAGTCTAAAAACTTACCAACACAACCACAAAGAAATACCATAGGGGTATTTGGTCTTACAGTAATTACTTATCTGAGAACTAAATAGATTTTTATTAGTATGTCAATAGTCGTTTAGTGGATACACTAAGGTTATATGTATTAGGATGCCATAGACTTAGAATATGTGCATCTTTGCTTTGTGTCCTGTCCTCGTTGGGTTGGGGGCTTAGGGTTAGGATCACTTATTCGAAGGTCTATCCTATCCTAACTACATATAACTGGTATGCACTAAACAAGTATTGAAGCAACTGATAAAGTGTTGGATTAATGTCTAAGTCCATAACTATAATTGGTAAGACTTGACCCGACCCGGCATGGTCCATTTGGGTTGCATGGCATCATGCATTTGGATAGACTATAATGAGAGAAATAACACTTAAGGTTGGTTAATATATTATAAGTTCTAATATATTAATAAGGTTATTTAATTAGTATTGATCAAGAATTAATTTGGAATTAATTAAGTGATCAAAAGGAGACTAATTAAATATATGGGTTGATTGTGTAAATCGTTCATTCTTATATATGTGGGCTTGTGATCCAAGATTCCTTATGTTGGACTAAGTCCATGGGGTGACCCATGGATACTCCATGGAGGTTAAAATCCATGGAGCATAAGGAATGGGTAAATTTATGAGTTACATGGTGTAACCCTAATAGCCACCATATAAAAGAATCTCATGGCTCAAGAAATCGAGCACTAATGTGTGAGTGTGAGGGCTAGACGATTTCAAGGAGTGTTCAAGTTTCTCTCAAGTTATTCCAAGTATATTTGGTGTTGTGTGAACCATTTGAGGTGTCACACTTGGGGCACTAGGCACTCAAGCTTCATGAAGACATTCTACATCAAAGAGGTATGTATTCTATCTTGTTATATTTATTATTTTGTATGCTAGATTAGGATAATACCTTGGATGTTCATAATTGTATGTATAATAGAGAAAACATAGATCCAAGGTATTTAGGGTTGCATGTACACTTAGGAGTGTTAGAATGCTCATAACTCAACACAAGTGTACGGCCGCACACACCAAGTGTGGCCGCACACACACACCCTGGCCGCACACACACAAATAGTGTGTATTTGGACCATACACTCCCTTGTAAAGACATATACCCCTTATATACAATCATATATGGTTGTAAAACTTCAAAATAAGTGTTTACTAGTCCCTAAGGTGGTTTCAATTCAATAATTAGTGGTTATAATCACTAATTATATTCATATATGTTAAATAGGATCCTTGTGTGTGTACAAGTCTTCACTTGACACTTAGCATCCTACATCATTCAATACATCCAAACCACCAACTACAGGTGAGTTCATACCCCTTAATCAATGTTTTAAATGATTTTAAATGCTTTAATGGGGGGGGGGAATACAAGTAGAAAACAGTATGTTATAGTATCAATCACATATGATTTATAACTGTGTTTTCAGCCAACTGATTTCACATACTTCAAAATGTGATACACGAAATGGTTTTCTGTCCTGATATACTTTGTTATCAAAGGATTTACTTCTGAAATGTTTTATAAACAATGACATCAAGTCATTGTTACTTATTGTTTCAAAACCCTTAAATGTTTTACAAAACCTCTTTCAACTTATTATTCAAAACAATATCTATACACTTATGTTCATATATATATGTATTGATATGAAAGCATTCATTCTTCGTTCCGTTCCCACACTCTTGAGTAGCAAGGGTGTAAAAACCTTCCTGGACATCAATTACTTTCCAGTAAACTATTATAGGGATAGTTTAGGGGATACAAAACATTATTCCTATTACAAGGAATTACACCAGAGTCAGTTCATTCATGAGTCTATACTAAATGCTATATGAAGAGATATACTTACATGGATCCTCTTACATGGATACACTTACCTGGATACTTTATCTAGATACTATATAATGAGATATTATTACATAGTATACGTGTAGATTAGATCTGTCTATCCTAGTACTAAAGGATACTCTACGGGACTAACCATTCCTACACCCAGCTGTTAGCAACAGAGGTAAATGCACATCTACGGATGCCTACGGTTAATACTTTTACAAGTGTACCTTTACGGGACTAACCATTCTACTCCCTGTTGTTAGCTACAGAGGACAATGCACATCTACGGATGCCTACGGTTAATACTATTCGGCATTTACTATGTCGTGGTTATCCTATTACCAAAGGATAATACTTAAATGATTATATTTCCCTATTACTTTTATTTTGTGATACGTTCACATAAACGATGAGGTAGACTATATATTACTAATAGTAGTCATATAGGGGAAAAACCATCTTTATTACAGGAAGACTACTTCCAAAACATCACGGTCTTGATAGAAGACTACTTTCAAAACATTCAGGTCTGGGTAGAAGACTACTTTCAAAACATTCAGGTCTTGGTAGAAGACTACTTTTATACTAGTAGGAAATATGGGATTTTCTAGAGTTTTCACACTTATATCAAATGTTTCATTTAAAGATTTACATGGCATTCATAACAGCTTTCCAAATCAGGGTAATGACATTAAAATACTTATGAATTCACCAGCTTTATGCTGATCTACACTTTCAAAATAACTTGTATTCTCAGGTCACCAGTAGACAGGTACGATGACCAGGTTTTGAGAAGACGGAGCACATACAAGACTCGTCTTTTATTTTGATTACATATTTTGGTGTCTTATTACTATGAAAGAACACACATGTGAATATAGTATATCAACCCATAAAAGATATACTAACTATAAATACATTGGGATTAAAACACTCTGACCAAGAGTTTATACTTTTAAATAATAAAATATTTAAGTAAGTATACGTGCCTGCATTCATACTAAAATCAGTGTCACAATGACAAGAACAAAAGTATTACGATTGTTGAATATCACAAGTGAGCTTGGGGATGTATGGTCAATCCTGGGAATGACATAGCCTGATCAACTATGCTGGTCCGAGGAGTGATTAGCCCATGCCCAAGAATGGTTGTGATGTGGCAACAAGTCTAAAAACTTACCAACACAACCACAAAGAAATACCATAGGGGTATTTGGTCTTACAGTAATTACTTATCTAAGAACTAAATAGATTTTTATTAGTATGTCAATAGTCGTTTAGTGGATACACTAAGGTTATATGTACTAGGATGTCATAGACTTAGAATATGTGCATCTTTGCTTTGTGTCCTGTCCTCGTTGGGTTGGGGGCTTAGGGTTAGGATCACTTATTCGAAGGTCTATCCTATCCTAACTACATATAACTGGTATGCACTAAACAAGTATTGAAGCAACTGATAAAGTGTTGGATTAATGTCTAAGTCCATAACTATAATTGGTAAGACTTGACCCGACCCGGCATGGTCCATTTGGGTTGCATGGCATCATGCATTTGGATAGACTATAATGAGAGAAATAACACTTAAGGTTGGTTAATATATTATAAATTCTAATATATTAATAAGGTTATTTAATTAGTATTGATCAAGAATTAATTTGGAATTAATTAAGTGATCAAAAGGAGACTAATTAAATATATGGGTTGATTGTGTAAATCGTTCATTCTTATATATGTGGGCTTGTGATCCAAGATTCCTTATGTTGGACTAAGTCCATGGGGTGACCCATGGATACTCCATGGAGGTTAAA
Organism: Lactuca virosa; assembly: GCF_052849685.1. Classification (NCBI taxonomy): domain Eukaryota; kingdom Viridiplantae; phylum Streptophyta; class Magnoliopsida; order Asterales; family Asteraceae; genus Lactuca; species Lactuca virosa. Next base: position 275,725,843 of record NC_136431.1, on the reverse strand, counting down.
ATCCATGGAGCATAAGGAATGGGTAAATTTATGAGTTACATGGTGTAACCCTAATAGCCACCATATAAAAGAATCTCATGGCTCAAGAAATCGGGCACTAATGTGTGAGTGTGAGGGCTAGACGATTTCAAGGAGTGTTCAAGTTTCTCTCAAGTTATTCCAAGTGTATTTGGTGTTGTGTGAACCATTTGAGGTGTCACACTTGGGGCACTAGGCACTCAAGCTTCATGAAGACATTCTACATCAAAGAGGTATGTATTCTATCTTGTTATATTTATTATTTTGTATGCTAGATTAGGATAATACCTTGGATGTTCATAATTGTATGTATAATAGAGAAAACATAGATCCAAGGTATTTAGGGTTGCATGTACACTTAGGAGTGTTAGAATGCTCATAACCCAACACAAGTGTACGACCGCACACACCAAGTGTGGCCGCACACACACACCCTGGCCGCACACACACACAAATAGTGTGTATTTGGACCATACACTCCCTTGTAAAGACATATACCCCTTATATACAATCATATATGGTTGTAAAACTTCAAAATAAGTGTTTACTAGTCCCTAAGGTGGTTTCAATTCAATAATTAGTGGTTATAATCACTAATTATATTCATATATGTTAAATAGGATCCTTGTGTGTGTACAAGTCTTCACTTGACACTTAGCATCCTACATCATTCAATACATCCAAACCACCAACTACAAGTGAGTTCATACCCCTTAATCAATGTTTTAAATGATTTTAAATGCTTTAATGGGGGGGGGGGGAATACAAGTAGAAAACAGTATGTTATAGTATCAAGTATATTTGCATGGTTATTCACACCTTGTTTTGTGATCCTCGGCATCCCAGTCACAAAACCTGAAGGGCACACTCGAGATTGAAACATGCCTTTGAACAGTTCAATGAATCTCAAAGATCTAGGACTTTCAAATCCAATTAAAACCTAATAAATTATTTCGTTTTTCATGGTGGAAATTGGTGAATCGTCATTCACCTACCTTCAATATTTTATAGCTTGGATTACGGCATCCCTCTTCTAAGTTATAAAATAGTTTGTTGGGTCCTAGCCTTAATATTTCATATTGGGTGTCATATTAAGGACTTTAAATCAACTATCTTGAATATCTCCCAAAAAGATGTCTGGTCTAGACATTTATGATCTTCCCAAATCTCTTGAAACAAGCTTTCCTAAATGAAGATGATGTCCCATGGATATCATACTTCTTTCACCTCCTCCAATTATTCTCCCTAACCCACAAGTTCCTAAAAAGTTTTAGGTCACTCAAGCCCTATTGGCAAGGCAAGGTCTAGGTGTGATCACATCTTGGAGATGTAGTCACATATTGACAAGTCGGGAGAGTTGGGTGTCAAAGTCTTGAGAAAGTTGGTGGCTCAACTACTTTCTAAGTCACATAGTGAGTTCTTTTGGGAATCCTATGAAACAGACTAAGACAAGACCCTTAATGATCTTATCTATTTGCTAAGATCAACTTCCTAAAACGCTATGGACATTGAAAATGATGACATTGGATATCCAGTAAAGCTCTCTCTTCCCAATGGAAAGGGATCGGCCATAGTCAACTCGGTTGACCCAATGGTAAAGAGAGAGGCAAAGTCTGAGATAGTCTCATTATCAAGGGTCCATAGGTAACTATTGCCAAAGGAAGGGGCATTGGTTACGAAGCTGCCAAATTTACCTAAGGATGTTAAAGTCAATAAGTTTGGCTCTACTTTAGGTAAAGTCCATTGTCTAACTCTATTAAGTACATGCTGATTCTGATCGCGAAGATGGATTTCAATCGCATGGTTCGGTGATCAGAATTTTGGGCTATTACTTAAGAGTTATGATATTTATATTGCTTAGGAATAGATAACAACAAGGTTTTCATATGGATTGTAAGGATAAGTTTTTCCGCAAAGTTTTAAAATAAAAGAAAAAGGTTTTGATTTTATTTATTTTAAGTATCCTTACAATGGCATTTGTGAAAAGTTGTTGCTTATAAGATTCCATTGATAGCAATATTGGAAAAATGGATTTGATTCTTTCGGTTGTGGTAGTGTCTAATATTACCAAATAAGGAATGATTCTCATCACCCAAGGTTCAATTGGACCGAAACTTGGAATCATGCAAGTTGTACAGTATGATGAATGAGAACTTTCAGCTTGGAAAATTAAGACTAATTCCTTATGTGAATAAGGAAAGGACTAAGGGATCGAGTACACATTCTTGTGCACTGGTCAAGTCCACCACAAAAGATCAAGAAGACTATTCGTCATGATTTACTTAAGTTCAGTAAATATGGTTATACTTATAAGTTTAAGTATAAGTCTGTAGCATTGGAGAAGTTTCAATGTGAGACAGAACGAATAAGAAGAATCAAAGTATGGCAGAAAGATAAAAGTTTCTCAAATCTGAAAAGATGGGAGAGTACTTTAGTATCATGTTTATGATCATCTTAATGATTAAGATACCATATCACAATTGGTCCTCTAAAGTCATCTTAGTGCATTCTTATGACTAAGAAGAGGAGTCATGAATTGTTGAAATGGTTAAATCAAAAAGATGAGTCATACTTCGTTCCAAAACAATTCTTAGAGTCATACTCCAAGATTGTAACTTGAGTGACATATCTTAAAGAGGGTTTGTTAACACTAGTCAAATGTAAGAGTAAAAGGTTATCTACTCTTGTACATTTGAAATTGGTAAGTTGTGATGTTTTGGATAAAACAGAGACCAACTTAGGCCAATTGTGTAAAGTGTTAGTCTTGATAAAGAATCCGCACTATCTCTTGAATATTTGACAAGGGAGTCTTATATGTCAAGAGGACAGTGGGAGTCTTAAAGCTCTTGAAAGTTTCAAGACTTAATCAAGAATAAAACCTAAAGTCCTTCACTAGCACACGACTTGAGGTTTATAACCTATCGTGTTGAAATTTTTGTGCCTATTCAAGTTGGCTTTGCATAGGAGTTCTGAGAGTTCTCAATTGGTTGCACAACTACTTGGAAGCAATGGCAGGCACCTGAGCTGCCAAATGGCAAGAATTTAAGATTGCACAAGTTTAATCAATATGAGTTTGGATTTGTCACTAACCTTGTCTTGTGATTATGGTTTTGACAAATTCACATGGATAAGAACACATACACTATTAAATCTAAGTGTCATAAGGTTTCTCTCCGATTCATGAAAATGATGGTGAGGAAACACTTTCACTAAGTAGATTTTAGCTAGATAGCAATTGTGATATTTGCATTCTCAAAGTCGTTATTGGAGCGTGTGTGGTTTACCGGCACACTAACATGCACTTGTAAGAAGTGGCAAAGGTCTAAACAATTGAGACTATGATTACGGCATCCCTTTTCATAGTTCTTAAATTGTTTAGACACACATGTGAGCTATCTAAGAGAGGTGTATGATTTTGATAAAGTTTTATCAAAACAATCTAGTATCAGAAATCTGAACTTTGGTAAGAAAGTCAGCTGATTTCTGAGTACATGTCAAAGCTAGTGGGAGCATAAGTGTTATGCTAATAATCATCATGTTAGTGGGAGCATGATAATTATGACAAAGGTTGCAAGTTAGCAATGTTAATTATAGAAAACAAAAGTTTCAATTCGTGAGGTTGCACGGGTTGAAAAAGTTGTTTTGCTATAATTAAGGGAGAGGAAATTATACTTCATTTCAATTCTAAAAGCTTAGATTGAGATTTTAATCGTATTTAATCAAGGATATATATATGAATTTCATGTTGGAATGGCTCAACATAAGGAAATTCTATATATGGGTCCATTATTTGCGTTCTAAAATTCGATTATGATTACGGCATCCCTTTTCATAATCTGAATTTTGAGAACTTGGCAAATTGAAATGGAAATATTATAGCAAAAGACTGGTTTAGTCTTTATGTGAGACATCATGAATCGTGTCCCATATGCTTCGGATATAGGATCGATTACATGTGTTATATTCATCCTTTCTAAAATTTTCCAAATGCCTGGGGCATTATGAAGGGAAAAGGTCTAGAATTGGATATGACTAAAATGATTAAGCAATTGTCGAGGACAATCTAAGGTTTACCAAAGATTGGTTGCTCAAGGACAGTTGGAAGTATAATGTTAATTCTGGAAGGACCATATTGACATAATCTGTAAGGAGGCAACTCTTGTTCAGAAGTGATAGTCAAAATGGAATATGGAAATGTTTCAAAGTTAGAAATTATTCAATCTGTGTAAGATTAGGAAACTTAATGAAAGAAGGATGTTTCCAAGGAGCTGATCTCCTTTGGAATGCTCTGTAATGATTGTTGTCAAGTCTTTCTGACTTCGTGCATAATCATTAAGAGGATCAATGCATATAAGTTTAGAATCTAACAGATTTCAGTAAATGCCATGAATTTGGAATTCTTGCATTTGCAGTAAGGATTTGGGACTGTGAAAAGAGGATCATTGGAGTGATGTTCAATTGATCTATTTTACAAAGTAAAGATCATAGACAAACATAGTATGCATACTTGGTGTATGGCATGACTAGTGTTTAGAAAACATAGTGTACATGCTTGGAGCATGGGACAACTATTGTTTTAAATTCAAGTATAAAGTTGATAAAACCGAAACAATGAATAATGAGTAATCAGTATGGTGATAAATAAAAGTGTTTATTTATATTCATAGGGTTTGATACCATATTTTATTCATTTATTCTTGTGTTTCACTTTGCATGTTTTGACTTCCAGAATAACTAAGTCGCTCTTCCTGAATGATTAAGTTATTCAAACCATCCACAGTCGGTCATATGTTGGAAGTATATATGAATCAAGACTGTCATGGGTTGGTTTGTAGAGGTCCAAGTTGGTGGACAAAAGTGGTGCTACAACACTCATGAGTGCTCATAAGTTCTGAGTATTGGATTCAACCCGCGCTCATTTGAATCACTTCATGGATTTTATCACGAGTGATCATGAGACGATAATATCTTATATTCTTCAAACCTAGAGATATGAGTTGTTACTATGAGTTGGTTATACATTGATTGCACGAAAACGCATTGGTAACTCGATGTTATAAAACGTGCCTTTGTGTATGATTCAACAAGTAGTAGAACAAGCGATAGGAGTCGAAGTTTATCCATTCCTTTTACCTTCGGGATAAAAGCGATATCTGTGGGCCCCTCGATGATTTAAAGATGATACATGTGAGTGCTTGGCCAAGCCAGGACTGATTTGATTTGTTCAATCAGTCAGTCATCATGAATCGGAAATCGGGAAACAACAAATGGACAGAGAGAATGATTGATAATCCATGTCTCAGTCCATATGATATCTAGAATGGAGGAATATATGATCCCTTATCTAATGGACAAGTCATTGACAAAGGTCAGAGTTCATCGACAAGGTCAGAGTTCGACAGAAGCTTTTGAGAGCTACGATTGCTGATCGGTTCCTGAAGTCATACGCAATAATAGTTTTAGACTTATCCAAGTGGGAGACTGTTGGATTAATGTCTAAGTCCATAACTATAATTGGTAAGACTTGACCCGACCCGGCATGGTCCATTTGGGTTGCATGGCATCGTGCATTTGGATAGACTATAATGAGAGAAATAACACTTAAGGTTGGTTAATATATTATAAGTTCTAATATATTAATAAGGTTATTTAATTAGTATTGATCAAGAATTAATTTGGAATTAATTAAGTGATCAAAAGGAGACTAATTAAATATATGGGTTGATTGTGTAAATCATTCATTCTTATATATGTGGGCTTATGATCCAAGATTCCTTATGTTGGACTAAGTCCATGGGGTGACCCATGGATACTCCATGGAGGTTAAAATCCATGGAGCATAAGGAATGGGTAAAGTTATGAGTTACATGGTGTAACCCTAATAGCCACCATATAAAAGAATCCCATGGCTCAAGAAATCGTGCACTAATGTGTGAGTGTGAGGGCTAGACGATTTCAAGGAGTGTTCAAGTTTCTCTCAAGTTATTCCAAGTGTATTTGGTGTTGTGTGAACCATTTGGGGCACTAGACACTCAAGCTTCATGAAGACATTCTACATCAAAGAGGTATGTATTCTATCTTGTTATATTTATTATTTTGTATGCTAGATTAGGATAATACCTTGGATGTTCATAATTGTATGTATAATAGAGAAAACATAGATCCAAGGTATTTAGGGTTGCATGTACACTTAGGAGTGTTAGAATGCTCATAACCCAACATAAAGATCATCTTATAATTATCTAATTAGATCGTCTACTTAGTTATATCTTACACCTCTTTTCTCGCGTAGATTAAATGGCTGGATTCCATCTCCCCGGAGACCCGTACTTTCCCAACCACGGCAATGCTGGATGGCTTGGAGGAGAGCTAGAAGATGATCACCCAATCCCTTTGGATGATCATGAAGCTGAAGGATTTTCTGATGGTTCTGACTCGGAGCCAGAAGTCAACAACCAACCCCCAGCTGATTAAAACCCAAACCCTCGTCCAGCATTTCAAGGACCCACTCCTTTGTGGGCGATAAACTTGAATGGGTGGATTCAGGAACAGGGACAACCAATGCCCTACAATGGAGACAGAAGCTTCTACAACCTCACTGAGGGAGGTTCTGCTGACAGAGTCCTACCCATCATGGTTCGTAGGATTGCTCGGAACACAGAGCAGGGTTGAGCAGCTATCGCCCAAGTCGTGGAGGTTGATGCCAACTCTGGCGTTAACACTGTCCGCATTCGCCAACTAGAGTCTGCTCATGAAAGGACTCTGGTCCAAAATGCTGCTCTTCAGAGAGAACTCACTGAAACCCGAGCTGAAGTCAGGGAACTTCGAGCTCAACAAGCAAGATCTGATAGGCGTGTGAGAGACATAGAATGCCTTCTGTCGAAGTCAAGAACTCACTCTGGTAGTTCTCGTCGCCGATAGATTCTCATCAACTTCTCTTTTGGGTATAACCTAGTTGTGTAAAAACTCTAGTCTAATTTCCTATCTTTGTAAACCTTAGACCTGTTAAAGTCTTGATTAGGTTGTAGTTCTGTCAAAATTTTCCCATCTTGGTTGATGTAAAACCTACTTCTAGGTCATTTTTCCCGAACTTGTTACATCTGTAATTCCAGTATCTTTGACAGATATCTAATATTGTGGAAATTATATCTAAATGCTTTCAACTTCAATCAATCGTGTTATTCATTTGTGCTGTTCGGCTATGGAGAGTTAGTCCAGGAGTCATTCTCATCATTTTCCTAATTAAATTCTTATCAATGTTTTCATCTTCTTAAATTATAGTTCAAACATGCCTCCACGTAAATCAACAAGACGTAATCCTCCCATACCAACACCACCTACTCCTCAGTTCGACACAGCAGCCCTAAATGTTGCTGTAGCTGCAGCTGTGGCTACAACCATGGCACAATATCAGGCATCAGGTTCCACTGGAGGAGGAACCCATGTTCATTCTATTCAGGTTGAAGCTCATGTGCGCTCGAGAGAGTGCTCCTTCAAAGACTTCACAAACTGCAAGCCATTGTCCTTTAAAGGAACTGGCGGGGTCCTTGTCCTCTCGCAATGGTTCGAGAAGACAGAGTCGGTCTTTGAAATCTGCTCGTGCCCAGAGGGAAGCAAGGTCAAGTTTGCCGCTTGTACCTTCGAATCAAAAGCCCTAACATGGTGGAATAGCCATGTTAAGTCACTATCTCTAGTGGTGGCTAATGATATGGGCTAGGATACCATGAAAGACCTCATGATTGAGGAGTACTGCCCGAGAGGCGAGATCCAAAAGCTGGAGGAGGAACTGTGGAGCCTAACCATGAAGGGCTCCGACATCGTCTCGTATACCGCCAGGTTCTGTGAACTGGTGGCCCTCTGTCCCAATATGATCCATACGGAGGGAAAGAAGATCGAGAGGTATATATGGGGGCTGATACCACCATACCAGGGGAATGTTTTGGCTTCCCACCCTACTACATTCGATAGTGCCAAGCGATTGGCATAGCGGCTCATTGACCATGGGGTTTGTACCCCATCCGCAACAACGACCCTGGCCATCTCAGAACCCGCCAGAACCGCTGATTCCAAACGGAAGATTTGGGATGACAAGAAAAAGAAGAAGGCTGCCAAGAAGCAGCGGGTCGTAGCAGTTCATGCTGCGATGGCACCTGCCACTGCTGCTACTGCTGCTCCGGCAAGGCAGTACTCAGGAAGTTTGCCTAAGTGCAATCAGTGCAACTTCCACCACGTTGGGGCCTGTCGTGAAATGCAGTGCTCTAACTGCAACAGGAAGGGGCACACTGCCCGCTTCTGCAAGGCTCCAGCAAAACCAATCACCCAAGTCCCCGGAGCTGGTGTGGGCCAAGCTTGCTGCAACTGTGGCGAGGTGGGCCACTACAAAAAGAACTGCCCGAAGGCAGGAAATGCAGGTGGAGTGGCAAGGGTTCTGGCCATAGGCCACGAGGAAGCGGTTGCCGACCCCACAGTGGTCACTGGTACGTTTGTCCTCGACAACTCTTATGCATGCATTCTATTTGATAGTGGAGCGGAGAGGAGTTTCGTGAACCAAAAATTTGCTCATTTACTTAAGCAAAAATCCCGAGCACTTAAAGAACCGTTCACAGTAGAAATGGCTAATGGGAAGACAGAGAGCACTAGCTGCATATTCATAGGGTGTACCTTAACTTTAGATAACCATTCATTTTCGATCGATCTCATGCCGGTCTCAATTAAAAGTTTCGACGTCATCATCGGCATGGATTGGTTGAGTCTTCAACGTGCCGACATCATGTGTTACGAAAAGGCTGTACGCCTAAATCTGTCGTCTGGCGAAACTCTAGTAGTATATGGCGACAAACCCGGCACGAACCTTCGTATTATCTCGAGCATTCAAGCTCAGAAGTTCTTCCGAAAGGAATGTCTCGCATTCCTTACTCATGTGGTCGATGTGAGCCAAGAAACGAAGGACATTCAAAACATTCAAGTAGTACGCGATTTTCCCGACGTCTTTCCAGAAGAACTACCAGGATTACCTCCGCAACGACAAGTCGAGTTCAGAATCGACTTGGTTCCAGGAGCTACTCCCGTAGCTAAATCGCCTTATCGTCTAGCACCTGCAGAGATGCAAGAACTATCCTGTCAACTTAACGAACTGCTCAGCAAGGGTTTTATAAGACCAAGCTTCTCACCTTGGGGAGCTCCAGTCTTGTTCGTCAAGAAGAAAGACAGATCGTTTCGAATGTGCATCGACTACAGGCAGCTCAACAAACTGACCATCAAAAATCGTTATCCTTTGCCTCGGATTGACGATTTATTCGATCAACTTCAAGGCGCGAATTTCTTTTCAAAAATCGACTTAAGATCCAGATATTACCAACTACGAGTGCTAGGGGAGTATGTTCCGAAGACAGCCTTCCGAACTCGTTATGGGCACTACGAATTCGTAGTGATGCCGTTCGGATTAACAAACGTGCCTGCAGTATTCATGGACTTAATGAATAGGGTGTGTCGTCCTTACTTGGATCAGTTCGTCATCGTCTTCATCGATGACATACTAATCTACTCTCGTAGTAAGGAGGAGCATAGTCAACATCTGCGACAAGCCTTAGAAACCCTGCGCGTGGAGAAGCTTTATGCGAAGTTCTCGAAATGCGAATTTTGGATCCGACGAGTCGAATTCTTAGGGCACGTGGTTAGCGAGGAGGGAATACACGTGGACCCTTCCAAAATTAAATCCATTGAGAACTGGTCAGCACCGAAGACGCCTACAGAAATTCGTCGATTTCTAGGTCTCGCTGGCTACTATCGCAGGTTTATTCAGAACTTCTCCCGTATCGCGAAACCTCTTACAACACTGACCCAGAAGGGCGTAGCCTTTGACTGGGAAGAGAAGCAGGAGAGAGCGTTCCAAACGCTCAAGCGAGCCTTGTGCACCGCACCAATACTATCCCTCCCCGAATGGATAGAAGACTTCGTTGTCTACTACGATGCGTCAAATCAAGGACTCGGATGTGTTCTGATGCAGCGAGGTAAGGTCATCGCCTATGCCTCGAGACAGCTAAAGACACATGAGGTCAACTACACTACCCACGATCTTGAACTAGGAGCAGTTGTATTTGCTCTGAAGATCTGGAGACACTACCTGTACGGTACGAAGAGCACAATCTTTACTGACCACAAGAGCTTACAACATATATTCGACCAGAAAGAGCTCAACATGAGACAATGACGGTGGGTCGAGCTACTCAGTGATTACGAATGCGAAATTCGTTATCATCCGGGTAAAGCCAATGTAGTAGCTGATGCCCTAAGTCGGAAATAATATTCTGGTCGTAGAGTCAAATCTTTGACTCTAACTATCCATTCACACTTGTCCACACAAATTAAGGCTGCTCAGCTCGACGCTTTGAAACCTGAAAATGTGGCGGGTGAATCCCTGAGAGGGATGGATAAGAACTTGGAGGTTAAGGGTGGCGGAGCTTATTATCTCATGGACCGGATCTGGACCCCGAAACTTGGTGGTTTCAGAGACTTAGTCATGAACGAGGCGCACAACACTCGTTATTCCGTCCACCCAGGTTCAGATAAGATGTATCTGGATCTTAAAAAGTTATACTGGTGGCCTAACATGAAAGCATAAATTGCTACCTTCATAAGTAAATGCCTTACTTGCGCGAAGGTCAAGGTCGAATACCAGAAACCCTCAGGCCTCCTACAACAACCTGAGATACCGGAATGGAAGTGGGAGCGGATCACTATGGATTTCATTACCAAGTTGCCCAAGACAACGGGTGGACTTGATACCATATGGGTCATCGTCAACAGATTGACCAAGTCTGCACACTTCCTGCCTATCAAGGAAACAGACAAGATGGAGAAACTTACAATAACTTACATTAAGGAGATTATACGACTGCACGGTGTTCCCATATCCATTATCTCGGACAGAGATAGTAGGTTCACTTCTAGGTTCTGGCAGTCGCTACAGAGTTCCTTAGGAACTAGGCTGGACATGAGTACAGCCTACCATCCGCAGACAGACGGGCAAAGTGAGAGGACTATCCAAACCTTGGAAGATATGCTACGAGCCTGTGTGATCGACTTTGGAAAAGCATGGGATACTCATTTACCCCTTGTAGAATTTTCTTACAACAACAGTTATCACACGAGCATAAAGGTTGCTCCATTCGAGGCCCTCTATGGCCGCAAGTGCAGATCCCCTCTATGCTGGGCTGAGGTGGGTGATACCCAGTTAGCTAAAGGACGAGTTCCTGAAAGCACTCTTACAGGTCCGGAAATCATACGGGAAACGACGGAGAAGATCGTTCAGATCCGTGAACGATTGAAAGCCTCCAGAGACCGACAGAAAAGCTACACTGATAAACGAAGGAAACCATTGGAGTTCCAGGTGGGCGACCGTGTTCTATTGAAGGTCTCACCCTGGAAGGGCTTGATACGCTTTGGAAAGCGTGGAAAGCTAAATCCAAGGTACATAGGGCCTTTCGAGATTCTCGCAAGAATCAGCCCTGTAGCTTACAAACTTAACTTACCGCGCGAACTCAGTAACGTACATTCTACTTTCCACGTCTCGAACTTGAAAAAGTGTCTGTCCGACGAGACTCTTGTAATCCCACTCGACGAGATCGAGATCAACGAGAGCCTCAACTTCGTGGAAGAACCTGTAGAGATCATGGACCGGGAGGTCAAGCAAACGAAACAAAGCCGTATCCCGATAGTGAAGGTTCGCTGGAACGCCAAGCGAGGACCCAAATTCACTTGGGAGCGAGAGGATCAGATGAAACTGAAATATCCTCTTCTTTTTACTTAGTTATTTGTAACTACTTATTTGCTTAAATTCTAATTTCGGGACGAAATTCCTTCTAAGGAGGGGATGATGTGACAACCCGAAATTTCTATTCTGTCTAACATTTCAATTCATTAGAAGTCAAAACAGTTACTGCTAATTTTCAGACTTTTTGGAATAAGTTTGAGTATTTTAGGATTAACACTTTAGGAGATATCAGGAGAGAGGATGTCCTAGGGTTTATTGTGCAACAATAAAGTCCCGACACATCAAAAGATTGGAGTTTACGGCCTAAACAATGGTGTTTGCGGCCGTAAACCCCAAGGAAGGGGGTATATAAGTGACACTTAGTCATTTATACCATTTTTCCACCTTTTCAAGAACAAATCTCAAACTCTCTCAAGTATCTTCCAAAGATTTCTCAAGATCTTCAATCTAGTAAGTGTTTCTAACCCTTTTAAGTTAGTATATCACTTAATCTAGTGTTTTAACACACTTCTATCCAAAAAAATTTGTCCAAAAGGCTTGATCTTCAAGTTTCACCAAGAACACCAAGAACACCAAGAACACACATTAGTGTTCTTGGACTTTTGGCTCATTTCAAGCTTCTATATTGTAAGTACTTCTATCCTATAGTATCATAGAGCTTGTTATACTTCCATACATCAAGAAAACACCATAGAAACCCAATATCAAATGTGTTTACGGTCCAAGAACACCTTGGACCGTAAACCCTAATTTAGGGGCCAAAGTTACCCTAGTCCCTTCCTATGCCTTGGTAACTATCATGGATCCCTTCATTGATATGTTAAGGACTTGAAAACATCAAAATACCATAATCCATAGGGGTTTACGACCGTAAACCCAAAGGGAAATGGTCTTAGGACCGTAAACTCCATTTAGGAGTGAAATGGTGCCCTAACCTCTTCTTTAAGCTTATACTTCAAGTGGAAACACTTCTAAGGACTTATAAGGCTTCAAATCAACAAATGGTCAAAGAAGTATGAGTTTACGGCCGTAAACTCATGGGTTTACGACCGTAAACTCAATGAGTTGAGGTCTCAAAACCGTAAACTCATGAAAGGGGTTCCCTTGAACCCTAAACTCAATGGCTTTGTCCTACAACACTTAGATGCAATCCTTAGCACTTATAACACCTATATAAGGTGTTTAACATGTCCTAGGATGTCTTAACTTTGTTATTTAGTTGTTTAAAGACTAATTGGATACATATATGTACTACTATATGTCAACTAGGATCATTGTGTGTGTTCAAGTCTTCACTTAACTCCTAGCAATCCTACTTCTTCAGTTCATCCAAACCACTCACTACAGGTGAGTTCATACCCCTTAATTAACCTTTTAAGTGTTTTTTTTAAATGTTCTTATGGGGGGATACAAGTTGATCTATTATAGTTATTATATCAATCACATGTAATTAATAACTACCAAACAAGTGGTTTTCTTACTTTTCAACTATTTTACTAAACTGTTTTACATCAAAATGTTTTACAAACTCTTTTACATAACAAATTCTTTTACTTAGACTCTTTTACACTTATATCCTATCAAATGCATGCCTATATATGTATAGTTATATAAGTAATGTTTAAAGGACTTAGAACGGCTAGCTCACCTTGTTTCCTTTTCCTCGTTGGGATGTGGCTTTAGGGTATCGGTTATCCGTCCGAAGGTCGTCTAAATATTAGTTACATATATCATGTATACATATATAGTCATAAAAGTTCCTTCCAGTCAATTCAATACCCTTGGGTAGCAAGGGTATGCATCCACAGCATATTACTAGTAAGCTACAATAGGCGTAGTTTAGGAAGTTACAAATGTTATTACTAGAATAATGAATCATACAATGAGTCAGTTCATTCATGAGTCAATACATGCTAGTTAGAGAGAGAACACACAATACAGCTAGTACACACAGTACATTACAATACAATACAGAGTGATGAGAAACAAAACATACAGGCTAGACAGAGGGAGAACATACAATACAGCTAGCACATTCATTACATATACAGTTTTTTTTCAGTTATGTGAGCCACGTACAGGGCATGTCACTACCTGCCATGACCGTTCATGTATCCAGAATCTCCTTAATTGGGGAGCGTATGAGTTTGCGTATATCTATACTGGATTGACTATCCTACACCTTGCTGCTAGCTATAGTGAGACTTTCCAAGTCTACGGGTGCCAAACATCATTTTTCTCCGACATCTTACATTGTCGCGTACTATAGTCGGTAGCAGGATACAGGCCGATCACATGGTACTTTAAATTATAGTTGATTTAAGGTAGTTAGTATAGAAATAGTTATTCATTATAATACTATAGTACTATTTCATTTTCCCATTGCATTCACTTTGTGATTTTCACACAATAGACAGAATTGCTAAAACTATATTTTTTGATAAATGATAGCCAGATTTGGGAAAATACACATTCTTACAAGAGACACACACAGATACTAGATGCCTTGGTAGAAGGCTACTTTCAGTAGGAAACATAGGGTTTTCTAGGATATTCAAAACTTTCATATATTCACACTTCACATACTTACAAATTCATTCTTACAAATATAGACACTAAAATACTTATGATCTCACCAGCTTTAAAGCTGATACTCGCTTCCAAAATAACTTGTATCCTCAGGTCGTCAGTAGACAGGTACCGATGCAAGGTTTAGAGAAGATGGAGCTAGTTCAAGACTCATCTTTCATTTTGATTTATATTTTGGTGTCTATAAACTTGATAGAACGCACTTGTATGAAATTATATTATTAATGCAATGGATGATGTTGTTGCTTGTTTACTACTTTGCATTGTTGTGATACTGTACATGACGTCCTCCACCCCAGAACATTTCTGCCGTTCATAGGTTTTGGGGGTGTGACATCCTTGGTAACACTCCACCGGATTCGTGAGTGTAGGACTACCCCTTGTAACCAGAATCTCTTGTAGGGAGAGCGTGACTATTGTGTATATATCTATACGGGACTGACTATCCCGCACCTCACTGCTAGCTACAGTGGGACTGTCAGGTCTACGGGTGACAAAGTCATAAAAAGATATTGGCCATGTTACGTGCCATATCAAGTCTAAGTACGGTTATGACACTCACAACCTAGATAGCGGAAATTTACTTTTGTAATAATGAAACAAGTGAACTAACCTCAAAGTAATAACCGATTTGATTACTAGAGGGTATTAATAACACCCTTAGGATTTAGTTCACTACTTATTTATTAGTTTTATTTATGTAATAAGGCTAATACATCTCACAGAGATCAAACAGGGTTTTTCAAGGAAACTACATCTAACGATACAAGTATGGTAGATACTTGTACACCTCAAACAAGAACAGATAACCAACCGTCAACTTTTAAGGAAAATATAGGATTTTCCTGGGATAACACAACTTTACATACACGAACTGTTTAACATACAACTAATGGTTAATCATACATCTTTCATAACAAAATACAAGATTTTCTTGGGAAACACTTTTCAAGGGATCAAAGAAACATTTCTCTCACCAGAACTAAACGCTTATGAACTCACCAGCTTTATGCTGATATTTTAAAACTGCTTGTATTCTCAGGATAACAATAGACAGGTACTCTTACCAACTTTTGGAGAAGACGGAGCATTTCGGAGTCTCGTCTTTATCTTTTGCTACTTTTAAACATACTGATATGTACAAACCATGTTTTCAAACAATGTAAATATTCTTATTATAATGTAATGGTTGTGTTTACTTCGCTTACTATGATACAACTGTTGTGATACTACGCATGACGTCACCCCGCCCCCGGACGTTTCCGCCGTCCGTTCGACGGTTCGGGGGTGTGACAGATTGGTATCAGAGCTATTATTTATACTGAACTAAGTATACCGAACCTTACATGGTATACAACTATAAACACAAAGGGGCTGAAGTGCTCTGAACTAATAGTATACTTTTAAAAATATAAGTATTTTTACGAAAAGTATACAAGTATACCTACACACCAGAAACAATATCATGAGTAGAACAAAACAAAAGTATTTTGGATGTTGAACACTGCGGTTAAACCTGGGCAGTTATGTAATCATGTCTAAGGTCAATATAGCCTGATCAACTATATTTATTCGAGACATGACCAACATGTGCTTGGGAGTGACTGTGGTATTGCAACAGGCCTAAAACTTACCTAGTATCCATATAACAAAGTATCAAAAGAACAAAACATACAACTTAAAATACTATAGGAGTATTTTAGCCAGAGCCGAATACATTGTAGAAATTCATTTCTAGTGTTGCTACCTATTCGTTTCTTAGCGATAACTTACTTGCATTAGTAACTTTTCTTTGCTTATCGCTTGGTAGAACACTTTATTATCAGGATGTGATATATTTTGTTTCATATATCTTGAGGACTTACCATCCTCTTCTTCCTGATTGTTTCTAGAACAAGATGCCTCCCCGAAAAAGACCCATCAGAAGAAATGACGACACTCCACCACCACCACCGCCCCCTCAGTTCGATACCGTTATGTTCCAAGCAGCTGTTACTGTTGCTGTGGCTGCCGCGATATCACAGATCAATCCTGGCGGATCTGGTGGGCAGGGAGGTGGTACTCATCCCCAAAATCAGGAAGGTGGTCAGGGGCACCAGAAGGAATGCTCTTATAAGGACTTCATGAACGCGAAACCCACATCTTTCGACGGCAAAGGAGGGGTTATTGCCCTGACTCAATGGTTCGAGAAAATCGAGTCCATTTTCGAAATTTGTTCCTGTTCTGAAGTCAACAAAGTAAAACTCGCCGCTTGCACTTTCGCCAACAGAGCACTGACCTGGTGGAATGGTCGGGTTAAATCCCTAACCCTACCAGTGGCAAATGCTATGGGTTGGGAAAGTTTAAAGGAACTCATGCTAGCTGAGTACTGCCCACGGGGCGAAATATAGAAACTAGAGCACGAACTCTGGAACCTAAAGATGAAGGAATCTGACATTGCTGCCTACACTTCTAGGTTTGAAGACCTAGCACTTCTTTGCCCGGGAATGGTCACCCCGGAAAGCAAGAAGATAGAGAGATACATTTGGGGACTGACACAACCCACCAAAGGAAATGTCTTGGCTGCTAGGCCAAACACCTTTGACAGCGCTAAGTGTCTGGCGCAGACTCTCATAGATCACGGAGTTGATCTTGGTAAAGTAACAACCGCTCCTGAGCCAGCAAAAGGGAGTGGTGAGAAAAGAAAATTCTGGAAGCAGCGAAAGGGCCAGTCTTCGCAGGAGCCCTCAAAGAAACAGCAAACGGTGGTAGTCCACGCTGCTACTACTCCTGCCGCTGCTCCTGCCACTCAAGCACCTACTAGTAAATATGATGGTACCCTTCCTCGGTGCGACAAGTGTAACTACCATCATAATCCCGGCCCATGTCGTGAGATGTCATGCACTAACTGTGGCAAAAAGAGGCACACGGTTCGATTTTGCAAGGCACTAGTTCAACCAACCAATCAGGCATCTGGAGCAGGCGTCGGTCAAGTCTATTATGGTTGTGGAGAAGTCGGGCACTATAAGAGAAACTGCCCCAAGGCAACAACAGCAGGTGGCACGGGGAGAGTGCTAACGATGCGTCAAGAAGAGGCAGTTGCAGATCCCACCGTTGTTTCGGGTACGTTCCTCCTCGACAACTCTTATGCATGCATTCTTTTCGATTCTGGTGCGGAGAGAAGTTTTATTAGCCATGCATTCAAACATCTTCTCAAACATAAACCTCAACCACTAACTGAAACATTTACCGTCGAGATGGCTAACGGTGAGAAAGAGAGCACTAATGATACATACGTAGGTTGTACCCTTACCTTGAACAATCATTCTTTTACTATCGACCTTATGCCAGTCTCCATAAAAAGCTTTGATGTCATCATCGGCATGGATTGGTTGAGCCCCAATCATGCTGATATCCTGTGTTATGAAAAAGCTATCCGTCTCAATCTTTCCTCTGATGAAACTCTCATGATTTACGGCGATAAACTCAGTTCAAACCTCCGTATCGTTTCGTGCATCAAAGCCCAGAAACTTCTGTGAAAGGAGTGTCATACATTCCTAGCCCATGTCATTGACGAGAAGCAGGAAGTTAAAGACCTCGAGAGCATCCCCGAAGTCTGCAACTTTCCCGATGTTTTTCCCGAAGATCTCCCGGGAATCCCTCCTGAACGCCAAGTCGAGTTTCGCATCGACTTAGTCCCTGTAGCTACCCCCGTAGCTAAATCCCCATACCGACTAGTGCCGGCAGAAATGCAGGAGTTATCCAGTCAGCTCAATGAGCTGCTCAGCAAAGGATTCATCAGACCGAGTTCCTCACCCTGGGGAGCCCCGATCTTGTTTGTGAAAAAGAAGGATGGATCCTTTCGGATGTGCATCGATTATCGAGAGATGAACAAACTCACAGTCAAAAACCGTTACCCTCTTCCTCGAATCGATGACCTCTTCGATCAACTTCAAGGACCCAGTTACTTTTCCAAAATAGACCTAAGATCAGGGTACCATCAACTGCGAGTCCATGAGAGTGATGTTCCAAAGACAGCATTTCGGACTCGGTATGGTCACTACGAATTTATACTGATGCCCTTCGGTCTAACCAACGCACCGGCGGTATTCATGGACCTGATGAATCGGGTGTGCCGTTCTTTCCTGGACAAGTTCGTAATCGTATTCATCGACGATATACTTGTTTATTCCAGAAGTGAGGAGGATCATCGACAGCACTTGAGATTAGTGCTGGAAACTCTAAGGACGGAGAAGCTGTACGCGAAATTCTCAAAGTGCGAATTCTGGATTCGAAAAGTAACCTTCCTAGGTCACGTGGTAAGCGAGGAAGGCATACACGTGGACTCTTCCAAAATCAAAGCGATAGAGAACTGGTCAGCACCGAAGACGCCCACAGAAATCCGTCAATTCTTGGGTCTCGCTGGCTATTATCGCAGATTTATCCAAAAAATTTCCAGAATTGCCAAACCCTTAACCACTCTGACTCAGAAAGGCGTACCCTTTTGCTGGAGTGAAAAACAAGACACTGCGTTCCAAACGTTGAAGCGGGCCTTATGCAGCGCACCTATCTTGTCTCTGCCCGAAGGGACGGAGGACTTCGTTGTCTACTGTGATGCATCCAATCAGGTCCTAGGCTGTGTGCTCATACAACGGGGAAAAGTCATTGCTTATACCTCAAGACAGCTGAAAACACACGAAGTCAACTACACAACGCACGACCTGGAATTGGGAGCAGTGGTCTTCGCATTGAAGATATGGAGACATTATCTCTACGGAACCAAGTGCACTATCTTCACTGACCATAAAAGTTTGCAGCATATTTTCGACCAGAAAGAGTTAAACATGAGACAACGGCGATGGGTTGAGCTACTCAGCGATTACGAGTGCAAAATCCCCTACCATCCCGGAAAGGCCAATGCGGTGGCAGATGCCCTCAGCCGAAAGGAGTACTCAGGTCGTAGAGTGAAGGCACTAACCATGACTATCCATTCCTATTTATCTGCGCAAATCAAGGAGGCTCAGTTGGAAGCCTTGAAACCAGAGAACATGCCGGGTGAAGCCCTGAGAGGAATGGAAAAGAACCTAGAGATCAAGGGAGACGGAGTCTATTATTTCATGGACCGGATCTGGACCCCAAAGTTCGGTGGTTACACAGAGGTTGTAATGAACGAAGCTCACAAGACTAGATACTTCGTTCACCCAGGTTCGGAAAAGATGTACCTCGATCTCAAGAAACTATATTGGTGGCCAAACATGAAAGAAGAGATCGCTACCTTCGTGGGCAAGTGTCTGACTTACGCCAAGGTGAAGGTCGAATATCAGAAGCCCTCAGGTCTACTCCACCAGCCGGAGATACCTGAGTGGAAGTGGGAGAGAATTACTATGGATTTTATCACTAAATTACCCAAGTCTCCGAGTGGGCACGACGCCATTTGGGTAATTGTCGACCGACTGACTAAATCCGCCCACTTCCTGCCGATTAAGGAAAACTTCAAAATGGAGAGACTCACGAGAATCTACATCCGAGAGATAGTTCGACTGCATGGTGTGCCTGTGTCCATTATCTCCGATCGAGATAGCAGGTTCACTTCGAGGTTCTGGCAGTCACTACATAAGGCTCTTGGAACTAAGTTGGATATGAGCACAGCTTACCACCCTCAGACAGATGGGCAGAGTGAGAGAACCATCCAGACCTTGGAAGACATGTTGAGAGCATGTGTCATTGACTTCGGTGAGTCGTGGGACACCCATTTTCCCTTGGTCGAGTTTTCCTACAACAACAGTTACTACACCAGCATCAAGGCTGCGCCTTTCGAAGCCCTATATGGCCGCAAGTGCAGATCCCCTCTGTGCTGGGCTGAGGTGGGAGACACACAGCTAGCCAAGGGGCAAGTCCCTGACAACACTCTCACTGGCCCAGAGATCATCCGCGAAACCACCGAAAAGATTGTACAAATCCGGGAACGACTCAAAGCCTCACGAGATAGACAAAAGAGCTACGCCGATAAATGACGAAAACCCTTAGAGTTCCAGGTTGGAGACCGTGTTCTGTTGAAGGTCTCGCCCTGGAAAGGCATGATACGCTTCGGAAAGTGTGGAAAGCTAAATCCAAGATACATAGGACCCTTCGAGATCCTCGCTAGGATCGGTCCCGTAGCCTACAAACTTCGTTTACCGCATGAACTTAGCAACATTCATCCTGTATTCCACATTTCGAATCTTAAGAAATGCGTATCCGACGAAACCCTTACGATTCCTCTCGACGAGATTGAGATCAACGAGAACCTGAACTTTGTGGAAGAACCAGTCGAAATCATGGATAGAGAGATCAAACGAACGAAACAAAGTCACATCCCGATAGTGAAGGTTCGCTGGAATGCCAAGCGGGGACTTGAATTCACTTGGGAGCGCGAAGATCAGATGAAACAGAAGTATCTGCATCTCTTTTCTAATCCATGATTTGTATTCTATGTTCGAATTTCGGGACGAAATTCCCTCTAACGGGGGGATGATGTGACAACTCGAAACTTTTTCCGTTATCCTTACTCAATTTTCGTTAATCAAATTTGGGTTTTTATTTAATTCCGTCAAATTTGATAGTTTGGGGAAGGACTTTACGTTTAAATAAATCAATTCGGATTTATTTCCGTTCACGTTATTATTATTTTTGGTCTAACGGAATATTCTAAACTCAGTTCAATCGAGTTTCGTATTCGAAAACGAGGTTTTCTAAGTCAAAACATAGCATTCGGGCCAAACAACCCTTCGAGAGGAGTTTACGGCCGCAAACTCAGTTTACGACCGTAAACTCTGTTTACGACCATAAACACTGTTCACGGCCGTAAACCCTCCACCCCACCCCTTGTCCGTAAACTCACCCCTATATAAGGGATGAGTGGCCTTCATTTCTCACTTTATACACTCCAGAAGCTTTCTCTCTCTACTCTCTCTCTCTCTCTCTCTCTCTCTCTACAAACTTCGATTTTGCTCAAGGATCCTCAAGAATGTAAGTGATTCTTCACCTTGATTGTGTTTCTATCTCACTTCTAGTGGTAAATCCATGCTCCTATCTCATGAATCTCATCTTTTTCTAGATTTTCTCTCTCACCAAGAACACACACTTGTGTTTTTGGACCCTAACCACCCTTTCAAGCTTCCACTACGTAAGTACACTACCCTTAGCTTGTTGGATACAAGAATCTCTTGTTAAACATCTAGAAATCGTGGCCAGAAGGGTGTTTACGGCCAAGGCAATCTCCCTTGACCGTAAACTCTATTTATGTGGTGCAAAGTTGCCACAACACCCTCCTAAGCCTGGAAACGAGACTTAGAACACTTCCAGAAGGCTAGAAAGGACCTTGAAACACCAAAAATCGCATCTTTCACAAAGTGTTTACGGCCGTAAACACATGGGTCGTAAACACATGGGCCGTAAACCCATGGACCGTAAACCCATGGACCGTAAACTCCTTTTACGACCACAAACTCTCCATTTTCAAATCACATGCGATTCTAACACTTAGTTTTAAGTGTTTCCTAGTCCCTAAGGTGGTTTCCTTCCATAACGAATAGTGTTATGCCCTCACCTAATGTATATATGTACTTCTACATGCTAAATAGGATCCGTTTGTGTCCGAGGCTTTATTTGACACTCAGCAATTCCTAGCAACTTACACTCGAATCCCACGTCAAACAGTGAGTTCTTACCCCTACGCTTTTTCCGAGTTTTTCATGTTTTCAGGGGGGAATACAAGCAAAAGTACAAGGAAAATTGTGCTCAAAATATGTTATTTTGTTAAAATAGTTATATTTTCAGTATGCTTTTAACAAGGAAAACAGTTTTACCAACCGATTAAGAAATCAACTCGTGGAAACAGTTTTCAAAACTAGAATAATGAACTTGTGAATCATGTATTAATATGTATTATTTTATAAAGGATTCATGCAAATCATAAACAGGATTTTCAGTATTATTACTTGTAAATTTGTTAGGCTAAGTTTGAGACACGTCCTTGGTAACACTCCACCGAATTCGTGAGTGTAGGACTACCCCGTGTAACCAGAATCTCTTGTAGGGAGAGCGTGACTATTGTGTATAGATCTATACGGGACTGACTATCCCGCACCTCGCTGCTAGCTACAGTGGGACCGTCAGGTCTACGGGTGACAAAGTCATAAAAAGATACTGGCCACGTTACGTGCCATATCAAGTCTAAGTACGGTTATGACACTCACAACCTAGATAGCGGAAATTTACTTTTGTAATAATGAAACAAGTGAACTAACCTCAAAGTAATAACCGATTTGATTACTAGAGGGTATTAATAACACCCTTAGGATTTAGTTCACTACTTATTTATTAGTTTTATTTATGTAATAAGGCTAATACATCTCACAGAGATCAAACAGGGTTTTTCAAGGAAACTACATCTAACGATACAAGTATGGTAGATACTTGTACACCTCAAACAAGAACAGATAACCAACCGTCAACTTTTAAGGAAAATATAGGATTTTCCTGGGATAACACAACTTTACATACACGAACTGTTTAACATACAACTAATGGTTAATCATACATCTTTCATAAGAAAATACAGGATTTTCTTGGGAAACAATTTTCAAGGGCTCAAAGAAACATTTCTCTCACCAGAACTAAACGCTTATGAACTCACCAGCTTTATGCTGATATTTTAAAACTGCTTGTATTCTCAGGACAACAATAGACAGGTACTCTTACCAACTTTTGGAGAAGACGGAGCATTTTGGAGTCTTGTCTTTATCTTTTGCTACTTTTAAACATACTGATATGTACAAACCATGTTTTCAAACAATGTAAATATTCTTATTATAATGTAATGGTTGTGTTTACTTCGCTTACTATGATACAACTGTTGTGATACTACGCATGACGTCACACCGCCCCCGGACATTTCCGTCGTCCGTTCCGACGGTTCGGGGGTGTGACATCAACTTTGGCCTGGAGACTGAGAAATTCCTTTCTTGAGACTGCAATCTTGTTCTTTTTCTTCGCTTTTGGTTTCGAGGTGGAGTGTTGGCATCCACTCGACTCTTCATCTTCAAAGACCATCATAAATTCTTCTGAGTGGGGAGGCTGTTGAACATCTTCCAAATCAATGTCATCAAATCCGAACATTGGGCCTGAGCTTATCTTGATTGCGGTGTCGTCGTCGTTCGAATCGTGTTCTTCTTCATTTTGAGGGGGCTTTGATGGACCAGCACCACCTTCCATGACTTGGGCTTGTTGAACGGTTGCTTCCATCTGGGACATCCATTGTTGAATCTTCAAGATGTCATGAACTGTTTTTGCGTTGCTGAATGTGTCTGCCCAATATTTTGCTACAATTTGAAGATCCTTCTCTTTTTGTTGTTGTTTTTGGACTTGTTGACCTTTTCCTAGCTTCCACTGCCCTCTTGAACGCTTCAAATTTTCTGATTCCAGACTCAGTACTTGGACGGTATCGAGTCCATGAATCATCAGTGTGGTATCCGTCAAATCCTTGTCTCGCCGAGGTGTTCCTTGGATTCGTGGTTCTTTGCACAATTGTGCTCCCCACACCTAGACCACTTGTAAGTAATGGTGGTAGAATAGGATTTTCTGAGCTTCCTCGGTCTCCTTGACCTGAAGTCAAGTTTGGCATCGGCTCAGTTCTGGCTAGGGCTGAAGAAGTGTCATGCGGTGCAACAGGTGTTTACAGTGTTTATGTGACACGAAGAAGAATGAAGTTCGACTCCTCAGGATCAAAGACGTGAAAGTGTGATGCCCTGGAGACCTTAGGGCGACTCGAACCAATAGGATCCACTTGGGATCCGACTGGGGGCATGTCTCTATGATGTGATGAAACATATACACTTACTGTATCTAAGTGGTGAGATTGGGTGTGAACGGGTGAGCCTGCAGTGGCTCCAATGACTACCAGAGTCTTTTGAGAGACTGCGGTATTAGTCGTGGTCCGCATCTGGCTTTGACTAAGGGTAAGTTTGAGTTTCTTTCTTCTGAAGACATCTCCAGATCTTGAAGGCTCATGAGGAGTGTTATCTAAAACGTTTACTGGGGGATCTTATGTAACGCGTGGTTCCTAGTATGTATTTAAAATCATAATTTGTTCACTTTTGTAGAGAAACTCGACGAGTTGGGAGCCCCAGACTCGTCGAGTAGAGATGATTTGGGATGCGGGTTAAGAAACCTACTCGATGAGTTGGGAGGCCTCAACTCGACGAGTAGGCTGGCAGAAATGAAACCCTAATTTTCAGGGTTTTGTACCCTATTTAAAGGCCTTAATGTTTCATTGTGGCCTCCCTCATCGTTCCCTCCGTCCAGTAAAACCTTAATTCGTGTTTTCTATCATTTTGAGTGTGTGTGAGTGTAAAGGGTGTTTTCTTTGGTGCTTTCTTGAAGGAGATTGAAGTTTGGTGTTGCTTAGTTGAAGGGAGAAGCTTTGGATCCGGGAATTCCTCTGTTGTGGCAGCCATATTAAGGTATAAAGTCGATACCTTGACCATTTATTTGATAGATCTCTTCATTGAGAAGTTTATGGCCTTTAGTAGCTTATTTTGGAGTCATTCTTGGATTTGATCATGTCTTGAAGTTATGACTTCATATCTAGACATTTCATGGCCTTTTGAAACTTAAAGTTGCCAACTTTATCAAGTCTTGGCCCTCCTCCATGCCCTAGGTCTCTTATGAAGCTTAGTTTTAGTGTTTTAGCCTCTTGATATCATGCATGGACATAAAGTTAGCAACTTTATGTGGTATCTCAGCTCTAGGGGACCAGATCTATGGTTAGCAGGCATTAGACGCGCTTGAAAGTGACTGAATGAATTAAGACTAGGAAAACTCGACGAGTTGCTTATCCAACTCGGCCAGTTGGAGCGTGGTCCCCCGACCTTTCTGATTACTGAGCAAACTCGGTGAGTTGTTGAGATGACTCGGCGAGTTGGCTAGGGTTTTCTCGGTTTTATGAAGACTGAAGGAACTCGACGATTTGGGTCAACATGGATTGTTGACCTTGACTTTGACTTTGACCATGTTTGACCAACTTTGACTTCTGAGGGCATTTTGGGTATTTCGGGATTTTGATGGATTGATCACTTGGTTCAGGGATTGAGTAAAGTCGATTTCGGGACAGAGACGTTTCAGCTTTCATCCGACATTCGAGGTGAGTTTTCCTCCTGTAGGAACGGGTCGAAGGCACCAATGTCGGCCCGTATGTATGATTATATGTTCCGGATCTGATGTCGGGCGGTGCCCGAGGAATGATTATATGCTTTCCGGACTACGGTTCGATGTAGGGAAAAGCCCAAGGAATGTTTGTATGCTTGATGTCTTCGTGATTCTTGTATGTGTCTATGTTTATATGCTTTCCGGATTTCGGTCCGATGTCGAGCGGGGCCCGAGGAATGTTTATATGTTTATGTTATGTGATTATCCTATGTGTATATGTTGATATGTTATATGTATACTGAGCTTTGCTCGATGCTGGGTGGGGCCCGATGCCGGACATTGTCCGATGCCGGGCGGGGCCCACGATATGTTTATATGTCAATATGTGATTATGTGATTATGTGTATGGTATGTGGTAGTTTGGGGAGACTCACTAAGCTTCATGCTTACAGTTTTTAGTTTTGGTTTCTGGTACTTCCGGTAGCAAAGGGAAGAGTCCGGGATGATTGCATTGCACACACCACGATGTTTTAGCCTGGGATGTTTACTCTGATATATTGACATATGTTTTGATACGGATACTCTGATCATGATGTTTTGTGATACTATGACTTATGTTTTTGACGGATGTTTTGATAACTATGGTTTTATCTAATAATTAAAAATGAAATTTTTGGACCGTATTTTATGGGTGTTTCAAGTTGGTATTAGAGCCTTGGTTTGAGGGATTCGGGCACACTCCCGGGTGTGTCTGAACTCAAACTGATGACTTGGTATAAAAAAATTTCAAAAGAAAACCATTTTTATAAAAAGGATTTTGAAAAGAGAAAAAGGGTGTGGTGCATGCAATCAGCCGAGCTCGGGTAAGTTCTCCCAAATGACCCATACATGTTTGTTATGATATGATATGATTATGAGAACTGCATGCTAGATTAGGGCTAAGGATCTAGGAAGGATGCCTTGTATGCCTGTTGTATGTGTATGAGAACTACATGCTAGATTAGGGCTAAGGATCCAGGAAGGATGCCTTGTATGTCTGTTGTATGAGCTTATTGAAATGCATGCTAGTACTGATTAGTTAGTGATATGATGGCATGTTTAGGATGTGCCTGGTTTTGGTTACTCGATGCTCGAATGCTGCTTGCTTTGTGCTTTTAGGAGTTCTAGTTATCTTTAATTAACTACTAAACGAATACGTTAAGTTAGATATTACAAGGACTAAATAATTTCAAAAGGTTAGGTCTAGCCCTATTTCGCAGCTCTTGTCTGAGTCCAACCGTTGTAGGGTAGAACCTCTCATTCGAAGAATTATCCGGTCTTAGTAATATGTAATGGATATGTCGTTCTCTAGTCGTCTCTTCGACGATTTTCTCCACCTCTTCCTCCCAAATCTCCAGAAATGTAGTTGAACTTATGATCTATGGAATAGGCTAGGGATAATTTGAAAACCTAGTCCTTAATCTCACTGATTCTTTTTTTAATGACTCGTGTATTCTGCTCTTGAACTCCATCAATGTTCCTCCTTTTTTCCTTGCGTTACTCGGGTTCTTAGATTCTAGGAGGAGTCTAAGGCTTATTATACATATGAGATATAAGGTAAAAAGGCTTGGATTCCCCTCTTGGGGTTGAAGCTCGTTTTCATGCAAATAGACACACGTTTGACAACTTTGGTCCCATTGGTTTAGGTTTATAACATAATAGTATTTATCTCTAGTACTATAGCATTAATTGTTGGGAATTTGTTCAAGTTTAGGTATCAAAAACTTGTAAAATGACAACGAAAGCTTAAAATTTATTCCACCAATGATCACTTTACATGATATTTGCAAAGATAAAATAAACAATTGTAGAAAGATTGAAGGATTACAACCTTTGAAGCCTTTGGATATTTTGACATGTTGTTGTAGATGGCAAGAACTCAAACAAGAGCTACTCTAAAAGTATCCACCATAAGCTCCAACACCTATTAGTATCCTAGTTCCACTCTTGTAGAAACTTCAATCTCTTAAGCTTGAAAACAAAATCCGATTTTGCCTTCGGAGAAAAGGATGAAGTGAGCTTTTTCCTTCTAACACTTAGAGAGAAAAAACTAGAGGATGTATGTATATTTTTGGTTTTAGAAAGCATAAACAACAACCAAAGAACGTGAGTTTAAGTCTTACTTAAATATCTCAAAGTATCCAAGCGAGTAATGTAACACCCTATTTTCACTTTTAAATATAATAAAGTATAAATGTTTGTTTATAAAATTCAAAGTGGAAATATGTTACTTTTTAGCAAAAGTAATCTAAATGAAATTTATAGCCGACGAAATTACGAACGCGTGGATATAAAAAAACATCGAAAACAGAGTTCGTATGAGAAAATTACGATCATCTAAAACTAACAAGAAAATAACATCTTCCAATCACCACTAGGCGGACATTTAATGCAAAACTATTGTGTTATGAGTTTTTTTAAAACCAAATATTTTCAAGGATTTGTAAATTTACAAGTTATTGTTACGGTCTTTTTCAATCATGATGGTGAATCCAATTTCTACCGTCTATAAATAGACGACTTACATAATTTTTTAATGTTACGGTGAATTCATTGTAACCAATTATAAATTGACAACTTATATAAAAAACGGTGTTACCCATAAAAAAAAAATTAGAAAAATAAAACTAAAAAATTTAACCAAAAATCTTTTCAGTTATGGATGCTGAAGTTTAAACTAAAATAAAAGTTTCTCACATTTAAGTCCATGGAAGACAAGGACAAGTGAGTCTTCCTAGTAGGCTAGTAGCCATTAAGCCATCTCCATCACATCTAACAACCATCAATCATCATATTATAACCGTCTCAAGCTGGCCTATACTCATTTAGTATTTAAATCTTACACTACACGCTGCAAGCTTTGGATAAAAAATGACACACTCAAATCAAAAGCTGGTTCTATCTCACAAAACAACTAACTTATAGTACAAATGAAGATGAAAGCAAAACCAGATTAGATTTTTGTTATTAACGGCAATGCCTCCCAATACACTTCTTATACAGGCCCTTCCACCTTCTTCCTCTTTAAACAAACACTAAAACAAATCATATATTAAAAAGAAAAAAAAAAAAAAAAAAAAAAAAAAAAAAAAAAAAAAAAAACACAATCACATTTCACCAACCAACCAAGAAAAGCGAAAACACCACATAATTGAATTTCCTTCTTGTTTTTATGGCTTGTCCCACTTAAGTTCCTTGACGACCTCCCATGTGAAATCAGGATCTGTCCTACCAAAATGTCCATACGCCGCCGTTTTCAAAAACCTCCCATTTCCACCTCTTTTAAGATCAAGATTAATCGAAATCATCCCAGGCCTGAAATCGAAGTTCTCCTTCACAATCTTCAAAATCTCCTTATCAGGAATCTTTCCAGTTCCATAAGTGTCAACAAACACCGACAATGGCTCAGGGACACCAATGGCGTATGACACCTGAACAATCGCTCTCCTCGCCAACCCACAAGCCACAATACTCTTTGCCGCCTGTCTCACAATATACGCCCCACTCCTGTCCACCTTCGTTGGGTCTTTCCCGGAGAAAGCACCACCACCGTGAGCACCCCAACCACCGTATGTGTCGATGATGATTTTCCGGCCAGTCAGTCCGGCGTCACCATGAGGACCACCGATCACAAAACGACCAGAAGGGTTGAGATGGAAGATGGTTTTTTCATCAAGGTAGTTTTCAGGGACGACTGGTTTGATGACGTGTTCCTTGAGGTCAGCTGCGATTTCATCGTTTGTTACAGTTTCATCGTGTTGGGTGGAGATGAGAATGGTGTGGACACGAAGAGGAACCATGGCTCCGTTGTCATTATGGTATTCCACCGTCACTTGTGTCTTTCCGTCGGGTCTCAGCCATGCACAGGTGCCGTTTTTCCGGACTTCAGTCAATTTGGCGCCAAGTTTGGTGGCGAGGACGTGACTGAGCGGCATCAGTTCAGGGGTTTCATCAGTGGCGTAACCAAACATATGGCCTTGGTCACCGGCGCCGATGTCTTCAGGCTTCTTGGTTAAATGGCCATGGACACCTTGGGCGATATCTGGGCTTTGTTGCTCGATGTTCACAAGGACCTTGCAGTTGTCGGCGTCCAAACCCACGTCATCAGAAACAAATCCAATCTCCCGGCAGGTGTCACGGACGATCTTTTCGTAGTCGATGTTAGCTTTAGTGGTGATTTCCCCGAAAACCATCACCATGTTGGTTTTCGTGCAGGTTTCACAGGCGACCTTGCTGTCGGGGTCTTGAGCTAAGCAGGCGTCAAGAACTGCATCGGAAATCTGATCACAGAGTTTGTCTGGATGTCCCTCGTTGACAGATTCGGATGTGAACAAGAAGGTCTCCATTATTGCAAAGCTGAATATTCGATCAAATTGGTCAGTAAGTAAAAAAAACACTTAAAAACGAAGCTACAAAACCTTTAATTACGAAATTGTGACATGATTTCAACTCAAAACTTGGAACCCTAAACAGACTGAGTAAATAATAGGTAACGTGTATACTAGATCCATGAAGCATACGACACAGAACAATTCCTAAGTCCAAAGCATGATGAAGTGATAGATCTGTGCTAATTTGGTGTTAGAACTAGCAGAGTAAACTATGATTCAGCTCCAGATCTGACTAAATTGCTAGAATAAATCAAATTCAACCTAAGATAAACAGTTTTTCATATCAATTTCAAACCTAATGGAAACTCTAACGAGAAGAATCAACAAAAAGCACACACTTCAACAGCAACTTAGCATGTCATAGAGATGATTAAAAACCCGGGAGAATCAACGTAAGCATATAATCCACGGCTAACGAGTTAAACAAAACCACAAATACATCGCAAACCGACACAGTTTTAACATTAGTCCTTGGATTTTTCAATCACCGACAAACGTAGAAACTTCCCGGCGTTGCGGCGGCCGTGAATCCAGAGAAAGGGAGTAGATTAGATTAGATTAGATTAGATTAGTCCAAATACCTTTGGGAAGAGTAGAAAGGAGAGGATGAATCTGTACGGTTTGATCTTCCTCTTCTTGCTCTTCTGAAAGCAAAGGAGCTAAGGGCGAGGAGTAAAGGTCGTGGAGATGTTGCTTATATAGGCGGGGATGGAGGTGGGGGTGGTGTAAGATGGAACGTACGTGCCAGATTCATTCTGTGTGTTGGTGGAATCTTAGATCAACTATCGCTTAGATTACATCTTGGCCCTTGGTTTGCTTTTTTCTTTTCATATTTAGGACTTAGGAGTTGGTGAATGAAAATGATATTATTTTCTTTTAATTTCTTGTTGAGAATGCAAGTGATATATGAATACTTATGTGTTTTTAGTCTATATACTTAAACCAAATAAAAAACTAACAATCTCATGTTGTATTGGTAATAATGATATTAATTGTATTATTGTTATTTAACTTAATTATTCTTATTTAACTATAAGGCTATGGGGTGTGGTCATTACATGTTCACTAGAAAAATATGATGACATCTATGCGTCACATCATCTTCACTACATGTTCACTAGCCTTTGGAAATGGTTATCACTCCATATTGTTTATCTTTTTTTATATTTAGATTAAATAAAAAAAAAAACCTAATTAATAAACATAAATAAATACTTCACATTACATAAAAACACATTACATAACTTAAATTACTAAAAAAACATAAAAACATAAAATTTCAAACCATATTTACTAAAAAAACATAAAACCATAGAAATTTAAACTAAATGACTTAAAAACCATAGAAAATTAAACATAAAAATTTAAACGTTAAAAACCTAATTTTAATACTTGTCACGAACTTGTTGTTGGATTTTCAGAAACGCGGATAGATTTTTCCGGGAACGAGCTTCCTCCGTTGGTTCTTTTTTTTTTGTAAAAAACTTAGAGTTTTGTCAGTTTTTTCCGCAAGTACGTCTTCATTACTCGTTTTTCCGTTTGAAGACGCCGCTTTTTCCCTTTGTCCCTTCCCGATAGTCGACGAAGTTGGACTTCCAGTGGACCCTCCCCTTCGGTGTCGTCGAAGTCTTCATTGAGGTCGATACCAAAACCCACATCGGACTCGGAAGTTCTTGGCCTTTTGTTGGAGTCGGTGGTCGATTCCGAATGCGAAGTCTCCGGTTTAAGGACCCATTTTGGACCCTTACGACAAATTTCTCACGTTTTTTGGTGGTCGAATGATTTACTGCCGTTGGTAACCTTGTATTGTTGGCAAGCGGTTGATAGAATATTGAAATTGTTGCTACCACTTTTATGCATACTTTTCAAATTTTCAAATATGCCGTTAAACTTGGTGCAAG
Organism: Lactuca virosa; assembly: GCF_052849685.1. Taxonomy (NCBI): domain Eukaryota; kingdom Viridiplantae; phylum Streptophyta; class Magnoliopsida; order Asterales; family Asteraceae; genus Lactuca; species Lactuca virosa. The sequence goes on along the minus strand of NC_136431.1, from coordinate 275,693,966 downwards.
CCGTTCGTAGTTCACATCATTTTCCATTAACCGCATTGTACGTTCGACCTGTTTGCCTTCCTAAAAGCGAGTGAAAGTGATCTAAAACACGAAGCCAAAAACTGTTTCTCGTTTGCGCGTTGCCCAACCTTGAGTTACATGATATAAAAATCCACGATTTACATAAAGCTTCCTCCTCATCTTCGCTCCAAGTCGTTCCTCTTTTTTGTAGTTTTTCCTTTTGGTTGCCTTCTTCTAGATGGTTGTGTTTCTTCGACTCGTTCGTCGTCGTCATTGTCCAGGTTTATAGGTTGGGATTGAGATAATGAGACTTGAGATGGTTGTGTTTGGAATTTTTGAGATGGTTGTGTTTGGAATTGTTGAGGTTGAAATTTTGGAAAAGCTTGAAATTTGGGTTGATTTAATTGTTGTGGTCTTTGTTGTTAAAAGTAGTTTGGTTGATATGGAATGTTGGTAAATAGAGGGTGTTGTTGGATTGAGGATGTTAACATTTGCATGTAACCTTGATATTGATCATTTGGAGTGTTTGAGGTTGGTGGGGTGTTTGGAATGGTTGGGGTATTTTGATTTTGATCCATACTTTGAGAAAAAAAAAATAAGAGAATAGAAAGATATTTGAATGGTTTTGTGGTGTGAAACGGTATAAAAAGTGTTCGTATTTATATAGTTTAGTTTAAAGTAAAAAAGATGTTTTTTTTAAATTGTTAACGGGTCAATTTTTGACCGTTTGCCAAAATTGAATCTTATTGGTCGTAAGGACGCGTAACCGGTTCGAATCCACACCACATTTACGGGCTAGGGGCGGTGTTCATGCGTGAACATCCCTGCCACCTCACCCTTTACGCGTCAAAAACAAAGTCATAGCCGATGGCATAAGCTGAAGAGCGTTGTTTCAATTTACCTTTTATATTTTTTCTTTTCAATTAAGCATTACTTATCATTCCATTTCATTTTTTAATTTTTTTTTTTAAATATGATACACTCATTCAAAGTTTAATATTTCATTCCTACATCATTCACAATTTAATATAGAAAATACTTAAAATTAAAAAATCATTTGTATAATTTATATGAAACACATAAATATACATAAATTCTTAAATACAAATAAAATCACACATTAATATACACTATTAATAGTTTAACCCATGGTTGTCAAAATCACGATCCTGATCGTAGGATTTTACGATCCTACGATCATAGGTATGAAAAACGATATGGATCGTAAACGGATAGTATTTTGGGTAGGATCGCAGGTAGGATCGTAGGATCGGGATCCGATCCGATCCGATCCTACCTTTCCTTGATTTTTTTTTTTTTTTTTTGCAAATGAAATCATTTTACCATTTTATGTCTTTTACCCGTTTACCAAATTACCGATTATCATTTTATGTTGTGACTTATGACTAATATTTTGAAGTTTTTATAACTTTTGAACAAAAAATTGAATGTTTAAAATATTTTTCATGTATTAAAATTATGTTTCATTTTGTAGGATCATAGGATCCCGATCCCGATCTTGCAAACCTAAAAACGATCCTATGTAGGATCCCAATCTTGACAACCTTGGTTTAACACATTCATTCGCAATTAAATTTACACTATATTCACAATTTAATTGATAATATAAAAGTTTACAATATATCCAGTGTTTAAATTTTTACACACTTCGCTAAGACATTTCATTAAACACCATGTGTACATCTTGTTTTCATAATTTCCTTCTCAAAACTCTACCATCGAAGAACATGTAAGAGAAAACGAGGATAATGAATGAGATAGGTAGAGGTAGTGTAAAATATTTGATACGGCGGTGGAACCACCTAGGGATGAGCATCGGAACCGGCATGGGAACCGAACTTGGTGGAAAATAGGAACTGAACCGGACCGTCGGTTCTACCGGTTTCGGTTCCTACCGGTTCTTGCCGGGTCTTCAATGTTGGAACCGATTCTCGAGAAATAGCAACATATTTTGAGAAATATTTCAGTTACGGTTTCGGTTTTTGCCGGTTCTACCGGTTCCCGGTTCCAAAAATCCACAAGAATATCGTCACGGCTCCGGCATGATCGGTTCTATTTGGTACCGGTTCCGGCCGGTTCCCCGGTCCAAATGCTCATCCCTAGAACCACCGGTGGCTACCGGCACCGGTGTCGCTGCTAAGATCCAGATCTATACATGAAATGCACCAAACACAATAGATCTAATCAAATTTGAGAGTGTCATCTTCCCTAGCTCTAGATCCACAAGCATTGGTGATTTTCGTTGGTGGTAGGGAACAGGGCCGGCCCGATAGGGCGGGCAAGGTGGGCGATCGCCCCGGGCCTCGCTACGGCTTGGGGCCCCAAAATTAACATTCTTTGATACTTTATTTATATGAGTCATGTTAAATAGTAAACCAAGATTTCATTAGATGAGTTGGTTAGTATTGTTGTAAGAATCGGTAAGTTTTATAGGCGGGCGTAGGTTCGATTCTTATTATAAGCATGCGCTTTTTGAATTAATAAGAAATAATCACTTTTGCTCTCGTATTGTTGTAAGCATTCTTATTATAGACGCCTCATTTTTTATATATTTTTTAATAACTTACCCTTCATTTTATTGAAAATTGGAATTCAAATTACAAAAATAACCCCTGCATTCTTTTTTGTGTTCATCCAAGTTATTTAAATGGTCCCTCATTCTTTTTGTTTTTTTTTTTGACAAACCACCCAAATACTTATTTTATTAAAATTTTGGTGTTTTTCTAATCCTTATCATGCATGATTTTTCTATATGAGATTTTCTATCTTGCATCGTCTTTTAATATATAAGAACTATTATTTGTATGTTTGTTAACAAAAATCAAGCTAACCTATAGGTTATGCAGACCATTTTTTATTTTTATAGTTTTCATCAATTTTTTTTTCCAAACACTCATTTTTTTGTTTTTTTACCAGACACCAAAGTGACGGTTTTGACAAACCATCAAAACACTTATTTTATTTAAAATTTTGGTGTTTTTTCTAGTCCTTATCATGCATAATAAAGTGACGGTTTTGACAAACCATCCAAACACTTATTTTATTTAAAATTTTGATGTTTTCCTAGTCCTTATCACGCGTAATTTTCCTATATGAGATTTTCTACCCTACATCCTCTTTTAATATATAATAACTATTATTTTTATGTTTGTTAACAAAAAAACAATTAATATATAATAACTATTATTTGATTGTTTGTTAACAAAAACTCAAGCTAACCTTCAGGCTATGCACACCATTTTCAAGTTTTTTTACTTTTAGAGTTTTCATCCAAATATGATTTTTTTTTCCAAACACTAGTCTTTTTGTTTTTTTTTTACCGGACACCAAAGTGGCGGTTTTCAAAATGGTTTGATTGTTCGTTTTTATTTTATTTTGGTTTGTCTTTTTTTTTTTTTGCACTAACCTAATGGTTTATTGGTTTTAATGTTTAACTCACATACTCTAAATCCGCTTCAATTTTTTTTCATACTATATATATTTAATTTAATAACAAGTACTCATGTACTTGTCTCCATACCATCATTGTATTATTGTTTGTGATTACTAAATTTTAAAGGGCCTCATTTTTTGTTTTTGCCCTGGGCCTCAAATCGACTTGGGACGGGCCTGGTAGGGAAGCGACGGTGTGGTGTGGCGTCAACTGTAGGGGGAAGCAAAGGGGATGGAAGGAAAGCAGTGGTTTCATTAATGGTGGTGGGTAGGAGGGTGGTCCTGGTGGAGGCAGTGATTGTGGTAGATGCAATAGTAGTGCTAGAGTTTGAGATTGATCTCTTGGAGCTTGGTCACAGTTTTGAGTGTATGAAGCATCAAATTTGATTTTTAGATATCATGTTAGGATCATCAAAATGACATGTGATTCTCATTATTTACTATTTCACCATCGTGTCACCATTTTGTTTTTTATTATTGATCAAAAAGTAGAAGTATTAGTTCCCATTTTAAACATTCTCTCTCTCTCTCTCTCTCTCTCTATATATATATATATATATATATATATATATATATATATATATATATATATATATATATATATATATATTGTGTTGTTTATCATTTTTTTATATAAAAAATGAAGATTGTTTCAAAGTTTTGTTTTGAAAAGGGAAAGATGTTGGTGATTGATATGAAATTTTATCCTATTTAACTGTCACATTTTAAGAATTATATTTTTATTGTCAAAAATCAAAATAATATGATAAACCGCAAATTGTAATTATTTTATTTGATGATGAGGTAAGATTACATCCGACACGCACATTTAATATTATCAATAATAAAACAAAGAGAAAACCCATTTTATATTTTAGTTTGTAATATAACTACTTTTTTCGACGTTTCTAAATAAAGTTAAACTTTGATAAATATTGTATTCCTTGCAAGTGCAACGTGAGTCAATTACTTAAACCACTCGGTATGATATGCATATTTAATGCTAACAGATTTCGCATGCAGGCAGCACGACGTCGAGAATATAATATTAATGCAACAAATATCCGTGGGTGCCTTTAATTACAGGGAATATGGAATTATCAACCAAATAAGCTGTTTAAAATATGATGTAATGATTACTGATATAATCTTTTGGTTGGTGAATTAGTCAAATATTTACAAGTAAACGATAAGGATCTAAACTAATTTTTTTGTTTGGTTAGACCATTTGTTTTCTGTCCTTTTCACTAAGCCATTCAGGCGTAGAAAGTAATAAGATTAACCATTTTGACTTTTTCACTGCTTACCAAGTTTGACCAACCCAAAAGGCCAATTACATGCCCGTTAAGCCTTTGACTTTGACCATCCAAGATGCTTTACTCACAATATCCATATCCACAAGTATTATATAAAATCTAATCAACAAACATTTTGCTAGTAAAAAAATGCGTCTTTAAATGCAATTCTAATGACTAAAGTAATTTAAACGAAGGTGAAACACAGAATATACAAAAATAAAGAAACGAATAAATCTAAGTATCTAACAACAAACTTTTAAATAACCATCTTCAGTTCCCACTAAGAAAAGGCGTGAAAACGGAAAAATGGTTATATTGGACAGCACGGACATGTTCCTCGATTCACGGTCCGCCATATACAGGTATTGTGGCGTAATCCGATGTTGCCCGTCCTGTGCCCACGTGTCAGTGTCATATATTTGAGGGCATATTAGTCATTTTACATGGACTTACTTAGCACCATAGTAGTTAAGCTAAGCTAAGCTAAGCGTGACAAATATAGTATTGAAGGACGACAAAGGTTAAAATTTTCTTTTTGCAGGGACCATATTCGTACAATTCTACAAAGTACAGGGACGAAAACTGTAAATTAAGAACACATGCATGATGCATGATGCATGATGCATGATGCATGAGTGAGTTTACCTGTTGAGATAAGGAAGAAAGTCCGATCTTAGTTCTGGATATTGAAATAACATCTTGTCCCCAGACAGAAAAACCAGATACACCGTCACTGTGGCCTCTGAATAGAATCAGAGGTGATGCCAAATTCCTGAAAAATAAAAAAATAAAATAAAGATGCAAAATGTTTGCTTTCTTTTTTTAAGGTAAAATGATAATTTGCATTTTTGCATATAAAAATTATTACTATATATGTATGGTTTAGATTTAAGAGAATTGTGAAGATTTGATTACTTTCTGAGGTCCCAAACTCGCAAAGTCTTGTCAAGTGAGCTAGAAACAAGCAAGTGGTCCTCCGGAGCAGCTATCTGCAGGAATTGGATTTGGAAGGTTCAATGCAAGAAATAGCATCCTACTTTCATTTTTTCCTATTACAGCATTGTACTCTGAAAAATTTACCCAACTATAATCTCCTAATAAGAAAAATAAAATGCTATAAACAATTACGTAGACTTTTCAAAATGCAATGCCTTAATGAGAAAAAAGATTGGAAAGTACAATACCGTAATTAAAAAAAAAAAAAAATTTAAAGTAGGATGCTACGATAAACAAATTGCTATATCTTGCAAAATAAACAAATAAAAGTAGATAACCTAAGCAACCAATACCATACCTTTGTGACATATCCATCATGAGCTTGCCATGAGTTGATCAAATTTCCACTCCTAATATCAAGCAACCTGCAGTGACCAGAACTTAATCCAGCTGCAATCCAAGATGCTCCATTAGATTGCATCTTTGAAGAACCACAACAACATATTGAAGAGATTAAAGAAGGAAAACTTGATTCAACGGAATCGCTCCTCCATAAATGAAGCTTTTGACCTTGTTCAACATCAATGAATCTGAATACCACAAAAAAAAAAAAAAAAAGGTTTAATTTGCTTGAAATGTTGTCACAAAGTGATTAATCACTTTACCTGAGAGAAGCGTTTCCAGTGCCTACCACAAGCCTATTTAGAGTTTGTAGGTGATGCATACAAGTATATAAACTCCCATCATAAGTAGTGCTTAAAATCCCATTACTAAGTGAGCTGAAATCAAGCATATTAGCTTGCTCAGAATGCATCTTCGATGTAGATGTCAGGGATTGCCCAGAATTTTCACCAATGACGGATATAACCTTTCCTGATTGGCTATTCCAAATGTGAATTGTGCCATCACAAGAAGCAATTCTTTCTGAGGAAGCCAGGGCACAAATGTCATTCACAACCTGACCAATATCAGCATATACACTAACATTAACCTTTACCCAAACCCAATATAATAAAACAAGGGTAGATTACAATTTTAGTCCCTATGCTATAGTAAGTTTTTGTGGTACTATTTTTAACCTTTTTGGTCCCTGACCGTTTATGTTTAAAGGCCATCATTTAGTTTTATAAAAATGACCATATTGCCCTTGTCTCCTTTATCTTCCTTTTCAAGAAACTCTAACCGAATTCAACCAAAACTCCATAAATCAAAACATCACATAAATTATATCAAACTGTTTTTCATTTTGTATTGTCATGTTTTGTTTTTTACAGTGTTATTTTACATCGGTTTAATAAATTAACAAAAAATATATAATGGAGGGTAAAAAGGTCAATTTGCATGGGTATAACGTACTTGTATAAACGGCATCAGCCTCGGACCAGAAAAGGTTGATTAACTAAAAATCCTAAAAGATACTTTTTTGACCACAGGGGGGTGGAAAGGTAATGTGCTCCAAAAAGAATGAAAAGATTTATGACAAGTTAAACCAAATTTAATAAATAAGATAAGAACTATAAGTAGTAAGAAACCTCTTCATGGGCATGATACCCAGATGAAGAAGCAATTCTTGATAAATCCCACTTGAGGACAGATCCCTTGAACCCTGGACCAACTCCAGCCGTAAAAAAAGTAGATTCATCTTGGCAAACAGCAAATGACCGGAGTGCCCCATGGTGGGCACGGATCGAGTGTATCACAGACGCACTGATTTTCCATGGACCTTCATTGCTGGAAGTGGAAGCCCCAATTCGACCAAGAAAATCAGGTCCATCCCAACTAGGTGCAGGACTAGGGAACCAAACCCACGGTTCCTGCTCTCTAGACATTGATGATGATGATGTCACCTGCCCCTTATGATGATGTGGCGATGACTTTTTCTGACCTTTTTCTCCTTGTGACTGGGGGACTGACCATCCGAATCCATGAAGCAACATTTTAGCAGGATTGTATTCAGACATTGGATTCTTGTTGTGATTCCCCCTTCTCCCACCACGACAACTTTCCTCTGTGTTTTCCCACTAAGGCGTGAAACTAATGTGTAAGTAACATACTTTATTTTTTTTTAATTTATGAAAAAAAAAAAAAAAAAAAAAAATACATCCCACCTTCCAATTATGATTCCACAGAAGAAACTGCTCAAGAATCAACCATGTGGTGCAACACTTACGAAGTGTCTCTATTCCAAGAAGTGAAGCAAAAGGTGGATACAGAAGCAACCTGACAACATGAAAATGCAAGATATTCATATTTATAAGTTAAAGAGGGCAAAAATGGAAAACCTACACAAGATCCATTCTGTTTTGTGTCTGCTCTTCCTCAATTCTAATTTTACAAACTTTCTGGCTTCCACTGCGAGTTTCCTCCGAGAAGGCGAGTCTTTCAAAGAGTTCTTTAAGTTTTGGCATCACATACATTGATGTTAATTCTGGTCCAATCTGTTGGGAAACTGTAACAAGACTTGTAGCAGCCACCTGGCAAAAACAAAACCCTATTTTTATACTTCTAATAATAATAATAAATAAAAGTAAGAAAGACTACAACACCTGAAGTGCAGGGATTCCCAAATTGGGTATCATGAGAAGCTGAATATAGAGGCAACCTCCATCCTGGTAAGCCACACAATGCAGCCATCAATTCATATGACTTCTTGAATCAGGTATATATATATATATATATATATATATATATATATATATATATATATATATTATTGACAATTTAATGGTGTTTACACACCTCGATTAGCTCTTTGACAACCACCTCATTCGGCAATAATTCCATTATTCCATCTAGTGTCATCAGACAATCCATAAGGGCCAACGCACTCCAACTTTGCATAGGTTCAGGCCTACTCACATTACAGACATCCATACATGAGCGTATAACGTTTTTCAATAATGGAAGAATCTGTTTAACAATGAAAGTCTCCCCAAAAAGACCACCTGAATGTTAAAAAACAGTTAGCTTATAACACAATCATTTGTTTACAAAAAAGAACCATGGTTAACACTTGCCAATTCTAACAATGACATCAATTCCATCACTGCAAAGACCCTTTCCGAAGCAGTGAATCAGGGGCAATATTGTCTGGATAAGGAGTGATGAGTTAGTTAATTGATACAGACAGATTGTATAAGTTATAATCAAGAAAAATTGACAAGTTTAGTGGTTATTAAACCTGATGAACAGTAACTGGAACACCAAGCTCTTCACTTGAGCCAATCAAAAGCACAGAGGCAGCCCCAGATGAACTCTTATGAGGAGAAACATATAAATTTGATAAAACCACAGAATGTATAAACTCTAAATACATCTGTTTACCAATCTTGCTCCATAACTCACGTACAAATGAGTCTTGAAGAAGAGAGACCTTCATATGTGAATAACCTGTCGTCTACACTACACAAGAATCTTTATGTCAACAAAAACTTAAATTTGTCCAAATCAAGAATCAAAGAATAAGATTTGAAACCAGCCTGCAGAATCTTCTGGATCACAGGCAAGATAAGTGTCTTCACGGATACCAAATTCAGACACCTCAAGAATTCTTTCAGCATTATATGCGCGCATTCTGATTCTGTGTCAGTTAAAGGTGTGAGTAAAAGAGGTAGGCAGTGGGGCGCACACATTTCAGCTGCAAAACTTCCCATTGATTTCAAAGCTCCAGATTTTGCATAACTTGCAAGATAATGGAGTCGAGATCCATCTTTTGCTAAAAGTTGAAGTGGGGCTAGAAACAGGTATGATGACCTCACTGTTGATGGGAAGTAGGGAGATTCCAAAAGAGACTTAATAGAAGGTCTCCTGATTATTATTATTATAAAAAGAAAGTCATCTTCCCAATTACCTGAAAAAGTTATAACAAAAAGGATAGTAATTCAAAAAGGGTACCTCTTCCAGTCCTTCTGAATGCATGCTTCAACAAGAATGTTCACTTGAGGGGGCAGTTCTTGCATCGATTTAGGCAGAACACCACTAAGTAAGTACTGTGCTAATGAAGTTGGATTAAAAAGTGGCTTTCTCAAATGTAGTTCTGCTAAAATACAACCAGTTGAGAATACATCATTTGCAATATCTACAGAAAGATTTGTTGAAGAAGATAGTTTTTGTCTCCACAGAAGGAAATCTTGGTACCCTGAAGTACTATCATCTGGCTCAATCGTCTGAAGAAGGAAATTGATATCAATAACTGATGCCAATTTCGAGTCTCTCCCATTTTTAAATGTGTCAAATCCAACTTCTTCTAAATTATCCTTTACAAGATCATTTCTGTAGATTGGACTTAAATGGGAAGCATGTTCAATAAATGTAGCTGCTTCCTCTAATGCTTTCAAGTTAAATGTATCAAGAAGCAGATTCTTCTCACTGTTATGTTGACTAGTCTTCTTTATAACACACCAACGAGGTGGATGGGGTATACTGAAGAGCTGGCGCCGCCCTGCTGACCTGGCATTTGTAGGTTCTGAAGGGGGCAACATGACATTTTTTGCAGAAATGGCTGCTTCCCCTGACATTTTGTGGCCAAAGATAATATCTATCCAATGATGAATCTGAGTTGATACACGATCACTTTCCACAGCCTCTCGATGCAATTTAATAAACTCCTCGGGCCCACCAGCCCATGAAGGTACTGCCAGATCAGACATTCCAGAATGTATAGAACGGAAAATCTCAGGATCTTGATAAAATTCAGGAATGCATTCATCTGGGGTCCATTGATAAAGCCTGTGCATTGTAGAGGGGTATTCATTTGGTTCATAGACTGAACGGACAGCTGTACGCAAAACACTTAAAGGCAACCTCCTTGCTTTGTAACTACAAACAGCAAGTTCTGAGAGGCATTCATCTGAAACATGATGTGGGATTTCTGATGTTAAGTATGTAAAGTCCAACTGTTCATCACCTTTTGCCAAACGCCATTTACTTTTACTTAAATTTCGCCAACCCATGTCGTTATTTTCATCAGGTTTTACACTAAAGTCAATAACCCATGGCATAACAGTATGGAAAGTATGATCACCCCATCTCCTACCAGCTATTCTGTTTAACAACAGGAGATAGTCAAAGTTACTCATTTCTCCACTCCACCAACGAATAAAACCAGTATGCCAATCTGTTAGCTTCAAATCAGCATAGACTTTACTTGACTGACACGTGTCAGTGCAACAACCAATCTTACTTCCGGATAAGTTGGAGTTTGATTGTAGAGTATCACCAATATGAAGCCAACACCATAATGAATCAGTTAGCAATATGTTTGATGGAGATATGCTACCATGGGCAATCCCTAATCCGTGCATGTATCTCAAGGGAGAGAGTAGTTGATACATCAAGAACTTGATATGCCAGTTTGACTTTAAGGCGTCAGGGCTGTAGTGAAGAATGTTTTCCAAGGTGTAAGGAGTTTTTGGTAGTATTAAACTGATATGGGTGGATGATTTCATTATGCTCAAGATTGGTACTATGTTTGGGTGTCTTATGCATCCAGGAAAAGTGGTTCCTGTAAATGAGGGTATCCCGATTAAATCAAGAAAGTTAATGCTATCTCTTCCTGTTGGTTTTCCTTGTATCAGAAGAGTAAGTGAGTGAAGTAAATGATCTTCTGTAATCCCAGATGAGAAATTTGAAGCTAGATTCTCTAAAGAAGGAAATGATATAGGCCCAATTTGAGAGACTGGAACCAAGGCTGTAAGTGTCCTCAAGCACGAAAACCTTGTTGAGAAGTAGCAGGTTGAACTGTTGCATTCTAATCCAGGTAAGGATGTTTTTCCTCCACTATCTGCCAAAAACAGAGGTTCATTTGGCTTATCACGAAGATTCCCAGAGGTAACCTCGTGTTGATCTTGAGGTAGAATTGATAAAGGCGTGTTATCCTTTGCTTTATAGTCATTTCCAGCTGGCTTTTCTGGACAATGCTCGTTACTGGAGAAACAGATGGAGATCCAGTTGTATTATAATTAAATAAAACTCTATAAGATGGAAATTAGTTATTAGTTATCTAGTGGTACAATATTCTTGAGAGCTATAGAAATTTGAAACTTCCAAAGATGAATACTCACTCATGTAACAATAAAAACTAGATGCAAATCAATAGGGCAACTTCATATGAGGTGTTATTGTGATCTATTGGTAGAGACTTAGGAAGTTTCCTTTCATTCGGGAAATCGAATTAGTAAACTGTAATGTACAACTGGATCATGTAATGTACAAATCAACAATTTAACTTGCCACAAAAATGGATCATGTAATAGCAAAATGAACAGGTCAATTCTAGTAAAAGAAACAAAAAAATAAAAGGTAATTCCTATTATTAAAATTCCCAAATTATAGAACTGGCGTAGATGATCATACATGTAATTGGTGAAGCAATCATCTTGATTAATCGGCAAATACATCAATATGAAGTGAGGTGAAACCTCCCCATCAGAATTTAGAACCTGCATCAAGACCCTCAGATTTTAGCAATCATACATGACACATAACATAGTTGGCTGACTGTATAATATATATTAACATAGACAGACACAGCGAAGGAAATGATATCACCTGAACAACGGCGTCGGAGCCGAATGGAAGGGCGGAAGCGGCAATGGCATAATTGAGAAGGAGTTTGTCAGAGAAATCGGTTCGAAGTTGACGTTGAAGACAGTCGAAGCACATTTGAAGTTCCATTTACTCGATTAATTTCATGGGAGGGGCATGTTACCACTGCTGATTTCAATGGATCGTTTGTTTACTTCATTTTGGCTGTAACACCAAATTAATCGATTTTGCGACTTCAGAAATCGGGAAACTTGTACAACCAAAAGTACACACAATTACCGATTACTTTTTCTTTTTCCTTATACAGTAACAATATATTGACAAAAATAATACTAATAACAAGATATTAAAAAAAATAAAATAAATAAATAACTAAAGGTCATATATGCTATTTTTTTGTAAGTGTTGATTATTGAACCTCTTTTTAGCATCTTAAGCGCATTTTTTTTTCATTTTTACTATTATTTCTTTTCATACCTTTTTTTTATCGGTTTAAACTTTAAACACTTAATTGGCATATTGATGGTAAATACTAGATGCATCCATGAGCAAATTTTGTGATTAATCTGAAATGGACTAAATACAACTATGGGTCCGGGTAAAACCTATTTTAACCTTGGAGGTAAAAACCAGATAAAAAAACTAAAAAACAACTAATAAAGAAAATATCATTGTTAAATTTGACATATATGGAACGGGTAACATAAGATAAATAAAACTAAAAAACAAAAACTAAGAATATTTAGCTCTAGGGGTAAAATAGAATGAATTAAACAAAAAAAATGGATTTTTGAAGCTTTTATAATCTTATAGGGTTAATTAAACTAGAACATATATTTGAATAAAACAGGATAAATTAAAATAAATATCACATGTTTGAAAATATTTAGAACATGGGGTAGAAATTGTCTAAATTAAACTAAAATTTTGAAATATTTAGAATTTTATATGGTGAAAACATTATAGACTATTCTTTCAAAGAAAAAAAAATATTATAGATTAAACTAAGAAGTTGAAACTTAAGATATTTAGAACCTAAGGTAAAACAAGATAAAATAAATTTAAAGAATGAAAAAATTAGTGGAGGATGTCATTTTTAAATATATAAGTAGTTTATATTAAAATAATAATAATAAATTGTTACTTTGATTTTTGTTAGCATTTATAATATGATATGAGTGTCTTAGGTTTATATCAAATATTTAATTAAAATTTACCGGCAAGTCTTTATTATAATGGTATTGTTAGGGGGTGTTTGGTATAGGGATTTGGAAGGAGAGAAATGGAATTGATTCCATTTCTCTTGTTTTGTTGGTCTTAAAAAAAGGAGAGAAAAGGAAACAAATGAATTCCATTTCTATCCAATTGATTCTCTATTAATTATGGAGAAAAGGTGGGAAAAAAGAAAATACATGTATCAAGAAATACAAAAAAAAAAAGCGGAGAAATAGTTTGTCCCGACTTCGAGCCCTCTCAACTACAATCCAAGTTTAAGCCACTTCATATTTCCAATTATCATGCGATTATTTTTAGGCGGCCTACATGCGTGAAGGATTTTTTTCAATTATCAAAACTTTTGCTATTGTGATTTCTTTCTAGTACTTAATAATAATTAATCATGATGCAATTCTTTTTCCCTTTGCTTGTACTTAATCGGTTTTAAAACCTCTTGCTGCTGCAATTTTGGATCTTGTAATTTATTCTTTTATATTAGAAATATATTTTCTAATACAAGATGTATATAAAATAATATTAATTAATAATAAGATAAATTATTTGATAGCATTAATGTTAAAATGAAAAATTATAAACATAAAAGATGCATATTTTGACAATTTAAGATCTACTTAATAATGCATTTTTATAAAAACAAATGTTGTTTGAAAATGAATAAACAAGATAAAAAACTCAATTTCCATTTCATTGCTTAATACAACCAAACTAGAGAAATGATTCTCAAAAGATTTCTCTATTGGATTCTCAGTGCTACCAAACAGTGAAATCAATTCTCTTTTTCCAACTTAATTCTCTTTCTCTGTATTTCCATTATTTGCTGCAATTTCATTTCTCTATACCAAACGGCTCCTTAGATTCTTCATTCTGTTAGGTTAAAGTTTCAAATCATGTCTATATAAAAGTAATTTATAAGTATATTAGAATGTGTGTGGATTATCGTTCTAGAAAATAATTAAAATATAATTTATTTAATATTCTTTTGTGCTTATGGGTCGTCATTCTGAAACATTTTAATTAAAACAAGTAACTTAAACCTCAATATTCAAAAATCAATGTTCATTGTTGGATATAATTTGTTGCCTTTTTGTCTATAATATAAAAGTAAATTGGTATATATTTTATTTATAAAACTTGAAAGGTCTACTTATATATTAAACTACCGTTTGAAAAGTTATGATTAGAATTTTGTTATATAACTATTTTTAATATTTTATAGATTAGGTTAGTTGTGAAACTAAATATGAGTGGATCATGTAATTTTTTTTCTTTATGTCGTTCTCATCTTTTGATCTCACATAGGGTGTAAGTGAACCGAGCTACTTGTGAACTATTCGGAATCAACTCGTTAAAAACTCGAGCTCGAGCTCGAGTTAAACGATCCCGAACCGAGCTTGAGCTTTACTTGGGCTCATTTATTAAACGGGCTCAAGCCCAAGTTTTAATTACCGAGCTTGACTAGGCTCGCGAGCTTAAATGGACCTATATATATTATAATATAAATATATTTTTCACTTTATATATTAATTTCTTTGAAATCAAAGAACGTGCCTTCATTATTCATTCTCTTGTTTCCATTTCAGTTTCCGACTTTCCGCATACTTCACATGCACACCATCTAGGGCTTTGAGTATTCAATGATTGATTTCATTACGTCTTCGACATTAAATTTTGTAGACATTAAATCAATGGAATCTATCTTGTTAACTTCTAATGACGTAGTATTCTCTAAAATGTATGATAAATGATTAAACGAGCTTGAGCCAAGCCTAAGCTCGTTTAGGCTCGCCTGACAAATGAGCCGAGCCGAGCTATGCTCAAGCATGTTATTTTTACAATAAGCCGAGTTTGAACTTTGAAACTAGGCTCAAAACGAGCCGAGCTCGAGCTCGAGCCTAGATGAATTCAAATGAGTTGGAGTCGGGCTTGGGTATGTTCAAGCTTGGTTTGGCTCATTTACACCATTCTCACATTTCTATCCTGGACTAGAGTAGTGGTCTAGGAGTGAAGTTTGTCCTTTTTAGGAGCGTGTTTGGGCTAGTTGAGCACAGGTTTCAGTTTTGAACTGTTTTCTCCATCTCTACCCAAACAGAAGTCAAAAAAGCTTAAATTAAAACATGAGAAATCGTGATTTATGAGTGTTGAAAGACCAAAAGAAAATGACCATATCTCATGGTGTTTGATGAGTGATTTGTTAAAATACATTGATTGAAACGCAAACCTTGTTACATACATACATACATACATACATGCTGCTTAATAAAACAAACATTGATTCGAAACCACTATACAATTACATACCAATCATATACATTGATTCATTAATCCTTGTTAAGTGTAGCAAGAATAAAGTCTGTTAACCCAGAATTATGGAGCTCACTTACTACTTAAATAGATATTGACACGGCCTCCCTCTGATAACCAATAATAAAAACAATCCCGAATCAAGAAACCAATCTTAACAACAACCTCAGTCACAGGTCACAACCCGTGCCATTTCGATCCGGGTTACGATATTGATATTGAGCAAGTTCATTGTTGAGCAACCTCTCTGAGTCGGCCACCCTCTTACCAAAACCAAACTCACTGCTGCTTGCTTTTGCTTTTGGTTTTGCTTTTGGAATGGGAATGGAATTCTGATGCTGCCCTCCTCCTAAAAGCTTCTTGATCATGTCATCTAACTCTGCTGCCCGTTTCTGTAAGTTGCTTTTATCCGCCTGCAATGCATTATGAATTATGAATTATGAATTATGAATTATGAATTATGAATTATGAATTATGCATCATCAAAAATTCAAATGCTATAACTATAAAGAAAGGAAATAGAAATAGAAATAGAAATAGTACCTTGAGCATTTCGTTTTGTGCTGTCAGCAACTGGTCCCGCCCTTGCAACTGTACCACACTCATCTTACCAGCAAGTATCTCTGCTTCTTTCCTATCTATCTCCGAAATGCATCTGTAAAAATAAATAACTTTATCCATTTTTTTTTCTTTTTTTGCCTTTATAGAATGAAAACTATGTTTAAAAATGGAACAAACTTTCCTTCATTTGTTTTTTACATTGCAGCATAGTATTTTAAAAATCTATCCAGCTATAGGCTATAGCAATGTAAACCAACTTTTTTTTCTACTATAATTGGATAAACTTTTCAAACTATAATCTCCATGTCCTAATAACAAAAAATTAAAATTATAATAATTGGCTACATTTTCAAAGTATGATTAATGTCACAATAAGGAAAAAAAGTTTCAAGTAGAAGGTTGTAATAAAAAGAAAATCAAATATGCTATGATACACAAATAAATGAAACTAGCTTTTACTACAAAAACAATAACACGCACCTGTCTCTTTCTTCATGTAAATCATTAATTTGTCGCTTGAGTTTCCGAATCTCTTGCTCCTGATTCAATTATTAAACATTATTATATTATATTATTAAATTCAATTTCCAGCACTCACACTCACAAACTAATTGACTGACCATGCCTATGAACTCCTGCGTTTGCTGAGCAGCATTCTCAATCAGTTTTTGAAGCTGCTTTTGGTTTATCAAGTTCTACATCATTCACACCAACACACACACACACACATATTATATTATATTACTCAAAATTCAAAATTAACTAACTCAAAACTTACTGCATATTTAGTCATGTCTAGTTTTACCCCAAGCAGATCCCTGATCACATCATGTGTCATACTCTCTGCTGTCGCCAATTTAGTGTTTAGCATACATATCTGTTAACATAACATAGCTTACATCATCATTCATAGATGCAACAGTGTGTGTAAGTGTAAGAGAATCTATATGATGATAACCTCTTTTTGTCGACTTGATGCTACTGATTCTAGGTCATGTAGACGAGCCTTGGCCAATGACAATTCCTGATCCTTCTCTGTGTTCATCTGTTGGACTAAATTCCCAATACATCTGAATGGTGAACTACCCCTTCCTCTCACCAACCTTTTTTCCAATAACTCTGCTTCTAAGCTACTAGACTTTGATGGACCTGTCTTCATTAAACTAACCATTGCTTCCAACGACTTGTACTGTTCAAACAAATTGCATAATCAATCATGTTGTTATGCTTGGTGTTAATTCATAACATTCATATGCTTTTGTACCTTCTGCTGATACTGTAATGCTTGAGCTTCTGCATGGATTACAAGTTCAGATATATACTCTTTACATTGCTTCATCTGCAAAACAATTCCCAAAAATGAATCATATAATAAGCGAATATGTGATGGTTTTCCATTTTTTAGGGTCCAAATGTTCCACCTCATTAGCTTGTTCTGCTCTTTCATCTTCAAGATCTTTTATCCGTGCTTGAAGTTTCCTGTGACCCCACCAAAGATACAATTAAATCTAACAGTAAGAAAAGGATCCTTGAGATTTTACAAGAGAATACGATCCAGACCTTGATATTTGATACTCATATTGGTCAAGGTTACTGTTATCAGAATCCATGCAGTCTCTAAAGCTTTCAACAGTTAACAGTCTTTGACTTAATGATTGGAGTTCCACTTCCAGTGAATCTCTTATCGTGTGTTGTCTTTGTAGCTCCTCTTCCATTTCATTCACCTAAAGGAATGTTAAAAGTATAAGAAAGAAAACCCAACAGGTTCTTGAATTTTCTTCATTTCAAAATCACTGAAACTAACCCTTTTCTCCAATACGTTTATGGTACTGTCAAGTTCTTCAACAGAATTTTCTAGAATCTTAATCTCCTCATCCTTTTGTTCAGCATATATTTTGTTTGCCTCTGACACCTGGAAAATGGTAATTTATAAATAAATTATAAACAAACACTAATATAATATGTGTCACAAAAAGTGGTTACCTGGCGTGCTTCAACAGCAATAGCTTCGTTTTCATCAGCTATGGTGTACGCCATTTCAAGCTTTTCTTGTAAAGAATTAACTTGTTCACATAGCTGGTCTCTCTCGCTGGAAACCCTCTTCAAATCATCTGTAATCCCTTCTAAAGAAAATAAGAACTGTTCTTGTACCGAAGAAGCTCCACAATCAATTTCCTTTTCTAAAGATTTAACAATCTCCTTTTGTTCTTCGAGTTTCTCTTCGGTTTCTGACTTTTTATGATATAAATCCTCTAAAAGACTTCTCAATTCACCATTTTGGTATGACAGTGCATTTACAGTTTCTTCAGCATGTTGTAGACAAGATTTTGAGGCCGAAAGAGCAGATTCAGTATCAGATAAACAAGATTCGAGTTTTTCATATCGAATCAGCATATCATCAAGCTGAGTCGTTTTCATCTTTAGCTCATGTTGTACTTGTCTTAAATCTGTGAATAACTTTTCAGCTGCATCTTTCATGTCTTTTCTTGTAGAAGCTGATTCTTGTAACAAGCTAAAATCAAAAAGTAAACCATTTAACAAAGTGTTTTTCCGTTCCAATTCTTTATTTAGCTTTAAGTTTTCACCAATAAGATCAACTTCACCCAAATCTTCTGATTCCTTGCTAGCTGCCAGTGCACTATAATTAACCTCTTCTTCACTATCATTAATCGTGGAAAGGTTTTGTCTGAATCGAAGGGTTTCAACATGTTTTATAAGTTCTTCATGAAGTCTGGATCCCAGTTTGGATTTCTTGTTATATTCTCCAATATGGCATTGTTGTACCACAAAAGATGCAAAAGAATTTTCCATTCTTTCAGCATAGATATCTTGCAATGATGATCTTGATTCATTGATGTCATGGCGGACACCATGGAACATTGCCAATGCATCTGAATACATTAAGTGGCATGAATTCTCAGCCTCCTTTTTCAGGTGATGGAAAGAACCTTCTAGAACAGACACCGAATTTGCAAGTTCTTCAACTAAGCTTGCCTTATCCACCATTACATCTTCTGCAGCTTGTTTCCATCTACCAGCTAACACTTTTGCTTCTTCATTTGCTTTCATCAACACATTCAACATATTATCAGCTTCATTCATGGTTGCACGCGCCTCCTCAAACTTGCTGAAAAAGCAATCCGCTTTAGAAGTCTTTTTCTCATCAATCTTCATAGAGTTGTGTACATATTCTTTGTCCTTGAAGACTGAAGCCAATTGAACATCTAATTTGATGAACGCTTCATAAGCCATCATGAATTGCTTCTTCAAAAACAAATGTGTCTTCTCTGATTCTTGATTACTTGAATATTCTATGTTCTCTTGCAGATCTTCATCATCAGAAAGATTAGAGCTAGAAGTCGAAAAATCATCCAGGTCTTGAAAATAAGCCTTCATGTTATCAAGTTTGTTATTTATTGAAACAAGTTCAGTTATTATACGCTGCACCATTAACAACTGGTTTTCTTGCATTTGATGCGTACATCCCATTCCCTCCACCATTTTATTAGTTTCTTTGAGCTCTAATAAGTTTTTCCTCATCTCACAAATCCCTTCCATGAAGTCTTCAACCTGATTTTCAATTTTGGTCCTTTCGTCATGTTGTGTTGACTGAATTTCGGTCAAAGCAATTGTTGCAGTCCTTAACGAATTCAGTTTCTCCTGCATTTCTAGTATTGTAGTTTGAGCATCCACCAGGTTGTTTTCCAGTCTTAGAATTGTTTCTTCTTTCTCAATACAAACAATTGCAGCCTTCTTAACATGTTCAGTAACCGAAACATTATAGTGTGGAAATGAACAAGCAATAGCTTCTATTTGACCAGATGCATCTTTGAGAGATTTAGAACCATCTAACAGAAAGCTTGTGAGCTCTAAACTTGCCCTCTCCCACTCAGTATGCAACGTATACACCTCATCCTCTTTTGCTTCTATAATTCTTCTTAGCTTCTTGTTTTCTTCAGACATGCTACACAATCTTCCATGATATTTCACCTGAAGAGATGCTAATTCTTCTTGTAGATTAAGAATCGCGTTAGTTGCTTCGTTCTCAACTTCCTCATCTACTAAACAAACTTCGTTCTTGAGAGACGAATGTGACAATCGATCCTCAAGATCATCAGGTAAGTCTACATCTTCAAGGTCTTTAGCCATCTTGTCCAATCTGGCTTGTAAATCCATCATGCTGTTGTTAGTGACAGGTAGCAGGTTTTGGTTTTGGTTTTCTGAAGTATGGCTCTCATGTGTTTGTGCATTGTTGGTGTTGTTTAAGGTTTCTAGAAGCCTATCATTCTCTTGGCGAATATATTGTAGCTCTTCAACCAATCTGGCCTGCTCAGATTTCATGGCACCCAACAAGGCTTTTGCTTCCATTAGCTCTTCTATATTGTCAGTTGATTGCAACATGTTGTCCCTTTTGAGACAATTACTACCAAGTACTACTCCTTTCTCTAAGTGGTTACAAGCTTCCATCTCATCTCCTAAACCAATGCTACTCAACAAGCTTCCAACCTGCAAAATCAATAAATTATGTAAGACTCGAATTATTGAAGCTAAAGATGCTTTGAATTGATATAACAAGGATTTTGAGCTAAATTTGGCATATCAAGAATTCTTCGGAGTTTAGATCTTTTAGCTTTCCGCAATATTCATCAAAAAAATCCCACTTTAAATTCAAGATGAATATAGCATGCTTACAGGATATGCTGCGGTTTGGTTATAGCTTATGTATTTGCTCAGTTCTGTTTTCAGTTCATCAACCTTCCTGCAAATTAGGGAATTAAATTTGAAGATTAGCCACAAGCCTCAAGATCATATACAATCTTAGGCCCAGAAAAAAGAAAGATAATCAACATAAACTAGGAAACTATATCAATCAGTATCACCCTGAATTTCAAGCTATATTACCATAATTAACAGCCTAAAATTATGTAACCAAGTACATGCACTATATCTAACAAAGACCAAGATCCATATATTTATTATATATGCTTCAGTGAGTTTAGTCAATAATTTGGACTGACTGCTAATGCACCGAGCAAAAGACAAAGTAAGATAGATGCACAACTTTATTAAAAAGTTCAATAGATAAGAAGCGAAGAAAGTCAAAGCAAGTGAAAACTCAAGAAATGTATAAGGTAAGTGACATAAACTACATAGCAGAGATGCTAAAGAAGACTATAAGTTGAAACGCACCTAATCAATTTGGAATTGGCACACTTGTACTCCTCTAACTCCATTGATGATTTGTCATCCTGCATTAACTGAACCTTAGCGTTTAGTTTTCAGTGAATATCCCAAAACTAAAGTTAACCATGAGAGGATGCACCACAAACCTCGTTTTCTCTTTCAGTTGGAAAATTTTGCTCTACATAACTTTCTTCAACCTCCAGTGTTTTCAGAAGCTTTGCATAACAAGGAAAAAAAAAATGTTTCAGGGTTCTTTCTCAACTATATATGATTTTTATTTTTATTTTTTAAAAAATCAGTGTACCTGATCATGCAATGCTAAAACTTCAGCTAACAATGCTCCACGCTCACTGTGTTGATAGCAATCCTGGAACCTGGTGACAATAGGAAAAGATGTTGAGGATATAAAAAAATTCAAATTTTTGAGGCATAAAGGTGATGCAAACCTTGTTACTTGAGAATTTTTATCAATCCTAGCTTGTAGCTGTTGAATTTCTTCCATTAAAGCCATATTTTCATCCATGAGATAATGGTCAGTAGAAATGATGCCATTTGCAAGCAATTCCAAGCGTTTAATTTTTTCCTCCCGAAATCTTAGCAACATTTTGGTACACTGAACATCTTCTTTTTCTTTTGGAAGAGCCTGCAGTATGAATATGATGAGACCATAAATAAATTGATCTCCTGTGTTGGCATCAATAATAACATCAAGCAAAATAATGACACAAGTATCAATTACAATAGATAGAATTAGATGGTAAACTAGAATGAAAGAATCATAACGTACAAGTCCGTTTATCGGTTTGGTTTGAGACTGTATGGTCCTAAAAGCTGGAAAGTTGTCACAGACATCTTCGCCACAAGCCTCTTCTTGTCTTTCAAAAGATTCATCACCTAAGCTAGGCTGGAATGTCGGTCCAACATGAAATACAGGTTTTGAGATTCCTTGATGTTTAACTAATAAGGACATCTGCTCCTGCAATTTCACCAATATAACTTGAGTCAAATGTCTATAAAAAATTCGACACATTTGGCTCAGCTTTTCAGCATACCTTTAACATTTGAATTTGTCGTTGCAGTGCTGTGACATCGCCTGATGCATCTTCATTTACTTTTGCCTAAATAAATACAACAAGTTCATGCATTTGGGATTTCAGATTTGTATTGGAAGAGAGATAAGACTTGAATGTTCGTACATTGTTCTGAATAAGCTTGGCACGCTGAGCAAACTTTAGAGTGCTTAATGTCTCATTCGCAGCACTGCATACAAATATGTTATAATCAATCACACATACAGAATACAAGAATAATGCCAAAACATTCACATAGATATAGCCATATTTATAGGAAACAAATACTGACCACATTGAGGGGCTGACATTTGCTATGATTGTCGTTTTTGAGTTCCCACCAAGAGAATCCTGCATTTAGATAGAAAAAAAGTGGTGGTGTAAATGAGCATGTGAGGAAATCATATTATGGAAAGACAATGCGTATTCATGCTTTAAGCTGCTGACCTGGAGGAGAAATGTAAGTCTTGAGTCCCTGTAAGGTACATGTCTATGTTTCCCATGTGCAACATCAACCAGCGACATTATTACCAAACTACAATCACAAAAACCAACCCGTGTTTAAATTTGTGTATGTCCCAAACTCAACAGCATGCATTGTAATTGTATGCCTCCATATATATGTTCAAATTTGTGTCCGTTTGAGTTTTGAAAGAATAATTATGTGTATTACTTTCTAAGGCAATCATCTCAATATTAGGTCTAAACAAGGAAAGTAAATCAATCATTATCACTCTGAATGGCAACCTATTTACAACCTATATTACCAAAATCAACAGCCGATAATTATGTAAGAAGATACATACACTTTATCTAACTGTCAGTAGCTCATAGTTCAGTAGTGTTTTTCATAATTAATTAATATATACATACAATTGAAGTGTTGACCACCTACCCGAGAGTTGATAGTGATTTGTTTATATAAGATGCCTCCTTCACACGTTCTCCTGCTGCAGAGCTTCTCTGCCTAAATGACAGTTAGTTTCAGTTAAGGAATGTCATAGTTATGAAATATATATCTATAGAGAGAGAAGATGGTTTAAGCTACCAAATTACCTTTCAGAACCAGCCAGGTCTACCAAATTTAACCTTCCAAACCGAAGGTGAGTCACGGAATCCTTTTCCCAACGACTTTCCACAATGCAGGTGAAAACACTATGTGACCGGCTGCTCTCACTGTTCATATCTGTTCCTGCCACTTTCCTGTTTGCAGCACCCTGATACACCATGCAAACTAATTTTAAATCCGATATAATCATAAATAAGCAGTAACAAAGTCTAAAGTTTCACTATATTGACACACCTGCAGTAAAAGCTTGAGGACTTCATCAACGTTTTGAACATTATATTCTGTAAGATTTTCAACATATACTCCTTCCTTCAAATCTTCTCTCACCTATAAAATAAAGAGATCATCATGTTGGGCAAGAAAAACTGACATTTATGCACGGAATGAAGAAATGGATGATACTCACTTGGAGATTAGTGGATGAAGGCTCCAGGAGATCAGTGATTTGCTCATTGTATATCTCCAAAAAGGAACATTTGCAGCTATATTTTAGTCTTTCATCCCTCCTGTTCTCCTCCTCCTACAAATAATTGTCCGATACAGTTTAGGCATCAAAGGGAATGAGGGTGTGTTATAGAATCTAGTCATACATGGTACAATGTTTTATAATACATTTCTTACCAATTTAATCCTCGTGAATAAATATTCAAAAAGGCGTGGAGTTATCCCACAGTCGTCAACAAGCTTGCCATCCTCTTGACTTATCTCACCCATCATTGTATATGTTTTGCCACTACCAGTCTGAGTTCATGAAAATGGAAGATTAAGAAATCAAAACCAACTCCATAGTACATCGAAACAATATAACAGCATAAGTTTTTCCAAGCCATACCTGACCATAAGCAAACATACAACTATTATAACCAGACATGCAATTATCAACCATGGGCAATCCAGCAACCCTGAAAAGCTTTTCCTGAAAATAACTCAAACATGCGGTTAGTTTTCTTTACTAATGTAATAAGTCAAAAGTGGAAGCAGATTATGAGATTATAGTACCTGTGATATCGTCTCACTCACTATGTGATCGAATGTGAATCTGACTTCAGGTTGGCCAAGCCATGCTAAGGTCTGCAAACTCTCCTGCTTCAAGCACCGAACATACCCTTGTCCCATCTTCTCCATGTTGCTCAATGGTCTCATCCTGATTAATACCTGCACATTAAAAAAATCTCACCCCTTCAAGACATGGATGTTGTGTCATAGTCTCCGCTTTTGTAAAATTCCATACATTTAATAAAGTTTCATTCATGGAAGGTATAAAAGGTAACAATGCAACTGACCTGAACATTGTGATCGTTCCAAAAGGAAGGATCCTCGACAAGCTCAAAATGTGGAACCTCAGTAGGTGGCGGCTCACAATTTACGTTTGAAATCCTTCTCGAAACCCTAGCGCTGCTCGCTCCTCTTTCCCCTGTACTTTGAAGAGCCCTTGGTCCTGTACAAGCCCCCAATTGACCGACATAAGTGGTCCTCGAAACACTCCTAGCTGGTGTACTATGCGCCGAATCAAATTTCCTTCGGTTAGAAGTAGAACCAGCTTCTAGAGATTTATCCTTAAATCCATTATGAATCATAACCTCTTGAAGAAATTCCTTGGAGAATTGCGATGGATCTGGTATCGCATTCAACGGGGTTCTTGAAAAGGGAATATCTAATGGATTCGAGTTCGACAGTGTCTTATCGAACTGATTCTCATTTCCCTCAGCTTGACTGCTCTTCGAACTGTCTTTCACCATTTTCAAATTAAAATGAAATAATCGATCTTCTTGAAAACTAATGATCTTGAAGGATTCAATAATGATGAATCATAGTGGCGAGCATGAAAGCAATACAGGAAATACAGAAAGGTATCATCATCAGCTAAAAAGCTGAAAGCGGGACGATGATAAGAAAGAGAGAGAAGCGCCTGTTTTCAAATTAAACAGTGATCGATCGGCTGGGTTTAAATTGTTTACTTTTAACCCTTAAAAACTCTCTTAATTGTAAAATGGACCCCATCTATTTTAAATGTTGGATTATATAATATATAATGCGGCATTCGATTTTCAAATTTCTCATCATGAGTGTTTATGCTTTTAGTATGTTTATTTTAGATTGAGTAAATTATAAGCTTTGTATTTTGAATTATATGTATACTTTACAAAATTATTATTTTATAATTATTGTTTAAATTAACTTTATTTTATATTAATCAAGCACTTATATCTCTAATCTCTAATCCTAATAAAAACCTCTCCTAGAATCCACTTGTCCAACTCTTAGACTATGACTCCGCCACGTGGCATTATATCAAACAATTCACAAAAAAAATTTCCGCCCATATACACATTTCGTCAGTATCCCTTGAATTGAAGATTGAAGAATTCAATATCCTGTATCCCTTAAATTGAGGAGCCGAAACTAATGTTGATCAATTATCTTCCAATCTTCCAATTATCTTCCAATCTTCCAATTCAAATATACCGTAAAAAATCCCTAAAAATCAGGTTAAAAATAAATGCATAGGCATATATCAGTTCCTATAATCGGCTTTACTTGCACATACTATTATATTTCAAACAATTAACGACCTTCTCTCTGATTACTGATGAATTCCAAGGAACAGACAAAACTAAAGACAGTCGACGATAATAACAAAAGGTTTGTGCTTTATTTCGATTGCAACCCATTTATATCGTTTTATTAGTCAACAAACAAATGTACATAGTTTAATGTTTCGAACATGGTTATCTACTCTAATATTCTTACTCAAATATTCATATTTTGATTAAGTTTTTATGTTTTTATTCATCTGCTATAAGTTTTTTCATAAATTATCCATTTAAAATAAGTTTCCAGAAGTACCATGTCTATATTTATGTGTATTTCTGTATGATTAGTTTATAGTCAACAAACAAATGTGTATGTTTTTTACTATTCGAGAATGAATTTTTCTGAAAAAAACAGTTTTACAAAAACAGGGTTTGGTTTTCTTGCCAGAATGTACATACTTCAATGTTTCGAACATGGTTATCTACTCTAATATGAACATGGTTATCTACTCTAATATTCTTACTCAAATATTCATATTTTGATTAAGTTTTTATGTTTTTATTCGTCTGCTATAAGTTTTTCATAAATTATCCATTTAAAATAACTTTTCAGAAGTACCATGCTATTTATTCATCTGTTTTTTATTCTATTTTACTCAAAAATTAATATTTTGTTAAAGTTTTTATTTTTTTTCTTTTTTATTCAAATTTACCATTTTGCCCTTTTCGCATATATTGTGTTTAGTCATTTCTATTTTCTGTTTTTAATATAGCATTGTTTGTGTTTTTATTCCAAATATCGTAGAATTTTTTTCATAATTTATACTTTTAAAAACTATTTGTAGAAGTACCATGCTATCCGTACATATGTTTTTTTATTC
This sequence comes from Lactuca virosa, assembly GCF_052849685.1. Lineage (NCBI taxonomy): Eukaryota > Viridiplantae > Streptophyta > Magnoliopsida > Asterales > Asteraceae > Lactuca > Lactuca virosa. The sequence continues at coordinate 275,666,897 of NC_136431.1, read as the reverse complement.
TATTTTACTTGATAATTCATATTTTGTTAAAGTCTAATTATCATAATATAGCATCATACTTTTCTTATCATAATATAGCATCATACTTTACTCAAATATCCTCCACCATACAATCCATGTACAATGCTCTCTTTTCTGTTTTATTCCTTTGTTTATGATTATAATTTTTATATTTTTTATTCAATGATGAACTGGTTCAATAAAAAAAATGATGAATCAGATCTAGGGAGAAATTAGATGTCTTTCAAAAACAGTACATATATACTGTTAAAGATGATTTCACTAATACTCTCTTGTAGTTACCGTTTATTTGGCATCAACCTTATACAATGAATTTTGATATTTGCATGGATATGTCTGCAACAAATATCACTTTAATAGCTTATTTGGATTTAATAAGGGATGATTTGAGTCTGAAGGTTCGTGTCATAAACTTTTGGAAGCAGATGTCTTTCTACAACAAGCATGAAATATGGTCTATTGAATTAATCTTGGTCGATGAACAAGTATGTTATATATATCTTTACGTATGTGTTAAATATACATATTGAATTTCGTTTACTGTTTAATTCTTATAATATATTGTTGTTTTTTAGGGGAGCAAAATACAAGCAGCTGTCCCTAAAAAATTGCTCTATCGATTCAAAAATGTTTTGAAAGATGGGAAGTCATATTACATCACATGTCCAAGCTTTGCAGCTCTGAAGCCTAATACTTTTAGGCTAACTCCCCAAGATCAGAAACTCACATTTGTGCAGGAAACCGTTGTTAAAGAATGTAACGACCCGATTCTCAGGTATCATTTAAATAAGAGTTATTGGATGAAGCTCTACTCGACGAGTCAGTTGACCTACTCGTCGAGTAGCAGCGGGGTGGGATCGCATGTTAAGTGACCTACTCGATGAGTCCATATTGGGACTCGGCGAGTAGGAGCTGGCAGATGAAACCCTAAATCCCGGGGTTTTGCACCCTATTTAAGGAAGCATAAGCCTCCTTTGGCCTCTTTGCAGTCCTTTGAGAACTCAGAAACCCTAATTCGTGTGGTGTGTCATTCTTGTGGGTGTAAAGCTTTGGAGAGGAGACCTTTTGAGGAGAGGAGCCTTGGGAAACAAAGGGCTAGGAGCAAGGAAGTGTGGGAAATCAGAAATCTACCTCAAATAGCATCATTTGGAGGTATCAAGTCGTCACCTTTTCTCCTTTTTCTTTCTAGACCTCTTTTGGGTTGAGATCTAGGGTTTTTATGGTTTGGTTGTGAGGGTAATGTGGGATATGAGCTAGATCTGAAGTTGTAACTTCATATCTGTAACCTTCTTGGGTTCTAGAGTCATAAAGCTCTGATTTTGGTCGAGAATGAGGCCCTCCTTGTGCATAAATCCCCATTAAGAACTTAGTTTTGGCATTAAGAGCCTTATTAGTCATGCATGCACGTAAAGTTTGCAACTTTACGTGAAAAGCATGCCCTAGAAGCCTGTATCTGTGATTTGGAGCCGCTGCATGGCTCAAAACAAGTCTGTATGGAAAAAGGACTGAATGGACTCGGCGAGTCGCAAGGTTGACTCGGCGAGTCACATGAAGATGGCCGTGAACTCGACGAGTTGGATGAACAACTCGGCGAGTCCGATGAAGATCACCATAAGACTCGACGAGTTGAAGAACAACTCGGCGAATCGGATGAGTTTTCCCTAGGATATGTATGCGTGTGTATCCGTCGAGTGGCAAGGAGGGAACTCGACGGGTGGCCTTAAAGTTTGAACGAGAATCGAAGGAACTCGACGAGTCACCCCGATGACTCGGCGAGTGGAATGTGCTTCAAGGAAACTCGGCGAGTAGCCGAGGGTACTCGGCGAGTTGGGGTCAACATGGACTGTTGACCTTGACTGAGGACTTTGACTTTGATAAGGGGTTGACTAGTGGGTTATGGAGTACCTTATAAGGTTAAGGACTTATGAGTATAATGTACTATGATCATAGGTGGTGGAGCCTGTGTCAAGTGATCCGAGAGTTGGAGTTTATCTTCCGAGTCGACATCTGCGAGGTGAGTTATCCTCACTATATCAATAGGGTCTACGGCACCAAGGCCGGCCCTTTATGATTTACATCCTGGTTTAGGATGGTTGCTATGTTATTGCTATGCTAGATTACATCCTGGTTTAGGATGGTTGCTATGTTATTGATATGCTAGATTACATCCTGGTTTAGGATGGTTGCTATGTTATTGTTATGCTATATTTCATCCTGGTTTAGGATGGTTGCTATGTTAGATTTCATCCTGGTTTAGGATGGTTGCTATGCTAGAGATCAGTTAGATCGGTTGTTATGGTACGCTACATATGGATTTGATCTGCTAGATCGGAATCAGGATAGATAGTACGTTATGCTTTATGATCCGTAAGGATTGGTATGCTAGTGACCTGTTAGGTCGGTACTCTAGTTACGAGAGGATTCTATGGTTGATGATCAGTATGACAGATATGTTTGATGTCTTTATATGCAGTATATGATAGTTATGCGAACATGGTTACTTGCTTGTTGGTTGGGTTGAGGCGGTCCTGCTTTGTGCTGTAGGCCAACATACCCTATGAGCGGTCCGGGGAGAATGCAGGCCCACGAGGCGGACCAGTCATGCCGAAGGCTCGGGATAGATTCAGATAGACTGTAGGCCCAGTAGGGCGGTCCAGTCAGGCCGATGGCCCAGTATGTTTGGATAGATTCAGATAGACTGTAGGCCCAGTAGGGCGGTCCAGTCAGGCCGATGGCCCGGTATGCATGATTGATTGATTGATTGTTACTGATATGGTATTGTCAGTGTGGTATTGGTATTTTGGGGGTAGCTCACTAAGCCCTCGGGCTTATAATTTTCAGTATATTGTTTCAGGTACTTCAGGAGATCGTGGCAAGGCGAATGCGTGACCGTACCGCTCCCCATCCTTATGTTATGATTTTGGGACACTCTGATGGATATTGATTTGAAAACATTTTGTAAACAATACTATTTAACTTTTATTTACGATTTAAAAAGTTTGAATTTGGCGTGAAATTTATGGACGTTACAAGTTGGTATCAGAGCCTTGGTTTGAGTGAATTGGAGGAACACTCGTGTGAATCCAGTCTCAAATCAAGGAGATTTTTGGGAAGTAAATTTTACAAATGGTTTTCAAAATAAAGGATGGAGGATGCAGAGGGTACGATCAGCCGGAGCCTGTAAGTAAACCCCAAAATACCATACAGTTATTTGATATTCTGATATGTTAGAACAGCATGTTAGTACTAGGCTAGGGATCTTCAGGAATCGCATGATAGATTTGCCTGATTATATGATACCTATTAGCCTAGGGTTTCTTGTATATGGGATTGACATCATAACTGTAGATGTTTTGTGTATACATCACGGTTGTGTATAGTTAAGATCTTATAGCCTGAGAATGTCTGACTCGACCTTAGGGTAGGGTTGGATATTCGAAAGTCTATCGGGTCCAGCGTTATGCGCGGTTAGCATACACTAGCGCTGCAGGGGCTGGTGGAAGTTCCATGGAGGTGTGAGTGGTGCAGAGCTGTGGGATCAGTTGTGAGATAGGCGATGTCCCCTAGTAGTGAGGGTTGAGCGCACATTATGTTGAGTATAGTATTAGGGAGTTGTGGTGATACTTGAGACAAATATGGGTAGGTGTGGAAGGTAGTATGGGCCCGTACTACTGGAAGCACATGACCCATACGCGTAGCAAGGAAGTCACAACCCCTAGGATTTGTGAGTTTTGGTCTCCCGATATTATGTTGTGTATCTGATGTCTTGAATGTGTCTTTCAGTATGGTGGTGACGAGACGTTTTGCTGCTGGGTCCGGATCAGGATCGGGATCCGGATCAGGGTCGGGACAGGGGGACGGAGGGCCAGAGGTGCCGGTAGCACTTGAGCCCGTGGTTCAGATGGGGACTTAGGAGCTGGATGCCAGGATCCGGGAGATTCTGCACGGTGAGGTCGCTGCGGCTTTCCGAACGCAGCTACCAGAGATGTTTGGGTCGATCAAGACCGCGATGGTCGAGTATTTTGATGAGCGATATGCAGCTCTGGCAGAGACAGCAGCCGCTGCAGCCACTTCGGCTGTAACTGCGGCAGGGGTTGGAGGAGGAGCCGGCAGGGCTTTTCAGTACCGGGACTTCGATAATACGAAGCCCCCGACATTTGATGGTACACAGGATGCGATCAGAGCTATGCGGTGGTTGTCTGACGTGGAGGGCTGTTTCTTCACGTGCTCATGTCCTGCTAACCAGAAGGTCAGGTGTGCTCTGAACCTGCTTAGGCTCGAGGCAAAGGACTGGTGGAGATTGACGACAGGTTCATATTCTGATGATTAGCGGGCTGCTGTTACTTGGGAGCAGTTATGGGATATGTTTCGCACCCGCTACGTTCCGCGCGTGGAACGGGAGCGGCTTGCTCAGGAGTTTTTAGCATTGAGACAGGATGGGGAGTCTGTGATGGAGATTACCCGGAGGTTCACTGAGAGGGCTATGTTTTGCCCGGAGTTCGCGTCAGAGCAGTCCCAGATGACTCGTTATCTGAGTATGCTCAAGACGGATATACGGCAGTTTGTGGCTACACAGCGTTGTGAGACCCTCCTGGATCTACAGGAAGCCGCAAGGCGGCGTGAGTTGGAGATAGAGCTGCAGCTGAAGGAGCAGCTGAAGGAGCAGCATCAGGTACCGGCACAGTCTCAGCCGGCGCCTAAGCGGTCTAAGACCGCTGATGCACGGTCTGGGGGTCAGCAGAGCCGCACTTGTGGAAAGTGTGGCAGGGTTCATTCGGGAGTGTGTAGAGCAGGAGGGGGGTGCCACAAATGTGGAAAGGAGGGGCACTATGCCAGGGACTGTCGTCAGTCCGCCCCTCCAGCAGATATGAGGATTTGTTACCATTGTCATCAAGTTGGTCATGTGAAGACCAACTGTCCCCAGCTCGCCGCCAAGTCGGCGCAGGGTCCCACGCCAACTACTGGGAGGATTTTGTGGTATTTTGTGATGCGTCCATCACAGGCTTAGGGGCAGTCCTCATGCAGAGGGGACGAGTGATAACTTATGCATCGTGGCAGCTAAAGCCGCATGAGACGAGATACCCCACGCACGATCTTGAGTTGGGAGCGGTGGTCTTCGCTCTCAAGATTTGGAGGCACTATCTGTACGGGGTCCGCTGTACCATTTACACGGATCACAAGAGATTGAGACATATCATGGATCAGCCGAACCTGAACATGAGGCAGCGCAGGTGGCTGGATGTAGTCAAGGACTACGATTGCGAGATCCTTTACCACCCTGGTAAAGCGAATGTGGTTGCGGATGCTTTAAGCCGCAAGTCAGCTGGGTCTTCCACCCTCGCGGTATGTATGAGGATAGCGGTGGATTCTCCGCTTGTGAGTTTGATCAGAGATGCCCAGGTAGAGGGCATGCGACCGGAGAATTGGAAGCTAGAGAGGATCAAGAGTGAGAATACCCGGTTTGTGCAGGATAGTCGGGGACTATTAACCCGATGCGGTCGGGTTTGGGTTCCGATGTCGGGTGGGGTTAGGCAGACGGTTATGGAGGAGGCTCATAAGTCTCGTTTCTCTATTCACCCGGGGGCCACCAAGATGTACCGGGATTTGAGTTTGAGCTATTGGTGGCCGTGCATGAAGCGAGAGATCGCTTGGTACGTCGAGAGGTGCTTGACCTGTAGGATGGTCAAGGCTGAGCATCAGAGGCCGCATGGAAAGCTGCAGCCTCTAGAGATTCCCATGTGGAAATGGGAACAGATCACGATGGATTTTATTATCAAGTTGCCGAAGACGGCAAAGGGGTTCGATGTTATATGGGTCATCGTGGATCGATTGACCAAGAGTGCCCATTTCCTAGCTATACGGGAGAGTTCGTCGGCGGAGAAGTTGACCGACCTGTAAGTCCGCGAGATTGTCTCTCGCCATGGGGTTCCAGTTTCCATAGTTTCCGATCGGGATGTCCGATTTACTTCCCGTTTTTGGCAGAAGTTCCACGGGGAACTAGGTACGAGGCTGCATTTTAGTACAACGTTCCATCCGCAGACTGATGGGCAGAGTGAGCGGACCATACAGACCCTCGAGGATATGTTGAGGGCGTGCGTCATTGATTTCGGTGGGAGTTGGGATTCCCACCTACCGCTTGTAGAGTTCGCCTACAACAACAGCTATCATTCTAGTATTGGCGTCCCGCCTTTCGAGCTGTTGTATGGGCGGAAGTGTAGGACCCCAGTCTGCTGGGGCGAGGTTGGGCATAGGGTGATGGGGCGGACAGAGGTAGTTCTGCAAACTACCGAGATGATACAGCAGATTAGACAGCGACTGCAGACCACTCAGAGTCGGCAGAAAAGTTATGCTGACCGACGCCGATCTAAGCTGGAATTTCAGGTGGGTGACATGGTTCTCCTGAAGGTCTCACCTTGGAAGGGAGTGATCCGCTTCGGGAAGAGGGGAAAATTGGGTCCCCGTTACATTGGGTCGTTCAAGGTTGTTGCCAGGGTTGGCAGGGTGGCTTATAGGCTAGAGCTTCCGGAGGAGCTTAGCCGGATCCACAGCACATTTCATGTTTCGCAATTGCGAAAATGCCTTATGGACCAGGAGGCAGTAGTATCATTGGATGACATTCAGGTCGATGAGCGCCTGAACTATGTGGAGAGGCCTGTGGCTATTTTGGAAAGGAAGAAGAAGATTCTTCGGAACAAGGAAATACCTTTGGTAAAGGTACAGTGGGAACATCGGAAGGGATCCGAGTGGACATGGGAGCTGGAAGCGGAGATGCGCGAGCATTACCCGGCATTTTTTATTCCGACGGACTTCAAGGGCGAAGTCTAGTTCAAGTGGAGGAGAGTTGTAACGCCCCGATTCTCAGGTATCATTTAAATAAGAGTTATTGGATGAAGCTCTACTCGACGAGTCGGTTGACCTACTCGTCGAGTAGCAGCGGGGTGGGATCGCATGTTAAGTGACCTACTCGACGAGTCCATATTGGGACTCGGCGAGTAGGAGCTGGCAGATGAAACCCTAAATCCCAGGGTTTTTCACCCTATTTAAGGAAGCATAAGCCTCCTTTGGCCTCTTTGCAGTCCTTTGAGAACTCAAAAACCCTAATTCGTGTGGTGTGTCATTCTTGTGGGTGTAAAGCTTTGGAGAGGAGACCTTTTGAGGAGAGGATCCTTGGGAAACAAAGGGCTAGGAGCAAGGAAGTGTGGGAAATCAGAAATCTACCTCAAATAGCATCATTTGGAGGTATCAAGTCGTCACCTTTTCTCCTTTTTCTTTCTAGACCTCTTTTGGGTTGAGATCTAGGGTTTTTATGGTTTGGTTGTGAGGGTAATGTGGGATATGAGCTAGATCTGAAGTTGTAACTTCAGATCTGTAACCTTCTTGGGTTCTAGAGTCATAAAGCTCTGATTTTGGTCGAGAATGAGGCCCTCCTTGTGCATAAATCCCCATTAAGAACTTAGTTTTGGCATTAAGAGCCTTATTAGTCATGCATGCACGTAAAGTTTGCAACTTTACGTGAAAAGCATGCCCTAGAAGCCTGTATCTGTGATTTGGAGCCGCTGCATGGCTCAAAACAAGTCTGTATGGAAAAAGGACTGAATGGACTCGGCGAGTCGCAAGGTTGACTCGGCGAGTCACATGAAGATGGCCGTGAACTCGACGAGTTGGATGAACAACTCGGCGAGTCCGATGAAGATCACCATAAGACTCGACGAGTTGAAGAACAACTCGGCGAATCGGATGAGTTTTCCCTAGGATATGTATGCGTGTGTATCCGTCGAGTGGCAAGGAGGGAACTCGACGGGTGGCCTTAAAGTTTGAACGAGAATCGAAGGAACTCGACGAGTCACCCCGATGACTCGGCGAGTGGAATGTGCTTCAAGGAAACTCGGCGAGTAGCCGAGGGTACTCGGCGAGTTGGGGTCAACATGGACTGTTGACCTTGACTGAGGACTTTGACTTTGATAAGGGGTTGACTAGTGGGTTATGGAGTACCTTATAAGGTTAAGGACTTATGAGTATAATGTACTATGATCATAGGTAGTGGAGCCTGTGTCAAGTGATCCGAGAGTTGGAGTTTATCTTCCGAGTCGACATCTGCGAGGTGAGTTATCCTCACTATATCAATAGGGTCTACGGCACCAAGGCCGGCCCTTTATGATTTACATCCTGGTTTAGGATGGTTGCTATGTTATTGCTATGCTAGATTACATCCTGGTTTAGGATGGTTGCTATGTTATTGCTATGCTAGATTACATCCTGGTTTAGGATGGTTGCTATGTTATTGTTATGCTAGATTTCATCCTGGTTTAGGATGGTTGCTATGTTAGATTTCATCCTGGTTTAGGATGGTTGCTATGCTAGAGATCAGTTAGATCGGTTGTTATGGTACGCTACATATGGATTTGATCTGCTAGATCGGAATCAGGATAGATAGTACGTTATGCTTTATGATCCGTAAGGATTGGTATGCTAGTGACCTGTTAGGTCGGTACTCTAGTTACGAGAGGATTCTATGGTTGATGATCAGTATGACAGATATGTTTGATGTCTTTATATGCAGTATATGATAGTTATGCGAACATGGTTACTTGCTTGTTGGTTGGGTTGAGGCGGTCCTGCTTTGTGCTGTAGGCCAACATACCCTATGAGCGATCCGGGGAGAATGCAGGCCCACGAGGCGGACCAGTCATGCCGAAGGCTCGGGATAGATTCAGATAGACTGTAGGCCCAGTAGGGCGGTCCAGTCAGGCCGATGGCCCAGTATGTTTGGATAGATTCAGATAGACTGTAGGCCCAGTAGGGCGGTCCAGTCAGGCCGATGGCCCGGTATGCATGATTGATTGATTGATTGTTACTGATATGGTATTGTCAGTGTGGTATTGGTATTTTGGGGGTAGCTCACTAAGCCCTCGGGCTTATAATTTTCAGTTTATTGTTTCAGGTACTTTAGGAGATCGTGGCAAGGCGAATGCGTGACCGTACCGCTCCCCATCCTTATGTTATGATTTTGGGACACTCTGATGGATATTGATTTGAAAACATTTTGTAAACAATACTATTTAACTTTTATTTACGATTTAAAAAGTTTGAATTTGGCGTGAAATTTATGGACGTTACAAAGAATGTACCGAATTTAGCTGGCCTAGATTTGGTTTTTCTTTTGTTGATTTTCAATCTGTACTGTCAATGGTTCATCCTCAAAATTTGTCACTCGGTATGTTTATTTATTATATTTTTAACTTAATTATATTTAAACTTTTTGAAATTTATTTTTTATATATGATATTTGCTTTCCATATTCTCAACACCACTTCATTCGTATTTTTCTTATTTTGTAGATATTATTGGATTGCTTGTTGTTGTTGGGGAAATGGGGAGAGAAATCAGTGATAAGTCCAAACACAAGATGAACATCCATATCCAAAATGAAAAGTATGTTTTTCAATATGTTTATATTTTATATTTAAAAAATATTATGTTTATATATAATTAACTTACTAATTGTTGCCTTCTCAGTGGTTTGGAACTGCGTTTGGTTTTGTGGGGTGATTATGCGTACCAGATGCAAGAGTATATACAAGGCAATCCAAACAATCTTTCATTGTTATACTTCAGTTTGCACAAATTAATGTTTGGAGAGGTATTTTGATTTTCTCAAAAAGATACAATCTGATAATAATTTAAACAATATTTATACATTTTTTATAGATCGTCAGTTGAATTTAAATAATATTTATATTTTTTTTATAGATCGTCTCAGTGTCAACACCTACTATACATCCTCAAGATTGTTCATTAACTCTGAAATAGATGAGATTACTGTTTTCAAGAGAAGGTTATTTATGTTATATGGTGTTGTTTTTATCATTACACTTTATGTAACTAATATTTTATGATTTGTATGAAAAAAAATAGGTTAGATGGGGATGATCGTCTTGATTCCTCTTCGCATACTTTTTCACTTATTCCTTCTAACCAAGTTTCTGAATATGATGATTTCATGGTTAAAAATAAGCTGAAAACTATTTCTGAAGTTTGGGAACCCGTGGAGGTATATGTGATGGTATATTAATTAATATACTTTTTTTTGCTATCCATATTATTTTAAATAAGTTACTTTTTTATCCATATATGTACATTCATTATTGTGGGTACTATAAAAGGAATATTACAAAATGAAAAATGGTTTTATCAAACGTGTACCAACTGCAGTAGCAAAGCAGTCCCTGTCAATGATGAAGTAGATGGAACAACTAAATCTTATGAATGTCATAACGAACATTGCACAAAAACTACAACATTTGTAGTTCCAAGGTTTGTACTTTCCATAAGATTCTTTAAAAACTATCTAATACCAAATATATTTTAATATAATTTTTTATTTTCCTAGATTTAAGATCTCGATCCGTGTGCAAGATAACACTGGCACAATCACCTTAACTGTCTTTGAAAGAAAAGGAAGGTATTTGTTGAAGAAATCAGCCAAAGAGTTTTTTAACGCAGCATCCAAGGTCGTTTCCTTAATTATATAAAATGTTGTAAATTTTGTATTTGTTTTCACTTTAACCAGAATGTTTGATAATGTTTCATAAGTGTAGAATGGAGACAATGTTGATTTATATCCAGGGGAGATGAATGCATTGTAAGGGTTGAAATTTGCTTTTAAAATTTCTTCTACCAGATTCAACGTGTCCAAAAAAACCAACCAATATGGTATTTCTAGAGTTACTGATGATGAGAGTTTAATTGAACAACTGGAAGATAGATTTACCTGTTCGCAGGTAAATCCATTACTAATTGTTTGTTTTATGTTATTTACCTAACCATGTAGTATTTAATAAATAATTTATTTTGCTACTTATTTATGTATACAGGCAGATAATTCACAGTCATTAGATTTTAATTCAGCTGATTTTGAATCTCAAGACAACAAGACTTTAAAGGTATGATACATGTTAAAGTATCGAAATATAATATAAAATAGTACTTTATTTTAAAAAACAATTTTACATAAATGTTTTTTTAGGATGCAATTTCTGCTACGGATGATAACATAACTCCTTCAACTTTGGACAAAAACTCGGCAACAAGTCCAATGAAGATTTCAACCACAACACCAGTTTTAAAGCGAAATCTTCAACAAGTTTTTGATTTGGAGTCTAATGAAAAATTATCATCGTCAAAAACTCCAAAGATATCTCCAGATGGTCCAGGAAAAGAATTGTTGAAGGTAAAGTTGGAAAAAAATGGGTGACTTAAGGTTTCGTGATTAATTTGGAAGGGTTCTCCAATTTGGATTTACATGATGAGAGACTACTTTTTATTTTTCATTATGCTATTTAAACATCTTGGTTTTGAGTGTGAAGACTTTTGTTTCCCGGTGATGGTTTTTTTATTGGTTTGTTTCTTATACATTCATAAAACCTTTTGAATGCATGTTGCAACATTTTTTTAGGACAATATGATTTGGTCATTTATTCTTTCTAATTTTTTATGTTATGACATTAATAGAATGCTTTAGTAAACACTTTGGTGTAGGTAACAGTAGGACTGCATGCATTATGTTTGTCAATTCAATTTAAGGACACTAATTAAATTGCTACAATAACTTCTAATTACGTTGAGAAACGGGGTAATATTACTTAAAATTTGTACTTATGTTGTATCTTACTCAAATAACAACCCAATTTTACTTTATTTGTTTATTATACCATCCTATTTACTTGATTTCTATTTTTAAGTACAATCCCTAAATATATTGGAAAAAAATTTGAAAAGTAACATGTTCTAAAAAATCAAAATTACAGTGATTAAATTATTTTTAAAATTATTTTTAAACTGCATTGCTATTACTATCTATATCTATATTGTGGAATATACTCAATGATTTCCCATGTTTTTTTAAAAAATATATGATGTTCATTATTAAACAATAGATTTAATTGATCATTAAAATGTTGAATTTCCAAAAACACTATTTGACCAACAAGTCTTCGACTGTTGGTAAAAAAAAATTATAAAAGACCAACATTTTTTTTCAATATGTTGATTTTTATGAATACTTTATAAATAATTCATTATGTGAATCAATTAACATAATTTTATCCCGCCCAAATACACATTTACTCAATCTATATTGAAAACAAATTGAAAATTGAAAACTCCATATTCCATATTTTATAAAAGACCAAACACTTTTTTTTCGATATATTGTTTTTTATGAATATTTTATAAATATTTGTTTATGTGAATCAATTAACATAATTTTATCCCGCCCAAATACACATTTACTCAATCCATATTGAATTACATGGAAAATTTAAAATTTCGTATTTGAATTTCGGTATCCCTCAAAATCCGCAGCCGAAATTAATGTTGATCAATTTTTATTATGGAGATTATCTTGCCAAAATTACAGTTAACGATTTTCATTTATGTATATATGGTCTATAATTATCTTTCAATTTTTCAATTCAAATATACCGTGAATCACTCAATATCAGGTTCAGAATAAATGGATATTCATATATTAATAATTATCAGTTCCTAATATCGGTTTTATTTGCAGAGAGTATTATATTTCAAAAACTTTGACGACATTCTCTCTGATTTCTAATGACTTCCATGGAATAGGCAAAACTAAGAACAATCGAATATGATAATAACAAAAGGTTTGTGGTTTATTTCTATTGCAACTCATTTATATCGTTTTTTAGTTATCATTAATTTAAATGTCTATATCTATGTGTGTTTCCTTATCATTAATTTACAGTCAACCAAATTATTTGTATGTTTCTGATTCATCATTTGAATTTTTATGAAAAAAATTATTAAATACATAAGGTCTTATATACGTATGTTGTTTGTTCTTCGATTAAACTCTATACATGATTTGATACTTTTTTACTGTTTCTTAGTTATGATTAATTTTGATGTCTAGGTTTCTATGTGTTTATGTATGATTGTAATATAAAGTCAAGAAGCAGTTTCACATATATTTTGTTTAGTCGTCCATCTTTTCTGTTTTTAATCATTTGTTTATGTTTTTATTCATCTTGTAAAAGGTTTTTCATAAATATGATTTGTTTAAAATAACTTTTCAGAATATTACCCAACTATTTAGACATCTATTTTTGATTGATGGTAAAATTACACATCATTGAAAGTATGGATCCTATTTTATATTTCAATTCTTTTGAACAGGGATCTATTTTACTCAAATTTTCTGAAAATATTAAGGTCTAATTATCATAATATAGCATCATATTTTTCTTATGTAAAACTATTATAAAATAAAACTTAGTTTTTTAACCTTCTTTTCTATAAGGGTGGATCATTTGCTGCAAAAAAATTATTAAAGGGAAAAAGGGCAATTTTGTCCTTTCATGTCTCTTACGAAATCATCCACAATAAAATCCAACTACAATGATTTTTTCCCTTTTTCACATATATTGTGTTTATTCATCCATCTTTTCTGTTTTTATTCATTTGTTTATTTTTTTATTCATTTGGATTAAGTTTTTCATAAATTCTCTCTTTAAAACAACTTCTCAAAAGTACCATCATATTTAGTAATATTTTTTTTATTGTTTTTTAAATTACACATCATTGAAAGTATGGATCATGTTTTATATTTCATTTCTTCTGTACATGGATCTATTTTACTCAAATATTCTTAGTTTCTTAACCAGATAACAGAAAGTTTATTTTTTTTAACCTTTTTTACTATATATTTCCTTTGCAGATCAATGTCTGAAGCAAATCCTACTTTAATTGCCGATGTAGATGTTCTTAGGGATGATTTAACATTCAAAGTTCGTGTTATAAACATGTAGAACCAGAACCCATTCAATAACAAAAAAGAAATTTACTCAATTGAATTGATCTTAATAGATGAACAGGTAACCTTATAATTTAATATATTTTTTCTTTACACATTCAATATAAGTACAATTTTACTTATAAATCCAAATTTATATCATACTTCTTTTAGGGAAACAAAATTCAAGCAAATGTCTCAACAAAAAACATCTACAAATTCAAAGATATTCTAAAAGATGGGCATGCATTTTACATAAATTGACCAATCTTTGCATCACAATGGATGGGTGGTTTGAGGTTAACTTGTCATCATCATAAACTTACTTTTGTCCATAACACTGTTGTTACGGATTGTCATGACTTTTCCAGGCCTACATTTGGTTTTGAATTCGTTGATTATCAAACTCTTATCTCATTGGTCCATCCGCAAGACAAGGCAATCGGTTAGTTGATTAGAATATATTTTAATTATTGACAAAAAAAATTTGGGATAAAATATCATATATTAACATTCACAACAATGTTTTTTTATCTTTGTTGTTTTACATAGATGTTATTGGATTGGTGGTTGCGATTGGTGACATGTGGCTAGATAATGCAGATATGAAAAAACACAGACTCAACATACAAATTCAAGATGCAAAGTTTGTTTTTACATATTTTTATTTTTATTGCTTATAATATTATGCTTTAACAATTTATTTTTCAGTGGTTTGATGCAAAACTATTTGGATGCGATGTCGCTCTGTAAATGGTTCGGATATCCTGATTTTTTCATAACCTTTACGTGTAATCCAAAATGGCCAGAAGTTCAAAGGTTTCTTAAAGACACTCCATTTCATCCAGAAGATAGACCAAATATATTATGTAGGTTATTTAAGATCAAGTTGGATGCATTTATTAAAGATTTAAGGGAAAATGAAGTTTTTGGCAAGGTTCAAGCAGGTATTTAAATTTATAGTTTATGTAACAACGTAAATTTTCAAAACAATTTTTCATTTTCAAATCATACTTTCAACCACATGCCAATCACAAAATCACAATGTATCATTGTATCATAACAAAAACATGTCCCAAGATCTCATGTACATAAATCCTCTCAGTGTGTACGAATCATGTCGGCGCCTTCCCGCGATCCTCACTAGTACCTGAAACACATCACACAACAACTGTAAGCATAAAAGCTTAGTGAGTTCCCCAAAATACCACATGAAACACATACGCCACTCGAGGCTACAATACGACCCTCCGGTCTGATGTGTCTCAGCGGGACCCTCTAGTCCCGTAGCTCGTTGGACCCTCTGGTCCGGTCATAGCTCGTTGGACCCTTCGGTCTGGTCTATATCGTTGGACCCTCCAATCCGGTCTATATCATTGGACCCTCCGGTCCGGTCTATACAACACATAGCATACTTATAACACAATGCACATAATCTCATACATACACATAGCATACAAGACCCTCCGGTCTACACATAAATACCACTCTAGGTAATGTATAGTGAGAAGACTCACCTCGGGTATCTCGGATGATCTCGCACACGTATCTACTGATCTAGCCTCCGCCTAATCACATACACAATATCCTCAAATAAATAACGGCTCTCAAAGGCTAGATTAAATCCCCTTCTACGGTCCCTCAGAAGGGTAAAAGACCATTTTACCCCTCCTTGACTCAAAAGTCCAACTGTTGACCGAAACCCTAAAAGTCAACGAAAGTCAACGGCCACAGTTGACCCTACTCGCCGAGTGCACTAGGGTGACTCGGCGAGTACACGCCTGCCCTCTTCGCCCCTGGTCCTCTCTTGACTCACTGAGTCAACCCTATGCGCCACGGGTCGTCACAGATCGCGAGTCGCGGGGCAACCCGACTCAACTCGTCGAGTCCACTTATGGACTCGGCGAGTTGCCTCCATGATCATACTCAAATGACCTTCTAAGGTCAGATCTGCTTCACCACACAGTAGATCCATCCTTCTAACACTCATAAGTCACGTAAAGGTACAACCTTTACGTGCATGCAACCCATATCAAGCCTCAAATGGAGAAATATCCCTAAAAATGACAACCTAGTCTCCAATCCTCCATGAACAAGCATAAAGCAGAATGGGAAAGGTCCTCTGGACCTCTATAGGTCCAGATCTGATGTCATAATCTCAAAGTGGACCTTATACTCCCTAGATCTTCCATAGCATGAGGGTAAAAACCCTAAAAGCAAGGAATCCATCAATATAACACGAAATGGGAAAAGGTTTATACCTCCAAAGATGATACCACAAGATGATTAGCTCAGATCCAGCCCCCTTCACGTTCTAGATGAGTGCTCCTATCTTCCTTCAAGCCAAATCACACAAAAAGATGAAGAAATAGCCTCCTTTTGCTCTCAACTCTCTTACTCTCTCTCTAGGGTTCCTCTGGGGTGCAATGGCCGCAAATGGAGGCCATAAAGGCCTTTAAATAGGGCTCAGGCCCCGAGGATTAAGGTTTCGTTAAACAGCGTGGACTCGCCGAGTCCACGTATGGACTCGTCGAGTCCGCCACTAAATCAGTCCAACCATGCGCGATCCTACTCGGCGAGTCTGTGCGCCTACTCGCCGAGTCCCTCTCCAAAACTCAATATAATTACATAAAATAAGATACCTGGGAATCCGGGTGTTACAATTCTCCCCCACTAGAATCAGACTTCGCCCTCGAAGTCCTGCTCGACAAACAACTCCGGATGCTGCTTCCGCATCTCCAACTCCGGCTCCCAGGTCAGCTCGGACCCTTTCCGATGTTGCCACTGGACCTGCACCAGTGACACCTCCTTGTTCCTCAGAACCTTGATCTTCCGATCCCGGATCGCGATTGGCCTTTCCGCATAATTCAGGCTCGCATCCACCTGAATATCCTCTAGTAGTACCACCGCCGACTCATCGGCTACACACTTCCTCAACTGGGACACGTGAAAGGTATCATGAATCTGGCTAAACTCCGCAGGTAGCTCTAACCGATAAGCTACCTTGCCCACCCTAGTGGTCACCCTGAATGGACCAATGTACCGGGGCCCCAACTTGCCCCTCTTCTTGAATCGGATCACTCCTTTCCAAGGAGATACTTTCAGGAGTACAAAGTCCCCCACCTGGAACTCCAGCTCGGATCGTCGCCGATCCGCATAACTCTTCTGACGACTCTGAGCCGTCAGTAACCTCTGTCTAACCTGCTGTATCTGCTCTGTCGTCTGCAGCACTATCTCAGTGCTTCCCATCACACGTTGTCCCACCTCTCCCCAGAAAATGGGAGTCCAACACCTCCTACCATACAACAACTCGAAGGGAGGCATTCCAATACTAGAATGGTGGCTGTTGTTGTAAGAAAATTCAGCCAACGGTAGGTACGTGTCCCAACTTCCTCCGAAGTCCAACACACATGCTCGGAGCATGTTCTCGAGCGTCTGAATCGTCCGCTCACTCTGTCCGTCCGTCTGGGGGTGGTAGGCGGTACTGAAGTGCAATCTCGTACCTAACTCCTCGTAGAACTTCTTCCAGAACCTGGAAGTGAAACATACATCTTGATCTGACACGATCGAGATCGGTACCCCATGACGCGATACCACCTCCCTCACACACAACTCTGCCAACCTCTCGGCAGAAGAGCTCTCATTGATAGCAAGAAAATACGCACTCTTCGTCAGCCGGTCGACGATCACCCAAATTGCATCGACACCCCTCGCGGTCCTCGGCAATTTGGTGATGAAATCCATGGAAATCTGTTCCCACTTCCACTGGGGAACCTCGAGCAGCTGTAACTTGCCATGCGGACGCTGATGCTCGGCCTTAACCTTACGACAGGTCAAGCACCTCTCGACAAACCACGCGACATCCCTCTTCATACAGGGCCACCAATAATCTTTCTTCAGGTCCAAATACATCTTCGTGGCCCCGGGATGGATCGAGAACCTCGATCTATGCGCCTCCTCCATCAAAATGGTACGTGCCCCTCCTGCATACGGCACCCAAATCCGACCCTGAAAGGTCATCAGCCCTCGACCATCGGTAACAAACTCGGACACCTGCCCGATCACCCGCTCCCTCTTGCGGTTCTCCGACATCACAGCCTCTGCTTGGGCCTCCCGAATGGTGTCCAACACCGGAGTCATCACAGTCAATCTCATACAAGTGCCTCGAATCGGGGCACTCTCCGCCCTACGGCTCAGCGCGTCGGCTACCACATTAGCTTTACCACATCCAACCATCTCCTCTGTCGCATATTCAGGTTGGGCTGATCCATCAGATACTTCAAACTCTTATGGTCCGTGTATATGGTACACCGAACCCCATACAAATAGTGACGCCAGATCTTGAGGGCGAACACCACTACCCCCAACTCCAGATTGTGGGTGGGATACCTCGTCTCATGAGGCTTCAGCTGCCTCGATGCATATGCTATCACATGCCCCCTATGCATAAGCACTACACCCAACCCCGATATCGATGCGTCACAATACACCACAAAATCCTCCATCCCTTCTGGGAGGGCTAACATAGGGGCTTCGCATAATCTCTGGCGAAGTGTCTCAAACGAGGTCTGCTGCTCCGGACCCCATGAAAAAGTAACGCCCTTCCGGGTCAACCTGGTGAGAGGCAGGGCGATCTTGGAGAAATCCCTGATAAATCTCTGATAGTAGCCGGCCAATCCCAGAAAACTCCTGATCTCGGTGGGAGATCTCGGCACCTCCCAACTCATCACCGCCTCAATCTTGGCCGGGTCGACCAATATCCCATTCTGATTAACGAGATGTCCCAGGAACTGGACCTCTCGTAACCAGAAATCGTACTTGGAGAATTTGGCATAAAGCCTCTCCGTCCTCAATACCCCGAGAATCTCTCTCAGATGCTCCTCGTGCTGCTCTCTAGATCTCGAATACACCAGTATATCGTCGATGAACACGATCACCGAACGATCCAACATCGGTCTCCACACCCTGTTCATGAGATCCATGAACGCTGCTGGTGCATTGGTGAGCCCGAAAGGCATCACCACGAACTCGTAATGCCCATAGCGAGTCCTGAACGCCGTCTTCTGGATATCCTCATCACACTCTCATCTGATGATATCCAGATTTCAGGTCAATCTTGGAGAACCAAGACGCTCCCTGCAACTGATCGAACAAATCGTCGATCCTCGGTAATGGATAACGGTTCTTGACCGTCAGCTTGTTCAACTCCCGGTAATCAATGCACATTCGGTGTGAACCATCCTTTTTCTTGACAAAAAGGATCGGCGCTCCCCATGGCGAGCTACTCGGTCGAATAAACCCCTTCCCCAGCAGCTCCTGAAGCTGCGAGGATAACTCCTGCATCTCTGGCGGCGCAAGGCGATAAGGCGCCTTGGCGATAGGCGCTGCCCCCGGAACCAAATCAATGCGGAACTCTACCTGCCTCTCGGGAGGCACACCCGGCAACTCCTCGGGAAAAACATCCAGAAACTCACGCACTATCGCAACGTCATCCACCGAACTCGGCCTCCCAGTGGCCTCTCGTGTGTCCATCACATAGGCTACAAACCCGCTGCAGCCCTGCTGTAAACTCTGTCTCGCTCTGGCAGCCGAACAAAACGCTGACCCGCATCGGGTACCCTCGCCGTACACCGTAAGTACTCCCCCACTGGAATCTCGTATCGTCACCAACTGTCGCTCCCAGTCTATCACAGCCCCAAATCGGCTAAACCAATCCATGCCCACTATAACGCACACGTCCCCCATCGCAATCGGGACCAGGTCAATCAGAAACTCAACACCGAAGATCTCGAGTACACATCCTCGAATCACGTCTGTAGCATATACCGCTCGCTCGTCAACTATGGAAACTCGTAGAGGTCGACTCAACGCCTCTCGCTGGATACTGATGTGCCGACTAAACGCTATCGACACAAATGATCTACTCGCACCCGAGTCAAATAACACTAAGGCAGGTACAGAACTCACAAGAAAAGTACCTACGCATAACATCATATAAGCACAATATCTCAAACTCAGCATAAATAAATGAAAGAATACATACCAGCCACGACATCAGGCGTTGCGCGGACCTCCTCCGCTGTCAACTGGAAGGCTCTCCCGCGAGCCTTCGGTGCCTCGGCCTTCGCTGGCCGAACCTCGGTAACCCTAGCAGCAGGTGCAGACCCCTGCGCTGATCCCTGCAGTAGCTGTGGGCACTCGGCCTTCCAATGGCCGGTCTGGTTGCAATGAAAGCAAACTGAGAATCCCTTGGGGCAGTCCCTCGCGTAATGCCCCTCCTTCCCACACTTGTAACACACCCCAGCTCTGCATGTTCCCTCGTGGCTCTTGCCACACTTTCCACAAGTGCGGCCCTTCGGACCTCCAGATCTCGAATCAGCGGGCTTTACCCGCTTGGCTGCCGGCTGAGACTGTGACGGCCGCCGATCCACCCTCTGAGATTCGGCCTCCTCCCTGGCCTGAGTCTCTAGCTCAATCTCCCTCTTCCGGGCATTTGCCTGGCGCTCAGCAAATGTCCGGTAAGTCGAGTTCGACACGAACTCCCGAATATCCCTCCTCAAAACGCCCAAGTACCGGCTCATGCGTGCCTGCTCGGTAGACACCTGCTCAGGACAGAACATCGCCCTCTCATGAAACTTCCTGGTAACCACAGTAACAGAATCAGTACCCTGCTTGAGGGTCAAGAACTCCTGAGCCAATCGCTCCCTCTCCACCGGAGGAACATACTCATCTCGAAACTGTTGGAGAAGATGTCTAAGTCCATAACTTATTTGGTATATACTTGACCCGACCCGGCATGGTCCATTTGGGTTGCACTTCACCCAAACAATTTATGGATAATTTTATGAGAGTTGTATACTTACGATTTATTAATATATTATAAGTTATAATATATTAATATAAAGTCATGCTACTTAATTAGTTTTAATCTTGAATTAATTATGAATTGATTTAGTGATTAAAAGGAAGACTAATTAAATCATGGGCTGTTATATTTATATGGTGTGGGCTAATGCTCATTTGTTAATGGGCTAAGCTTATATGGAAGTCCATGGATGATCCATGGAGCTTTTACCCATGGATCCTTGGAAGAGGAAAAGACATGGGTTATTAGGGTTTCACCCTAACCATGTACACTATATAAACAAGCTTATGTTGCATGAAAAAGACACTAAAGTGTGTGTGTAAGTGTGGTGGCCAAAACCAAGAGTTAGAATACTCTCTCATATATTTTCCAAGTTTGGGTGATTTGTGATTTCCATTTGAGGCATTCACATTATTGGTGCTTGGCTCTCAAACTCCAAGGAATCAACAATCAACAAAAGGTATGTAACTCATCTAGTTCCTTTATGGTTAAAAGTACCCCATGCCATGCTAGATAGGTTATAAACCTTGGAAAATAATATTTTGCATGTATCTTAGACAAACATAGATCCAAGGTTTAATAGGGTTGCATGTACACTTAGGAAGTGTTAGAATGCTCAAAACCCTACAGTGGTATCAGAGTCTAGGCTTGTTTGTTTGATACTTGATGCAAAATAGTGAAAAAAGTCGAATTTTTTGCTGTCTGCCTGATGAACTCGCCGAGTCCATGGGGGGACTCGCCGAGTTCATGTGTAAACTCATCCTACTCGGCGAGTAGGTTCGTGCACTCGGCGAGTAGGAGCCTCAGAATGCAAATTTTCGACTTTTGCTGCTGGAAATGGACTAGAAACATTACCCTAAACTGTTTTGGTGTTTTAAAACTTGTTTTAGTTGGTGTAATGGTTGTTCTAATCCATTTACAATAGCTTATATCAAAATTTCATGCTTTGTATGTGTTCATATAATTTTTGAAACTTTGATGATCATGTTCATGTTCTTATGAATTTAGAAGATGATAAGAATTATTTGCTGAATTGTTTAGGATTAATTCTTGATCATTTATGTGTTTTAATGGAGTCCATAATTTGTCCTCAAGTTATGGATATCCAAAGGTCACTTCTTTTAAACACACACTTAAAACACATAAGTTACATGGAAATGAAGAGTCTTCATTTTTATGAACCTTTAATTCATAAGTTATGAAATGAAAAGTTTTGAATAGTTTCAAAACTTGTCCTCAAGTTTTGGAATTTGTAAAGTTACACACACATTAATATACTTTAATTCCAAACCCTTAGAGTTTTAAAAGTTAAAATTCAACCCTTATACTATTTATAACATTAATGGTTAATTATTATATATATGTATAAGATTAAAGTCGTCTTACCGCTAGTACGCCTCATTCACGAAGCCAGTCTATAAGGTGGGTATAAGGTTGTTGCCTATAAAATGGCAACTTAATGGGTGTCCACTCTCACCCACCGCTTGCTTGACTGGTGGAGGGTCGTTAGCCGAACGGGTAGGACAAGGACTTATAAATTCTCATTAAAAGTATGATGAATATTATAAAGTAACTAAACCTTATATAAATTCCCAATCTTAGTTACTTTAGGAAAATGTGAATATGGTGCTAACCCATGAAATTCACACTTTGTACCTTACTAAGTCGTTGGTGGAGCGTGTGTGGTTAACCGGCACACTAACTTGGACTAGTAAGGATCACGAAGGGTGACTTAATGTTTATCATAGATCGGTGGAGCGTGTGTGGTTAACCGGCACATTGATTAGGTGATAATATTAAGGGTACCAAGTGAATTTGCATGGTTATTCACACCTTGTTTTGTGATCCTCGGCATCCCAGTCACAAAACTTGAAGGGCACAATCGAGATTGAAACATGCCATTGAAAAGTTCAATGAATCTCAAAGGAATCTAGGAATTTCAAAACCAATTAAACCTAATAATTCATTTCGTTTTCATGGTGGAAATTGGTGAATCGTCATTCACCTACCTTCAAATATATTATAGCTTAGATTACGGCATCCCTCTTCTAAGTTATAATATATTGTGTTGGATCCTAGCCTTAATATTACATTTGGGTGTATTATTAAGGATTCGATATATCTAATCTAAACTTGTTTTCTTCTTTTCAGATGTCTTCCAACAACAAAGCTTCGGGCTCTAACCCTACTGGCTCCTTTTCCCTCATGAACCTTTGTGGGAGGGTCATCTTTGATGGTTCCAACTTCATGGATTGGATCCGGAACATCAGGATGGTTACTCGTTACGAGGACAAGGAATATGTCCTTGATAAGGAGCTAAAGGAGCTTGATGAGTCCACTGCTACTCCTGAGGAGGTCGCTGAGTATCAGGCACATGAAAGAGATGCCACCAAGGTGGCATGCATCATGATGGCCACTATGACAGCTGAACTCCAAAAGTCCTATGAGGACTATTACCCTTTTGAGATGCACCAGGATCTGATGGAAAGGTACCATCAGAGTGCTCGTCAAGAGCGGTATGAAATAATCTCCTCCATGATCACTACCCATATGAAGGATAGCGAACCAATCACGAGCCACATGCAGAAAATGCAAAGGTATGTGGACCGTCTAATGAAACTGAATGTGAACTTCCCTGAGGAGTTGGCAATTGATATCATTTTGCACTCCTTGCCCTCGTGTTATGATCAATTTCGTATGACATACCACATGAACAAGGAGGAAGTCACACTCAGTAAGCTTCAAGGACTTCTGAAGACTGCCGAAAGTGGTCTTAAGAGTAAGTCGGTTGCTACTCCTACTCCTACTACTACCCCTGTTTTGGCTATCGGGCAAGGCAAAGGGAAGAAGAGGAAGCACCCTTCGAAGGATACCAAGGGAAAGTCCCTTGAAGGCTCCTCATCTGGAACCAAAGGTGGTTCTATCACTCCTTCTGCCATCCCTAAGGATGCTGAATGCTTCTACTGTCAAAATAAGGGGCACTGGAAGCGAAACTGCCCAAAGTACCTGCAGGATGTCAAGGATGGGAAAGTGAAACCATCCCATGCAGGTATTTACACTATATTGTCTAATAACTCACCATATTCTAATTCTTGGGTTCTTGATACAGGTTGTGGTATTCACATCTGTTGTGACTTGCAGGGCCTAAGAAGAAGTGAGGATGTGGAGCACGGAAAGATAAACTTAATCATGGGGAACAAGAAGGTTGCACCTGTTACCAAGATTGGAGTTTATACTTTGTTGCTAGATAGTGGGTTAAAGTTAGATTTGAATAAATGTGTGAAATGGCGAGGAATATTATTTCCTTTCATGCTTTGTACAAACAAGGTTTTACCTTTTCTTTTGATAATGAAGTTGGTAGTATTAATGCTTTCTTAAATAATATTCTTTATTTTAAAGCATTACCTTGTAATGGTGTGTATGAAGCTGTATCGGTTGTAGATAATTTAGGGAATAATGTATTGTGTATTGATTCTTCTACTAGCTTGGATAAAGCATCTTTGTGGCATTGTCGTCTTGGACATGTAAGCAAGAAATGCATAGGCCAGCTCCAAAAGGATGGAGTCTTGGAGTCGTTCGACCTCAAGTCGGATGATAGTTGTGAGTCTTGTCTACTTGGAAAAATGACAAAATCACCCTTCACTGGTACTTGTGCAAGGGGTGAGGGTTTGTTGGACCTTATACATACTGATGTATGTGGACCATTCAAAACCGCCACAAGGGACGCTAATCGCTATTATGTGACTTTTATTGATGATTTTAGTAGATATGGTTATGTCTACTTAATCAAACATAAGTCAGAAACTTTTGAAAGGTTTAAAGAGTTTAAACAGGAAGTAGAAAATCAATTGGGCAGGAACATTAAGATGCTTCGATCCGATCAAGGTGGTGAGTATCTTAGTACTGAGTTCCTCGACTATCTTAAGGAGTGTGGGATTGTCTCACAATTGACACCTCCCAGGACACCACAGCTGAATGGTGTAGCTGAGAGGCGCAATCGAACTTTGTTGGACATGGTTCGCTCTATGATGAGTCGAGCTTCGCTACCAATCTCTTTTTGGGGGTATGCCTTAGAGACTGTCGCCCACATCCTTAATCTAGTCCCTACAAAGAAGGTTGCCAAAACACCTCATGAAATGTGGACTGGGAAAGTTCCCAATTTGGACCACATCAAGATTTGGGGTTGCGAGGCTTTCGTGAGGCGCGAAACTCATGACAAGCTCGAACCTCGAAGTGAAAGGTGTATTTTCATCGGCTACCCACAAAAATCCTTTGGTTACCTCTTCTACAGACCCAGTGAGAATGTGGTCTTTGTGGCTAGGAGAGGGGTCTTTCGAGAGAGAGAATTTATAAGCTAAGGAGACAGTGGGAGGCAAATTGACCTTGAAGAAATTCAAGACTCAATTGGTGAAGGAGCCTCAAACACTAGCAATCAACTTGAGGAGGAAATTCCTGTTGATCCAGCTGACGAGTCTGTACTTCCGAGGCGTTCCACAAGGGTTAGGAACACACCTGAGTTTTATTATGGATTTCATATTACTACGGAAGGTGATACATTTATCAGTGACAGTACACTGGTAAATCTGGATGAACCTAACAGTGTTAAGGAAGCCATGGCAGGCCCAGAGTCTGCTAAATGGAAGGAGGCTATGGACAGCGAGATACAGTCCATGTATGACAATCAAGTTTGGAACTTGGTTGACAATGTACCAGGCCGTAAGACAGTCGGGTGCAAATGGATCTTCAAGAAGAAGACCGACATGGATGGGAAGGTGCACACGTATAAGGCTCGACTGGTTGCGAAGGGGTTTACTCAGACTCAGGGTATTGATTATGATGAAACCTTTTCACCAGTAGCAAAGATTAAGTCTATTAGGGTTATGCTAGCCATTGCTGCATTTCATGATTATGAAATATGGCAAATGGATGTCAAAACCGCTTTCCTTAACGGAAAGTTAGCTGAGGATGTTTACATGAATCAGCCAGAAGGTTTTGTCAGTGCAGAGTACCCCAATAGAGTGTGCAAGCTTGAGAAATCCATTTATGGATTGAAACAAGCATCTCGAAGTTGGAATCTTTGTTTCGATGAGAAGGTCAAAGAGTTTGGTTTCTCAAGAAGTGAAGATGAGTCCTGCGTGTATGTCAGAGCTAGTGGGAGTATAGTTAGTTTTTTGGTACTGTATGTGGATGACATACTACTCATAGGAAATGACATCCCAACCTTGCAGGAGGTTAAGTCCTGGCTTGGGAAGTGCTTTGCTATGAAGGACCTTGGAGAAGCTACCTATATCCTAGGGATAAGGATATTAAGAGAAAGGAGTAAAAGACTAATTGGACTTAGTTAGGGTATCTACTTGGATAAGGTGTTGAAAAGGTTCAACATGCAGAATTCCAAGAAAGGAGAATTACCGATCCAAAGCAATGCCAAACTGAGCAAGGCTCAGAGTCCGAGTACGGAAGATGAGATAGCTGAGATGATTCGATTACCTTATGCTTCCACTGTTGGTTCGATCATGTATGCTATGACTTGTACTCGTCCTGATGTGGCCTTCGCTTTGAGCATGGTCAGCAGATATCAGGGGAACCCTGGCAAGGCTCATTGGACTGCGGTAAAGAATATTCTCAAGTACCTGCGGAGGACTAAGGATTGGATCCTTAACCTTGGTGGGAGTGATGACTTGAGAGTAGTAGGGTATAGTGATGCTAGCTTTCAGACTGATAAGGATAACTTCCGCTCTCAGTCGGGCTGGGTCTTTACCTTAAATGGAGGGGCAATCACTTGGAAGAGTTCCAAACAGGAGACTGTAGCTGATTCGACTTGTGAATCAGAGTACATAGCAGCGAGTGAAGCGGCAAAGGAGGCGATATGGCTGAGGAACTTCATCGGAGACCTTGGAGTTGTACCAGCTATTAAGGAGCCTATGGAGATTTTCTGTGACAGCAATAGTGCGGTTGCCTTAGCCAAGGAACCAAGAGATCATGGCAGATCCCGACACATTGACAGAAAATATCACTTCATAAGACACAAGATAGAAGAGGGACTCCTCGTGGCAAAGAGGGTATCGTCAGATGAGAACCCTGCGGATCCCCTTACGAAGGGACTGACGAGGGTTAAGCATTTGCAGCATGCGAGGCGTATCGGGCTGAGGGACGATATTAGTTTTACAGATTAGATAGCCTTTTCTGAAACTTGTAAAATGTAATCGACGTTTGATGATGAATAAAATGTGTGATTTATTTATGAGTAAAGTGTTACTATCATTGTCAATTATTTACTATTGTTTCAGTTTTGCATGTTTTGACTTCCAGAATAATCAATTTATTCAAACCTCCACAATCGGTCATACGTCGGAAGTAGGTATGAATCAAGATTGTCATGAATTGGGTTTGTAGATGGCTAAAGGTGTTTAGACATAGCAATGGTTGCTACAACGTTCATGAGTGCTCATAAGTTATGAGTATTGGAATAAACCCACGCTCACTTGTATCACTTCATGGAATTTATCTCGAGTGATCATGAGACGGTAATATCATATAAGTCTTCAAACCTAGAGATATGAGTTGTTACCTATGAGTTGGTTGTGCATTGATTGCACGTAAACGCATCAGTAACTTGATGTTATAAAACGTGCCTTTGTGTGCAATTCAATAAGTAGTAGAACAAGCATATGAGTCGAAGTTTATATGTTCCTTCTAGAAATAGAAGCGATATCTGGGCCCCTCGATGATTTTGTGTTGACCCATGTACCGGGCCCGGTCAGAACTAAATTGATGTGTTCAGTTAAGTTCTTTGTCAAACAAATCGGAAATCGAGAAACAACTGCTAGACAATAAGTAAGACATTGTTCCATGTATTTGTCCGGCTGATATCATGAGAGCAGAGGATTATATGATCACTTATCTAAAATGGCGCTTCATAGTTCACAAGAGTTTTCGAGAGCTACGATTGCCGGTTGGTTCCTGAAGTAATATAGGCAAATACAGTTATTAGACTTATCCAAGTGGGAGTCTGTTGGAGAAGATGTCTAAGTCCATAACTTATTTGGTATATACTTGACCCGACCCGACATGGTCCATTTGGGTTGCACTTCACCCAAACAATTTATGGATAATTTTATGAGAGTTGTATACTTACGTTTTATTAATATATTATAAGTTATAATATATTAATATAAAGTCATGCTACTTAATTAGTTTTAATCTTGAATTAATTATGAATTGATTTAGTGATTAAAAGGAAGACTAATTAAATCATGGGCTGTTATATTTATATGGTGTGGGCTAATACTCATTTGTTAATGGGCTAAGCTTATATGGAAGTCCATGGATGATCCATGGAGCTTTTACCCATGGATCCTTGGAAGAGGAAAAGACATGGGTTATTAGGGTTTCACCCTAACCATGTACACTATATAAACAAGCTTATGTTGCATGAAAAAGACACTAAAGTGTGTGTGTAAGTGTGGTGGCCAAAACCAAGAGTTAGAATACTCTCTCATATATTTTCCAAGTTTGGGTGATTTGTGATTTCCATTTGAGGCATTCACATTATTGGTGCTTGGCTCTCAAACTCCAAGGAATCAACAATCAACAAAAGGTATGTAACTCATCTAGTTCCTTTATGGTTAAAAGTACCCCATGTCATGCTAGATAGGTTATAAACCTTGGAAAATAATATTTTGCATGTATCTTAGACAAACATAGATCCAAGGTTTAATAGGGTTGCATGTACACTTAGGAAGTGTTAGAATGCTCAAAACCCTACGTAAACATCGTGGTGAACCTCTCCCAGGTCACCGCAGTCAGCTCTGCCGTAGTGAAGTCTGCCGTCACAAACTTCCACCACTCCTTCGCTCCCAAGCGAAGCTGGTTCAGCGCAAACCGAACCCTCAGATGCTCTGGACACGAGCAGGTATAGAAACAACCCTCAATATCGGTAATCCATCTCATAGCAGCAATCGGATCCTGCGTCCCATCAAACTCTGGTGGCTTCGTGTTGCTGAACTCTCGGTACAGCAACGAGTCACCCCCCTGCGGTCTAGCAGCAGCGACGGCTGCGGTGGCCGCAACAACAGCTGCATCAGTAAGAGCGGCGTACCGCTCATCAAAAGTCTTGATCAACGTGGTCTTGATAGACCCGAACATCTCTGGTATCTCAGCTCGAATGGCCGCAGCCACCTTCTCATGAATCATCCTACGGATCTCCTCATCACTGGTACCACTGCCTCCTGGGTGATGACGTGTCCCAACCATGATGTCTCTGAAATACAACACAAAAGGAATCATAGACTCGTTCGAGTATACTCACACTCGATAACTCAACCCTACTTGTTCCTTAGTACCCAATGGATTCTTACTTAGGGTGCGCACTACTCCGGTGTCTTCAGTAGTACGGGCCCTATACTACCGTCCATACCGCATCAGCATTCACTCTAAGTCCTCCTCCTTGGATCCCAGATCGCAAGTACTCTATATCTCAATGGCATAGGCTACCCTTCGGTAGACCACTCATCAGCTCCTCACTGCTACCTACTCGCTCTCAAGCATCACATAGCAGCAAAATCCTTCCTAGGCTAAGGCATCACAAATCAGGCCACTCTAGTCCTAACATGAATACCTAGCCTACTCTAGCATGCATATCGTATCATATCTCATAACACAAAATGTAAGGGTATTTTGGGAAATCACCGTTCGGGCGCTGGCTGATCGTACACACTGTCTCCTTCTGCCTTTCTCAAAATCTTTTACTCTTTTAGAAAAATTGTTTATTTTATGAAAAACTTTCTCAATTCCTCAGTTTGAGTTCAGATCCATCCGAAGATGCACCCGAATCCCTCAAACCAAGGCTCTGATACCAACTTGTAACAACGTAAATTTTCAAAATTTTTCATTTTCAAATGATACTTTCAACCACATGCCAATCACAAAATCACAATGTATCACTGTATCATAACAAAAACATGTCCCAAGATCTCATGTACATAAATCCTCTCAGTGTGTATGAATCATGTCGGCGCCTTCCCGCGATCCTCACTAGTACCTGAAACACATCATACAACAACTGTAAGCATAAAAGCTTAGTGAGTTCCCCAAAATACCACATGCAACACATACGCCACTCGAGGCTACAATACGACCCTCCGGTCTGATGTGTCTCAGCGGGACCCTCTAGTCCCGTAGCTCGTTGGACCCTCTGGTCCGGTCATATCTCGTTGGACCCTTCGGTCCGGTCTGTATCGTTGGACCCTTCGGTCCGGTCTATATCGTTGGACCCTCCGGTCCGGTCTATATCGTTGGACCCTCCGGTCCGGTCTATACAACACATAGCATACTTATAACACAATGCACATAATCTCATACATACACATAGCATACAAGACCCTCTGGTCTACACATAAATACCACTCTAGGTAATGTATAGTGAGAAGACTCACCTCGGGTATCTCGGATGATCTCGCACACGTATCTACTGATCTAGCCTCCGCCTAATCACATACACAATATCCTCAAATAAATAACGGCTCTCAAAGGCTAGATTAAATCCCCTTCTACGATCCCTCAGAAGGGTAAAAGACCATTTTACCCCTCCTTGACTCAAAAGTCCAACTGTTGACCGAAACCCTAAAAGTCAACGAAAGTCAACGGCCACAGTTGACCCTACTCGCCGAGTGCACTAGGGTGACTCGGCGAGTACACGCCTGCCCTCTTCGCCCCTGGTCCTCTCTTGACTCACTGAGTCAACCCTATGCGCCACGGGTCGTCACAGATCGCGAGTCGCGGGGCAACCCGACTCAACTCGTCGAGTCCACTTATGGACTCGGCGAGTTGCCTCCATGATCATACTCAAATGACCTTCTAAGGTCAGATCTGCTTCACCACACAGTAGATCCATCCTTCTAACACTCATAAGTCACGTAAAGGTGCAACCTTTACGTGCATGCAACCCATATCAAGCCTCAAATGGAGAAATATCCCTAAAAATGACAACCTAGTCTCCAATCCTCCATGAACAAGCATAAAGCAGAATGGGAAAGGTCCTCTGGACCTCTATAGGTCCAGATCTGATGTCATAATCTCAAAGTGGACCTTATACTCCCTAGATCTTCCATAGCATGAGGGTAAAAACCCTAAAAGCAAGGAATCCATCAATATAACACGAAATGGGAAAAGGTTTATACCTCCAAAGATGATACCACAAGATGATTAGCTCAGATCCAGCCCCCTTCACGTTCTAGATGAGTGCTCCTATCTTCCTTCAAGCCAAATCACACAAAAAAATGAAGAAATAGCCTCCTTTTGCTCTCAACTCTCTTACTTTCTCTCTAGGGTTCCTCTGGGGTGCAATGGCCGCAAATGGAGGCCATAAAGGCCTTTAAATAGGGCTCAGGCCCCGAGGATTAAGGTTTCGTTAAACAGCATGGACTCGCCGAGTCCACGTATGGACTCGCCGAGTCCACGTATGGACTCGCCGAGTCCGACACTAAATCAATCCAACCATGCGCGATCCTACTCGGCGAGTCTGTGCGCCTACTCGCCGAGTCCCTCTCCAAAACTCAATATAATTACATAAAATAAGATACCTGGGAATCCGAGTGTTACAGTTTAATGTATAAATTTAAACATAATAATTTATATTTTTCCTAAAGATATTTAAATTTATAGTTTAACGTGTAAATTTAAACAAATTTTAATTGCCAACTTGTATTTTATTTGTATATTTTGCATGCAGTTGTTTATACAATTGAATTTTAAAAAAGAGGTTTGCCTCATAGTCATATATGTCTGTTTATGCATGCTGACTGCAAATCCCTACAGTTGAATATATCGATCCCATTATTTCTGCGGAGATTCCAAATATCAATGATGATCCAGAATTGTATTCACTTGTCAAGGAGTTCATTATTCACGGTCCATGTGGAGCTGAAAATTTGAATTGTCCATGCATGGTTGACAGAAAGTGTTCTAAAAACTTTCCAAAGCAATTTTGTAATCATACATCAGTCGATTCAAATGGTTTTCCCTTATATAGGAGAAGAAATGATGGGCATTTTGTTGAAAAATCTGGTGTTCAGTTAGATAACAGAAATGTTGTTTCATACAACAAATATCTGTTGAAAAGATATCAAGCACACATTAATGTTGAATGGTGCAATCAAGGATCTTCCATAAAGTATTTGTTTAAATATATAAACAAGGGTCCTGATAGAGCTACCGTTTCTATGGTGCAAACCAATAATGATTCTGATAACAACGATGCAGTGGATGAAATTAAAGAATACTATGATTGTAGATATATTTATGCATGTGAAGCATCATGGCGGATTTTTAAATACAATGTTCATTATAGACATCCTGCTGTGATTAGACTACCTTTTCATCTTCCTGGTCAACAACAAGTTGTATATGAGGCAGACGATGATATTGGAGATGTTCTTGATCGCCCTTCAATTGCTTCTTCAATGTTCACATCTTGGATGAAGTGTAATGAAATCAATAAAGAGGCACGAAAACTTACATATGTTGAATTTCCTACAAAGTTTGTTTGGAAACGTAAAGATCTGATTTGGAAGCCAAGGGAAGTTGGATATGCGATTGGTAGAATTCACTCGGTTTCACCTAAACTTGTAGAAGCATATTTCTTAAGAATTCTTTTAAATAAAGTGAAAGGTCCTAAATCATTCGAAGAAATTCGCACAGTCAATGGTGAACTATGTTCTTCTTTTACAGATGCGTGTTATAATCTTGGCCTTTTAGATGATGACAAATAACTTATCGATGCAATTAAGGAAGCAAGTCTTTCTGGATCTGGTTTTTATCTACGGTTCTTATTTGCTACGATGCTATTGTCCAACAGTTTGTGTAAACCAGAGATTGTTTGGCAAAACACCTGGGAATACCTGTCGGATGGAATTCTTTACAATCAACAACAGAGATTAAAGTCTCCAGGTAATCTAAATTTTTTTCTCATTATTATTAAAAGAGTATCATATAAATTTCTAGTATAAATTCAATTATATTTTACGTTTTATTCAATTTGTTTTTTTATACGTTCTAATCAATATATTATTTTACGTATAGGTTTATCACTAAACGAAGATCAACTTAAAAACTTGACTTTGTTTGAGATAGAACAAATTTTACCGCCTAACAATTTCAGTTTTAAAAATTATGGAAAAATGCCTTACCCCGATGCTCATTTTGTCTCATCTTCAAACAATCGTCTTATTATTGATGAGCTAGATTATGACATACCAAATTTAAAGAACGAGTTTGATCGGCTGTTTGTTGCATTAACAAATGAGCAACGGGACATTTTTCTTGATATTATGGATGCAATTAAACATAATAAGGGAGGTGTATTCTTTGTTTATGGTTATGGTGGAACAGGTAAGACATTTCTTTGGAAGACAATTTCTAAAGCAATTAGAGCTCAAGGTCAGATTGTTTTAAATGTTGCTTCAAGTGGGATAGCTTCATTATTATTTACTGGAGGCAGGACAGCACACTCTCGATTTATAATTCCCATAAATCTTACTGAGGATTCTTTTTGTAGAATAAATCCAAAAAGTGATATTGCCAGTTTAGTAAGAAAAACCTCATTGATCATTTGGGATGAAGGACCCATGGTACACAAACATGCATTCGAAGCTTTAGGTCGAACTCTGAAGGATATATTAAAGTGTGTCAATCCTAGGAATTCAAATATTCCATTTGGAGGGAAAGTGATTGTTTTTGGAGGTGATTTCAGACAAATTCTACTTGTTGTTCCAGGTGGCAGTAGACAAAACATTGTTAATACTTCTTTAAGTTCTTATTATTTATGGCAACAATGCAAAGTTCATAAATTAACAAAAAACATGAGGTTAATTGTTGGAAGCGATCCATCTGTTATTGAACAAATAAGGGATTTTGCAACTTGGCTTTTGGACATAGGAGAAGGTAATCTTGGTGGTCCGAATGACGGTGAAGCGATTGTTGATATTCCACGAGATATTGTTATTACTAATACACATGATCCTATAGGTTCATTAATCAGTTTTGTATATCCTTTTATACTGGAAAACTTCAACATTGCTGATTATTTTCAAGAAAGAGCAATACTAGCTCCCAAGAATGAAGTTGTCCAAGAAATAAACGATCGTTTGTTGTCATTATTTCCAGGAGAACAAAAAGAATACTTAAGTTCAGATAGCCTATGCCGTTCAGAGTTTGTTTACGATGAGTTTGATGCAAATTTATACTCACCTGATGTTTTAAATGGTCTTAAAGTCTCAGGTCTGCCAAACCATAAGCTCATTTTAAAAGTCGGTGTTCCAGTTATGTTATTGAGAAACATTGATCAGAAAAATGGCTTATGTAATGGGAATAGACTACAGGTTAAATCTTTGGGCAAACGTGTTATTGAGGCAGTTGTCTTATCTGGAAGTAATATTGGAAACCGGACTTTTATTCCAAGAATGTCTTTAACTCCTTCTGAAGACAAGATCCCGTTCAAATTCCAAAGAAGACAATTTCCATTGGCTGTGTGTTTTGCAATGACAATTAATAAGAGCCAAGGACAGTCTTTATCGAAGGTTGATTTGTTTCTCAAGGAGCCTGTTTTCACACATGGTCAATTGTATGTTGCTTTATCCAGAGTTCAAAGTAGAGAAGGATTAAAATTGTTGATTTTAGATAAGGATGGTAGACTAACAAATAAAACATCCAATGTTGTGTATAAAGAAGTTTTTAGAAATTTGTAAAAAAAAACTTTGTATAATTTTATTATTTATATAAATTTCAGTATTTGTTTTAGTTAAATTTAAATTTCATTTTATAAAATTATTACTTTTTTGCATATCTACAAATACAAATTGCCAATTGCATTTTCAAACCACTTTCTGTTCGTAATTTCAACCAACAGTTATGTTATCATATTACTGCAAAACATATACACTTTTTTATTACTAAAGATTTTATTATCAATTTTCAATAAATAAGTTACAATTTAATTGAAAAAAAAAATTAATTTCTCACCCGTGGTGCCCACGGGTTATAACCTAGTTTAATAATGTTAGTAACGTTTGTTAAAAATAACATGTTTATAGTATAAATGGATGCCATAATATTTAGTTATATTTCTTATTTAGGATATTGTAATATTTGGACTGTTTATTATTGGTTAGAACCCTGATTATTAATTAGGGTTGTTTTTGAAATATGATTAGTGTGAGGAGCCGTGTTAGCAGCAGCTCGAGTGTGTGGTTCAGTTATCTTCTTTTGGAGGTGAGTCTTCTTACTACACTAGTGGGTCGAAGTCACCAATGCCGACCCACTGGTTTGTATGTGTTAGATGTATGTGATTATGTGACTATGTTTTATATGATTGAATGATATATAGAGCCTATCTTGGCTCGGAGTCATTATGGACTCGGAGGTTTATACGGACCCGACACAACTTCTTGCTGTCATATGGGTTGATACAGACATGGGGGTTGATACGGACCCGACACATCTACATGTTGT
Organism: Lactuca virosa; assembly: GCF_052849685.1. NCBI lineage: Eukaryota > Viridiplantae > Streptophyta > Magnoliopsida > Asterales > Asteraceae > Lactuca > Lactuca virosa. The sequence goes on along the minus strand of NC_136431.1, from coordinate 275,631,687 downwards.
CATATGGGGTTGATACGGACCTGATACAACCACATGTTGTTAGATGTATATATTTATGTTTTTGTGGTATTTTGGGAAAGCTCGCTAACTTTTGTGATTACAGTTTTGTTTATGGTTTCAGGTACTTCCGGTACAAAAGGGAAAGGATTGGCATGATCACAGCGCATCCAACCATGTTCTGTATTTTCTTTATGATTTGGATTTATACTTTGATGATTATCCTCATTTGACATACTTTGTTTGAGGTTGTTATGAATACTTGATGGTTTTCGATTAAATTAAAAATGAAAATATTATCCATGATTTTGAGGTGTTACAGCTGCCAAGGCGTGGCGGATGGGCTAAGACTCGTCTACCTTTTCGTTTAGTGGCCACGACGTGGCCAAGGATGGCCACGGCGTAACGACCACCTGGAGTTGACTACGACGTTTACCGTTGACCGTTGACTTCGACCAAGTTTGAATTTAGGTCATTTTGGGTATTTAGAGTAGTAGATTGAAGTTTGAATCCCTGTCATTATTAAGGTGATCGGTAGAGGTAGTATTCGGAGCACTGATTTGTTCAGCTATCATTTCAGACTGTGAGGTGAGTTTCCTCACTGTACTTGCGGGTGGAAGGCACCAATGCCGACCCAACAGGTTATGTATCCTGGTTTAGGATGTTGCAATGCTTTAGTATTTTTTGAGATCTGCATGATTATCGGTTTGTTGTTATATGTTTTATCTGTTACATATGTCAACACGGTGTGGTTGGGTTGAAGTAATGTTGCTCTGTACGGAAGGCAACAAACCCGGGAGCAAGCCAGACATAAGTTGTATACCAGTAAGGGCAAGCCAGACTATATTGTGGGCTCGTAAGCAATCCAGACATGAGTTATGGGCCAGAAAGGCAAGCCAAACTCATGATGTGGGCTTAGGGATAATCTAGTCCGATGGTTGAGGGCTCAATATGCATGTTGTTATATGTTTGTGTGGTGGTATTTTGGGGAACTCACTAAGCTTTGGCTTATCATTTAAGTTTTATGTTTTAGGTACTTCATATGATCGGGGGAAAGCAAAGGCATGATCGTACACATCCTTCGATGACATGCTTTAGAGATATTATGATAAATTGATTTTGGAGCATTTATATTTGATCTTGTGTTTTTATGGTTTGGACTGATTGAAAACAGTGATTTCTCTTTAATTAAAAATGAAAAAATTTATTGGGATTTTTGGGATGTTACAGTTTGGACTTAAGGCATTAAGTGCTTAATGTGGGTTTTGGTTGTCAGGGAAGTACGTTGGGCGTAAATTGGCGTACGCTCAGCGTAACACGATTCAACCCCGTTTTCCTTGCTGTTAAGAGTTGTACGCGAGGCATAGTGGTGGTACGCATGACGTATTCACCAGAAGGCCTTTTGGGCCTTATGTCTTTATTGGTTTAGGTCATTGTTGGGCCTTAGGTCCTTATGAGTTTGGGCCATGGTTAGATGGGTCGAATAAGAGAAGGGTAATATGGTCTTTTACCCTTAGCGTGTTAGATTATAATCTGGACCTTTTATGGGTTATTACCCTGATTATTTATTTGGGTTAATTTGGATAATGTTCAGTGTGAAGAGCCGTGGTAGCAGCAGCCCGAGAGTGTGATTTGTCTATCTTCAGATTGAGGTGAGTTTTCTCACTGTAATTGTGGGTCGAAGACACCAATGTCGGCCCACTGGATCATGTTGTAGCATAGTAGTGATCATTGTGACACTTACTAATATGTATGTATGTGCTTGTTGTCTATGTGACTCTTGCTAGTATGATTGTATGTTTAGCTGTAGGGGTGAAATAGACCCGTACCGGTTGAAAGATATCGAAGGAGTCAGAAGGGACTCAGCGATTCGGAAGGTACTCAGGGGTGAAATATACCCGTTATACGTTTCAGTATGATATGTATGATTGATGTATGGTATGTGGTATTTGGGGAACTCACTAAGCTTTGCGCTTATGGTTTAAGTTTATGTTTCAGGTACTTCCAGTTCAAAGAGGAAGGGCCCGGCCTGATCGCAATGCATTCACCCGTGTTCCCGTAATTTTTGTGATTTTGGGATTTGTACTCTGATAATTGTTTTCACATTTGCATACTTTGATAGTTTGATTTGATGGATTTTGGTTGATTTAAAAATGAAATTTACTTATGATTTTTGGGACGTTACAAATTCATCATAGGTCGATGATTGAGTTAATTATTGACTATTAACGTGATGAAGTCCCGATATTACTCACTATGCATTCTTAGTAATTAACATATTATTTTTTAACATGTATTCATGTGCTAGTAATGATTAAGGATTTAAGGATGCGAGATAATTTAGGCCATTGTGATGTTGTGATAGTTACTTATGTAACGATATCTGAATTGTTAACCCTCGTCTATAAATTTTGAAACTTAATATGTTTTTTGTTAAACTTAAAAGACGTTTGGGATCATTTTCTGCAAATGCAGTTCAATTAATTTAAAATTATGATTTAAATGGATTTTAAACTTTAAAACCAAATGAGAGCTGTTTTAATATATGATATTGCTTTGTGTGCAATGTGTCTACTACACATGTTGTGTATGCATTTCATAAAACTTATTTTGAAAATATTTTTACTCACTTGAGAAGCTTTGTTGGTTTGAAAATGGTTTGGCATCCTTATGTGCATACATGTAAGACGGGAGAGCTTATGATTCATTCATGATATTCATGTCAGATTTGACATTATTTGAAGTGATTAGATTTCTAGATAATCATCATAATGCACAAGCGATGCTCACTGCTCCTCGTGTGGTGCTTTTGTGATGGTTCACAAAACACATTGAAAATTTTGAATGTACATTGAAAGTGTGTAAGGTGTTATGTGGTAATTACACATGAGTCCTAATTTTCGAGCGTACATTAAAAGTGAATCGTGTTGCTTGAAATCAATACATGAGCTCTAAATAACCATTTATGCAAGATTGAATTATATGAGGTTAACTTGGGACAGATCTATATTGCATTATTAATTGTCGATTGAGTTATCCTATTTTAATGTGTTGATATATTTGAAAATGGATGATATATTGTTGGCTTATTAAATTATATTGGAACTTTGATTTGGATTATGAATTACTAAAGCCCTTGGTTTTGAATTGCGGGCTTATACACCCTTTGACTTTGGATATGAGTTCATATTCTATTTGAATTTGAATATACGTGTATATACCCCTTTGATTTGTATCATTGGTTAATATACCATTTGACTTTGGATTAGGGTTCATACAACCCTAGACTTTGAATACAAGTTTATACACTCCTTTGATTTAGATTGTTGGTTATTATACCCTTGAATTTGGTTTATGGGTTATCCGACCCTTTTAACTTTGAATTTGGTTTTATAGTTGCCTTAATTTGAGATTATTGAACCTTTGAGAATTTTGTTGATTTTGTAGGATTGGGTCGAGTGTAATGATTTTCAGCATTACTTGCTATAAATTACTCAACCTCAGTGAGAAAGTATTCTCACTGGGCATTGCATTGCCTAACTATATTGTAACGTCCATCTTTTCACACCAGGTACACCCGATAAACAACCTTTTTATAAAAAATAACTTTTTAAACATTTTGGTGTACACTGGAACACTAGAGCACAAAAAGCTATCACCAGGGATTGTACTGGCCATAAATACAAGATCTGAGTCGGGCGCTACCACATCTAACCTGCAAAACAACCACAAACAAGAATTGTAAGCCACACCGCTTAGTGAATAACAACTACAATAACATGAATCACATAACCACGTAAATATCACATTCATATATCAAACAAATTATCCACAGTTATAATCACGAATCACCCTAAAGAGATTTAAAAAGGTATCAAACCTTGAATTGTTACTCAACAAACTACCAAAAAGATCATCATGTCAGCTAGTAACACACTAACAAATAACATTGTGTTAGCCCGTGGCACATCAACGAATAATATCGTGTCAGCCCCTGACATATCAAAAATACCACTTCCTTATTTGATTCACCTGCATGTATAAATATATCATCATGTGGTACATGTGTATCTATATAACATCACAATATCAACGATATGATATTCAATCATTCATACTATAATATTAAACACAATTATGTAACCCACATTTATCACAAACAACAGGTGTTAGAGTAGTGTTACTCACATGGTTAGTTGGCAGACATATCAACTTTAGTCTTGACCTACTCTGCTTTCCAGTTCGTCACATGCCAATACCTAACCAACAATTATTAAGTTCCTTAGAACCCGTCACAATTCACTATTCGCTATATTTCGTGATTATTTGTCACCAAACTCATTACACTCAATAATACACCCACAATAGGCTTAACCCGTAAGTCACTAACTAAATCTACCCCATCGGGCAACTTTAGTAAATTAGGGTTTACAACCCTTACAATCCTGACTATCTCACCATAAGATTTATTTACAAATCTTACTAACAGGTCCGTAATAACACCATATCAAGAACCCTCGTAAGATGTACTCGGGTCTAACAATTCCCGACAACTATCACATATAATAATTACACAATAACGAGGTAAAAGATACCTCCATGATCTCGTAACCCAGCCCCGTATCTCCCGTACATCAGTATAACTCCTCCGATATAAACTCCCAAGAACGATTCTCGACCAACATCTCCGGATGAATGTACCAAAATCCCCCAAATGACACAAAAACTCGCATATTTATAACCTGTATTGGTCATGTCGTGACCATATATGTGTCACGTCGTGATGACCAATTGAACCCCAGTTTTGTCACGTGTCGTACTCTACAACCACGTGTCTCGGTGACTCGTCATTTGTCACGCCGTGATGCTCAAAGATTGACCTTTGACTTGACTTTCTCGAAATAACAATCTACCTTCATCTCAACTTCAAGTAGTCGTAACTTTCTCATACAAATTTCGTATCAACAGACTTTATATCCACGGAATCCTCATCACACGAACTACAACATTCCTCAACTATATTTTGTTAAATATCATTTCTCAAATTAAAGCAACTCAGGGCTTTATCTCATCTGTTCATCGCACAACAGTCTATATCTTTTATGGTAGTGCATGTTTAGAAAATAGGTATTACATATACTTTGACATGTGCTCAGATTGAAGACTATGGAGATAGAGTAGAAGATAGCAAAGTTATTTTGAAGACCAGGACTTGTGTGCTAATCTTGAATTATGTTATAATAGTGAATTGTCGCAACCTATCTCTTTTTCACTATTAATTGTTGTTTTGGTATTTGGGATTGTATTTTCCGCACTAATGAACTTAAAAATCATTTGGAATTTAAAATTAAATGATTTCAAAAGTAATTTAAACTACCATAGCGACGAGTGTTTCATTCTTAAATAAACAAAGTAAAAAGTTTTCTTTTTCGTTGTTGATTTATTGTTAAAAATATTTTTTATGTGTTATGTGTAACAAGACAAAGAAAAAAAAAAGATAAATTTAATTCGTATTTTTCAGTATTATGCGGGTAAGAAGTGGTTGGCTCAAAACTAAATTTAATTATATAAATTACTTTCGAAGTTAAAGAAGTTAACCTATGTTTCATAGGTTGGGATAATATCATTTATGTGCTCAGATGAGAACCAAAATTTTAAAAATCTTCAATATTTAGGGACCGAAAATGTAATTTACTTTTCTTTATCTATTATTCTATTAAAGATTCTTAATGATATATTTTGTAGTTTTTTATACAGTTTTGTGACATAAGTATGAGGGTATCAACACCATGTATATGCCCGTATAACAGTCTAACAGACGATCGGAGGATATTGATACTAATTAATATGATATCAATATTTGTTCTGTTTCTACCCATATCTTTCTTTCTTCTTACACATATGTGACTAAATTTGTGATTTTTGTGAACTTGGTGATAGATCAAGGGCCTATTTGAGCATTCAATGTTGTGCGAGGGCTGTTGGGCAAAGAAACTTGATAAAGATTGCATAAGCGTTTCAAATTAGCTATGAGAAAGTTGACTACCTCATCCTCTGAGTAAGCTGGTTTTTGTAAGTTTGCTCTAGAGAAGTAATTTTTCTTGCAAATTTAGTTTTTATATTGAGGTTTCTTAAAGATTTTAGTCCATGTGTCGAATTCAAAGTACATTGCCTTAAATGGGTTAGAAATGCAAGAAACAACAATTTCTAAGAGGTCAATCTAGGTGGAGAGCGACACCTTCAAAGTGATGCAGTGCCACCCATACCAACCAATATCTAATAAGAGGTCGGAGTTGTTTTTCTTTTTTATCTGATTTTTGGTTTTCTGCACATCACTAAAACAAATAGCAACGTGCTTTTGTTTGTTGTCTGCATGGAACTTTCTTTAAGCTTCCATTACTTTCTTGCTCACTATAAAGTAGAATGCTATTTTATAAAATCAATTGCATTATATCTATAATAGCATCCTATTTTTAATCCTTACAAGTCATTGCTTCTCAGAGTTATTTAAAGATGTAATTATTCACAACTAATAATCAGAAATGACAAGGGCTACAAGTTGTAAGGCAACAGCTTAAGTTGTTCTTATATTGGCTCATCCTTTTGGAGCCTTGTTTGGTTGTACTAGAATAGCATCTTCTTTCTTTGTTTGAGATATAAATAGTGAATGTGTTCTCCTAACATTCTACTTGTGTTACTTATCCGGTTATATCAATCTACTTTTATTATTTTACCCATTATATCAATGCACTTATAACAATGTACTTATTTTACTTAACCGATTATAGCAATGCATTTCAACTGCTCTAAAACTTCATAGAAAATGAGTTTAAAACTTTTTGAGTGTCTCAATATAGCATCTAACTTCCAATTCTAATTGTTAACTTTTTTTTTTGTTTTGTTTTCTTTTTTAATTTAAGCATTATACTTTAAAAGTACAATGCTTTAATAAGAAAAAAAAACATTGAAATAAAATTTTAGAAAACTAAGAAATAGAAATGAAAGTATGATGCTATATTAGGCAAACAAATGGAAGTACATTGTTATATCTTGCATTTAGCCCCTGGTTGGGGTACATGCAAGAAATATCAATGTATTTTCATTTGTTTATCCAATTTTCATTTCTAATTCTTAATATTTTCTTTTCTTATTTAAGCATTGTACTTTGAAAGTACAATGGTTTAATAAACATTAAAATAACAGCTTTATAAAAAACAACCAAAAAATACTTTACACTTTATTTGATACAAATATCTAACAACTTGAACACAAGGACCCTATATTAAGACCGGTCACTGCTTTGATGCAACTGCTACCTTTAGCTTTTCCTCCAGTTCACCCTTCTGCAGAGGGACAAATTTGTAAAAAGTTACAACTTAATGAGAAAAAAAAAAAAAGCACCTCTATATAGCTTATTCTCTATTACAGGGTTGTTTCTTTTTTACTTAATGGGTTAAGCACTTAATCTAGACAGCAATACATGATTGCTTCTATTAGACTTAATCTGGACAGAAGGACTAAAGGGGTTAAGCAAAAAAAAAAAAAAAAAACTGGTTTAATGTATTAATACACCACACCACCTATTTTTCCTTCTTTTTTTCCCTCACACGTTAAAATTGATGAATATAGTAAAAATTGTTTGGTGGAATGTAAGGGTAAAATGGTCATTTAGGTTCATTCTTTCATTGAGATAGTTTATTTAGTCCAGAGAAAAAAAAAAAAAAAAAACAGACCTGTATGCAATCCATATAGAGTTACAAACATCATTACCCATACAGGACTGTGTGTGTGTGTGTGGTGGGGTGGAGAAACAGCCCCTAAGTATTGTCCCCATTAAGTCAATAAGAAATGGGAACAGTACCTAACTTTATCAATTGCTCAAAAGGCTAGCCCCAATAAAATAGGAACCTTGATGATGTGAGATGGGATGTAAGGGTAAAATGGTCATGTAGTTTCATTCAGATGGTTTATTGAGGAGAGATCACTTGCCTTATGCATGTCAAGGATAATATCCGACCCTCCAATGAATTCTCCATTGATGAATATTTGAGGAAACGTCGGCCAAGTGCTACGAAACAAGTAATATATCATGAATTTTGGTCATTTAAAGATTACTATGAGTTCAAAAATCAAAGAAAATAACAAACTATATATTAGCAAAATAAAATTTAAGAAAGTGTATATTACCTGAAAGCTTTTACAGCACTCTTAAGCTCAGAATCTTCCAATATGTTCCTGGAACTTATGGGAACCCCTACAAAAAGTCAAAAACAAATGCACATCTTTCAATCATTGCAGCCAAAAATAATAATAATAATAAAGCAAAATTGTCATGTGATTTGAGCACTTACTGTATTCTTGCAAGATTTTGACTGCTAGTGAGCTGAATCCACAAAGAGGGCGATTAGGATCACCTTTCATGTAAACCATCACAGGGTTGTTCTTCACATCCTACAAACCAGGTTCATGTTGTTCAACAACTTGACTCAATGAGAACTTTACCCATACAGTCACTTGCAACTACAGATTACCTGTTCAATGATGTCTTTCAGAGTGACTCCTGAATTCTCAAGCTTATTAGTTGGCTTAAAATCATCATGTGTATCAGGATCATTGGGTGCAGTTGTTGAGAATCCCATTCCATAATGGTACAACGATCCAGAAGCCTGAAAATTGAAAGAAATACGAATTTTAATCTTGTGTTGATTAGAAAAAGTTACATGGATATGGATACATGCTTTTGGTAAAAAGTTCAATGACTACTATATCATGTCGTACCATTGCTGTTGCACGAGAAGATTTGAACGATACAATCCCATTTAAGACCATCTTAGATAACGCCTTTGCCATCTTAAGAGACAAAATCGATGAATCTACAGGAAAAAAAAATCAAAATTATTTTCAACTACAGAGTTCAGAAATATGAGTAGATTGTCATAGTTCAGTCGAAGAAAACGGAACAGCTGAATAATCGTAAATCAGAATTTGAGAGATTCGTAAACCTTCACGAGAAAACAGAATAATAAAATCCACTCTCTATTTACCTGTCGTGCGAATATTTCTTAAAGCGAACATTTATGCTAGGAATAAATTCCTAAACTATAATAGGTATCAGAATACGAGAATTTTGTCCATGAACTCATAGCATCGAATAGTGATTGAACATTGAAGGAGAAATTGAACATGTATGCTTCAGCGTTAGAACAATATGTGCCAGGATTTCACTCGCCATGTTTATGTTGCAGTGATTTCAACAATAAGAAGATGAAAGAAGAGGGAAAAATGTTACCAACAAACGACGGAAAGGTTGTACAGCCAACTGATCCTGCTTTGCTTCTGCGTTCTTGGAATGTGGTAGATGTTTCCCTACTCCTTTTTTTTTTTTTTTTTTTTTTTTAAACGGAAAACGATTCAGCGGAAGCCTCTACCCAATATTTCAGAGTAGACCCCGCAAAGCTGGCAAACCCAGCCCCCCACACATGGGGCATAATTGCAAGAGGCGCACAACTTGTGCTTTACCGGGTTTGAAACCCCAACCTCAAACCCACATGGAGATGTAAACCCAATGCATCAACCGAACCGATCAGAAACCGATCCTATTGGATTCTGAAAACCAGAAACCGACCACTTATGAGTTAGGTTGGGTTTGAGTCCAAAACCGACCCATGGACAGCCCTAGCTTTAGGTCGAGTTTTTCAAAAGGAAATCACAAAAATGCCATTTTTTTTACTAAACGGTACAAATGGTCCTTGTGGTTTATCGAAAATTATCATTTTGGTCCAAAAAAATTTGGACTAGCACTCCAAAAGTTTGATTTTATTGCGAGTTTGGTCCAATTACTTTGATTTTTTTTAAATGACAGATTTGTCATTTATTAATTTCATTTTCTATTTTTTTATTTTGTTATATTTCTGATTTAAATTAAACAAAAAAGAAAAAAAATGTGTTTTCAGTCCTCCCTCCGATAAACACCACCACCATTGATCACCCTCTCTCTCTCTCGTTGGAACACCTCCGGTCTGAACCCTCACCAACATGCTCTTTGTTTCCTCTCTGGTGATGGAAACAGATCTACAAATGAGGGTTTGCTCTGAGCTAGGTTTTACTGAGGAATAATTGAGTCGGAGGAGAAGACGAAGGGCGGCGAGAGGCGATAGGTTTGCTTCTGACGGTGGTATCCCACAAACCGGCTTCAAATCTGGATGGAAGAGGATCTGGGCGAAAGACGATCTGAAGCGTCGCCACCAGATCTGTCGATTCATGCTTTGTAAGGATGCATTTCAGATTCTCGGAGGTGGCTTCGTCTGGAAACCCTCAAGATCGACGATGTTCCAGATCTGTAAACGTTGTCGTCTTAACAACTCGACGATAGCTTCGTTTGGAAACTCGAGCCACAAACATTGCCTCCGTCTCTCGCTCCTTCTTCGGCGAGTCTCTTCTCTCTCAGATCTGATTACTAGTTAGGGTTTTAAGATCCGACAAGTTAGGGTTTCAGATCGGCGACACCCTTCTTTTTCACCGAAGGTGGGGCTGAAGGCGGTGACACCGACGACGAAGACGATGGTGGCGTCGTCAATGTTGTTGGTTTCCATCGGTGGCACCGGTGGTTTTAGTGAATAGTAGAGGGAGAGATTGAAGATTGAAAGGATGGGGGGTATACTTTAGGTTTTCTTTTTTCTTTTTTGTTTTGCGTTTAATTATGATAATGTAGAATTAATAAAAAAATGAAAAAATGAAAAAAGTAAGGACAAATCTGTTGTTTTAAAAAAATTTAAAGCAAATTAGACCAAACTCGCAACAAAATCAAACTTGTTGACTACTAGTGTTAGTCCAAACTTTTTTGGACTAAAATGACAATTTTTGACAAACCACAGGGACCATTTGTGCAATGTAGTCTTTTTTATGACATTTAATAGAGGTAAAACCGAGGTTTTGGTCCGGTTCCCGGTTCTTTATTTCCCACTAAATCGGTTTTCGGTTTTCAATTTTTGGTCTAAATCAGGACCGATGTTAGTCCCTTTTAGCGCGTTGCACTGAAATAACATTTTTGTAATTTTGTTACACACAACATATACAAAACACATGAGATCATTTCTTTAGTTTTGACCTAAGGGGTATTTTTATAATTTTGTACACAATTTCTATAATATATTTTTAATTTTCATAATTATACATAACATTAATTGTGAGGGGGCTTACGCACAGTAAACTTTTCCATTTCTAAAATTGGCCACAAAAATTTTTGCTTTTCGTATTTTCGACCCCTTTTTTTGTTACACTTTGCCACATTATTTTCGTTTGTTTTAAGTCGGTTGCTCCCTCCACCGCCTCTCCCACCCAATCAAATGTTGCACCGCTATGGACATCAGTCATTATCTTTCTCCCTCGATTAAATCCATTTTTATTCCAAACCTCTTTCTTCTTGGCTGTGCCGCTTCGCTTCCGATTAGACCAAGGCGAGATCGTATAAAAACTTGAATTCTCGTTTCCTTTTATAATTTTTTTACTCACCTTCCAAAATCAACCCTCAATTTCGTTTTCCATGGCCTATGGATTCGTTGCATCTTGGTACCAACTGGCAACTGGGTTTACTTACCTTGTTCTTGCCCATGGTAGCCGCCAAATCCACACCACTTTATCCCAGCAGTTGATTAATCGAGTCAAGCTCCACTACTTCCATGTTCGTTCTGAGTTATCTATAGTAACTCTCTTAACCAATAGATGTGACATCCCCATTTTTACGGCCAGAAAAGGCCGATTTTTGTTTATGCTTTATAAAAATCAGAGTACATCTTTTAATGAAAATGTTGCGGAATTTGTTCCCAAAAAAACATGATAAATACGTTATCAAAGCATTTACGAAGAAATGTATTTTTATTCATTTTAAAACATTGGGATGTCATCGTCAATACAGAAATATAAGCATAAACAGATGTACTTAAAATGGTATTAATCGGTTCGGGTATCGATTTCATTTCAATCCAACTCCTTCATAAGCCTTTACAGCGTCGTTTGTCGACTTGAATTTTGGGATTAATCGGTTCGGGTATCGATTTCATTTCAAGATTCGTTATCGACTGATATCATGAATTTTGGTTTCCAGTTTCGCTATTTGGCTGGGTTTTTTGTTTCTCCGCTTGGTATACCTGATTCCAGCCAAAGGTTTTTGGTTCTGGTAGTCGGCTTCCCTTTTCATCAAAGATTCGTTGTTTGAAAGATGCAGAATTATGGATGAATTTGCTTCGCGATTCCTTAACCCCTATTTTCCGTCTACCTATTTAACATCAACAACGCATCATATGTTTGTTGGCATTCCTAGGTATGTATCTTTTTTTTTTTCAATTAGTTTTCTTTTATGACTATGTTAAGAAGCATTTTGGATGATGAATATATATAAAAATGTTCTAATGAAAAGGTCTTTGATATCTTAGTTGTTACTCCACATCCTTACATGATGGTTGATTTGACCCGCTGGCTTATGAGATTTGAAAGTAAGTTTTATTGTGTACACCAACTACTCTATCAAATGCTTGAACCAAGTTTTTGAATTTTTATTCGGACCTCTTTTTGACTATTCTTATTGGTAAAACATCTTTGATTTATCTTTTCTTATATTCCTAATTGGTCTAATGCCATCTTTCTATTTTTTTTTTTTACCTGAGGGTATTCTTCAAACTCTCACCTAATATTTATGTTAGAAATGTTTGTGGAAGAAAATGGATGTTTTTTGAACGTTGATTTGGGAGTTTTGGGATTGGATATTGAAACAATTCTCAGGAGAAATCGAAAGCATTGACATGGCATTTGCAATATCAGTTGCGGGGAGAAAAAAGAGGAAATCATGTAATACATTTTGTAAACACTTTTCTAGACATGATAAGGATGAATTTAAGGTCCTACCACCACCACCAATGATATATAGGAATGAGGTGGTAAGTATGTCTGAACCATCAGTTAAATTATAAGGATTGCTTCCTGCATAAAAGATATTGGTATAATTGGTCTTAAAAATCGACTACAATTTTGATTTTCAGCGGTTTTGTCACACATCTGGTGTTCTTGCTTTTGTAAGCACATTTAATATTCTTTTGAGCCAGAATTTTGATAATAATTTAATGTAATATTTAATTGTAGTTGAGGCTTGGTGATGTGAATCCTGATGAACTTGGATACGTTGAATCCATTTATGTTGAGGAAATTGGTGGTGCTAGGGTATGTATGAATCATATTTTTTTTTGCAAAAGACAAAAATGCCCCTGTCATAAAAAATAGCCTTTATTTTTTCATGTGAATGTTGTAAGAAACAAAGAAGGGAGATGCGAGCATTCATAGCCACGCAAGATTATCAATTGTCTTCTGGAGGATGTCACGACTGCCCGAGCCGAGGTTAGGGAGCTCACGGACAGGCATGCCGACATGGAGCAGAGGATGATCGAGACAGAGCGTCGAGCTGAGGAGGCCAATGAGGAAACAAGGGAGATGCGAGCATTCATAGCCACACTTCTAGGGCCGAAGGACGTCACTCGCCGTGAGTAGTGTTTATGTTACTCAACTTTTGTTATAGACTAGGTCTTTTGAGTAAGCGTTGGTGCTACTCCCTCATGTATGTAGGTCCGACCCTGCGGATAAGTGATTACACTATTCTAAGGGTCGTTATGTTGCCAATTTTATTTTGGGTTTCAGGTGTAATGTAGACCTCCATGAAGGTCAGATTTCTAAAACTATGTACTACTATGAAACATTATCAATGAAATGGTTTGCATTTTATTTCATTGGGTATTACTATTAAATTCATAAATTGTTATGCAATTGTTTACTCATTGTAGTAAAAAAAAGTTATTAAATGTTTACAAGTTACAATAAAGGCGAGACATAACAAACATATAACTGATACGTTCTATTTCGATAATACTCGACTTATAACTATTATCAAGGACTTACCATCATTCCATCTCTAATCCCTATGGCAGAAGAATGCCACCACACAGAAGTAACAGACGTGTCGGCGTAACACCAACAGTTCCACCAACACCAACTCCATATGTGGACCCTGCTACATTCCAAGCCGTTGTGGCAACCGCCATGGCACAATTTAGCACTAATGGCACAAGCGGAAACGGACACGGAAATAGAAACGGGAACGGTGCCAACAGTTCCAATCATGGTGAAAGCCAAGGACAACAATGAGTATGCTCCTACAAGGATTTCATGAGCTGCAAGCCCAAGACGTTTTATGGCGACGGTAGTGTCATCGCCTTAACGAGATCGTTTGAGAAAACCGAATTTGTGTTTGAAGTTTGTTCATGCCCGGTTGAATGTAAAGTCAGGTACGCAGCTTGCACTTTCGCTGACGCGGCCTTATCCTGGTGGAATGGCCATGTTAAAACCCTAAATCTCGATGTGGCCAACTCTATGAGTTGGGAAGATCTGAAGGTCATGATGCTGGAGGAGTACTGCCCGAGGGGCGAAATTCAGAAATTAGAACAAGAGCTTTGGAACCATACAATGATGGGGTCTGATGTGACCGCCTATACTACCAGGTTTAACGACTTGGCAGTTTTGTGCCCTAGGATGGTCACCCCGACAGAAAAGAAGGTGGAACGTTACATCTGGGGACTATCCCCCTAGATTCAAGGAATGGTTGTATCTGCTAACCCAACCACCTACGACAGTGCCAAACATTTGGCACAAAGTCTTGTCGACCACGGAGTCCGCCAGAGCATTATGACGCCCACACCGGATCAACCAAAGGGGAGAGATAACAAGCGAAAGTTTTGGAACAAGAAAAAGGGCCAACCAACTCAAAAGTCTGCCAAAAGACCACAAATTGTGGCAGTCCATGTCGTCACTGTCCCTACTGCCCCAGCGCCGACTAAACAATATGTTGGGAACCTGCCTAAATGCAACAAGTGCAACTTCCATCACAATGGAGCTTGTCGGGAGATGCACTGCAACAGTTGTAAACAGTAAGGGGCATACCGCCCGTTTCTGTAAGGCGCCAGCTCAACTGGCCACCCAAGTCACTAATGCCGGGGTGATTCAGGCGTGTTACGGATGTGGGGATACGGGGCATTTCAAAAGGGAGTGCCAAAAGGCAAAGAACAAGAATGTCGGAGGCGTGGGAAGAGTCTTGACAATGAGGCACGAGGAAGCGATTAAGGACCCCGTTGTGGTTACCGGTACGTTTCTCCTTAATAACTCATATGCATGCATACTTTTCAATAGCGGTGCGGAGAGGAGTTTCGTGAGCTACGAGTTTAAAAACATACTCAAACAAAAACCTCAATAACCCAATGAAATATTCACAGTAGAAATGGCTAATGGAAAAACTGAAAGCACCAGAGACATATACATAGGATGCACCCTAACCCTAAACAATCACTCCTTCCAAATCGACCTAATGCTTGTTACAATAAGAAGCTTTGATGTGATCATTGGCATGGATTGGTTAAGTCCTCACCATGACGATATCATGTGTTACGAAAGAGCCGTTTGACATAACGTACCAAATAACGGAACCCTTGTCATCTATGGTGACAAACCCGACACAAACCTCTAAATTGTCTCTTGCATCAAGGCTCAAAAGTACCTGCACAATAAGTACCACACATTCCTAGCCCACGTTGTTGATGAAAAGAGGGAAGCGAAGGACATCAACGATATTCCAGAAGTCTGCAATTTTTCATACGTATTCCCAGAAGACCTTCCGGGAGTACCACCCGTACGACAAGTCGAGTTCAGAATCGACTTGATCTCTGGAGCCACCCCCATAGCTAAATCACCATATCGTTTATCCCCGACAGAAATGCAAGAATTGTCCAGTCAACTGAACAAAATGTTGAGCAAATGATTCACCAGACCAAGCTTCTCATCTTGGGGAGCACCAGTCTTGTTCGTAAAGAAGAAAGACGGATCATTCCGTATGTGCATTGACCATCGGGAGTTGAACAAACTCACCATCAAGAACCGATATCCCCTACCCCGAATTGACGATCAGTTTGACCAACTTCAAGGATCGAGCTACTTCTCGAAAATCGATCTAAGGTCGAGGTACCATCAGCTCAGAGTCCAGGAGGAAGATATTCCTACGGTGGTGTTTAGGACTCGTTACGACCACTACGAGTTCATTGTGATGCCCTTCAGATTGACTAATGCACCCGCGGTGTTAATGGATCTAATGAACCGCGTATGCCGACCTTACCTAGATAAATTCGTGATAGTATTCATCGATGACATACTAATCTATTCGCGAAGTAAGGAAGAGCATAGTCAACATCTGCGACAAGTCTTGGAGACGCTAAGGGTGGAAAAGCTATATGCAAAGTTTTCAAAATGTGAATTTTGGATTCGAAAGGTGGACTTGTTGGGACACGTGGTCAGAGAGGAAGGGATACATGTGGATCCCTCCAAAATCAAAGCAATTGAAAACTGGGAAGTGTCGAGGACACCGACGGAAATCCGCCAGTTTTTGGTCCTTGTTGGCTACTACCGAAGGTTCATACATAACTTTTCCATCATCGCCAAACCACTTCAATTCGGAGGATAAATAAGTAGCTGCCTTCCATACACTAAAGCAAGCTTTATGCAGTGCTCCGATCTTGTCCCATCCAGAAGGAACGGAAGACTTTGTGGTCTATTGCGATGCGTCCAAACAGGGTCTAGGTTGGATACTTATGCAACGGGGAAATGTCATTGCCTATGCCTCAAGACAACTTAAGACTCATGATGCCAACTACACCACACACTACCTTGAATTAGGGGTAATAGTGTTTGCCTTAAAGATTTGGAGACACTGCCTTTATGGTACAAAGTGTACGATCTTCACTGACCATAAGAGTCTCCAACACATCCTCAATCAAAAAGAGCTCAATATGAGGCAACGACGATGGGTAGATTTACTAAATGATTACGAATGCGAAATTCGTTATCATCCGGGCAAGGCCAACGTGGTAGCAGATGCCCTAAGTCGAAAGGAGTACTCTGGTCGCCGAGTAAAATCGTTGACAATGACTATCCATTCACATTTTTCCACTCCGATCAAGGAAGCGCAACTGGAAGCCTTGAAACCTGAGAATGTCACAAGTGAAGCCTTGTGAGGAATGGATAAAAACCTTGAGGTCAAGGGTGACGGAGCTCGTTACCTCGTGAATCGAATCTGGACACCGATATTTGGTGGGTACAGAGACGTTATCATAAACGAATCTCACAAGACCAGGTACTCCGTTCATCCCGGGTCAGACAAGATGTATCTAGACCTCAAGAAACTATATTGGTGGCCAAACATGAAGGCGGAGATCGCTACTTATGTGGGAAAGTGTTTGACTTGCGCCAAAGTCAAAGTAGAGTACCAAAATCCCTCGGGCTTGCTACAACAACCGGATATACCCGAGTGGAAGTGGGAGCGGATAACCATGGACTTCATAACTAAATTGCCCAAGACAACTAGTGGACTTAACACCATATGGGTAATTATTGATAGGTTAACCAAATCCACGCACTTCCTACCAATAAATGAGACAGACAAAATGGAGAAACTAACAAGGACGTACATTAAGGAGATTGTACGATTACATGGTGTGCCAACATCCATTATCTTTGACAGAGATAGCAAGTTTACCTCACGGTTTTGGCAATCACTACAAAAGTCCTTGGGAACCAGACTCGACATGAGTACAACCTAACACCCACAAACCGACGGGAAAAGCGAGAGAACTATTTAAACTCTGGAAGACATGTTGAGAGCTTGTATGATAGACTTTGGTAAAGCTTGGGATACCCACTTACCGCTGATCGAATTCTCATACAATAACAGTTATCACACTAGCATTAAAGTTGCTCCATTTGAATCCCTCGATGGGCGCAAGTGCATATCAGCTCTGTGATGGGATGAGGTGGGTGACACTCAGCTAACTAGAGGACAAGTGCCTAACAAAACTCTTACCGGCCCTGAGATCATACGGGAAACGACAGAGAAGATCGTTCAGATCCGTGAACGACTAAAAGCATCACGGGACCGACAAAAGAGTTATGTGGATAAACGACGCAAACCCTTGGAATTCCAGGTCGGATACCGCGTATTGTTGAAGGTATCACCCTGGAAGGGAATGATACATTTTGGAAAACGTGGGAAACTAAATCCAAGGTATATAGGGCCATTCGAGATCATTGCCAAGATTGGCCCGGTAGCTTACAGACTTCGACTACCACAGGAACTCAACAACGTGCACCCCGCTTTCCATGTGTCCCACTTGAAGAAATGCCTGTCTGGTGAGACTCTCGTCATTCTACTTGATGAAATTGAAGTAAACGAGAGTCTCCACTTCGTTGAGAAACCTGTGAAAATCATGGACAGGGAAGTCAAAAGAACGAAGCAAAGCCGCATACCAATAGTAAAGATCCATTGGAACGTCAAGTGAGGACCGGAATTTACCTGGAAACGTGAGGACAAAATGAAACAGAAATACCCACATATTTTCCCTAACTCTTGAGAACCCACCCGGAGTGCTAATTTCGGGACGAAATTCCTTCTAACAGGGAGATGATGTGACAACAGTCAATTTTGGTCAAACAAAGTCAACAAAAGTCAACCAGGTCAACTCAACTCGTATTAGAATTTTAGGAGAAATGTGATATTCTCTAATGTTTCTAATGTACTATTGGCAAGTTATAATACAAAGTATCTCTCTCGTTGCTAATTATTGAATATAAACCCTAATTAGGGTTAGTAACGTAAAAATTCGGTAATTCAATTATATATTATTTAGGTATAAATAATATTCATAACACAATGTAGTTGAGTTCATAAACTTTATGCTACATGACAAATTCATAACAAAGGTTACATATTCAGATTTTTTGGTGAATTCGTCACTAAATGCGACAAATTCTTTACTCGGCTTAAACACTCAAACTTTAACGAAAAGAATTAGGAATCATCCTAACTCTCGTGGAATGTGTAATTATTTTTTATGATAATAATTTAAATTTAGATGGTTCAAATTAAGTAATTACACATCATTTTTACCACAATTTTTATAAAAATCACCAACTCTTATAAAAATTACCCATTATTTTTATACAAATAAACTAAAAGACCACATTTGTCTTATATGATTATTACACACTTTTATAAAGTATTATTATTAAATTAAAAGAGTCATACTTGAATATTAAATTCAAGAAACCATATCATGCCCCCTATACCCACCCCACCCCCAACCCTCCCTCCCTCTCTTTCTTATTTCGGCCGACCCCCCCCCCCCCATCCCATCTTCTTTATTTTGTTCATCTCCTTCCACAAGAACAAGCTCTCTCTCTCTCTCTCTATATATATATATATATATATATATATATATATATATATATATATATATATATATATATATATATATATCAAGATTAATTTCCATAAGTTGGTTCTTGATCTTTTGGTAAGTTTTTCCTTACTAATCTAGTGATTCTATACACACACATATATACATACATATATATATATATATATATATATATATATATATATATATATATATATACTAGTTTTGTTACAATTACACACATTAATATGTGTTAATATCCATAGGATCTTTCAATCTTCAAGTGTTCTTCCAGTGTTCTTAACTTGAAATCTTTCATCTTCACCTCTTTATCCACCAAGAAACACACTTAAGGTGAGTTCATACCCCTCATTTTCATATTTATCCAAGTTTTAGGGGGGGGGGGGGATACAAGTAAACTTGTATGATTATACAAGTTGTTTAACATGCTTTATTTTCATGTTGTGTAAAAATGTTATTTACATGAAATAACATTATTACCTAGTATTATGAACATTTATGTGTGGTATGTTGTTTAAAATACAAATCTATGAAAAATGAGTATAAACATGTTATATGTTCTTAAGAAAAAGTCATAAAAACAAAACTATAAAAAGTATGGTTTTTATGGACATAATATGACTTTTGTAGCAAAAATGGTTATAACCAAGGTTCTAAATAACGTAAGGCGTGACTTGGCGGCAATGTCAAACCTCAAGCTTTTCCGAGCCTTGGCGAGCTACGTCGTTTGTAAGGCGTGACTTAAGGCGGCAATTTTGTATATAATTAATATTTTTATATGTATTTTCAACTATTATTCTATTTTATACACATATATGTGTTAAGGCGGCGTTTTGGTAAAGCTTTGCGGCAGGCACAACCCTTGGAGCCATGACGCGTCATGACGAACTTTTTAGAACCTTGGTTATAACCAAGTTATTACACCATTTTTGTGGGATATAAATCAAAATATGTTATTTGGGACATATGATATGATACTTGTTATAAATATCAATGATTTGGTTTTACAAAAAAAAAAAAAAAAAAAAAACCTAAAAATCTATCATTTTTGTGTAAAAAAATTTAGGGTTTTCTAACAAAAATGATCATAACCAGGTTATGGTACCATTTCTGTGAGACTTGACCTAAAATATGTTGTTTTAAACATGTAAGGATAACTTGACTTAAACGTCACAAAAAGGTAATAACAAATTTTACAAAGTTTATAATTCAATATTTACCGTTTGGTGACGTAAGAAAGTCAAAAACTAGAAAACTGACTTTATCGTATTAAAAGTTCATATACTTGTGTTAGGTGTATAATATATGTTATTTAGGAACATCTTAACATGTTAACCTATATATATATATATATATATATATATATATATATATATGTGTGTGTGTGTGTGTGTGTGTGTGTGTGTGTGTGTGTGTGGGTACAACGAAATATTCATAATAAACTATAATAGGTGTAGTTTATGGGTCATTAACATTATTATAACATTTTGGGACAAGACGAATAATTATATAAAAGTATATAATTATTATACACCATATTAATACCATTAAAAAGTGATAATTACACATACAAGAGTTTTCATTACAATAAAACGTAAACATGTTGAAACAATTATGTGAGACAAAGTCTTCACCGTACCTACTAGGGTACACACTAAAGTCCTGAATTATAACCAGAATCTCGGTAAGAGAGCGTGATACTTGTGTATAGATCTATAGGGGACTGACAATCCCACACCTAAGCTGCTAGCTACAGCTAGACCGGCAGTTGTGGGGTGACAAATGTCTAACATTCCGATGCTTGAAGAACGTCGCAGCAGACCAACTTCGGTTTTAGCATGGTCGTAATAACTCACATAGGAAATCAACGATACATTTAGTTTACGGGGTAACATGCGTTCAAATGATTTTATATAAGAATAAAACTACGTAATACTATCTTAAGTATAGAAGTACTTATACATTTGTGGTCTTACGGGTTTTAAGACTACAACTCATTTTTAAGAAAATATTTGATTTTCTGGGAACAAACACTATTATTTTACAAGGAAAGAATTACAGATTTTTCACGTACAAAACTCTTATGAATTCACCAACTTAATTGTTGACACTTTTAAAAAACTACTTGTATTCTCAGGAAACCGTTAAACAGATAGTCACAAGGCTTTTGAGGATGGGACGCTACAACGTCGTACTATTCATTTTGTCATCATAATGTAATTGGTTTTGAAACATACAACACTTGGAAACAATGTAACATTTTCAATTATATTTATGATGGTTACGTTTGTTTTTATCACTATTGTACATTATGTTGTGATACTGTTTATGAAGTCATCCACCCCCAGACATTTCCGTCATCCTAGTTTGGGGGTGTGACAGTAAAGTACGCTGCAATTTGCTCTAAAAAGTTATATACCTTTTTACTGGTCATTTTTATTTTTACAGATACCAACACCTTCTTTGAAACACTTCGATAACGAATGTTTAAGCCTGCCTGGTCTACCATTATCTCAAACAATTCAAATTAATTAATAGTTTAATACCTTTAAATATTTATTTGTTTTGTCCCTATCACCTTATCTTTATAATTTCCAAAATATAATTCAAATTCGTTTATTTCTTACACATGATTGTAACTTGGTAACAAAAAAGATGTTTGCCTTCCGTATTAGCTCTGCCATTGTAACAAGCCTTGATTGTGAGTATTTATAGATTATCTACTATAATTCAGTAATTTTAAAGATAAAAAACATTTGTGTTTTTAACAAATTGTAAAATATGTTTTGTGCCATATTAGCTCAAAGGATTCTTAATGCGGGTGACAACACATGATCTTCCAGTTGAATCAACCTTACTGGTGAATTACATCTGCTGTTATATCCCAGGTAAATCCTATATCACATATGACAGTTCTATTAAGTATAGATGTCCACAGAAAAGGTTACTTATTCTATTAAGACTTTTGTTATGTATAATTGTCAGGAGAAAGGCACTTGGATGAGGAACAACAAATTGAGGTGAATTGGATAAAAAAAACAAATCGAACTGAATCATGTGAAGGCGGGTAACAAAGGTTCGGTTCAAGGGTACACACCAAATTTAAAAAATCAGAAAACAAGCATGTGAGAAGTGGAAGTGCAAGCAGCCAATCAGATGGTTTAATCAATGATAATGACACATGTGTTCCTGCTGGTAAGTATATTTCTTAATATATTCCTTTTTTTTTATAAAAGGAATTATGTTATGCATATGACCAGGTCATTTTGAAGGTTTATTACCTCAAACAACCTTGAGATCACAGATGATATTTTTGCAACCTACACAGATCGAGCTACTTCTAAGCAAAAACCAAATTTTGTAAAAAATTTATGACCATTTAAACCTTTTGATGGTGGTTATATTCATTTAAGAAAAACAAATGATCAAGTAACAACAACAGAAGTAGCTAACTTTGCAATGCTTGCATGTAATGCTTTGAAGTTGAACAACGTTATCATTTTTATAGTTATTGTATCAAAAATAAAAAATAACGGCTGACATGGAACTTTTTACTTGATTTTTTTAAAGAGTGACGTAAAGCACAGATGTTGTTCAGCTTAGAAATTGCATTGTACTATGGATGGAATTGCTATAATTATATGGATATTAAAGTAAAATGTCATATGATAATAAGAGATGAAAGTGGAAAGCTATAATAAACAAATAGGTGGAGGTATGTTGTTGTTTCTTATATTCACTATTTTAAATTTAAGGTAAATGCCAAAAACAAGTTCATTAAGAAGAAATGAAAGTAAAATGCCATAGTAAATAAGTTAACAAAAGTATCATTTAATCCCTTTAAAATTTTCAGGAAATCTACCAAACGTAAACTGTCATCCGCTCCGGGTTTTGTGGAAAACTTCATGATGAATTGCATTTTTAACTTCGTGACATGATCACATGAAGCACGGATGCTCCTCAGCTTGCTGAAGTAAAATGCTCTACTAAGGTAAAAAAAATGTGTTATTTATGTATATAATTATAATTTACTGTAAAGTAACTTATCTCGGATAGATATTAGCAACTTTATCAGAATTGAAAAGATATCTTCAATTCTTGATAACAACATCTGTAAATATGTTTTTCTATTTTCCAGTTTGATCTTTTAGCTTTTTGTGTGCCCTTTTATCGTTTGAATGTTTCTCTTTTGTTCCAGTTCATGTGTCCAGGTCTTCTGATGTCGATGTTCCTTTTCAATCCATGTGTCTAAGTGTTTTCATGTTATTGTTTACTAATTGTGTTGATTGTCATGTGTTCATAGATAATTTTGGATGGTTGCTTTGCAGCAATTTGTATTTACTGTCTATAAAGAAATATCGTCTAACCCCCGCAACGCGGGGGGGTACATCCTTAGTTTCATGTATTTCTTAAAAAGGGACCAATTCTAGATTTTTTTTTTCTCGCACAAGGATATTTTTGTCGTTTTCTCAATTTGAATATGGACCATTTATGTAATTACACATGGACTATTTCTTTGAATTTGTCTTAGACAATCATCGTTGGTTTACACGTAAGTAAAAGACGATGTTTTGGCATAATTAAATGGTCAACTTGTTTTAAAATTTCAATCAATAGATATGTCAATGCCACGTTGGTTCCACCTAGACATGGCAAACGTGTCGTGTCAGATTCGTGTCGTGTCAAGACATTAAACGGGTAGAGAGGGCTTGAACCTAACCCAACCCATTTAAGTATCGTGTCGTGTCGTGTCAGCCCATTTATTTTTGTGTCGGTTTCGTGTCGGGTTTCGGGTTAAGGTTTAGACCTTGTAAATATATTATGTTATGTCGGGTTAAAATATTTTAAAGTTTGGAAAGTAGGAAATGGGGGTGTAAAAAGGAGAAAATGAAACATTGGAGTTGGGAGGTAGAGTGACATAATTCATAGTAAGTTTAAAAGACTAAATGAAAATAGTTAAAGTTGGGGAGCAAAAGGGATAGACGGTGAGGAGGAGTAAATTTAAGGTCCCGTTTGATAGTTACTGATTGAAAAAGTGCTGACTGAAAAAAATCTGTCTGGGTAAGGAATTATGATTGAGTAAGAAGTCATACTGTTTGATTGTACATCTGACTGAATGTGTTGACTAGTGAAAAATGACCATTTTACCCTAGGACAATATTTTTGATAATATTTTTTTTATTACCATTTAATTTATAACATTACATTCTGTTTATAAAAACATTCAATCTCTCCTCTTCAAACAAACCAAACTTGTTTATAATCTCTCCACCAAATATAAAACTTGATCTTCAGGCTCACTACAAATAATAATCATAATAAATAAATAAATAAATCACACACAGAAATTAGTTACATATTTTAGAAAAAGAACACAGAAATCAGTGCAGCTAAAGAACAAGTCTATAATCCTAGTTTTTAAGAACACCTTTGTATAGAATATTTTATTAATCTTATATGTATATATACAATATGTCCATAATAAATAGAGATTTGGGTTTAATAATATTAGAACACAGATCTCAACTATAAACAAATAATTTTTTACAAGCTACACACTCTCTCTCTCTCTCTCTCTCTCTACATATATACCTTGATACAAAATTGGAAAGGATACCACTTTCAAAACACAAATTTATAGCGAATCTGTTTTCATAAAATCAGATTCATCAAAATAGCAAAAACAAAATCCCCTAATTGCATTTGGATGTAGCCTAGTTTTGATATCAATACTACTCTAGAAGTTGTATTTCAATCACGTTTGATCAAATCCAAACATAATCCGATTTTTTTGACTCAAATATTCGAATTAATCACCAACCCTTCACGATTTCAAGCATTTAGAAAATAAATTTCAAGCACGGATTTTAGAAAATCAAGAAAGAAAACTTACCAAGGAGGGGAGGCGATGGAGAGGCAGGGGAAGGAGGATGTAAAGTGTTGGCTGAGGGTTGATGTTTGGAGAGTAAAGAAGGAAGAAGGAGAAGATGTGTAGCAGTAAAGAAGATGCAACAAGAGGAATAGATGAAAATTGACGAGAGGCGAAGGATGAGGCAGAAACAGAAGGGCAAAGGAGAAAGAAGAGGGCAAGTTTGTCTTTTGGTTCAGTCAGCCATATGATAAAGCTGACCGAGTAAGCCATATGGGTTAGACATTCTGACCGAGTCAGCAACTCATCAAACGGACCTAGTTGACCGAGTCAACCCAAATCGCTGACTCAGACCCAGTCAGACGAGTATCAAACGGAGCCTAAGTCACTTTGAAAATTTGAATTTTACTTTTAGTTATTGAGTTTGACCCACTACAACTCTATAATATATAATATATTTATAAAAATCTGAAATTTATAAAAAAAATGATATATAATTAAACGGGTCATATGAATCATCTTTGAGTTGAAAGTCTTGACCCAAACCCCACCCGTTTAATTATTGTGTCGTGTCGTGTCAACCCATTTACATAAACGTGTCGAAATCTCTTACCCAAACCTGCTAATTTTGTGTCGTGTCAAGTTGTCGTGTCGTGTTAGGTTTTGCCATGGCTAGTTCCATCTAAGCAAAGAAACGAACAAACCGAAAGTAGGAAATTAATTATAAGAGGAAAAATAAAAAATAAAATAAAATGATAGTTTAATGACTTAGTTATCACGATTTAACTTTTGATAATTGAGATTTCTCATAGATTAAAGGGAGTGGTTGTAAGTTTAGCATTTTGCCACATCATTTTATTTGGTGCCACCTAAGCATTTGGTAAAACAATATGTATACCTTGTAATTTTTGGGGAGTGTTGGTGAGCTTGAACTTTATGTTGGGAGAAAAAAAAGAACAAAACTATAATAAAAATGAGCCAATCACAACCCACCAACACACACACTCTCTCCACCCCCCACTCCCATATCGTTGGTGAACCGGCGTATTAGCCTTGACAAGGACCCTTTACCTGGGCCAAGGTCCAGTGTGCAGTGAGCTTGGCATGCTTGGCGCACCCCACCCCTTCTTAGGGGTTGTTTGATAGTTGTTGATTGAGTTAAATCCGACTAAGTTAGAGGTATAGTTAGAAACTCTGATTAAGTCTGTCTCCAGATAAAATTGGTTGTTTGATTATGCATCTGACTGACTGATTGCGTTGAGTGATGAAAATGATCATATTACCTTCTGTTATATCTTGTCATTCTTGTGTCCGATAAAATGTAATCGTTTATTTTTGTACGACAAGTCAGTCGAACCGCCAGCACGCCTCATTCACGAAGCCGATCTATAAGGGGGATATAAGGAAACTGCCTATAAAATGGTAGTTGAATGAGTGTCCACTCTAACCCACCAATTCCTTGATTGGTTAATGGTCGTTAGCCGAGCGGGTTTGATACGACGTTTAATTCTCATTAATAAGTATAAAAAAATAATAAAGTAACTAAATGTTTTTATTAAATTCTCATCCTTGGTTGCTTTAGGAAAAATATGAATTTGATGTTAATCCATGAAATTGCACATTGCACTTTATAAAAGTCGTTAGTGGAGCGTGTGTGGATCAACCGACACACTAATATGGACTAATAAAGGGTGGCAATGGGTGTCTCGTAAATTATCATTGATTAATGGAGCGTGTGTGGCTAACCGACACATTGTGACGTCCCCAAATTCACGGTCATTTTAAAAATTTTATTTATGCTTATTTAAAAATCAGAGTATCTATTTTAAAGAATAATATTGCGGAATTTTTCCCCAGAAAACATGATAAATATATTATCAAAGCATTTCCGAAGAAATGTATTTTGTTTATATTAAAACATTGGGATGTCATCGTCAATACAGAAACATAAGCATAAACAGACATTACATTCATTTACACTAGTGATTTACATCTTCGTTAATCTCTCAGTGTAATGTAGCTTCGTATCGACACCTGTGATACAAATAAACTGAGTGGGTCAGGTTGGGAAACCTAGTGAGTACATAGGGTTTTCAACCCACAATAATATAGTTAATTTGTTTCTTCACATATTTCATGTCAAACAATTAACCCAATTACTCATCCCCATTTTCTTTATTTATTCTTCCCTAAAGTTTTATCCTAAGGGTCATCTCCTACATCATATTTACCTCTCATCGCCTTACATCGCATTTCCTTATATGTTTGTTCCTAAGGACTATTCCTAAGGATCATCGCCTACATCGCATAGACATTACTGATTCGGGGATTACTCCCTCAATACGTGTCCAGTAAGGGTAGAGTATCATCGCATGAATACGTAGTTACAACATCGCATGAACTCGTAATGCATCACCTAAAGGTTATGAGTCTGTCGGTGTTTCCACATGACTTTTTAGATTAGTCAGTGGTCACCATCTATACTCTGGTAGATGACTATATCGCAACATCGCAGGTCAAGGTTATGACATCAACTAATCATCTCTTATCTTGCATCACATATTCATCATCACATATCTATCATCACATATCTATCATCACCTATCTCTCATCACCCATCGCTACCCAATACATATTTATAAGTATAAAAATACATATACAATTTAAATCAAGTAAAAAATGTATATTTTGTTCATCCAGCATAGATATCAAGAACACAGATAAAATGCACACACAATACTGATTCAGGGATTACTCCCTAATGGTTATTATAAATTGTTTGTTTCTCATTATATTTACAGAATGCCTGTATTACTCACATTTGTTATGATTTTTAGGGAAATTTGGAGCACATGGACAACTTCGTGAGTTCGGGATGCGTTATTGGAAGCTTTGGAATTCAATTGGAGACGGAACTAAGGAAGGATGTTGAGGAATGATCAAGAATAGTTTGGAAGGAAGAATTGCGACCAAAAAGAGACAACATAAGGAATATGCGATTGCATATGTTGTTTATGCAATCGCGAATATGATCACATATGAGCTTCGAGGGTTTTTCGTGCCAATAATTCAGGTGGAAGAAAGAAGAGAATTTATGTGATCGCATATAACCCAACTTACAGGTGGTTTAGCGAGAAACCGGACTCTACGCGAGTAGAACTTCTAAACCGAAAGCTCTATTTCTCGGGAATTTTTGGCAACCCAGAGTTTTGCTACTATTACTTAGGAAGTGTTAGAGAAAGGCATTGAGGCCTTGAGAGGGTTTTGGAAGAGAAGGAATGAGAAGGTGTGAAGAAATGAGTGAAATTCGGCTTCTATTTATAGGTTGGAAGTGGTCCAGCACGCAGGGCGTACTAAAAAATTACGCTGGGCATATGCGAGTTACACTGGGCGTACTAAGGGCAAGGTGTCGCCATAAGATCGCAAGCCTTGGGGAGGAAGGGGTGTGCCAGATCACGACACGTGTCACGCCGAGGTTAATCCGAAAATTAATTATCTTGTAAAATCCATAACTTTTGAATACGAGCACCGTTTTTGACGTAATTTATATCCATGCGTAGATATCAACGAGATCTACAACTTTCGTTTAGACTCCATCGACTAATTCTAACTTTATTTTTAAAGTTATATTTTAACAGTTTAGACAGTTAAAGTCCGTTAAAAATTCATAACTTTGTCATTCGACGTCTGTTTTTGACTGTTTTTATATCTTTGAACTCCTATTAACGAGATCTTCAATTCTCATTTAGATCATCTTGGCTAAAAATTGATCGATCTAGAATTCGATTTCCGAGCTGTACACTGCTACAATGAATCTTAGAAAAACCATAACTTCCTCAAATGAAGTCAGATTTGGACGTTCTCTATATCCACGCTCTCGGTTTAACGCATACTATGACTTTTGTTTAGATCGATAAGTCTAAAAAGTAATTTGTCAAAATTTTACTTTTTTACGATACGCAGATTCGTGCCGGTTTAATTGCGAAACTTCGACGAGTCATAACTTCTTCGTTATAAGTCGGATTTCAGTGTTCTTTATATGTACGAAATCCTTGTGATATATACTATAACTTTGGTTAAGATTATTTATCCTAAGTAATCTTCTATCAAAAAGTCATTTTAACGCTTATTATCTCTAAATTGACTAGCCCGAATCTGCGGGCGTTACACTATATAACATCATAAACCAAAAGCCATACAAACAATTCCATCAACAGTTACATCTAAAACTAAAAGTCACCCCAATCAAATTTTCAATCCAGATAAATGAACCATGTTCAGGGGTAAGAACAAGAACATTGAGCAACCATGCATACACTTCAAAAATTAATCTTTTTGCTACAATAACTACACATCACAATAATTTTCCCAGTTGTTATGAAAAATAAGTAAATATGTCATAGGTGTATTTCATTCGGCTAAACCACTAAAAATATGCATTTAACAAATTGATTTGAAGCATGGATTACACATAACAAATCAATAAATGGGCATGGATACACATAACACATAAATCGATTTCAAAGAAGGAGAATAATATCGCAAACCTTGCTGATTGTTGGTTATAAAATCAGCTGAACGACAGTGGTGTTGGATGAAGGTCATGCTACCGACGGTGGTGCTGGACGGCGGGGCGGGGATGGACGGTGACGACGAATGAAATGGAGGAGTGAGATGGGACGATCTGGAAGGAATGAGTTAGGAGAAGGACAACAAGGGAAAAGAAGATACATGCCCGACCCAATAGAAGGGACAAGTTGGGCGACGACCCTGGGCCTCGAGTTGGTTTGGGGTCTCAAAATGAAATCTGCTTAATATGTTTTATATAATATTTGTATTATGAAAATGTTCAATATAGATGTAAAGAAGTTGGTTTCGACAAATTACTTTTAACGGAGGTGGTTCCTTTCGATTCCCATCTATGGTGTTTTTTTTTTTTTTTTTTTTTTTTTTTTTTTTTTTTTAATTATAACCCCAAAAGATAATAATATACAAACCTTTCAAAAGGTTTTGTAATATAATATAAAATAACTATATTAGACTTGAGATCAAAGTATCAATTTGTTTTTTACCAATCTAATGTAAAAATGAATATAATACTTTCATATATGAGGTACACAAAAAGTTGAATTTTATATTTTTAGAGTTTATCTAAATAATATTATTTATTTTAATTTTTAATATATATATATATATATATATATATATATATATATATATATATATATATATATATATATAACAACGAAATTAAATTAAAAAGCGACCAACAGGAAGCTGGAATGCAAAAGAGTACTCACAAAACAAAAAAGAAAGTAAAGAAAACTAAGTTTGAAATACAAACATAGCTTGAGAAATAAAAGATATGAAAAACAAGCCGAAGTCTTCAGATGCAGCCCAAAATCACAACACCATGGAGATACAGATACAACCAAAGGATGCTTTGTGATCTCCAACATAACATCCGTGATAAGTACTTGAGGATCATCAAACATATAAGATATTTAGGGGGAGAGAATCATCCAAGAGCCTCCAACAAGTTTGTCCCATCCAAGATACAACCCAATATGTTTTCCAACAAGAGGTTAAATTTGTCCATTCCTTGAAATTTTGGATATAACGGTATCCTCCAATCATGCAGCAACGGGTACATGTAAGTGTATATGTCATTACGCCTGACATAAGATTCAAGGCACCATTGTGACCAAGTTTACACGAAATAGTACCAATAGACCATATATCAATATCTGTAGGGAATTAAAACAGGAATACACCAACATAATCAAACATGATAACAAAGGAGAACTCACACCGACACCAAGTATACATCCCCTCCCTTACCCCAATGTACACGAAAGAACACATCCAGAAAAAAATGTTTACCTGCAGCTCAATCCTATAAATAGATCTACCCCAAGAATTGAAACACACACCAAACCCACACCAGCTGCACTAAACATATCGCCAAAGAACACCAAGATTACCCAATCCCCTCCCCCCCAACCCACCCATTCACTTATTGAACCAAGAAAGGGAATAAACACCATTTTCGCCAAACCAAAGAGAATCATCTTCCTCTGTTTTTTAGCCAGAGGAAAGAAGTTGCTTTTATTTCAGCAACAGCCTTCCCTGGTGATGTTACAGTCAAATTAAAAACAAGATCATTCCTTGCCTTCCATATGGACCAAATAGTGGTCAAAATGACAGCATGCATGATTTTCTTTTGTAATGGAGTTTGTAGGAAACTGTGTGAAGTGGATAGGAGTTGTTCCATCGAAACAATCTCAGAAGTCTTAATTTCACACCAACATTCCAATAACGCCCAAACTTCTTTTACCCATCGACAAAGCAGAAATATATGAATTGCAGTCTCTTCCTCAACACCACAAAAAGCACAAAGAGTAGATGATAAAGTGATCCCACATTTTGAGATTTCTACCATGGAAGATAGTCGATTAAGTACCGCACGCCATCCCAAAAAATTAGTTTTTATGGGTACAAAGTTGTTCCAAAAGTGTTTGTATGGTATATCGCTACATGAGTACGATTCCCATAGGCGGCGTACGGAACTAACTGAGAAATTGCCCGATGTATCTGGCAACCATTTCCAGCTATCATCAAAGAAGGTGAGGTTTATATCCTGCAAGATTAAATCACAGCAAGATAATTCAATTTTCTCCATATCTGAAGATGGTGATCGTTTCCAGCTCCACTTTCATTCAAAAGTATCACCAATTTTTTCATATCTATCAGAGAGTAAGCATTGCTTCTTTGATTCCAATTTGAACAGTTCAGAGAAGGAGTCTTTTAGAGGACCATTCCTAGACCAATTTTCAAACCAAAATGAAGTTAGATTACCCTTACCCAAATCCTTTTTGAGTAACTTAGCAAATTGAATGTTGTACATCGCAAAGTCTTTGGTAACGCTTACAATGTTTTTCCAGACACCACTAATTTCTAGTCTGACAGGGAAAAATTTCCATACACGCTCCGACTTATGCAGAGATAGAATTAACTTAACCCAAAGTGCAGAGGGATCTTCTTTTAATCTCCAAAGCCATTTGCCAAGTAGGGAGATGTTAGTAGCTCTAAAGCTGATAACACCAAGACCACCCATGGATTTGGGCATGAGGACTTTGTCCCAGCTAATCCAACATATTTTTGAATTTGGGGATTCATCACCCCATAAGAACCTTCTTCTAATTCTCTCCAACTCTTCAATGATCTTGAGGGGGGCTTTAAAGAGGGAAAAATAAAAGATTGGTAAACTCCCCAAAACCGAGTTTACTAGGGTGATACGACCACCAAAGGATAAAGACTTGGCTTTCCATGATGAAAGACGAGCTTTAATCCTATCAGTTACCGACTTCCAGTGCTTGGTAAGGGACATGTTTTCTCCAACCAGTAACCCGAGGTATGTGAAGGGAAGGGTGGCAGACTGGCAATTTAAGATTTGAGATAAATACTCTACATCAGGATCAGCTACACCAATCCCAAAGACCTTACTTTTGGTGAAGTTCACTCTAAGTCCCGAAGCCAAGTTAAAACATCGGAGAATTCTTGCAAGGTTTAGAAGGTTACTCTGGGACCATTCACCAACAAACAACGCATCATCTGCATAGAGCAAGTGGGATAAAACCGGACCCATATTTGGTGTATGTATACCCCTAAAAATTCCCATATTGCAGGCTTTAGACATGATAGCAGTGAGGGCTTCCATAGCTAATACAAAGAGAAAGGGTGATAATGGATCACCTTGTCTGACACCTTTCTCCATCGAGAATTCCTTCGTGGGTGAACCATTCAGTAAAACAGAAGTCCGAGCAGATTGCAGACAACCTATGATCCATTGATTCCAGCGAGTAGGAAAGCCTAGTTGATCCATAATGGAGACAAGAAAGTTCCAGTTCAGCGAGTCAAAAGCCTTATTGAAGTCAACTTTGAATAGT
Organism: Lactuca virosa; assembly: GCF_052849685.1. NCBI lineage: Eukaryota > Viridiplantae > Streptophyta > Magnoliopsida > Asterales > Asteraceae > Lactuca > Lactuca virosa. The sequence goes on along the minus strand of NC_136431.1, from coordinate 275,598,538 downwards.
AATGCATTCATGTTTGACCTTTTTAACCATGGTAACAACTCATTGATCATGAGGGGACCATCAAGAATATTTCTTCCAGCAATGAATGCAGATTGGGTCTCCCCAATCACAGAACCAATGACAAATTTTAATCGATTTGTCAGAACTTTCGAGATCACTTTATAAATACAGCCAATTAGATTGATAGGACGGTAATCTAACAAGCACAAGGGGTCTGTGGTTTTGGGGACTAGGGTGATAAACGAGGAGTTGCAGCCCGGGTTAATGTTACCAGATGCATGAAAGTGAAGAAGTATATCATGGAAATTTGGTTCAAATGAAACCCAAATTTTTTTGATAAATTTAAATGAAAATCCATCCGGTCCAGGGGCACGCTCATTACCACATTCACATACTGCTGCTTTGATTTCTTCAGGGCAGAAAGCTTCAATCAAGAATGTTGCCTCGCTTTCAGATAAGGTTTTATTAAAGTTGCAGGATAGTGAAGGTCAAGATCTCATTTTTTTAGCGAATTTCTCTTTAAAGAAAGAGAATATCTCGTTATTGATTGCCATCGGGTTAGTTGACCAATTTCCCCCGATCAAAAGTCTGTTGATTCTGATTTTTGAGAGGTTACTGTTTATGATACCATGAAAAAATCGTGAGTTTTCATCACCATCGATTGCCCACCGAATCCTAGCCTTTTGTTTGAGGTCCATATTTCTACGATGTTCTAGTTCGAGAATTTTCTTTTTCCACTCAATCCTATTCTCGATTTCGACACTGGATAAGGGTCTCGATTCAACAATTAAATCTAAATCACAAACCCATTGTTTGAGTTTTCGAACTTCAAACCAATTAAATCTAAATCACAAACCCATTGTTTGAGATTTCGAGAATTTTAATATATTTAATCAAGACAAAACTTCAAAAATGGTCCCTATGGTTTCCAGGAATATCAAGTTTAATCCCTAAGTTCAAAAAATCTCACAGATAGTCCCTGTGGTTTCAAAACTTTTAACATTTGGTCCTTCCGGCTCACTCCGTTAGCATTTCACCGTTAACTCATTTTTTAATAAAATATTGCAGGGGTAATTTCGTCATTTCAGTTGTAACCTTCTCTCTTTAAAAGACATTGCATGTCCGATTTTTGGGCAAACCCCTTTACCTTTATCAGTCGTCATCTCCTCTCTTCTCCCTTCCACTGTTGCTCGACCGTTGCACCCTTCACGACATCTAATCGCTTCTGATTCAAAGATGGTGACTTGTAGATGTGGGAATGAAGCAATGAAGATCACTTCATGGACGGATCGTAACCCTGGAAGACAATTTTGGAACAATACAAGATGTGGGTTCGTTCGATGGTCTGATCCTCCTATGTGTGTTAGGGCATTGGTGGTGATTCCAGGTTTGATAAGATCAATGAACCGATTGGAAGAGAGGGTTGGCATTGTGAGTGCAGAATTGTGTAACTACCGATTGATGTTGTTTTGTTCATGGGTGTTCTTTTTTTGGTTTTATTTTAATCTCTAAGTATCTTGTGAAAGTTTGGATGGCAATGGAGTTTTGGTTTTTGGTTTGTAACCATTGCAGGGTTTTTATTTTATTTTAATCGAGTAGGGGTTTTTTTGCTTTCAGTTTATGTAGGGGGTTTTGGAGTTGGTGTTGTTGTATTTGGTTTATGTATCAGATTAATGTGTAATGGAGTGGTAATAGTAATGATAATAGAATGTAGTATGTTATAGTTGATTGTTCAATTTCTTGAATGTTTTCATTTGCAATTGAAAAGTACAATGTTATTAATTGATCTATGAAGGGTAGTACACAAAACATGTTAATTCATTACCAAAATGTGCATACACACCATTACATGCAAAGTTTTAAAGATTTTAACACAACCATCATACTAAGTTTCAAGACAAATAAAGACCTACAACACAAGCATGACTTAAGTGTCAAAAGACCTACAAGACAAGCATTACATGCAAAGTTTTCAAGTTCTTAACACATCTTCAAACAAGTACACATGACATAAGTTTCAAAAGACTACAACACAAGCATCCTAATAACTACTAAAAATAGTTTTCAGCCCCCTCCAACTTCACCACTGCCTCCCTGCCCTTTACATGTTCTGGAATTGTGCCCTTTGTTATGACACTTTGAACAAGTGATTGCCAAATATTTCCTGCTCAATCTACCAGCTTGGCTGTTTGGCTCATCAACACCCCTCCTTCTCTTCTTCTTAGGCCTCCCAACCTACACATATTGATATACTATAGTTAAAATTGAATTCATTCCATGTTCACATGTATAGTATATATTTAGTCTAGTTGAAATACAAACCTGTGTTTTATGTTTTGGTGGAAGTAAAGTGAATGGGCAGTCACTTTTAGGCCACATTGAACGTCCATTCAATGGATCAATTTTGTTGAAATACATGGCTTTCCATGTTGATAACCTATAGCAAGGATGGACCCATTCATCAACATGTGGGGCATTTTCACCATTTTCAATTTTGTCCCATATAGCACAAACAACATGTCTACATGGGAAACCTGTAATCTCCCAAAACCTACAAGTGCAACTTTGGTCATTCAAGCTTACCACATACTGGTCTTGCCATGTGCTTGCCACTTGGTACTTTCCTGCCCCATTGTATTTAGCCACATACTTAGCTGCATCAATCTTAATCTTTTCAAACATTGTAGTTGCAGTAGGGGTTAGAAGTCCTTCACACTTATCTATTTCCTTTTGCACCACACATAACCTCTTCATGAGATACTCTCTAATATACTCTAAGCAAGTGATAATAGGTTTATCCCTACCTTCATCTAGCTTAGAATTGAATACCTCACAAAGGTTATTCAACAAACAATCAGTATGTGCCCTTCCTGAATAATAGATATTAAGAGAAGACAATTACATATATAGTAAACACACAACAGGGAAGATTAACATTTATCAATAAATTTCTAAAAACTTACCACTAAAGTGAGATTTAGCCCAAGTGTTTGCTGGGATCTTACACACCCAAGCATGAGCCTCTTCATTGATCTTCTTCAACTCATCCATTGCTCTGTTAAAATGATTTATTGTTGTTGCTCTACCACACTCCCAAAGCTGGTCACTTAAGTCTTTTCCTTTCCACTGTTTCTTCATGTTTTCCTGGATATGCCTCAAACAGAACCTGTGTTCTGCACTAGGGAATACCTTCTCCATTGCTGGTATTATTCCCTAAACAAAAGTCAATGTATGCAACATCAGTTACCTAAATGTATTTAGTAATGGTACCAAAAAAAAGTTAGTTGATACTCACCTTTTGTCTATCAGAAATGAATGTAAAGTTTGAATTTGCTCCAAGATCCAGATCTTCTCCTAACAGTTCCAAGAACCAGGTCCAACTACTTGTTGATTCTGTCTCTACCACTGCATATGCTACAGGGTATATGCCATTGTTTGAGTCCAACCCTACAGCAGTTGATACTTGCCCAGGATAAGGGCCCTTCATGAAAGTACCATCCAGACCTAGAAAATCTCTTAACCCAACTTTGAATCCTAACTTCAATGAACCCAGGCAGACATATATTCTTCTAAAAGTTCTTGTGGTAATAGACAGGGAGGTTTCTGGATACACATCAATCCGAACTGTTGTACCAGGATTAGTGTTGAGCAGCTCCAACACATAATCCCTCAAAAATCCATACTGTACTTGGTAGTACCCACTAATGATACGTTCAGCCATTGACTTTGCCCTAGCAACCTTTTGCAATGACATTCCTACCTCTAGTTTCTTGCACAACTCTTCGTGTAAAGCTTTCACTGGAATTTTAGGGTTACTCTGAATTTGTTGAACAATTAAATTTGCTACGAATCTAGAAGTGCAAGCTTTAACCGCCCTTGTTTGCAAACATTTATGCTCATCATGTACTGTTTTCACCAACCAGTCCTGATTTTCATTAGCCCTCGATATTTGGACTGCCCATGGACATGTACCTTTATATGCAATTACATATTTACCCTTGCACTTTGCCTTACTTCTAGTTGAGGGCCCACCACCATCAAATACTTTAGATGGCTTACTTACAACACCTTTACATTTCACCCTAATCCGGATTTTATCATTTTTGGCTAGGTATAAAGACCTCCTTGAAGCTACAGCGTGTGACTTCATGTAGTTTTTAACATCACTCTTGGTTTTGAAGACCTGGCCAATCTGAAATGGTTTTACATGAACCTCTCCATGAGATCATGTACTTGACTTACTCAACTCTTTTAGCAGTCTCTTCCTATCATCTTCATGAAATCCTGCAAATTGATAATCATCAGTGGCAATAACTTCCAACTCATCATCAACCATGTCATTCCCTTCATCTTTGGAATGATTGTTCAAGATTCCATGTTCATCAACATCAACAGCATTATGGAATTCACTCATGTCTACATCTACATCAAATTGTATGTTAGACTCATCCACATTGTATTCACTGTCATCAGAATCATCTTCACTATCCTCAGAACCATGGCCACTCTCAGAATAGAAAGCCTCTCCACTATCATCACTCACCATACCCTCTAGATAATCCACTTCTGGTTGTTGTTCAAATGAAGTTTGAACATTAAACTGAGCATCATAATCAGCATAGAGTGAGTAATCCTCTATAAATGGTTCATAGTCATCAACTGTTGCAGTATTAGCTCGATCATCAGCTTGGCAGCTTGATTCCTGTACATGGTAAGTTCCCAATGGTTCTCCAGTTTCAACTGCACTAGTGATCACTTCTTCTTGAGTTTCAATTTCATGATTCACCACTTCCTCTTGAATGACATGACTTTGTTTGCTAGCTTGTGACCTTATAAATGGCAGAATACTCTTTGAGTAATCATGCCCTTCATCAGCATCTAATACTTGTGACTGCTCACAATCAGGGTTCATAGACTTGTTCAGATCAAGCTTTCTACTACATGATCCTGCTTCTCTCCTACAAGGTTTCTTTCTATTCATTTCAGGTGACACACTATCAGGCTCCAACTCTTCAATAACAACTTTAGAAGGGGACTTGTAATAACTAGCCACCCTGGTCTGACCAGTTTCAATATACACCCTAATAAGTCTGTGTTTAGGGACATATGATACCATTTTAAGTACATCTTGGTCATTACCTAAAGGCATTAAGCCATAGTCCAAATGGTATTCAGGGATACAAAAATGGTAGTAAAGTGTTTGCTCAGTTTTGTACCCTAGTTCTCGGACCATGTCGTGAAGCTCATGAACTGAAAATAAATCAGTGTCAACATCATCTACATATGCTACAACACCATCAACGTATTTCCTTCCAGGTGCTTTGGTGAAGACACCACTGTAGTGTATCTTCAACGTGAAATAGTTGTCATATCCTTCTGCAAACACAAAAAAATGAAAGAGTAAAATCAATATGTGGCTCATCAACACAATCGACCAAGAAAAAACAAGTTATTTTGTAGTATTGTACCGTATCTTTTTCCTAAGTCCTCCACGGTTACAAATTTTTCTCGAAAACACCATATTGATAGCACCATTGCAATTCCTGCAGCTTAAAACCCTAAATCCCAATTTCTGTTCTTGCTTCTACGATGGGAATGAATCCGATGAATATATATGTAACTGGTTATCTTCTTGGGAGAGGGACGGGTAGTGACGTGCAAGAATCAGGTAATCATTTCATATTAAAGAGAGAAGGTTACAACTGAAATGACGAAATTACCCCTGCAATATTTTATTAAAAAATGAGTTAACGGTGAAATGCTAACGGAGTGAGCCGGAAGGACCAAATGTTAAAAGTTTTGAAACCACAGGGACTATCTGTGAGGTTTTTTGAACTTAGGGATTAAACTTGATATTCCTGGAAACCACAGGGACCATTTTTGAAGTTTTGTCTTTAATCAATTATATTTATACATGAAAGGATGTATATTTCGATTTAGTTCTATTTTTTTTTATAAAAAAAACCTAATCGAACCTAAAAATCCGGTCTTTTTAAAATCCCAAAATAGAACTGCATGTTTTTCAAAATAGTTCCATTGCTCGATTTCTTTGGTTTGGTAGATGTCTTCTTTGTACACCCTAGGAGTTGTATTGGTTTTAACATTCAACAAGGTCCATTTTCTATATATATATATATATATATATATATATATATATATATATATATATATATATATATATATATATATGGAAAAGTTCAATAGAGAACCATTATTAATCATGGAACCAAGGAACCAATCAAAAGCGTCAGAATTTAAAGCGATTAACGACAAAAGGAAGGGTTGTAAAATTTTATAATGGACGCACATGTACCAGATTATAACAAAACCTACTTCATTTTTCATTTAAATTTTTTTTAGGCCAAGTTTTTTATCGAAAAAAAAAACGAATATACCGTTGTTCACGATTTTTCGTCTTCTTTCTATAGAGATCCATGATGATATATAAAAAACAAACTTTTTTTTTCGAAAAAAACTCACTTAATTTTCTTAGTTTTTTCAGTATTTAAGTTTATTTTTATCAAAAAAAAAACTAATTATACCAAAAATATTAATTTTTTGTACTCTATTAATAAACATCAACACCGATTAAAAAAAAAAAAAAACCTCGAACAGTGTAGATTCACACTGTGAATCTAAACTGTAAATATTTCAATTTTTAACATTCACGATATGAAAATCTCAAACAGTTTAGATTCACATTGTGAATTTGAATTACTATTATGCACACTGTGAATCTGAGAAGGTTCACAAAAAAAAACCTTGATCAGTGTAGATTCACACTGTGAATCTAAACTGTAAATATTTCAAATTTTAACATTCATAATGTGAAAAAGCTCCGATCAGTTCAGATTCACACTGTGAATCTGACTTATTATTATGCACACTGTGAATCTGAGGAGGTTCACAATGTAAATCTGAACAAATTTACAATATGAATCTGAACAGGTTCACAATGTGAATCTGAACTGAAATATCTTTTTTTTAACATGAATATGAATCTATGTTTAAAAAGTACAAAAAATATGAATTTTGATATATTTATTAATTTTTTTCTATAAAGATAGACCTTAATTTTTTTCATCAAATAAAATGAAGAATATTTTTTTCGAAAAAAAAAGATCGTTTTTAATATATCATCATGGATCTCTATGGAAAGAGGACGGAAAATCGTGAACAACGGTATATTCAGATTTTTTTTTGATAAAAAACATGGCCTAAAAAAAATTTTAAACGAAAAAAAGTGGTGAGTTTTTTTGTAAATGGTGAATTTTTTGGTATAATCCGGTGTGTGTGCGTCAAATGTAAAAGTGTATATCTATTTCATTGGCCGTTGGTCGTTATGATTTCCGACGCTCACGATTGGTTCCTTGGTTAATTATGGTTCTCTATTGAACCTCACACTATATATATATATATATATATATATATATATATATATATATATATATATATATATATATATATTCCTAATAAAACACTCTCTAAACTGCCACATGGCTCCTTCTTACGCCTACTCTATGCCACATGTCATCTTCTGAAGAAACTATTTTGATGTTTCCCGCTCAAACTATTAATCTGCTATCTCCAAATCCGATTTATCTTATTACTTTTGAATTTTGAATTTTAAATTCGGATTTTTCTTATAACAGTAAGTTGGAAACTGATAAGAGTTTCCAATTTAAAGCCGAGAAATCAGCTACTCATCACCGAGAATCATGACCGCCAGCCTATTCTCTCCATCGACTTTCAAAAACACATAAAACCCTAGAAGTGGGTTCTTGCTTCACCATCTCAGAACTTGTTCTGAATTTCACACATTCATTTATCTTGAAGGAAATCCCATTTGATTTTCATTCATATATCGTCTCTCCTTTTCTCCAACCCTAACGGTCGTCGGCCACATCTCACGCATCAGAAGGTTCGTGCTTCTTTGTCATAGCTTTCATCATCTTCAGAGATTAGAGATTTTATTGGTCATCTTTGTTTTGTTTTCCCATTGATGTTTATTTTATGGTTTTATGTGGCATGTTCTTCAACCCTTTCTCTTCTTATTGGATGTTTCAGGTAACAGGCTAACAGCGTTAGCTAGAGGTTTATTGGAAGAAACTTTGCTAGGGGTTTTGTATATAAAGTTTTATGGTAATTTGGTTCCCGAGAAGGTTAAAATTAGGAAAATTGCATCTTTACAGAATACTATTCATTCACTGGATCCATAACACTAACAATCCGGGTTATTTTTATGTCATTTATTGTATTTAATCGCACTTCACGTTATCCGCACAAAGTGACCATTGATAAGCCCCTGATTCTGTCGACGTTAAAATATACGACAAAGGCATTAAAAGTGAGATTACTCTTAATGATAATATTCTGCTTTTGTATCTAGAGTAGTAGCACTGATCTTATTCCTTCTTTCTCGCTCTTTCTCAAAGCAGATAAAGATAAGTCTTGATCTGAAGTCTTGGGTTGTTACCAAAACCTTAAATTAAAAGGAATACTGCAAATCTAATTTGGATGAAAGAAGAAGCATATTAGGCATTTGAACACAAGAACTTTGAAGATTTTCATTACTTGCTGATCAGGTTTGTAGCTTTTTCTTTTTTCTGAAATTTTTGGCATATAAACCATTTTGCGTTGCTTTCCTGCCTAATAACTGTTTTGACATCATATGTTGTTTCATTTGGGTTTTAACGCCTTATTTTTTCTGGATTTTTCATGATTAATCTGGATTTTGTGCTTGAGGTTTGTAGATCTTTTTGTGTTTTTAGGTTCTGGTGTTTCTTGAATTGGATATTTCTTGTGCTTTGGGTTATGGAGTTTCCCTTTCATATCGATTGCAATTCAATCTTCATGTAAATCTTGTCTCCTGGTATTCTTTGGGTGAATAACATAATTGATAGTAAGCACATCTATTTTTTACATTTTTCTTTTTGAACAAAAAGAGTGATGACTGAGGTGATGCAATTTATAGGGAAATTTATAATTAATGAAAATAAATAAGGATGAGAATAGACACAAATATGGTTGACCATATTAATAAGGAAAATGCCTAATGTTCATCAGGTTATATATATATATATATATATATATATATATATATATATATATATATTCATTTATAACATTTTTAAATTATAATCTCAGATCCATGGGTTATTGCATTTTTTTGGGATTTGATCGAGCAGAAGCAGAAATTGAAGAAGAGGAAAATGTATTTTCAGGAATCTTGGATGGAAAAGGAAAGGATTGATACAAAATTAATCAACGCAGCATGTTGTGTTGAAATTTTCAATTGCAACCATTGCCATAACGAAGCCTACGTTTATTGCTATTTGGCTTCGGTACAACTCATATGAAAAAGTTATTGTGAATTTATTTAGCTACTAACTTTTTACTTCATTTGATAAAACAGATTAATTGATCCTGTACATCGCCACAATGTTCCTTAACATCAAGTTAATAATGTAGGTTTTGTGTTCTGTGTTTTCATTCAAGATTATTATATTATATTCAACTTCTATTACAATCCTCTTTCTGTTTAATATTATATTCATTTATACTTAGCGCCAGTGTTGCAAAACTCGGCCTACTCGGCCGAGTACTCGGCCGATTACTCGGAATCGGCCCTCCACCGAGGCGAGTAATGTGAACTCGGCCAAAAAACTCGGATTCAGTCAAACTCAGTCAAAAATCGGTCAAACTCGGTCAAAAATCGGTCAAACTCGGGCCTATTCGGGCCTACTCGGTCAAACTCGGCCAACTCGGTCAAAATCGGTCAAACTCGGTCAAAGGGTCAAAATTGTCATAAAAAGAGAAAAAATAAGAATTTCAAGATTAATATGTATAACGCACTTAATGATTTATTATTTAACACACACATGTGATTATTACTACATATATATCTTAAATTTTCAGTAATTATTCACGTAGTGAGACAATTGTGTGTATTTCAGTTTTTATGTATTCACATGTATCTAATTTTGGTTATATATTTCAATCAAATTATGATTTTAGCTTATGATTTTGGCATATATAATTTTCCAAAAAATATTTCTACATGAATTACCGAATCCGAGTACTCCCCGAGTACTCCCGAATACTCGTACTCCCCAGTCGGCCGAGCAGGTACCGAGTAACGAGTTCTACAAGCTTGCTTAGCGCCCTTTAGTTTATATATAAACTTCATGTTACATCTTTTTATAACATTTTTCATAATTTCATTTTAAACCCCTCATTATATTTTTAATTTATAAAAAGTAAATAGTGAAAATATATATTAACTGCCAAAAGAAACTTTATAGATATGTATTTTAATATTTCTATTTAAAATATATTTATGTGTTAGTTTAATAGTACTTGTGATTTAATCATACATGTCTCATTGGATGAACTATTATATATGCTTGTGATTGGATCACTCATACTTTCGAAGTACATTGTCGTTTTTGCTCTTTTATGTTATCAACTTGTGTATTACATGATTTTGAACTTATATATGGATCTTAAATTTATATTCTGTTCTATAAATCATAATTATATTAAATGTCTTCATATACATAAAATATATAAGATATTCAAATAAAAGTGAATGTTAATTTTAAATAATCAATATAAAATACTAAACAAAACATATATCTTATTAGTTTAATAAAATTTTATAAAACTTACCCGTGGTTTCCACGAGTTATAACCTAGTATATATATATATATATATATATATATATATATATATATATATATATATATATATATAATTGCATAATAGGAGCCTCTTTTTCGTTTTTGCTCGGGGGCCTAAAATACGTTTGGACGAGTCCTGAGAAGATATTTGGTATCGGTCAGCTCCTTTATTTTCATGACTGGATTGGACATCAATGGACCGAGTCAAATAGTTTTTTACCCATATCAAACACGTTAAACGAATGAACCCGAGAGGCACAAAGCAAACAGCCCCTTGGTTTTAAAGTCAAATATACCCCTAAAACGTGGTCATGTTCCGACGATGTAATATACATACGATTAAAGAACGGACCATATAAATGTAGCTTTCAATGAGCACCGGTCTCCCTTTAGTTGCAACCCTAACCCTCAACAACTAATCAGAGAGTGAACAGCCCCAGAAGCGCAGATTATCGGAGGCACCCTTCAAGCCCTAAACACAGATTCAAGCAGCGCTAGATTCTCCCCTCCATCATCCAATATACATCCACTCTTGGAGAGTTAAAGGCTTATCGGGAGATCGGCTCCAACGAAGGTCACCATTCACCAATAATGCTTTTATAGTTCATATATGAACTCGATTAATTTTCATTTAATGTTACTGTTATAAGGTGTTTCATCTTTATATTTTATTGTTTTCCCGCAATATCTGGATTCTGTTCGTTATTAGGTCTTTAATGTATCATTTACGGAGATTGTAGGAGGGGAGAGTTTCAGAAGCGATAGGGGTATCTCAAGATTAACATACTTACCATAGCGTATGAGTTGGTATTAGACTTCCACATCGTGCAATCCTAGATATGAGATTCTTGCTTCTTATCTGTTAATACCTTAGTTTCTGGACCTTAAGTCAATTTCTCAAATTCCATGTCGGTATAGTTGATGTAACTCTTGAGCTGAAATAGGAATTTTACTTGCAGAATCCAGATTATTTCAGTTTTAAGTGTATTGATTGTCTTATGCCTTGCGCACTAACATATCTTCATCTTTGAACATCAGGTTGTGAACTTCTATAAAACTATGGCTGCTGAAGGAGCCTCTGATGCTCTGGGACCTCGTTATGCTACACCTGATCCATCTTTGCCCGAACCTTGGAAGGGTTTAGTTGATGGGAGCTCAGGTGTCTTATACTACTGGAATCCTGAAACTAACATCACCCAATATGAGAAACCTACTGCTGCTTTGCCACCTCCTGTACCCTCTGCATCTAAACCAGCTTCTATATCCACTGCACAACCAAATGGTGTTCCTGGTCAAGGTCAACAGCCACATCAATTAACACAGAACACACAACAATTTACCCCACAACCAGACCAGCAAGTTGGACCTGCTATGCAGCAAATGGGACACCACTTCAGGCCTCAAATGCAACCTCAACAAGGAAATAACATGCCCCAATCACATTCACAGGGCTACCCGTTTCCACATCAACAGATGCAGTATGGAGGGTATCAGCCAAACATGCCTCCTCAACAGATGCAGCAGTATCCTCACCAACAAGACCACAGACCTGCATTCCCTCAGAGAGATGATGGCAACTCACAGACTGGTGCTATAGCTCCACCTGGCCAGGCTACACAATATGGTGGTTCTCAGTTCAGCATGCAACAACAACAACCTCCGTCTTTCGGTCAACATGGACCAAATTTCCAGAATCAAATGGGTCAACCTCTGTTACATGGTCAGCAGCCGAATGCTCCACCAGTAGGAATGAAAATGGGGTTTGAAGATAATCCACCTGGAAGAGGAGGTGGGAATGATCCCTATTTTAATGCTAAAAACGATGTCCCTAATCAACCTAAGCTTGCAGCAATTCCAATGGCAAGAATGCAGCCGGTAAAGTATTGTATTTTTTATCTTCTCCTATCTATACTTTGGTTTAGTCCTGTTTTTTTTATGAATTTAATCTTGCTGAGCGACTAAGCTATATGATTCCTAATGTAATTTGTAGGAGATGAATCCAGCATCACATAACATGTATGGACAAGCACAAGCTATGGGTGGTCCACCTTATATGAATAATCCTATGATGAGGCCAAATCCATCGGTTATGGCCTCTCCAGATGCTATGAATCTATCATCTGTTGATGTTTACAGACAGAAACATGATATTACAGCAACGGTTTGTTTACTGACTTGATACTTATATGGGAATGGTGATGTTTCATGTTGCACAAGATATACTAAACCCCTATCTTTATATTTTGGAATTGTGTCAGAGATATTATTACTGATATTGGATTTGATTCCATAGGGTGACAATGTTCCTGCTCCATTCATGTCATTTGAGTCTGCTGGACTCCCCCCGGAGTTGTTGAGAGAGGTAAGTCATTCTTCTTGAGAGTTAGAAGATTTTAGTTGTTGTTTACTGGATTTTGATATTCAGTAAATTTTGGTGGATTTGTTTTCTTTACACATTTTAACTTTTAAAGATTAACAGTTTTGACTTGTCGCAGGTGCGATATCTGCTCCAGAGACGGAGCACATGTCGTACTGCTGCAAAATGCAAATGGCATCCGATTCACACTTTTTTTGTGTCTGGGATTTCTGGCTCGCCTCTTTTCTCTTAATTGCACCATTTTCTTGCCTCTCGAGTTGCTTCAGTAAGCAACTCTATACCTAATAAGGCATCCATTTCACAAACTTTTCCTTCTTTTTTTCATTTCCGACGTCCTCTGAGTTGTAGGGCTTTCTTTTTAATTTCTCCAAAAAAGCTTAGGAATCCATCAGATATATATCTATCTGTTTTGTTAATGCAGTTAGTGTATTGGAGTGTTTATCTATCAACATGATTCTGTTTCAGATACGTGCTGCTGGTTTTGCTTCTCCAACACCTATTCAGGCACAGACATGGCCTATCGCCCTTCAAAACAGGGACATAGTGGCAATTGCAAAGACAGGTTCTGGTAAAACATTGGGGTACCTGATTCCGGCATTCATGCTGCTCAAACGTTGTCACAACAATCCTCAGAATGGACCTACTGTTGTTGTTTTATCTCCCACAAGGGAACTTGCTACTCAAATACAAGATGAAGCCATCAAGTTTGGCCGATCCATTAGGGTATCTTGCACTGTGAGTCTTGAACCATCATGCTTTTTTTTTTTTTTTTTTTGAGTATGGTTATGCTAATGTTGTTGTTCAGTGTCTGTATGGTGGGGCTCCAAAGGGTCCACAACTGAAGGAATTGGAACGAGGGGCGGACATTGTTGTGGCTACTCCTGGTAGACTTAATGACATTCTTGAAATGAGGAAGGTTGATTTTCGTCAGGTTGCACTTCTTGTGCTTGATGAGGCTGATAGGATGCTTGATATGGGTTTTGAACCTCAAATAAGAAAGATTGTGAATGAGATACCTCCTCGCAGGCAAACTCTCATGTATACCGCCACCTGGCCCAAAGAAGTAAGAAAAATAGCTGGTGATCTTCTTGTCAA